>NC_080434.1:60389974-61003099 GCF_028018845.1 Melospiza georgiana
CCTGTGCACAGGCATTCACTTGCTCAGCTCCTATTTGTTCAGGCATTGCAGGCAGTAACCAGGAGGAAAGATCACTTTAAACGTTCAGGACAAAACAATTTAGAGCCACAAAATGCAGCAGTAAAATGGGTGAGTTTTAAAAATCCTGCAGTCCTCGTGGGCCTTGGATTGCCATTGCTTGCTCTGCAGTATTGAAATCAGGCCACCTACTTATGTCCTAAAGAGAATTATAACCTAATTGAGGCATCTTCTTTGCAAAATCCTTGCCATCACCTTTAAGCCTATGATTCTACTCCTTAAAAAGTGAATCAAATCAACAAAAATGCCTAACCTAGTACATCTTGCCTTTTCAGAGACTGCTTGCACTGAAGTCCTGTCTGACATTTACCTCATGTGATGTGGTCTAAGGTGAAGAAAGGAACTTTATTCCCTCCCGCACCATTTCAATTTTTCATTTTGTGTGGAAAAAAAAGTTATAACTACATTTCTGTTTCCATTGAGTGTTATATAAGGCTTTGAGTGAGAAACTAAAGGAGTTAATTTACATCTAAAACCAAATCATCAAACACAGGAACTAAAGCATGTGAGAAGTCCTAAGATACTTGTTTGTTTATGATAATAATTTTATTTATTTACGTAGTCTGTATGCTTCCTCTGGTAGACAGAGCCAAGACACCATTTATAAATGATGCACCATGATAGAGTCCATCTATCCTTCTCTGATAAAACACTAGTAAAGCTACATACAACCTTTTCTGCTTTCATTTTCATTATTTCTGAGGATACTGAAAGCCTGAACTAATATTACCTACTGTATTATGTACAGTTATTCCTAACAAAGTATATTATGCAACCTTATAAAAACCTCTGAGAACTATAAGCCAAAAATAATTTAAAAACAATGTAAAATAACCTGAGCATTGTTCTGGATTAAGCTGTTTTCTTATATTCAAATATTTAAAATTCGAATATCGAACAGGAACATGCACAACTTTAAGAAAATGCATGTGTACATATGTGTATATATAATTAAAAATTAAATTTACATTTCCAAAATTTATAAATCAATTGTATTAGTGGCAGTTTACAGAATTTGCTGGACTTGTTCCTTTCAATGGCAAAGCTGAACACACTTTCAGAGTGATAATTTCTAGGGTTAATTGTCATAGTTTCCTTGACGCAATCTTCTCCACCAGCTTTATTTTATCTGCCAGAGTACCAATATGCCGTGATTAGCATAAATTAAACTAAATAAATTCAGTGGGTTACTATATTATTTTATGCTAATCCATTTATTTATTTATTTATTTTTAAACATTTCAAGGTTAGGGATGGGTGAGCACTGCGATGGTGAATTCCTAAGCCAGCTCGTTCAAATTCAGCTCAGAAGTGCTTAAAAACTGCATGATTTTTTTTCAGAAATGTTAAGGAGAAAAAATTCAGTGTGAAAAATGTCGCCAAGTACAAACTGCTCTATCATTATATACTGACCTTTTAGGGCTGCACTGATGGCACACTACTGGGAGGCAAGGAACTCAATACATGCAACTCAACAGCACCGAGCAAAGGAAAAAGAAATTCCAAGTAAATTTGCTTGCATGACTCAAATGAGAGGCTTTCCTGCTGGTAATAGGTATATCCTGACCTCCTCTTACCCCAGGTAATGGTCTTTCAGATTTTGGAAAGGAGTTCACGCATCTTGAACAACTGGCTCACACCAGCTGCCCGCAGCATTACTCAGAAAGGTGCTCCTTGTGAATGTGCTGACAGCAGGCAAACTGCAGACCGCTGGGGAATGGGCCAGTGGGGCACATGATCAATGAGCTGAACACTCAGCTGCCTTGGTGCCTCTGGGGCCGGACAGGGAATTCTCTCAGAACACGTGTGAAGAGCCCATGCAGCATATTTATCACAGAGTGACTCTCTTCAGGGGAAGATATAACTCAAAACCACAGTCAACCAATGTTTGAAAAGACCAATTGTTCAAGGTCAGTATACAATATTCCATCCTATCTGCCAGCACAACTTGCGCAAACACACTGTAGAACCACATCGTGTAGAAATGAAACCAGCAGTGAGATTCACAAAACACTTCTTGGATGTGACAGCACAGTAAAGACATACCCTATTCTGGTTTGTCAAGTGTGCCTCAATGTAAGAGGGGATGGGTACAGAAGCAGACCTTAAAGGAAATGGAAAGACAGGATGAGATTTTCACCAGAGAGTTTTAATGAGGTTGGTGGGTAGAATAGCTGAAGTAGAAAAAATATGGTGAAATTGTAATTGCTCCAATTGCTCTTGCACAAGCAATTCAGCTTGTCATTTATTGAAGATGTTAAAATTATCTTTGTTCTCTATTTTCAAATTTAAAAGTATCTTCTTGTTTGTCCAGTTATATGTAAGACAAATTTTGACTCTTACTTCTGTTGCAAAGAAAATGAAGAAAGGGTATGACAGGACAGATAAAGAAGAGACACACTCCCTGTGTAAGCAGGGACAGAATTAAATACAGGGGTTCATCCACTGCAGAAAAAATGAAGGTCATGTCCAGAATGCACATTTAAGATAGGAAAATGCAAATTTTAAGTTCGTGGGATAGAGAATGGACAAATTGATCACTTAAAGTATGTCTTTATAGTCTCTGCCAAATTAACTGATAGCCATAGGCATCTTTGCTTAAATTAAGTGCCAAAGTGGCAAATGATCTGTATGTGCTCTGAGCATTTCACAGTAACAGAAAACAGACAAAGAAAACATCAAATAAGAACCACGTCCCACTAATAACTTAAAAATTCTACTAACCATTCAAAAACCAGGGTTGCGAACTAACTAGTCCTGCTGGTGGACTGGCTAGTCTTACCATATGTTTCCTTTTTATATATCACAAGAGCTTATGGGGCAGGAAAAATACATGACAGCACCTTCTGCCATCCAGAAGTGTATGTCAGCAAGAATGTGAACTGAAAGCCTTCAGTTTGGAAGTCAGAATGGACAGCAAGGAAGGGTTAGAGCCTTTACTGGAACCTTCTTCATTTTTAGGGCTCACATGCTGTGGATGCCAATTCTCAGACAGGTCTCTTGTATTGCTGTCCACGAGGCCGCTCCTTCCCCAAATCCAGCAGCCAGGTCTGAGCCCTCCCTACTGCCAAGGCAGTGGGCAAATGAGATGAAAGCTCTGGTTAAAGCTGAGGGAACCCTTGTGAGACCAGCACTACAGCACTCAACACCTTGTAGGACCCAGACCTCCATGAATTATAGGAAAACTCTTGTCAGTAGTAACTGTTGACTACAGAAAGCAATTTAGAAATATGTATGAGTTTAAAGCACTTGAAAAAAGGGCAGCTAAAAAAAAAGCACGAAAGCAGATACTGGATGCATTGTATCACATAAATCATAGTAGCTTTCCTTCACAATGATTTTTAAGATGATATCTGAAAGGATCAAAACCTATAAGCATTAAGAAGGGTGTTAGATGCTGAAAGCCATCAGAATCCCTTGTTCTATCACTCTGAATACATTATTGCATCTCCCTTTCTAATGCTGAAAATGGTTAGATTTTCAGATAAAAATTAGGAGAAGCTCAATTGAACTCCCTGTCTGGATTCTTGTAATGTATGAATTTTCATAATGTTTTGTGTAAAGCATTCGGGGAAAAAAATTGCATATATTTATGGTCAAATTACTGGCAGCTTAGCTTTGCAAATGCTGTAATTTAACTGTTTAACAGTAAATTAAATTTACAGTTTGTAATGTAAATAAATTCTTTTTAATTCAAATAATAGTAAACAATATGTGTATAATAGAAATTCTGTTTAACAATGACAGACTATTTTCTCAACAGATAAAATTTACTTATTTCAGCTTGTATTTATTACTAAACAGTCTCACGATAACAGAGATTGTTTCCAACTATAAGTGTGTGTTAAAAAATTTAAGTTTAATAGCGGAATCTTGTCATATTTGTACACAGTAATAGAATGTCATAAATCCTATTCCAAATCACAAACTCAAGCATAAAAATTAACTTTATATACTAAGGAAGACAGGTTGAAATTACTGCTATGTGGTCAGAAAGTAACATACTGGTTAAAATTCTGATTCTGCTTAACATATTTTAAAAAAGAAAACCTAAATTTTTTTGATATTTCTAGAAGAATCAGAAAGAATTTAGGCTTCAGTTCTGCCAGGATGATCTCTGCTAACAAATGTTGCTGCTCTATCAAGCTGTTCTGACTTTAGTCCTCTAGGGTGTGCAGATGCAGACAAGTTTGTAAGATAGGGGCCCTTATGTTAAAAATTCATTGGAAAGGTCATGTTTCTACCATTTCTGAAGTGCTGAGCAGATCAATGGAATGCACAAAACAAGACAGGAAGACACAGAAATTATTTCCTGCAGACTGGCACTCCTGGAAGCAGCACTTGGGAAACACAGAGGGTTAAGTATTGCCACCACTACTCAATTTTGAGGCATTCTTTGCTTCTAGCTTGCTGATGATTTGGAAGTGACATCTGGAGACAGAGAGTCCCTATTCCACTTGCAGGAGAAGCACATGGATACCTTCAAAGGCCCCTATTGAAGTCAACATGCCCAACTGAGATAACCCACTTCTTAAAAAACAGGACCCAGTTTTGTGGGAGCCTTCTAGTGAGCAAGCAAGGGTAAATCTCTGGTAATTAATTCCCTCTGGTGCTGGCCAAAAGCCTTTATGCCACAGGGAGGGCATGCCCGGAGCAAGGGGCTCCTCACCAGGCATGGTGGGCACAGTTCAAAAACCCTCGGTGGCCAACACAAAAGGAAACACTGGGCTGTGCAACACTGCTCTGCTTCAGGTCCCACGGCATGAATGTGGCCATACTAACCCTGCTTAGTCTTGGGCTGCAGCCAGTCCCACTGGAAGATTTTCCCTTTGGATTAAGTCCTCAGTGCATACCTTTTTGTATCCAGCACAACCTGACTCTGAAATCCAACAGCCAGCAGTAAGAAAGTCACTGCAACACAGGGTTTATCTCACACAATCACAATTACTCTTTTGATACTCTTCTTTCATTTATACAGGAGACTCTTAGCTTGCTTTCTATTTCATCTGCTTCCCAGAGACCAAATTTACTTCCCTTAGCAATGTTTTGCCCCATAAATGAACACTTCATGATAGATGCACTGCTATACCTTACACGTGACATTTCCTGTAGAGCAAAAAAGGCTCTTAAAGGGACTTTGTGACTTTACCCTACTGAAGCTGAAGAGGCCCAGATATAATTAAGGATGGCAGTTGGCTGGCAGTCCCTCAACAGCAGCCGCACCACGTCAGTCCTTTTAAAATCAGCAAAATAAAAAGAAGGTCACTCAGAACTCTGTTTGGGGGCCAGGCACTTGCAAGAGAACTGAAAATGATCTAAACTATCAGCCTGGTACCATGCAGAAGTACACTACAAAATAAAGCATGAGTATTGATGATTTGGAAGTAGAGGTCACAATAGTTGTATTTCTGAAAGCTCTGAATATTATTTTCTGAGATTCTCCTCTTCCCATATAGGCAATGGTTTTATAAAGGCATTTTGTTTAAATCATATCTATTATATACCCATATATATTCTTTGGAGGATTATGTGATCTACCTTAACTCATGTTGAATAATACTGCATTCAACACACATCCCCACTGAAGCTGATACAGGCTTAGGTACTAACTAACATGAGGACTAGAACCCAAAATGCTTTACAGACTGAATATGCAGCAATTGATCACTCAGGCTGAGGTGTCCTCAGGAATCTCTCATCAATTGTACATGAGGTGTGCTAAGAGTACATCTAAGATGACACATTTTCAAACATAAGCTGACAATATGTAGAAGTCTTCTAAAACGAGGGACAGTCTAGCTATTAAGAGCAAAATCAGCTCTCATCTTTTAGCTGTTTAAAGCCACTGACAGCTGGTTCAGTCTTCCCACAAGTAGCTCTAGCTTATTTAAGACTGCTTCATTTTTCCTGTACCACCACTTTCCATTTGCTATTTCCTGCTTTTAAAAGAAAAAGAAAAAAAGGCAGCTCATTGAAAATGTAAATTATATAAATCATATATCTGAAAAAATTAAAACATGAAAGTCAAAAGCATTGCTTTACTTGTTTTACAAATTACAGGAGTTGAGACCTATGTCTCCACATGCTGCCCCAGAGCTGTGCCAGAGCTCTGCCCACTATATCACAATGCCAGCAAGAATGCTGCCGAGTTACTCCTTGGAGTTTTCTCTGCAATGGAAATATTCCTTGCAGATTCTCTTTCGTTTAGTCAATTTTTAGTCAATTGAATTTCCAAGTGGTCATGTTCTGGTGGATGAAAAAGCTGTTTTCCAAGTGCTGCAGGGAAACATGATTTTATTTCTATATTTGTTTCCCTTGGAATCTAAAAATAAATGTGACCAGCATCTCTATCACAGGTTCTGAAAGAAGCTAAGTTTTAGACCAAGCTAAAAATGAATTTTAAAAACATCCATTTCTTCCAACAGTGAAAACAACAACTTTGACAAAATAAGAAAGTGAGCAGTACCACTAAAGTGATGTGTTGTCCTGCCACTCCGCCTTGCGCTCGCCTGGCTTTCTTCTATGCATTTAAAAATAACGCAGATGCTTTCACACAGAGCATCTCTGTGATGCTTTTCATTTATCTGCTCCTTTGCACTTCCAGCTAACATCTAATGCAGGAGGCCCCAGCTCTGTTGTGAAGGCATCTGGTTCAGCTTCACAAGAGAGCAAGCTGTGAACTGCAGTTTGTGCAGGAGCCACACTGCTGGACTTTAACAGCAATTTTCACTTAGCTCTCAGCCTCCAGAAGCCACTTTGCATTCAAGTGATCTTAACTTAAGCAAAAGGTATACATTGCACAAAAGAAATAAAATGAAAAAAAGGAAATGCTATTTTCCCCCAGACAAAATGTAAACTTTGCCTGTTGTTCACATTTTTTAGATATAGTGTTCCCATAAACAAAGGGGAAAAAAAGGAAAAAAGGGAAAAAAAGGGAAATTCTGCCTGGACTGAAAAATCTGTTGGCAGGGTTGTGCCTTCCAGTCCTGTACAAGAGACAATGTATTATGATTTTCATTAAGCTTTCTAACTGTGTCACAGCAAAACTGGAGCCATGCCACTGACTTATATTCTCCTTCCAGTAAAGACGGCAGCTTGCTCCACATCTCGTTTGACTTCAAAGATTTTATCCAGAACAGTGGCAACTTTGCAGTGAGAACTGTGCCTGCTAATGTCATTGTGGTCTAAGTTCAAGCCCTGTTTATGACAAAAGCGAGAGTGTCTAATTATGACACATTCCTAAATACAGTGAATCAGCCACAATCAAGGAGCGGGATTTGATAAAGTTCTGACACAAATTCTGTTTCAAAACTCCACGTTTTCATGTGGAGTGGACACATGAAAATCAGGCTCTGTGAGGGAAAAATTAACAAATCTTTGAAAAAAACCAAAGCTGCATAATCTGTGGTATTTCAGTTGGTCTTTATCCGCAAAATCCCAGATCTTTGTTTAAGCTACAAACAGACTATAAAAATCAGCTTGCTGGCCTCTCTCCCTATTATCCACATCCCTGCACAAATCAAATGAAGCTTTTGCTGTAAAGCTGATAAAAAACACCACACACATGAGCAAGCTGATGCATTTAAAAAGTGGTTATCATTTCTAATCCTTTCCTCTCTCTCCAGGGAATATCATATTTCCAAGGAACACACAAAACTCCACCACTGAGCACACATCAGCACTTATACTTGTTTTGATTAGGGATTTTCTAAAATAACAATGAATGAAGTAGTCTGGCATTATCGTTGATTTTTAGCACCTAGGGAAGCAGTATGACAGTCATCCAGTTGTTTAAAATCAGTGAATAGCCAGGACCAGTTCTGACAAATATTTGTACTCACATAATCCATTTCAAAACCTCACAAAATGAACTACAGTGCCTGGTTTGATATCAGGCTGATGCCTTTGCCATTTCTTTGTAGATAACCTTTGTAGAACCCCACATGTAACCCAGAACAAGAGAAGTGGTCACAGATGCTAAACTTATGCCTGTACTCTCCTAGAAGGCACTGGGATTTTTTGAGATTCAGGTTATTGACTGAGATGCTCTGCAGTTCCACTTCCTTGCCAAACAGAGCAAATTTTATTATCCAATGTAGACATATCCAAATGATATATCTAGATCCACTCTAGACAAAGAAGTTTACATTCATTAAAGGTCTAATGCTCATTTCACACAGATGTAAGTCTTGCAACTTGCTGCAAGCCGAGGAGTGACAACACTGGGAAACCAAGGTGGTGTAAGATTGAAGTGCCACCTCCTAGAATTCAGTTTTTCAAACTGATTTGTTACAGACTCAAGCCAAGTCTGACTTACAACTTGTGCAGAGAGGTTTAAATGTCTCTCTTCATGTTGTGCACTGTAGAACTTCGTCCGCACAAAGACTGTCTTGCAAATAAAACTAGCCATGAGTTATGACTTTTAGACTCTTGAAAATATAGACAAATACACACACACACACACACACACACACACATACACACACACACACACACACACAAAGAATATAGAACAGAAACAAGCACTTAATTTGACACATTTCTGATGGCTTCAGAATGGAGGAGTTTCTTCAATGTGGGCTTGACAGTGAGTCTTACATTCACGACAGAGGTTTCTGTGTCAAACACCATTAACATTTCATGTTGTATGTGATTTTTAACTTGTGTAACACACCACATGCATTATGCTACTTAGATTCTATCAATTTAGCCATGTCCTAAGAGCCTCACCTTTTACATGAAGGCAGTAGGCCATTTACATTTACAAGCATCATAGGGAGCAGGGTGAGGTAACAGCCTGCTCCCTGCCAGGCAGTGGGTGACCTTGAAAACAGAAAAGGACAAGGAAATGGAGATGAATCTACTAATGTAATAAGTCTCTGCTCTTAAATTTTTAAGTGTTGGTAAACAGCAGGAACGGCGCTTCAGAAGTAGCCAGAGAAATTTGGGAATTATGAAATATCAAAATAAAATTTACTTACTGGATTTAAGCCAGTAACATCTGTAGAATTTTCTCCTGTAAATAAGGTCCTTCTGTTTCCATTTTCTCTGATACTTCCTGTCTTTTTTTTTACATTAAAATATATAAAACAAAACCTCAAGCCTAATTTGCTTCAGAAGAAGCACAGACAAATAGCTGTTTGACAAACCTAAATTTAATTGAACATGGATATGTAATTTAAAGAAATGGAAACAAAACTGACATTAGAGAAGGAGTAAGCATGTATTCCAGCAAATTCTCTTCTCTTTAGCTAAAGGAAGTTGTCAGGGTTGTTTTGTTGTTTTTTTTGTTTTTTTTAATTTGGCAATTTCTGTTAAACGAATAATCAGATAAAACAAATAAAAACAGAAGTAACACCTGTGTAGTCTGACATGAGCACAGACTTAAATCGGATTCAACTTTTAACAGCCGCCCTCAGGTGCCTGTGGAATCATAGCAAGGTAATTCAAACACTGTTAGGCCAGTTTTCAATGGACTTCTGTCAGCTGAACAGCTGATAAAAGCCATCTGGACAATCAAGTACTGCATAGTTCAAGATACAGAAAGTGGTGAATATATGTAAGCCCAATCAGTCTGAATGACAGATCTGCCTCCTCACTGCCTTGTTTTTTGTTACTGTTTTTGACAGCTATATATATTCCATTTTCAAGAGAGTTCAGAAGTCCAGGCCCTATCTATATGGCATTTTTAATTCACATCTACACAAATGTCATGGTATTTCTCTAGGGGGGAAAAAGTGTAGAAGCTGATTTTTGTGTCAGCTAATAAAATTATTGTATAGTTCATTCAATTATATTTTTTTAGCCGTGTATCTATAGGAATACCTAACAGTTACAAGACAAATGACAAAGATAAGATGATGCAGTCTACACAAGCTGTCACTGCTGCCTGAAAAGATATAACTGAAGAAGTGGCATAGGAGAGGCTTGGTCTTTCCCAAGGACATAGCAGGTTACTTCTCCTACCCCAAATGAGAAAGCTATGAATCACTAACAGTTTAGCCACACAAATCCAATGTACAGCTGCCATGTGATTTCAATAAGTATTGCCCTTTTCTATCAGATATTTAATAACAGAGAGAGAACAGAATTTATCTTCTGCCTCTAAGATGCTTTCTCACCTATGAGAAACGTGGAATTACAGACTGACAAAAAACTTAAGAGATGAAAATGCTGGCTATTTGCAGGACCAGCTTTTTCCATGGCGCAGATTTGCTCTTTAAATGTGCTTTGATATGCAGGTCTGCATTTTCAACTGCACTAGTAATATCAGCCACCTAATCTTACAGTGGCTTGCCACACACAGGAGGCATTTATGTCCTCTGCATGCCTTGACAATCCTCCCCTCAACCATGCAAGTAACTTCCACTGATTTTGTGGAAAATTAGATGTGTTGGAATTTTAAAATTGAGGCAAATTTTTATAGCCTTAGACACATGTTTTAGAACATATTCAGGAGCCTGTTGTGGACATTAATTGTCCATGTTCACCATCCTCACAATTGTCAAATGCTGTCTTGGTAATAAGGAATGGAGGTACAAGGACACATCTACGTAGAACTGGTGTGTGTTGCAAGCAAAGACAAACACTTTATTGCAAGCATCATGTCCAAAAATCACACCATCTAATTCCATCTAAGACTTCTGGACTTCTATTTGCAAGAAGGTCAACTGGAAAGTCTTTGCAGTTATTTGTGCAGAAGGTAACTCTGATGAGCCTGGAGGCTCCCAGAACCTGTGCATGTGGATAGTTTGAGCTGCCTGATGTCCATCTCCCATGTGTGGAAGTGTTTAGGATAGGCAATCAAAAAAGCATCTCGACTTTTCCAACAAAAAAAAATCTTTCCTGAATTAACTGTCACAATCTGAATAGACAAGATTTTGACCCTGTTAGCTGCATGGCTTAGACCTACGCTTGTTGAGGGGTAACTTCAGTCACAAATCACAGCAGAAGGCAGCAGCTTTATTTAACACATACAATATATGTGCTAATACATTGTTTGCACAGTGTTGTCTACAGGTTTTGGTTCTGAATTAAAGAAGAAAAAAGTTTGCAAAAGCACAAATTTTCAGGACAGCTACTGGACAGGAATCACTGTGTATAGAATTTTTTAACCTCCAGGACAATAAAAATGTCAGAGACAAAATAAATGAAAGCATGGTAATTTTCCTCATAAAAAATACAAGTTATAAGAAAAAAAAAAAAAAAACTAAAGCAGAAAAAGACTGTGCTCAAATGAAAACTGTCTCTTCTCCATGGATAATATGATGCAGCCAGACATACCACAGATTAGAAGTAACCTGCAAGGCTTTATTACCTTTGATTTTTAGCTCTATGCTACATAAAATTAATTTGTACTTTGCCCTAGAAAATGCATGGCATAGGATTAATGATGGCAGTGTGGAAGAGAGAATTTTTGTTCCTCCTGTGGAAGATCTGTGAATTCTTCTCAGACCTCAAACAGTACTTACAGCAAGAGAAAAATATTTGCTTTGCAATTTATGGTGCTATCCAACTCACAAGAGGCCCACTTTAGATCATGTATGCTTTCAAACTTCTGGTTACATAGCTAGAACTCACTGAGCCTGATTTCAGAACCAGATTTGATCTCTTGGAATAATAAACAACTTAGCACAGGATTTGGCAATTTTCCAGATCCTGAGAAAACAGCAGTTCCCATGCTATTTCAGCACCTTCTATCTAAAATGAGGCCAAATGTGCCAAAGGTGACAATACCAGAAAAATAAGAGCAATAAGTAATAGTAAAAGAAGAGGTTAACTAAAGAAATAATTTTCTAACTACACAGCATCTTGTTTAAAACTTCAAAAAGGGTGATCTAAAGAAAAAATCTGATTTTTTAGTGAAATTTCAGGAATTACAACTCAGAGGATTTGTGTTCTCTTCCTATCATCTATATGTAACTAGAGTAAGACAATTCATATTGCACTCATTATTTCCAGAACTTTTAGAATACTACTTATCCTGGTCATGTGTTGTCTTCCAGAAGAGATAAAACCTCAGAACACTGAAAAATGAGAGGGGAAAAAAACCCCAAAAACAAACGCATCTTGATGTCTGCTTTAAACAATGTTAAACAACACTATGTTGTTCAGGTGCTGGGTTTCCCTGCATGGCTTTTACCTGCTGTAAGCCAAATTCTGACCCTCAATTACATTTTAGCAATAAACTCACTAAAAAGAGTATTTGTGGTCTTTTTCCTACCTCCTTCTGCTGGCTTTACCACCCCAGCAGCTACAATAAACTTTTACAAACCCTCATTTTCCCCTGTTCCAGACACCCATCAAGGTCCAGGTCCCATCTCAGCTGTGACCTTCTGTCTCCAGCTAGAAGACTTTGGTCCTGTGGCAGGGGCCCTGCTGTGTCTTTTCATGCACTGAAGAGGAGGGGATGAAGGAAGTGGCAGGTAATAGCAGCTTGGAGCAGCTCCCATGTCCAAATTCTACAGAAATAAGAATAATAAAACTGTTCCCAACTGTGTTAAATTTGTACACTGTGACACTTTCTGAGATTCTGAAGTGTGGTACTCTTTTAATTCCAAAAGACACTTGTCTGGCCACAGAGATGTAGTACTAATGAACACTTGTGTCCCAATAAACTTAATAGAAATAGCAGAATCTGATCAAACTTCAGATGAAAGGTAGGTGGTATTCAGTAGAATTCTGCATAGCAGTGTATTGCTGTGTGAACAGGAAAAGGGCTGGACTGAATCTTGCAGTTTCTTACTTTAACAAAAATTCAAAAAAGAAGAATCCTAAAACTCTAAACCAGACAAATCCAGATATCTTCTAACAGATGGCCCAGTGAGGTGGGATGAATCACTCAAGTCCTAGTTTCAAAGCATTTCAAGGAACATAGAATCATATAACAGCTACAGTTAGAAGGGACCTTAAAGATCATCTAGGGATCCTTGCAGCTATGAGCCTGAGTGCCTGGCGAGGGAAAGTAGGCTCAACACCTGGAATGTGAACATTCCCAAGAGGATAAACAGATGGTTCTTTCTACTAAGAGGCAGGGAGCAGCTCCTGGAGCCAATTCAGCTTCCAAGCATGTGGGAATTGGGGTCACTCTGGAGGCTGCGGGGAGGCACTCCTGGGTGTCACACAGCACAGTGCTGTGCCCTGGCACCTCAGGGGCTGGCCAGGGGAACGAGTCCTTCTCAGAGGGGATCCAACCAGCCAGAGCCCCCTCCTGCCCTCTCCCACTTTTATGTTCTCAGATTATGCGGAAGGTCAGGGTGTGAAAGTCTGTGGGGGAACTGGGCACTCAGCTGCTATCCAGAAAGAACTGTCAAAAAAGAAAAAAAAGAACTGACTACTTAAGACGTCATGGTAACTAAAAGCAAAGGAGGACTTTGAAACATCACTACCTGTCCTCCCTTATCTTTTTATTTTTATTAGACAGAAAATTGGACTATCCTACTCTGCAGCATGTCTAGAGCACTGGCTGGAGGACTCTGATATATATATATATATATATATATATATATATATATATATATATATATATATATATATATATATATATGACCTTTCCACCATCCTGAACTAATTTTCATTGCACTTTTAGAAATGGATAAAATTGGTTTAAATTCAAATAAAAGGATCTTCTCATGTGGTCTATAGGAAAACAAATAAGATCTTGAGTCACTTGTGACACATCCTGAGGAATTCAAGGCATCAGATTTAATTGTCTTTATGAAATATATTATCTCTGAAATAACTTCTTGCAGTTTTGAAACACCTGAGAAAATACTGTGGATTGGAAACTTGAGGAGGATCATCTTTAGTGCCACTGCAATTGTAAATAGCAATGACAGCAGACAGATGAAAGATTATCCGCTGTTTTGAAAGGTAAATACATTCCAGAAATCATAAAAGCATCTTTAGTGACAGCAAAGGAATCTTTACAAAAGCTCTGTAAGAATAAACAGGATATTAGCTGAGATTCATTAGTGCCACCTTTGTAGATGTCTGTATTTAAGACAGTTCAGCAACAGGAAAAACCTGATTGCTGCTATTCTCAGTGAGCACAAGGCATCTGAGATGTGAAACAGGAAGTTAGATTTCTTTTGGAAAAAAAAATGAAGAAAATGTAACTTTTAAGAAAGGTTTCCACTGATCTAAGTCTGTTAATGGTTCTCAGCAATCACACTTAAGAAGTCTGAACTACATTTGAAACAGGAAAAAAACTGAAAATTCCCTTTGAGGATTTGTAGACATTTTCACATCATCCAAGGAAACATTTGCATGTTTTGTTAAATGATTTTTGTGTTATCTGTCATCCCTGTAACATGATCCTTGTCTATCATTAGTCTGAAAAATAAGCAATGAGTTAAAAAGTTGCTACATGTTTTCCCATTTTTAAAATTGTACCAACCAGAGTTAGAGAGAAAAAAAAAAAAAAATCAGACTCTTTGGCTTGTACTGAGACAGGGAATTCTTGCCATTTGTGTAGGGCTGCTAGCACTGGGCAGAACTCAGCCAGACACAGACACTGTGATTTACAATGTTGGTGAGGAGAGAAGAGGGACTGATGCCACCTACCTGGACTTGTGCAAAGCATTTGACACTGTACAACACAACAACCTTGTCTCTAAACTGGAGAGACATGGATTAGGTGGATGAAGCACTCAGAGGACAAGGAGTTGTCAGGATGGTTGTACTCAAAGAGTTGTGGACAAGTGGCATTCCTCAGAGTCTGTACTGGGACCAGGGCTGTTGAACACCTTTATCAGGACAGTGGGATCAGGAGCACCCTCAGCACAGCTGCAGATGACACCAACCTGTGTGATGCAGCAAGGCTGGAGGGAAGGGATGCCATCCAGAGGGACCTGGGCAAACTCCAGAAGATGATCTGGGAGCTGGAGCAGTTCTGCTATAAAGACAGGCTGAGAGAGATGTGCTGTTTCAGCCTGAAGAAGAGAAGGCTCCAGAGAGACCTTATAGCACCTTCCAGTACTTAAAGGGCGCTACAAGAGAGCTGGGGAGGGACTTTTTAAAAGGTGATGTAGTGATAGAACAAGGGGTAATGGCTCTAAACTAAGAGGGTGGGTTTGGATGAGCTACTAGGAAGAAATTCTTTACAATGAAGGTGGTAAGATGCTGGAAAAGGTTGCCCAAAAGAAACCTGTGGATGTCCCATCCTGGAAGTGTTCAAGCCCCCACCCCAGGCTGGGTGGGGCTTTGAGCAACCTGGTCTAGTGAACGATGGTCCTGATCATGGCAGGGGGTTGGAACCAGATGAACTTTAAGGTCACTTTAAAAAAAAACTACACTGTGACTCTATAACTTAATACGGTGTAATTTGAAGTATAATAGTAGAAATAAATAATGGAAAAATAGAGTGGAAAATGATGAAGAGGAAATCTAAGAAGGAGCTGCTTAATTCAGTTCAGAAAATCAAAAACTAAGTCAAAATTTCAGACCAATATTTTGGTGAAGAGTGCTGGATCTCTGCCATGAATTAACAAGAAAATTATTTTTGTTTAAAATATACAGAGCTAGCCGGACACTAGCTTAAAAAGGTAATTATCAAATGAAAGAGAACTGTTGTATTGCATAAACACTTTTATAATTACTGATGTTTTGTCCTATCTTTGTTTCAGAAAACCATGCATTTTAATATTTTTGCATAAAATATGTTCAGCTACATTGTCTGGAATAGGAGGTTTACTCATAAGCAGTCAATCAAATGTTATCTTTCCTAGACTGCTTTTCAAATAGGAAGGCTATATATGCACAACATTTTACCAAGATTGTTGTGCCAGAAAACTGGGTACACTAATAATTATTTTACAAAAAAGCAAAAGTAAAAGTTTCATAACTGATGGTGAGATTCTAAACATATAAACCGATATTTTTAATAATGATTTTTCTTTTCATCAGATGGCTATATATAATGGCAAGCATGGATATATTAATAAGAGGTTTACATGAACATTTGTAAAAATGACTGTAAGAATTAGTGACCTCTGAAAATTTTGCTCTCTGTCCTTTTGCTTCATCATTGCATAGGTAAGGCACAAGAATATATATCAAAAGCTGGAGGTTTTTTTCCAAACACTGCTGACTGGAATATAATTAGTAGAGTAGGATGCTTTTAATTGTTGCTTCCTTCCTTAATAACTAAACTAGCTAGACATATCAAACATCATTTCATAAATTAAAAGTGACAAAAATAGTATAACTATGATGGTATAACGAAGGAGAAAACTAAGATGTAAGCAGTTGAAAATCTTCCAAAAAATTTTTTTTTTCAGTGAGAATGAAAATCATATAGTAATGTGCATTTGAAACACTATTTTGTGCTATTGTAACACAGCTGTCTGATGCAGGCTTCCAGCTCTTTTCCTCTCATATTAAAACTGTTCCAAAATTTCATGGTAAATGACTCATGGTTGTCCCTTTCAATCCTGCTGACTTTTGCTTTCAAATTGAAAGCACACAGAAGAAGTACAGTTTAGATCCTACCAACAGGTCTAGAGAAATGTGTCATGGTCTGGTGAGTAAATGTATCAGTTTCATAAAGACAAATTATATATATGCTGTGCAATTCCAATAAACCTTACTTTAAAACAGAAGTGACAGAAGGGGAATACTCAATTGGCAAGACATGCAAACCAGAAAATTCTCATGTGCCAATATTATCTCATTAAAGCATTGCTTAAAAATGGTTTTAACATGCTCCCTGTAAACAATATCTTTTGTTTGCTGTCTCTGCTATTAACTAACTCTTTCAGTAGATACTAAGATGTCTTTAAACAATCATTCAACTTAAACAGACTTGATTGACTATCTCATAATATCCTATACAAACAAGCAAAAATAAAATAATGACATTCTTCTCCTTTCTAGTAGGGCATCTAGAAGTTGGGTAAGGATGAGTGCTTGTCCTTGCTAACTCTAGCAGGCCACTTCATTACTTTCTTGTAACAAGATGCACTTGTGGTGGCCCAGTCCATGGAAAGCTCTGCTCTGTAGATTGTGACACAGTTCTCAGTGACTGCTTCTGCTGAGAAGCTACCCTGTGCCTTTTCTGTCCTAGCTAATGCTCCCCATGAACATTACCCTCATTTCTATTACTTCTTTTGTGTGCTGCTGATGAGCAGTGCACTGATCAGAATGACCAGGTAACCACACCTGTGCTCTGGATAGCAGAAACTTGCCAAAGAGAAGCAGGCATTGATCCTAATTCCAGCAGCTGCAGCAAAAGCCACACCAAAAGCTAACGTTCCACTGCAGTGTTCTCAGATGCCAGGGGTTATTCAAATTGAAGCTGACAGCACAATCTTAATCCTGCTTCCCTGTGCATCTGTATCACAATAATGCAGAGTGTAATTACATGATCACGTATATTTGCACAAATGAATTTGATGGTATACAAATTTACTGCAATGTAAATATATATGTTGCACCTTCCTACAATCCACAGACATATCAAGGTATATTAATACTTATTTGAAATCATGCAGTTCACAATATATCTACTGACATATTGGTTACATTCTGTTGAAAGTTATTGCTAGGAGCAGCCAAAGTTATATTTATTGTATCTGAGCCCTCTACTGCAGAATCACATCATCAGATCCTAAATAGGTCTTTTGTCTTTGTTATTATTAAAGAGAACTGATGGGGGGAAAGAAGCTTTAGAAGAAAGCATTTTGGGATTTAAGACTGGCTTTCAAAGTTTGCCAAGAGCATGCATGATGACCTTATCCATGGGATGTGGTTCCTACACAGCACTCTAGGGCTGTCAGATGGGGCTGATTCCTCAACCCCCACATGGGGGAAGGAGATCCAAGCAGCAAAACAAGCTGCTGCCAAGCACTGGAGGGGCTGAGACACAGCTGTAGAGCAAGGCTGCAGAACTCACAAAGACTAAAATAAGCAAAAAAAGGGTGGGAGATTGTGTGCTGAACAGTCTACCTTTTCCACAGCTCTATAGCAAAGAAAAACAAAACAAAAGAACCAGGTGTTTTAGGAAGAGGAATTGTCATCAGACCAGAGAAGAGCATTGTCACAGGAACATGACTGGTAATGAGTATATAGAAGAGATTCCTCCAGGACTTGGATGCTTTTCACAGAAATAATGGAGAACAGCAGAGGGTTATTAGGTCTATGGTATAAATGATATCAAAAGTAAAATTAAATAAACTTTTTATCCCAGGATGGCACAGATGGCATCTGGCAGGGTGCCTAATGAAGGCATTATCACAAAGGAATTCCTACTCCATACCTAATTCACACTCACTTTTTTGCTCAGTTCAGGAACACTTTTCTGAAGTCAGTGGCTGAATCCCCTTGCTTTAGTCCATGATGTGGAGAGGTCTCCAAGCTCACAGACTCTAAAGCCTTCATAAGAAAGGAGTCAGATGGACTCCAGGAATCACTTAATGCATGCCAGCCAACAGGAAGATAGTTCACTAGACTGGGCTGGACCTAGTGTGAAATAAACCTCTGCCAAACATGAGCTGTGTGTAAATCCAAGCCCTCAATACTGCAATTCTGACTGCACTGCGCTGCCTGCTGATGTCAGTGTAGCATCCAGCTGCCAGCACAACAGATTATAAATTCAATCAACAAGCTGGCCTTGAGAGTACTAACAGTACAAACTCTACCTTTCTGAAGGTGGCTGGAATGTATTGTCCAGACTTTTTCTTTCTCTTTAGTCAAGAACCTTCTCCCTACCATAATACAACTCCCAAGTTGTACAGAAATTCACACTACAGGCTGTGCATGTTTCACTAAGCTAAATCTAACCCTTCTCAGTATAAGATACCCTCTGTTTCATTTGCATTTTAAAACTATTAACTAATTCCATTAATTGTGCATGCATAATGTAGAAAAGAAGAATACTGAACAGAAAGTCTGGAAAGGAAAGACATTCCTTTGTTTTCCAGCTTGATATATCTTTTCTTGCTGCAAGTCCATGTTGTGGTTCAAAATCTCTTTGCCTGGACATTTTTTTCTTTTTTTTTTTTTTTTTTTTAAGACCATGACCTGGAGCATCCCTTTGGTTTACAGAATTTGATGCACAGCCAGCCATGCATGTGCAACTGTCCCTAAGAGCCAAGCCTCAGTAAAGCTGGTGTGCCTACAATCTTGAAACAAAAATAGCTGTCAAATCAAAGCTAATTTGCCACAAAAGAAAGCACAGATCCACAGTTAGAGAATACCAAACTAGTTTGAGTTCAAAATTGCTTAAAAAATAGGGACTTGCATTTATAAAAGAGAAGTATATTTTTTAATCTCTCTAATATAATTTAATAATTAATGAATTGATTTTCCTTAATGCTGAAGATGGGGATAGGGCTGGGGGGAAGAACAAATAGAGGTAATATCAATTCATGAGAGGGAAAAAAGTTTTAAAGTCTGTCAGCAACTAAAAGAGGGGAAGGAAACACAACCATTTATACAGCAGACTGCTGCTATCACACGTGACACAAAAATATGTTAGTTTAATGTTCCCTGGACCTGGGTTTCATTTTACCTTATTTTAGTGAATTAAATAATGTACTACAAAGGAATTTGGATCTGAATGAAAGGAACAAAATTGATATCAGGATGAAAAGTAATGCTGTATTAATTCAAGTTCAGACATTAAAGACAAAAATAAAACTGAATTACATAGTGTTCTAATATTTCTGGACTAGATAAAATTGTATATATAAACCTTTATCACAGTCCAATGGAGTTGGAAGTAATGGATTTTCAAGAGATACAACAAAATGGTCAACATCTACTTTCAGGTAGTGGTGAAATGCATCAATGGATTTGACTCAGAAGTAGCCATTCCTGTGCACTGGTTCTTCTCTGCACATGTACCTGTACTATATTCAAAATGGGAAGCTAAGATTAGCCCAAGTCACAGATAAAAAGCAGATGTTTGAAGCTGAATGGTGTGCAAAAGGTAACACTGATAAGGAAGGAATAGCACTTTCCTGACCCTGGAGTCAAGGCACAAGCCTCTTTGGCTGAAGGAACACTTACATGTGCAGTTTGTTCTGGAGCAGAGCTATGGAAGAGAACACCCAGACTCTGCATGTGATAGTGCTCTTCAGCAACAAAATTTTCTCAACCAGTGACTGTTGATTCATGTCTTGGCTGGGTGGCAGCAAGGGAACAGCCCTACACAGTGTCACCACAAGGGTAACGCCATGTGCTGTGGCAGCATCTCCTCAGCAGCACAGAGCTTGCTTGCAATCCTTCTCTTGGCTTTCTCATACAATATAAAACCAAGACACCAACACTTTCAATGACCTGAAACAAGATCCTTCAAAGAAGAGCATATCTGGAGCAATGGACCTGCACTAGCACTTTTTCCTGCACAGGCAGGGCTGGACACCAGTGTCCTTCAGGGGCCAGGATATTCCCAGCAGTTCAGTAGAAAAGTAGTTCAAACTCTACAAAAACAAAGGAATATTATAAATCTTAATCATTCTGTTCCAAATCCTATACATACACCTATAAACTGTCCTCTCTGATGTAAACTTTTAATAGTATCTATGTATTGAGTTCATTTGTCTTGAAAAATCCCAAGCAAATATTTCACAGAGACCACTTTGTGTGAGAATAAGGGGAGAAGAAACAAGAAATGCAAGGTACTGCTTACACTGCTATATGCACCAGAATGAACTTAAAATCTTATAGTATAAAACCTATATGGATCAGAAGAGTGGAACAGCAAAATGTCAGCAACATTTTAAAGGTAATATAATTTGGAGTGCAGAATTCAATATGATAAAGAATGATAGTCACTGTATAATATCTGAGCCTTCCCATACACAGCAGACTTATAAAAAAAAATCATGACTGCATTAATTCAAGGAAACTTTCAATATGGAATTGGGAATAGTATCTCAGTGTCCAGAATCAGCTTTTGGGTCTATTTCTACTAATCATGGAGCTGCAGCTGACCCAGTTTAAATGTATTTCTATAAAGATTCTATAATTTTTGGTGATGCTGCATGTTGTGTTCTCCTAAGCCATTTAAAATATTGCACTACAGTAAATACCTGGTGCCTAAAAATAAGGTACATCATGTGGAACAGCTCTACTGCATCATAGAAATACAATGTAAAAGTCTTAATAAAGTTTTATTGGTACATTAAACACAAGCATGCACATTTTGTGTAATAGAACCTACACTATATTAGGATGTGTGTTTGTGTAGTTGACTATGTTCTATTTGGGCGTGCATACAGGTCTGCAAGATTAAATTTGAGGGTAGAGGAGCAAATATTTTATTATCTGAACTTACAAAAGATCATCTGCACCTACAAGTCCTGTCCTGACAGTGTGCTAAAGCCATGAAGTATTCAACACCACTAACTGCACTGGTAAGAGTAAATTCACAATACAGAATTTATAAATAATTATAAAGTCATCCCAATATTCATAACTTCCCAGAATAATTAGGAATTTTGTGCTGGATCACCTATACCTGAAGATTCAAAAAGGGAAGAAAAAATCTGGCCCATAGTTTAGTTATTCCTATGCTCTATAAAAGGAAATTTATTTCTAATACCTTCAGGCAATGCATGTGCTCAGAAGTGTTATAGTTTATACCAATTGTGGATAAAACTACTATACTAATTAAATGCCTTTCTGTTTTAGAAATGAGACAACAATATGAAAATATCCTCTGCCACAAAACTTCTGTATTTTTAATGGTGTTGCTTAGGTAATTCATAAAGTGAGGTGTTTCACTTCTGAAAAAGAAAGAACATGAATGTAACAAAACAAAAGGAAAATAATGAAAATGCGGGAAAAAAATTCTCAACTACTAAGGGAAACATGAATATTCTCATTCAGTCTTGTTTCTTACAGGAACTCTGTAACTATATTAGGACATTTTCTGAAAGAACATAACATATATTAACTCAGCATTTTAAAAATCACTTGATAACATTAAAAGTTGAAGCACTAACCACTGGATATTTTCAACTTCATGGAAAAAGAAATCTAAAATACCTCTAGTACAGCAAAACCTTTCTTAATAAAAGAAAATTAATTTAATGTACTGACAACATTTGAAGCCAAACACAGTTATTCAGCAAAACAGAAAAAGTACTGACCAATTCCTCACAATTGCCATTACACCAGGCACACAAAACAGTTAAGAAATTATTTAACATGAATTTTAAAATAGTGTAAAATTAGTTAATATTTTGATGTAAAAAGCTATATTTCTATTATTTGGCATGAGATTCCATCATTTTATTAACATCACCTCCTGCAGAAAGAACTGAATGCTACATAATTTGGACCAATTGGGTAAACAAAAGCCAACCACAACAAAGGCATTATTTGTATTTAGCAGGGGAAAAGCCCATAAATCACTGTGATTCTCTCATGTTAATTTTGCCTTTACTCTTTCTCCTTCTGAACGGACCCAAGAAACCTCTAATGTGTCATGTCCTGTGATATTAAGATTTCTCCCAAAGAGGGCTTATCACTTAAATTGTTTATACAACAGCAGAACCAATCTGATTGACTGGAGTTCAGAAATGCAATTAGAGGCTCCATATAATTGCACAGTATGCACATTTGGAGTTAGTAGCCCCCATTACACGAGCAGCCCTTTTCCATGTACCACTTCACAGACATAGGGTCTCCCATGTTGATTTGTACAACATGCTCAGTAACAAGAAGAAGAAATCTGAGCTCTCCCTTTGCAAGGTATCTGAAATCTTACATGATTTGTTAGGATAGTTGAGAAAGAGGCCGATGAAACAGTTTTCATGGTAAACTTTTCCACCTAACTGATGTTGTGTGTGTGCACACAGGCAACACCCACACACGTTGCACGTGGCTGGCACTTTGCGGTGAAGCCTTCTTCTGTATTTTGGAGGTATTGATAACTCAGAGGTGCAGGAACACTAAGCTAGCTAACAAGACTGCAGCTGGCAGAGGCAAAAGTCTAATTCATACCTGCTAATTGCAAATCAGGAGCTAGCAGGAACTGTTCCTTTAACACCTGTCAAGAATATGGAGAAAAAGAAAAATGCTCTTTCGAAGGAAATTGGTGGAAGATGCATGTGCTAAGTATTGCTTAGCCAGCAGTATTAGAAAAACATTATTTCTCCTGCTCAAAATTAGAAACAGTAAGGTGTTTTTAATCACAAAATGTTTAGCATCCAAGATGTGTAAGTTGTTCCAGAACTTGTCACGATGGCTGAGGCTGAACTGACCAGGGGACTGAAACTGGCACCAGCTCTGGGATTGGTGACTTCAGGGAAACAGAGGTGAAGGTCAGACAGCCCCCTGAGTACAGGAGGCTCCACAGCCCCCCCAGGCAATCTCTCCAAGCACTCCCTTTTTTTTCACTTGTAAGAGTGAACCCCTCTTTTTTATTTTTCATCTATATATATATATTTTTTTTTAATGCAATTTAAGGCCTGCATCTCTTCTTCTGCTCATCGTGGCTATGGAAACAGACCACATGCCTTTTTTTTGCTATGTCCTGTTATTATGTCCCATTCTCCTCTTTCCTTTTTTCCATGTCTTCTCTTCTGCAGACTGACTGACTCAAATTCTTCAATTTTTCTTAGAAAGTTTATTTCAAGACTTTTGCTTTGCCCTATACACTCTCCAATCAGATCACATGTTTCTGTACAAATGGCATCCAAAACATGCACTCAGTAGAGACAAAGAAAAGGCAATCCCAGTCAGTAGGAGAGATACAGCTGGTGCTTCAGAATACTGGATTCACCACAGCTCCATTGATGGGGAGAAAATACAGAACAGAACTATGCATGAAAATTAAGAATCTGTTAAAGAGACTTCCTAAGATGTCTAAAAGATGAAGCTATAAGGTGAAAAAGAAAACAATTTTGGCAAAAAAAGTAAGTAGGAAAACAAAGGCAATAATTAGAAGAGACAAAATCCTGATAATTATGATGACTGTAAAAAACAAAAACAAAGATAAAAAAGGGGGAAATGTTCTGTAAAAACATACGATGAAATATAAAATATTAGAATGGGATTCTGAAGTTGGCAGTGAAAAATTCATACCCATAAAAACTAGCGAAAATAAGATCTTGAAATTTATCAAAACTTTATTTTAGGAACAGAAAAGCTTTCAAACATATAAGAAGCTTTTTTGTTCTACTTTTGGAAAGAATGTTGCTCTTGAGTGAAAAGTGCTTTCTAGTCCATTGGCAACTAAGATGGATCTTAAACAGTAACTATGAGAAGTAAATATTTTGAAATTAGCAGTTCTAAGGGGTTTTTTTTCCCATTTCTATCTGGTATTATAAAATATTAATTAAAGAAATAAAAGAACTACTGAGGGAATTTTAAAAATCCGCTACTGCTGAGCTGATATTTAAGGGATACTATAGAGTCAGGGAACAGCATAACATAATACACTTGCTTGATATCAATCCAGACAAAATAGTGAAAAAAATTATACAGGATTTAACTGACAAAGATTGAAGTGAAAGGGTTGTAATTAATGCCAGTCAACATGGGTTTATGCAAAATAGCTCTTGTCAAACAAATCTCATTTTATTCTTTGATGAGCTTACAAAAGTTTGGGTGATAAAGATAAGTGCAGGGCTGTAATACACTTAGACACCTGTAAAGCATTCAACTTTCTAATGCATTACTTATATTCCTACTAAAGTTTATTACTATACAATTTTCACAGAGCATATGTAAAATTGATTGAGAACTCTTTAAAACATCAATTTTAGAAAGTAATTGTTAATTAGAAATCATTAGCTGGAGGATGGAGGGGCTAATGTGATTCAGGCAATTGTGGACCTTTTACATCTGATTTTAATGAAATTTTTACCTATGTTTTGAAATTAAATTCAAAACTATTGCAAAGAAACTTTGAAAAAACCCAGAATTGGAATAGTGGTATATAAGGGTGAATACCAGGGAGTCACACAGAATAAGCTGTCTCACAAAGCTAGGCCAATTTACTGTGTTGTACCTGAGTGCTCAAATGATATTTAATGACTGTGATTTCTTGTGAAAAAAAAAAAAAAAGGGAAAAATAAAGATGTTCCTGGAAATAAAACAATCTCTTTCTCAGGGCAAATTTAATTTTCTCTCTAAGACTTATAGGAGAGAAGCTAGATGAGAGTTTTAGAGAAACCTGGGGTGATAATGTAGCATGCTGGCCCCTCAAACCATCTTTTTGAAAATAGTTATTCACGTGGGTAATGTGTAATGAACTTTCCCTGTTTGTTCCCAAAATATGCTTATAAGAAATACCCACTAGATGTAGCTTCTCACCATTAACCCCTGCAAGTTTTTTTTTCAGTAAAGGGCTTTAAAGTTACCTGCATTGCACTGGTTATAAAAACAGGAACCAATTCACAATGAATCTGTTGCAGCTTCCTTGCTGTGTATTAATTGAATAATTTGTAGTAAAATCTGAAATACACTTATGCAATATATTCTAAAGGCACACATAAAAACTTAGATAAGCACTTTGAAATTGATGATTTTGCAGCTTGGTCCAAAGTTCACTCTGAAACTATTGCCCAGTAAACCAACCCACCGTCCTTCCCTTCCCTTCCCTTCCCTTCCCTTCCCTTCCCTTCCCTTCCCTTCCCTTCCCTTCCCTTCCCTTCCCTTCCCTTCCCTTCCCTTCCCTTCCCTTCCCTTCCCTTCCCTTCCCTTCCCTTCCCTTCCCTTCCCTTCCCTTCCCTTCCCTTCCCTTCCCTTCCCTTCCCTTCCCTTCCCTTCCCTTCCCTTCCCTTCCCTTCCCTTCCCTTCCCTTCCCTTCCCTTCCCTTCCCTTCCCTTCCCTTCCCTTCCCTTTCTCTTTCCTTTCTCTTTCCTTTCCTTTCTCTTTCCTTTCTCTTTCTTTCTTTCTTGAAATGAAAAGAAAAAAATCAAACTCGGTTCATGAGCCAAGTAGAGAGAATGAAAAAAAAAAAGGCATAAAATGCAAAGCCTGGTATAGTTACCTTGTACATTCCAAACACAAACTGCAGTAGAAATTATAACAGAAAATACATATTCAATTATCAGCTACAGATTCAGAGCAACAATAAAACTGAAATCACTATATTTTCCTAAGGATAGGGAGAGCAAAGAGATCAAATTGTTCCTTTTGAAATTTCTACTGTGTAACATTATGCAATGCCATATAAAATTGGGCGATGAAAGCCTATAAAAAGTGCCTGAAATTCTCAATATATTCTACATCTATAAGCTTAAATAAATCCATTCTGAGGACTCCATCATATCTACCACACATGAAATTTTTTTACAGCTACAAATGTAATAGCTCATGCTTTTGCTTCCTCACAGCTTTATACTTCCTCCATGGACAGAAATCATTTAGTGAACAGAAGAGAAACGCAGAGAAGCTCTAATTTTCTGTACAGTGGCAACTGCATTCATTATGTGTTAGAAAATCACTTTCCCTGAAAGAGTTAACTTTCTAGCTCCTATTCTCTGCAGTGCTGCATAAACACTGCACATTATTCTTACTGAGCATGCTTCATCTTTCCTGTCTCCCCAGTCTTGGGCTGTCAATCACCTGTCAGTCCCCACCACATCAGCACAGTGCGCATCACCAGGCTGTCAGCACAGCAGCTGATGAGACTCTGCTAAGAGCTGTCAATCAAACTTGTTTCTCTTATCTGTTCGGGAAATATTTTGTCTCTGAGAAACAAAGAACCTGGGCAACAATGGATCAGAGTCTAGTATTTACTCTTTTACAGGGATAGAAGCCTCTTAACAGGAAATGAATGCTTTATCCACAACAAGGAAACAAAAATTCTGCTTCATTAGGCATATTTTCTTTCTTCGATTTTGTTTAAATCCTATTTATTTCTTGAACAATCAAATCAGGGCATAATATATTACAGCAAATTTCTTTTTGCTCTCACTGTAGAATGAACTTCATGTGTTTACATCCTAGTTTCTGTTGACTATAATTCAGTGCAGTGTAAGACAGGTAGCATCTCTACTTTTGGGAATCTTTCCTTGTTTTTAATCATTGGAATGTGTGAGGTTTCTCTCCATCTCAGGATAGCCATGCTACCCTGAAAAGCCAGACAAGAGAAATGCATAACTTACACCTTTGTTAACTTAAAATATATCTGCAGCATTTTCATTAAAATCTCAACATAGAATTCAGTAACATAAGTAGAGTTCATAGATAATAGCAGACCAAAAGAATAGCTGAGGGGTATAAGCAAGTAGGAGAAAAACATATTTTCAGTGTCTCTTTGAAAGAAGATAGTATCTTCTTTCTGGAACACTGTGCCAGGGAGAAAGGATTGCAGAAGGTAAAGTTCTTGCATGTACAGAAATCAAATACTGAAGAAAGACAAAAGGAGCTGCAAAGATGAGCACAGCAGCTATTTCTGGTCTGACACAGAATCTCTGCATGCAAAAGTTAAGCTGGGCTTTCAAGTCACATCTATCCAAGGCAGAATATTGTTCTGCACAGATAACTAGGTCCAGGTCTAACAAACCTGGCAATCAAATTAATTAACACAGGTGGATCACTGAAGTAACAAACCTCTGCTCTTCCCAGGGCATAAGTAAGTACCTTTACATGCTGTGCCATGCAGATACAGGGACATTTAGAGCTGGCTCAAGTATCAGTACATAGTGTTGCCAGACGTGAATCAAAGTAAACATAACCCAGTGACTTAAAACCGCCATTTTAACCACATCTTTTTTTTTTTCCGTACAAATGAAAGAATCTCAGAGCTGACAGTTGAAGAGAAACATTGAGAACAGCAAAGGGAAGAAAACTGCTTTTCTCAGTATAGAGAGGAGTGCTGTAAAACATGGTAACATGAGTGAAACACCTAAAAATATTTTGTTTTCTTCAGAAAGCTTCAGTTTTGGGCCACGAAAGTAAATAACCAACTTTGTTTTCTGAGACAACAAAAAAAAAGGTGAGTTCACAACCCTTATAATTTCTTGGACAAAACTGTATATTAAAGTTTAACCAAAGAGGGAGGCAAATAAAAGTAATTAAAAAAAAAAAAAATCTTCTACCATTTACGCAAACACTGATTCACAGGCCTGCTCTGAACATTTGCATTGGCTGCGGAATTGGACTGTTCAGGTAAGAGCAGAGGGCAGAGAGAGCCAGATGGGAAACAGGCTATGATACCAAACTCACAGAAAGGAAAAGTCTACAGCAACCAAGAGAAAAAAGCCCCAAATAAATTTGGGAACTGCACTCAAGATTAGTTCCCAGCAGCCTCCCACAACATTCTCGAGGGGCTTTGAAGAAGGAACCTGGGGAAAAACTGAGTGCTTCTTCATGTCTCTGATGGCTTAACATGAATGTTAAATAGCCCCTGAGAAGGAGGAGGGAAATGGGCAGGGAATTGCCATAACCCAGAGAAAAACAAGGCCCTGGACAGCAAAAAAGTTTTTGTCCTTTCCACACACGCACACGTGCAATGGGTTTCTTTGAATTTGTTTGCTCCAAAAAAGAATATTTTAGTTCTCAGAAGTGGGAAAACATTGCCCAAAGGAAAAAAAAAATTGGTGATGGCCACAACCAATGTCAGAGATGTAAGCAGAGCTTTCACAGGCTGAAGCAAGAAAAAGGCAGGCAATTTTGACCTGAATCCTAGAGCAAAGGCAAGAGTTGGCATCTTTCATCACTTTCAACTTTATAAACTGCTTCTCAAAGGATGCCTTTTTCTCCTTTCCTGGGCCTTATCTTGGTTCCCTCCATTACTGTCTGTGCCGACAAGAATGAGAACAAACAATTTGTCTTTTCTCTTTCCTCTCTGCCAGTTCCAATGTTTTTAATGCCCTCTCCACCCTAAAGAGCACACTCTGTAGGCAAGGAGGCAGGCGTCCTGCTGGAGACAGCACAGATGAAGAAGAGGACAATTTTGTTTCACCCCTTTCAGAACCTCATGTTTGGTGCTGCAACCACAAGCTGTACTCACCTAACAGGAGCCACAGCCCCTGGTCAGCAATTCCAGCATCTTGGAATAGAAGTTCTGGGTGCCATTGTGGTTCTTGGGCAATGCCAAGAGCACCCATAAGAGAACAGCAGAGCATGGGCATGGCTTGGGCAAGTAAAACAGAGAGCTGTAAGGGGAGCAGACTTCTCTGTTCTCAACTCCTGGATGTGGTTTTGGACACAAAGTTCCCAGCTAGGAAGAGAAAGCTACTCTGAGCATGCAGCCTCCACCCTGCAGCCACCACAAGCAATGCCAAAGGTGTCCCCAGGCAGGGACTTGGTCAGCACAGAGGCCTCTAGACTGCTCCCAAAGCCTTCTCAGAAAGCAATGGAAGTCTCAAAGTGGAACAGCCACGAGCATGCTCTTCAGAGTTTCCCTGAGTTGGAATACTGCTCATGTCAAAAAGCATCACTAATACTGTAGTCAGTAACTATTGATTTACTATTAATTATTCACTAGTTAGTAAAAATTAACTAACAAAGGAAAGGAAATATTAATTACCAGCAAAGAGCCTTAAGTGCTGAGCTTCAATTCCAGATGTTGAGAATAAACCAATCAGTTTGTTCAGAGGCCAGAAATTAAAACCAGAGGAAAAATTCTGTGTACTAGTCACTTTTAAAACCATGACTACAGTAAATTGATCTTTCATTCATTCTTATCAGCAACAATGCTAAGAATCCCAGTATTATCTCATGCCAAAGTGTCCCAGTACAGACAATACAACCATTATCAAGCATTTGTGACAACAGGAGTATTTTACACGTTGACAAATTCTTTCATATGCAGCACCGTTTTCCAGAATCACAACTCCCTCTGATCTAACTGGACATTAATTGCTTTTTTGCTGATGTATCTGTGCCTTCTGGACTGATAACACAACTAGCAAATCTGATATCTGACAAGTTGACTCAACCTAATCAGGACAGATCAGCTGTTCCCAACGTTGCTATAGGCTGTAATTTGAGGACCTTTAGAGAGTTATCACTTGCTTTGAAAGGCAAGAAACTGTAATTCTGTCAACACTAATCCCAGAAACGTGCATTCAAAGTGGTTGTTATTTTTTCTTCAGAAGAAGGTAACACTTGTCAAATAAATACCTGAGATAACTGATAATAGGAATTAGAAGTATGTGAGTGATAGGCTGACAGTCACTCTCATGAAAAAGAAGAACCTCAAAAGATTCAGAACATTAAGTAGAGAGCACAATCTGTCACCATTAAGCAGGGGTCACTCTGAATGGAGTCAAACAATCGGTAATGCAGTTTTTCAATGTTTACTTCTCTCTGTTGCTTGGTGCTAAAGCTGAGTGAATTATTCACTTCAAACAATTTGTTCAATGAATTTTATCCCTTTTTGCCGCTCAGTGTGTGCAGGCAATGGATTCCAATGCCATCAGATTTATTCACTGCTTCACTTTTATTCAAGCTTTCACTTAGTGTTCAATTGAGAGTATTCTACACTTCCACTGCTGCTTAGACAGCATCCAAGGCTGGTCCTTGATGTGGGCAAGCAGCACAGATCCACACTGTTGATGGAATAACACTTATCTTCATCAGCAAAGATATAGATTTTAATTTGTTGTTTTTCTGATCCCTCTAATTTTGGAGGCCCTTCCAGCAATAATGCTGAAATTTGCTATAAAGTTCCCTTTCTGTGAACAATTTTGCCCACAAGACTCAACACTTGAATTTTTGCAGAAGACAAATTCCCAAAGAGTGCAAGAACAGCCACATTAATTAAAAAAAAAAATCCAAAAATTATTTCCACTAGGAAATAATTTATTTTCATGTAATAAAACTCAGAGGAATTCAATAAAAAATGGATTCCCAATTCATGGAATTCTTTAATGTAACTTAATAGTCATTGACCATACACAAGTGACTTTGTCATTGCCAGGGTTGCATCTGTCTTGTACAGATAAACTGTTTTTCAAAACTCATACTTAACATTAGAACAAAAAATATACATTTCTTACTGTATCGCTTTGGTCCATCTTCCAAACAAAATGAAAGTGTTAAGGTTGCATCATCTTCAAAAAATTCAGTTGCAAAGGCATCCCACCAGAGGTTGTCACTATCCTAGGAAGCAACAGATCATTCACTTAACAGGAGGTAAAATGAAAATATGTTCATCTGTTGTAAAAGAAATTCAGCAGGATCACACCTACTTTGGCTTCTTCACCTATGGTTTTGGGGTACAGATGTCTATATGACATTTCAAACTAATTTTTCCTAGATAAAGTTCTAATTTAGGAAAAAAACTGAAGTGTTTAACTTACTGTATAATAAATTTTAATTTTTATCCAGCATACTAAATATGTAAAAACTTTCTTTTCCATAACATTTTTTCTCCAAATGTTAGATATAGTTTTATACATCGGTTGCAAATAAAGCAATTATGAGTTTTCCCTCCTTTTCTGGGCAGTGTGTCTCAAATGCTTGGTCCTGGTAATGAAAAATCCCTTCATACTTAATTCTATAATGTTACATAACCTCATCATCAGTACAAAATGACAAGAAAGTTATTTAGAAACTAAATATAATGGCCATTCTACTCCAATGCATTTAATATAAATACAGTACTTCAGGTTAATTAAATACCAGCTAGTTACTTAAATGTAATTGTTGTGAGAAATCTTTACTTTTAAGTGTGATACAAAAAGTGAAAAAAAGAAGTTAAGATGACTTGTGCATACTTAGACTCACAGTAATACACATAGCTGGGACAGGGCAATTATTAAAATAGTGAACAATGTAAAACCCATACTAACACAGCATTACAGGAGATTTCTTGACTTTATCAACTGAACCAGGCATTTTCAGACCGGGATGATCAACAACAGGCACCCAAACTTCAATGTCTAGCACCTGAGTAAGTTGTCCAGCTTGCAAGGGTTTTACACAAGTTGAGCAACACAAAACCCATCAATTGTTTCATTTGAAAGCTATGGATATATTTAATAGCTGGATTCAAAATTTTTGTTTCAGTCTCTTCTGCTCCTTTGAGGCCCCAAGACTTGCAGCACACAAGGTCAGTGCTGCACTCCTCAGAGCCACTCGATCCCACTCACAGCACCTTCCTTTCCAGAGAGCAAGGCCAGGTTCACTGAGCAGTGAGGTCTGAGCACCTCTTAATGCCTGAGCCATTTAGATTTAAGCCAGATATGAAGCAAACAAATGTTTGCTTCACAAGAAAAGATCCTGAGATGAAATGCCAATTTAAAAGAAAATATGCACCTATCATATTCATTATGTACACATGCAGAGCAATCTGGGGATTTTAGTTCTTCTGCTGTATTTCCTGATGATGTTACTTTTGGATTTCACTCCAAAATGTTAAGCAAGGTATATATTCCTCTCAATTTCACTTTGATTTTTTGTCAAGCATCCAATGGAGAAATGGTAAGGACAGGTTTTAACAATCTGGTTCTTTCCAGAGACCCTAGAGAGACTTCTTGTCTGAGTCAGAGCCTGTAATACACTTTCCCTGCCAAGGCTCATCCAACCTGGCAGTGACAGGATCATACAGCCCTGCCATTCAGTCACACAAAGAGGTATCAAAGCTGTCCCCACATCTCAGAAATCTGCTGTCACAGAGAGATGTTGTTCTTTCCCGCTGTAAACCTGGTGAGTGTTCCCACGTGCAAACGCTGCTGTGTTGAGTAGCCAAGCAGCCACAACAGTGAGCATGAAACACACAGTGGTCAGCATGAAACACTCACAGGTGTCCAACACACCCTGCACAGGGCCCTGCACTCAGCACAGCCTGGGGGCTGCATTACAAGCCCATACAAGGGTGTATTGTCCAACAAGTAGCTGTGAGCTCCCACTCTGCCATTTGGCTAAAGAGAGGCTGCAGTACCATTGAACCTTTTGGACATACTTGTCGTAGGGAAGGAAGAGTGGAGGGAAGGATTTCAGCAATGCCACACACCACATTTGCAGCTCTTGTTAATGCAGTAGTTGGGTATCACTGGAGCTACTCCTGTAGCATCCAATGACAGGGGAACAAAAAGGACAGCATGGCATAGCCAGGACTTAACTGCATGTGGGAAAGATAGAGAAGAGCAGGGAAAGTGCAGGGCCTCACCTTAAAACCACACAGATCTGCTCTCATGCGGGTTCCCAAGAAGTCTTGAAAGCAAGAAAAATGTGGATTCCCTCCCTGGTTAGATGAAATATCCAGACTTTCTCATAGTTTGAACATGGTCCGAAGTCTTTATATCAAGCTTTTGCATATTAGGTGAGGGAGAAAGAAGAATATAAAATGCAACACCCTACCCCCAGACAGAAAACCCAACCTTAAAAAAATAGTATATAAATCCTGTCAACCTTTGAAATGCTCTGCTGATTAATTTTCTGTCCCACCCTTGTCACAGGTGAGCCCACCTACTCTCAAAGACAAATGTGAACAAAACCCAATGAGGTGTCCCCAGCCAAACCAAAATAGGATCCAGTTATTAAAAAAAACCCCTTTTTTTTCTTTTTTTCTCTTTTCTTTTTTTCTCTTTTTTTGTAAAAAAGGGGATGGTGAAGGCAAGGCTGCCCTCAGGCATCTTTAACTTATGCTTTGACAGGTTATGGGGGATTTCGCCAGAGTAATTATTTTTCTATTCAACAATAATGAGAAATTACCATGGCAACCTCCCTTTCACGTAGTGCACTCACATGCTCAAACACTGAAATAATGGCCTAAACATAACCAAAAAAAATTAATTCTCTAAAAATATTTTGGATTAAAATAAACTTAAGGAATAGGTCACAGGAGAGAAGAGGGCAGACACAGCCAGGAAGTTGGGTCAAAGTGAAGATGCTGTGCTGCTGTGGCCAGGTACCCAAGCAGCAAAACGACTTCTTCCACAACTGTCATTGTTCCCTCTGATCCCTTCCACCCCTGGTATTATTTGTAATTTGAAGCATGGCACAAGTCTGAATAGGGTCTCCAAGTAAATGGAATCCTACTGTTTCAATATTTTTTCCCTACTCTGATTTTCTTTGGCAAGGGTAATCAGATTTTAAGTACAATGATGTTCTTTTTCCCCCTCCATCTAAAAGTCCCGTATGCTCACTGTGTGATCTGAGAGTCAAGCTGGGTTCTTCTTTACACCTTACACACTTACATGATTAAGAGTCTGCAAGCTAAATGAGGCTTTTCCACTTGCCTGTGATAGATCTTGCAACTGGAATAGGAGGCCAACTGAGACTATGGCATTTTCTTCAAATTCCTTTATTTTTAATAACTTGGAAGGCAGAATGGACTGATGTAAAAAGTCAGTACATGAAATCACACTTTAAAGGATGCATATATCTTGCAGGACAGAAGTGGAATTCAAAATTATTTTGATAGCTTGGAGAAATTATCTGAAATGAAGATGAAATTCAATAAAGCCAAGTGAAAAAAGTACAAAACCAAAATGAGGAAAACTGACTAAACAGTATTGTAGAAAATGGTCCAGATCACAAAGCAAATATGTCAGCAATCAATTGCTCTTGGGAATAAAGGAAATGTCTTAGATACAATACCCTTCCACTCCAGCAAACACATCTCTAGAAAGCCTTCAACTGGAATAGCTTGTCCACTTCTGAAGTACTACGGCCAAGTCTGGGCCACCCACTCTTAAAGGAATTAGCTGAGAACCACAGCAATCAATGAGTTTAAAGACACATGCAACCAACCCCAAAAGACTCAAAGGAAGAAAGGTAGAAGGTAGTAGGATCTAGCTGTATTTTGTATAAAATAGAAGAAACTCATGGGAACATGATAACAGTCCTCAACTATATGAAAAGATTGCTATAGAGAAGAGTGAACACTTGTCCTTGGTGGCTAACACAGACATAAGAAGCAGTAATTGGTTCAGTTTGCTGCCAGTGCAGGTTAAGTGGATTAATGCCCTGTTACGGATTCCTAGGCTAGTGTTTTGCGGAGGGGAAAGAGCTGCAGAGCACAAGTGCTGTGTTCCCAAGGGGAGTGGGTACAGAGATCCTGCTCCCCACCAGCCTGGGGCAGAGCTGCCCCTGTGCAGCAGCTCCACAGCTCATGCCCAGTGAGAACCTGGATTTGGTTTCTCCCTCACACTGCTTTTGGCTGCACATATCATATTCAATACAGATATCATATTCAAACAGAGTTACAGAAACAAATAAATACAATTCTGAACACATACAGGAAACACATCTGTTCTGAAGTCAGACTTTTTTTTAATAATCACTTTTTAGAGAAAACCTGAATTTTTAATGTCAGTCTTGGCATTGGACAAGGAAAAAATAAAAAGAGAGTGTGCACTTGGGAGCTTACATTTTTCTTCTGGCATCTGCAACCCTTCCCTATTGACACTTACTATTTTCAGAACTCTATACATCTACATTCCTGTTGGCAACATATATGTGTCTCATATTCTTTTAAGTTAATGTTGCACAAGGTACTGCTGTCTCCCTAAGGAAAGAATTGCATTCCTTCCCTCCTCCTGTTGCCAGCAAATTAAACTACACTCGAGCTTTCAAAATGCAGTTCAAGATAAGATTATGCCATTAAATACACCTGGAAAGACTCCACAGCCATTACAGATTACAAAACTCACAGGTTAAAAAAAATCTGACATTGATGTTTATACTCAAAGCAAATGGAAAAACCATGATAAATAAAATGTCCAAATACAAGAAACCAATGATTTTCCCCATTAGTTTTAAATTAGACCAATATTGTCTCTACCCAATATATTTAAGATTCTGATACAAATTGCAAATGAGTAACAAATTAATAGGGATCTATATATCTTAATTGTGTAGATTTGGAAATTTGAGTACTCATCTGTAGGTCTGGCCCTGCAAAGCACAATGGTTTTAAAATCTGGCATAGGGCTTTCTGCTATTTGTATACATTCAGTATGGACCACAGATAGAGTCCTAGGTTGGTTTTCCTGGAAACAGTATGAACAGAGGGAAAGAGTGGAATGCTCATATGTATGTAGGTGGGAAACCCATATATGGCTGTCTGTTATACAAGAACATGCACACCTTCCCTATTTTTCTGGTATCCTTGCTAAGAATATTGGTACCCTATAGTTAGTAAGAGTACTTGAGAAAGAGGACCAATCTGGTTACTCAGGGCTAGTTTTTAAGAACCTCTTCGATTGCTTTTCCATTTGTTATTCTATCTCATTTATTTTATTTCAAACATAGAGCATATTTTACACAGAATTAAATATACCTTTAATCTTGCACCTAGTGATATCTTACAGAATCTCCATCTTCCTTTCCCTGCCAGGAATGCCCCACTCTATTCCTTCCATTTGTTATTTCACACATATTCACAGTTTTAATGGCATTGCTTTCTTTTATTTCACTTACTACTGTGGCTGGAGTCCATCTCTCAAACAATGTGTAGTAAAACTGGCTAAAAGATTTTAAGACTTGGCTTTGGTCATAAGTAGTTTTCTGTTCCATTATACACTTGCAACTTCTTGCCAAAACTCTGCTCAATGCCCAAAACATATCAGCCTCTTCAGCTCACTTAATAATTAATTGAACTATTGTTTACATTCCACTTAGGAACTTATCTTCAATTGTACAGTAAGGAAAAAACACCAAGTTTCTGTTTTATTGAAAAGGCAAAATATAATCATGCAACAGATCCCCACAGCAATACCTCCTCAGAGAGACTGTCTGGGGTGCAAAATGGGGGCAACATCTCTGCTTCTCATGTAAATCTGGAGTAGGTTCAAAAATCCAAAGGAATTCCAGGGAAAGGCCCATAATAGGGAGTTACTCTTACACATTCACTAGAAATGCCTAATATATCAAGGATCCTATTTTTATTGCCTATAAATCACTGCACTATCAGACAACAGAAAATCAAACATGAATTATTTGATTTCAGAAACAAATGAGAGGGAAAAAATAATAGAAAAAGAGAGAGGCTTTGCAAAATACACAAACTGATTCATGCCATTTTCTTGTTGTACTCTGAACCCAGGCAGGTGAGAATCAGCATCATTTTAGCAAAAACACTGTGCTGTAATGACACTGCCATACAACTCAGCTTTGCAGATACAGTGCTTTGAGATAATGTCAATTCTATGTCACAAATAGCAAGTCCTCACTGGGAAATTTTACCAGGGGTTTAGATTAACTGAAGCATGCTGACACTGAAATAAGGACAACTAATATTTTTCTTGTGTTCAGAAGGACGGTTGACCCTTTCCACTAACATATGCCCAAATTAGATACCTTTTGTTAGAGTATTTGTGGGAAATACTCACTAGCCTGGCAAATAGCAAGACCAGTCTACACACAGCTATAAAAGAACAGTAATTCCACTACATCTCAGCCACCTGATTTTTTCCATCTACACAGGTGCCACATGTATAACAATTTGGATATCCTTTTAAAATTGTAGTGCTTAAAATTACAGAGATTTTTAACTTAAGTTGGCAGGAAAGGATAATACAGAGACATACCTGATTCAGTCTAATAACAGAATCAGAGAAGAATGCCTGGTCTAAAACCTATTATTTGTCAGTCTTTAAATTTTACTGAAGCTTGTGGACAAAAGAGAAATGAATTCTTAAATATCCACTCCCTCATGTTTGACTATTCCCCTGCAGCAGACAGGAGACTGCAGTTTAATACTTGTCTGTAAGCACTACAGAGCAGAAGGAGTTAACTTGTGAAATGTGTCATTTCACTGGCTTCTTTAATTTGAATTCATTATTTCCATTCCTGAAACTTGTGCACAAGAATGGATAGGAGAAAGAAAGGGGGGAAAAGAGCAGTGAAGCTGGGCTCAAAACACACTCCACTGCCAATTCCTTACTGCCAATGTGGCATCATCCTTGAGATTTCACAGCAATATCAGCACTGACCAGCAGAAGATGCTCTTTTGTCCTTTTAAAATATAAGGGATAGATTGCACTTGGTCTCTAGGGAGAAGACCTATATTCTGGCTGTGAGAACAAAAAGACTGGGCATTAACAACCAAATTGTGCAGTTTTTACAGAGCTATACACTTCCACCCACAGCAGATTATCTGTTAATACTTGGAATATATACGGTGCATACTAAATCCATACTCAAAATTGTTTTAAATTTGAGCCCTTTTTTCAACAGGCATGAAAATATCTCTGGCTGGCTGGAAACAGTAATAGATTTTCTTAGTAGTATTCTCAATCCATGATCACTCCAGACAAATCACAGACCTGAGTTTTGTGTTTATCAAAAATGAACCACAGTTACATTTCTCTATTCTGCCAGAGAATATCCCACAGCCTCTGCCTTTGAGAATAGTTTATAGAGATGGAATATTAAGTGTGTCTATTATCTAATGTACTACTGTCAGCCATACAAATGTTCTTATTTTATTCTGACATTTTGACCTGGTTTCTTTTTTACCTTGTTTACTTCCATCTCTATGAGCAAATGGAAGCTGCTATGCCATCTATCCCAATGAAAAGGCAATAACTAGTATTGCCATGAGTGAATATAGAGCATCAAATATTATGTGTCACTAGGGCACAGAAAAAAACCTCATATTCCCAGCAAGATTACTAAATGAGTCTCTCTAGGTCTATCTATCCAACTGCACCAACTCCCAAGGCTCTAAAATTTAGTGAACACAAACCCCTTTATCATTTATTACAGTGAAAAAAAATTATTACTGACAGCTTCTAAATACTACATTGGAACATGGTGGAGAGTCCTTGAGACCTGCATTCCACACTGGACTCTCCCCACCCCTTTGATTACGGCAGTCTCACAGAAGCACCACGTGCGTTGGAGACCCATACAAAGCTGGGACCTTCAGAGGCCCCTGATTCTGAAAAACTGCAGTCTAAACTATGGTCCAGCAGACTGTTCTTTGAGAGGTCATAAATGCCTCTTCAGCTGAGTTAAAAGACTTACTCTGCTATGCATTTTTCCTTATTCTTGTGTGAATCTGGCGATCTAGGTAGGAAAGGGAAACACAGGTAAGACAATCCATCCTCCTAGTTACAATGTGGAGTCTTGCAAAAGTATCAAATAGTGAAAGGGCTGGGTAATGCAGCTACAAATAGTTGATTTCATCATAAGGAAAGATTATATGGATTGAAAAGACATATAGATGAGGAGATACATATCTCTACATACAGAAAGAAAGCCTGAGAGGGATTATTGGCAAGGGCATGTAGTGATAGGACAAGGGGAAATGGCTCTAAAGTGAAAGCCAGCAGGTTTTAACCAGCACTGTGAGGGTGGTGAGGCACTGGCACAGGCTGGCCAGAGCAGCTGTGGATGCCCCATCCCTGGCAGTGTCCAAGGCTGGGCTGGCTGGATCTCTGTGCAATGTGGTCTAGTAAAAGGTGCAGAGAATCTGGAAGCAATGATCTTTAGGGTCCCCTCCAGCCCAGCCCATTACACACAACTCTAGCACAACTTTACCCTACAGGACTTAGAGAAAACTCTTGCTAAGACACATCAAGAGACTTTTAAAATTAAGGATATGCTTAAATGTTTTGCTGAGCTGAGATCCATCTATGCTTTTGCTAGTCTGCAAGTCTAATTAACTCAAAATTATGACTTCTGTTAAGCTTTGCAACCAGGTAAGATCATATCAAAATAATGGACAGCTCTAGCCAAAGAGCTCTTATATCTTGGGATGGTAAGGAAGTGGAAAAGATCAAGTGTATTTTATGTTCCATCTCTTATGAAGGACAGGTAATGCACAAAAATTTAATTTAGCAACTAGTCAGAAAAAGAGAAAACAAGAAAGAAGTATTGAAGAAACCACTCATTTTAAAATTTACAACCATATCTACACTTTAAATTATATATTGCTGCATTTAATTGTTTAATAATATGACTGTGGTTTTGGGTGTCCAGATATCACCCAAAGAAATTGTAAAAGCACTGTATAATTCCAGACAGTACAGAGAAGTAAACATTATGGCACCTTACAGAAATTTTGGCAAGAAGCAATGGTAAGGCACAAATATGAGTTCTTTGTTATGTATAGGTAATAGAAAAATCCCTCTATATCTTTGCTTCATAAACAGTGCATATTCTTTAAGCAAAAAACTCCACTGTGGTAATAAAAAAATAATTTCACAAAAGAGTTACAGTGACCTGCAAATTATGTCCCTTAAAAGCTCATTCACATCTTTTATTTAACCCATATCAGAAGCCCCACTCTTGTAAAAATTTTTAACGGATTATTTCTTTTTTATAGCAAAACTACACTCCAAGTTAATTCCTGTGTGCATTCTGTACTTATTAGGACTGGTAATCACAGTCATTTTTGTCAGCTGTTGATGTCACTCTATCCACAAATATTATCTATGTTAAATGTGTTTCAGAATCTAAATTCTACTTAAGAGAGAGATAAGAAAAAAGATAGTGTTGAGGTATTAAGTTATTAAGTCTATATTTTAGACTCTATTTACTTGTTCCAGTTTTCAACAATGCAGCATAGCTTCATCTGCAGTGGCCATTTGAAGCACTGGTCAGCTGCAGTGATCAGATGCTCAGGTATTTGAAAATAATACAGCTACATTTATTGCTTGCAATTTTTAAATATACAAACACATGTGCATTCAAACTTAATCAAACATTAAGGCAGAGATTTTCAAAGCTAATTAAGAGACTTATGCATTCATTTTCCACTAAATTAAGTGGAAATCAGATGTTGGAATATTCTATACAAGGCTCCAAATCCCAGCATGGAAATGGAACTTGTTACATTTGCTGAATCAAAGCTAGAGGGTGACAACAGGGCTGGGATTCATCTCACCCCAAGACAGTTGTCTAAATTCATGTGAGATAAAAAGCCTCCTGCAGATCTCTGTCTCTTCACTGTCTGTAGAGGGAGCCTAGAGAATGGTTCAGTCTAGCCATGTAACTTTTTTAGGGATAAAGGTAGGTAAGATAAATCCTATTCTATATATCTACTAAGAATTTAAAAGTCAGAAAGAAAACTGGTTGAGGCTTTGAGAGCTTAGTGAAGGACAAAAATACGTGAAAAGCTGGATGAAACAACTGTATCTACTTTGTCTAGATTTTTACAGTCTTGGCAGGAAAACCTATAAATGATGTTCAAGTTTTCTGCTCACAATTCTCAAAGATCTCCAGGCTGCCAGGTTCCTGCTGTTTCATATAAAAAGCTCCAAGTGGCAGACAGAAGTTGGAGAACTGGTTAAAGACTTGTGCCAGTATGAAATACTTTAAATAAAGAAGATGTGATTATTTGTCTGGCTTCCTAACTTTACTCCCCAGCTAGCCACAGTTGCAAATAATGGCACTTAAGCCCTTTTTTTTTAGTCTCATACTGTATTTGGATACAAAATTCCTGCCCAAAACACAATTAAGCTAGAGACAGAATTGCTTATGTATATCTTCCTATGTCCTAAGGAAATCCCAGGTCAAGACAACACAAATCAAATAGTGACATTTCTCATGAGTTATCCTGTGACCCTCAGACCACTCATGCACTTTGTTTCTGTGGGGTAGCACTACCCTTCCTAGCTCATAACACTCACTGCTGGGCAGGTACAGCCACAACTGACTAACAAAGGAACAAATCAGGAGTTCAGGTGGCTTTGACAAAGTGAGGATGAGCTGGGCTCCAGACACTTGCATATTCTCAGTGTACACAACAGTTTTCAAGTTTTGGTGGTGAGAAGCACAAGGAAGTGCACTTTTTAAACTGACATTTGCATTTACAAATTAAAATTCCGATTCAAATGGAGATGTCTGAATTGCCTGCTCGCCATGAAAAATCTACTTAGAACCAAAACTTTTACTGTTATTGCTGCTATAATATTGTAGAACAGTGTAACAGATCACTGACAAGGCTGTTACGGTTGCTAAATCAAAGGGTACACTGCACTGAAAGGCACTGAAAGAAATATAGAGAGAATGAAGCACAGAGGTTGTGATAACAGAGTGGGTTTGTGTGTTTGTTTTAATTATTAACTTTAAATTTTCACTTCAAAAGAAATGGGAGAATTTATGCATACCAAGAAGTGCTCCCTTTCAAAACTCAGTCTTCACTGAGGAAAGTAAGTAAAGCTTTCTTCTAAATGGCATCTCTTATCTTGTCAACCTCATTTAAAGTAAAAAGGCATCAATAGTAATAATAAAATTGCAGCTTGGTGAACAATTCCTTTACAGAAGCCAGCTACTACATCCTGTAACAAATTAAAAACTCCAAAAGTCTATGCAGGTCCCCAGAGAAATGCTATTTAATAAAGCAAACACTGATATTGAATGTGACAGAATTCCATTTGCTTCAGAATCCCATCCAACTGAGTTTGGCTGCAGCTGAAGCAATTAGAGAAAGCTGTGATTTAATGATTATGCTAAAACCCTAGACAAACAAAGCTTTCACCTACCAAGTGGCCACTTAGCTGTATCACTACCACTAGTATGTATAAAAATCCTTGTAGGATTTCGTTTGCTGTCAGTCAACTACTAACAACATGAGCAATTACTTACAAAAAATGTCTATTTACTAGCTACCCTACTGCTTAAACATGAAAAATGTATAAATCTAAATTTAAACAAAGTAAGCAAAATCAAGTGTGAGCTACATATGTCAAGGAAATCATCCACTAAGGTCATCCTTGAAGCTGAGTCCTGATACAATCCAGTTCAAAGCTCATAACAGGTAGTAGGTTTTTTTTAATATGCCTTTATGTTGTATATGTTAATCTACTGGGGCCTCACCTCTGGGTCTGTAATCATTTAATGAAATTTTAAACATCTTTTCATTACAACAGTGGCCTCCTATGAACTACAACCAATCACTTCAGACTCTGTGGACCTGTTAAATCAGTAAAACTGATTCAGTTAAGATTTCTTAGATTGCCAGAAGTGGTATTTGGCCTTTCCTGTTTTCTAATGCTGTCAAAATTTCTCTGTGTAAGGTTGCAGTACATAAAGAAGTGCAAAAAAGTGACAATTCAGAAAACTTGCTTACAGAAAACGTGAATTTGCTTTGAAACTCGGGTCTTTCTTGGTGTGTTCCTGCCAGCCAGCAAACTACAATGTGAAAAAAGGACTAATGTGTCTTTCTGATTTTCATTTTCACATTAGTCAAAGAGCCAAGTGACACCTTGGACTTCTGATGTAGATTTTTACCCTCAGTGCCTGCCAGGTGAAGGCAACTCTTGACAAAGAGCAAGCAAAGCTTTTGAAAAAGCAGTTTCCTTCCTCCCCAGCTAAGGAATAGGATCTAGAGACATATGTGTACATACAGCCTAAAAAAACCTACCAGTGTTGATACAAAATGTTTAAAACCAGAAAGAATATAAATCTGTGAGAAAGCTCAAACACACAGAAAACTATTTTAAGAAAGAAAACAGTTTTGCATAACATGGATAAGTATGGACAAAGTTGCTGCAGAGGAGACTGAAATAACTTCAAGAGCTCACAGAAGTGTCCCTATCGAGCAGCTCAGACCTATTTTCAAAAATCTAAATCCTCATATATTAACAATAAAATATTCTTTGGGCACACCATTGTTTGTCTGTTTCATTACAGTTGCATATTTCTAACTAAAATATACAATGGTCATGTTCAGAACCCTATTTTTTTTTTCCTAATTACAGTGTGTTTCCCTAGAGTGCCATAAACCCAGAGCATCCACAGTTTCAGACCTTTCCTAAAAGATTTGTGTTCATAGTACCAAGAAGCCTGAGACAGCAGCAATAGCATTGACAAAGCCAAGAAACTACACAGTCCCATTTCTGGGAATGTGTTAACTGCCAGAGGAGCTGTCATCTGAAAGTGAGACAGAAAATCAGAAAAGATTCAGTGCTAATGCCTTCTTAGACTAGGAGAACCTTATGTCAAGCTCAGCCCAGAATATATAGATCCACATCAAGCAGCTTGTTTTCTACTCGTGCAATGACAACCACTGTGAGATGTTATCATATTTCTTTGCCCTATGTTTTGTCAGAACCTACAAAATTGTAGCTGGATCACTCTATAGGTCCTCAATGAAATATTATATCAAAATAGCACAGATGGTCTTTGGAGGGTGCTGGTTTCAGGTGCTGAATGTTCTTAGGATTCTCCTCCTCTAAATGAGCTCTTCCCCAGTCACTTGAATTTTACACTTGATTTCTATCTGGTACACTGAAGGATCACCTCTCAGCTCTAGAAACAAAATTACTAACTCTTTTTTTCTCACCTCTTCCTCTCTTAGTTCTACTTTCTGATTTGTAAAGTTTTTTTCTAAAATCAGATGCACAGACACACATTTTTGTTGATGCTCTCAGCTTCAGTAGTAGTATATCCTGGATTAGGCAATCTGTTTCTTAAAATCACATATCAAGTTATCCCTGGCCTGAGGCATTCTAGAATGAATGTGAACTTTTTATAACCTCCACATGTGAGATTTGAAAGCTGCAAGAAGCCCATCAGTAGCTGCCAGGTCAGCAGAGAGCCCACCATGTATCTCGTGGCATACCAGCAAGGGCAAAGGAGTGTACTGAGGATCAAATATACTTTGAATTAAGCAAGCAGTTCCTTGTTCAGACTCCTGTAAATGTACTTGTTCAGAAAGGCTCAGCATCTGGCAGGAGTCAGGACTGGACTGAGCTCCTTCTGACTTGATTCAACCCTCTCCAGTACAGCTGACAATCACAGGCCTTCACGTCCTGAAGTCTCAATAGACTTGCAGAACAAGGACAGAATCAAAGCAGCTTCCCTGTCTCTCCCTGCAAACACTCGTGCACCTTGATCTGAAGGGACCACAAGCAGCATTACACTGCCAGGACTCTCCTCATTCCTCTGCCAATATTCCAAGCACTCATTAGAATCAGTCAAAGAGGTGACACCAAACTGCCCAGGGCACATGGCCTAGAAACTGCAGAGATACTGAATATCTTCAGCTGTATTATGTAGTATGCAGCAGATAAAAGATACTATGGTTTGTGAGCTGATACACATTTATATACATATAGATGATAAAGATGATAAAGATATAGATATAAATGATATAGATGATATAGATAGAGATATAGAGATAGAGATATAGAGATAGAGATATAGATAGATAGATAGATAGATAGATAGATAGATAGATAGATAGATAGATAGATAGATAGATAGACAGATAGATATTAACTGAATGCAGTGGTCAAGATGGGATGTAAATACAGAAGTGTATGTTGTACATGATGAGTCTCACAATAAAGAATGTCCTAGGGAAATATCTAACCTATCAGACCATCAGCAGCAGTGCCTTGGAAACATAAAAGGAACCATGGTGTTCCACAGTGTTCCTATGATAATAGGCACAGCAGTCAGGGATAATAAATGTCTCCTTAGGAGATGTAGGGTGAAAAGGTGATACAGTATGAAGTAACCATTGCTCTAAGAACTTATGTTTCCTACTTGAAAAAACCTTTTTTCATTACTAGAAAATGTTCACTTGCCAGGTATACTTCATAGATTTAATCAAGTAATTCTTTTTGTACTTCCAAGGTGTCCATGTTTTAGATTTTAAAAGGGAAAAAAACACAAAAGAAACTTAAACTCATGATAAAATAAAGAGAAACAAACTACAGTTTTTTCCACATTGACTACTACTATCGTAAACAGCTCTAAGGAATATGCATTATATAGACATATATGCATTTTCATTATAAAAATGAAAATATGTTTTTCCATCCAGATAATGATCAAAATAATCCTGGATGTCTTCCTGATCTACAGGGTCTACCTGAGGTGAGATGCAGCAGTGCCTGTTCTGCATGGTGTGGTGCTTGGAGCACACAGATAGAATTGCAGATCTCTGAAATTGTAAGTCTTTAGTATTTGGTTTCTTGCTACAAGCTCAGAATATCTCAGTCCTCTATTCTTCTGCTGTAGACTTTGCGAGCTGTAGCTCATCCTGTCAAAAAAAAAAACTTGAAATCAAAGCTGTCAGGCCCTCTAGATAGGCAATAAAGTTTGTTTTCTTATAAGAACAGGAGTCTGACCTAATTGTAGCCATGGCTGCAGAGAGAAGTTAGAGTGTCATTAAATGCATTTAAAAATGAGCAATGGAAGAAAGGGAATTCCAAACTCTTTTCTTCTTCAATAGGACTAATTTCAGCCAATGGCACAATCTTCAGAGCCTGGCTATGCTCTGGGTAGAAGCACAGAATGGTTTACATATTTTAATTGTGCATGTTCATTCTCATGGCCATCAATGTCAAATAACTGGAAGCTCACTTGGAGGCAGGGTGTTGAACAGAGTATAAATTTCTCATATGGAGAAAAAGCCATTATCATCACTGATATTCTCTTATCTCATTCAGCTTCTTTGATTTGAGTGTTACGATCAAAAGGAAGTCACCTGAACATATTAAAGGTGATGCAAGTTTCACAATTCCCTGTTGTGTGTAACTTAAAAAATTAACAGTTCATTAAAATCCAAAGAGATGTGCTTTGGGGAGACCTGACCAGAATTCAAGACTAGATTCCCAAGCATCTGAAAGTACTGCCCATGTGTTTTTGAAAAGGCCCAGAAGCAGCATGCATTCTACACTTCCATTGCCTTCACCTGCGAAAGTGGTTTCTCTGCTTCAATAACTGAGTAGCTAGACAGAAATTTAATTGTTTTTTCCTCTAATTCTCAAAGGGACCATGTTTTGCACCAATATAAGAAAAAATCAGGTTATTTTATCTAATTCATGACACACTACCCAGTGGTAGGAAGAGAAAGATGGCAGTTCCCATTTCCTTCATGCTTTGATAGAGAATCAACAGAGAAGTAATACAAACTGACAGGTTTTTATGACTGACCTCCTGATACCTACTGGTGCATAAACATGTAGTTGTTAGAACTTATCACTAGGGCCAGGGTTATCCCCTCCTGACTAGGAGTCTGCCAAGTCGTAAATAAAGAAGCTAAAAATAGAGTTCCAAAATAATGTGTTCTATTTAGTGGATTCTGCCCCTGAAATATCATGTCCCAGAAAACCTCTAAACAGGAAAGCTGAGATTTCAGCATTTCTTGTCTTCAGTTTCCAGACGTTGCACAAAGCTTGGTAGGTAGGAAGGGCACCTAAGTGTGTCTCCAGTGCTGAGCAGTGTCCCTGAGGGACAGACAGCACTGGGACCAGGGCTGGCCAATCTCCATCAGTGACACAGACAACGTGAAGCTGAGTGGGGCAGCTGACACACCTGAGGGGTGAGACAGAATTCAGAGGGACCTGGACAAACTCTAGAAGTGTGCCATGAGCTTCCACACAACCAAATCACATGAAGTTCCATACAGCCAAATGCAAGGTCCTGCACCTGATCCAATGTTCACAATATATGGGTTTTGTAGGGCAAAGGAGGAGGAAGAAATGGTTACATTTCAATGAGTTTGAGACCAATCTCATGGGCTGAATGGCAAAGAGTGGTCAGAGACTTCAAAGCCTAATTCACACACACCAAGACTGCTTTGCAACATGCTCTGACATCCAGTAAGTTGGGACATTCACATGATTTACCTCTAAAGTGGCAATCCAAGTACAAATTAAAACATTGGCAGGGGTGAAGAAGCATCCCCTCTTACCTTCCCCAGACAAAATTAAGAGGAAAAATAGAGCTCATTTCTGTGCCTGCTTTTAGAGAAGAAAATTTTAGGTCCCTACCCTCAGGGATTTAGATAGACAGCTTTCTCTGGGTGAATCCCAGCTTTGATAGGATGCTGAACTTCTGCAAAAAACCCCAGAAAATAATCCCCTTTTCTAAAGACCACACCATCAAGAGTTTAGTGCTCACCTTAGCAAAGGGCTAGTTCGAAACTCTGCTCTGAGGTGCCTGGCTCTCACACTACACTTCACATGGAAGCAGCCTGTGGTTTCATTCCATTCTGGGGGCCATGCACCTTGCTGTGAGATTACCAAACTTTACCTTTTTTTCAAACTTAACTGGTTTTAGCTAACATCTAATCCTCTCTGCGCATGAGAAATAATCACCAAAAATCAGCAAGAGCTTTTAACTTTGAGTTTATGAGAGAGGAGTATACCAAATGTACAATACACCCATTCCCAAGAGAGATTTATGGACGATCTGAGGACAATTAAACCAAAGAAAACCCCACTGACTTTGGAGGATCCCTTCCCTTCCTGCGACAGAATCTCTGTGACAGAAATCAGAATTTGGCACTTTGGGCAAATTTGGAGCTGACATGGCTCAGGAGTGCTTGACAGGTGCTGTCTGTGAGGGGGAGACTTTCTATTAGTCCCTTCCAGGAGAGAGCAAGAAAATCTCTCTGCTGCCTTAGCTCTAGAATCTCCTTTCCAGGCACCTGCCATACGCCTAAAGGCATTAGAGAAACATGGTTACATTTATTACCATGAGACTAGCTGGCTTTGTTAGAATATCTGACACAAAACCCACATTTTTTAATGGCCTGATTTGTTTTTGCAGAAAGCTGAATCTTGGTATATGAGCTGTCATATCAGATTCTATTTTATTCTTTTATGTTTACAAAGTATTGCATAAACAGGAACAGCTGGTGTTGATTTATAAACACAAGAGTTGTCTTAAGAATTTAGGTAATATTTTGCCAACATACAAGTCTAATCATTTGCAAGCAATTGTTTTTTACCATAGTGGACAATGGTTCTTCTGCTGCCTAAAGACAAGGATATTTTCTTACAATACTAATAATGAAATTCTGAATTAGACTTAGAAAAAGGATCTTATGTACATAAGTCCATCTATTTATATAACTGAGTATGTGTCTTTGTTCATCCAGAATTTCTTAGAGAATGCCACAACATTTGAGGTTTTTTTATTTTTGTGAAATGCAGACAGTTTTTATCTTATTCTAAGTTTCAATAAAGGGAAGGCTAAGATTTGGTTAATAAATCATTAAAAGATAGCAAACAAAGGGTAGAAATAACTGGCAAGATTTTGCAGCAGAGGAAAGCTGCCTACCCAACTCCCAAGGACCTGAGATGTTAGGTAGAGTCTTGTAGGACTTTGAAAGAAGACGGATAACAGCAGGAAAAAAATTACCAGGCATGGAGAGTCACTCTGGCTAGCTGATCTGAATGCAAAGAGTTGTGGGGAGCTTAAAATACTAAACAACAATAAAACAGCAGAGGGTATTGATGAATGCAAAGTAATGCATATGAGGGAAAAAAATCCTAATTAGATCTAAACCACAATGGACCTTAGCTATTATCATGCGGCACAAAAATCTCTGAACCATTATGGATAATTCCATGGAAATGTTGGTTTAATGATATGTAGTAATAAAAGAGGCCAACCACATGCTTTCAGATCAGGAAAAAAAGGTAACTGGGGATGGGTACAATGGAGGTTTGCAAGTCATGAAAGTTCTGGACTTTCTGTGTGTAGAGAATGATTATTCAGTCTAAAAATCATCATTGTAATAAATAAATTACAAAAAAAATCTGAGGACACAATAAAATTAGCTCACAGTTTTAAACCCAGTAAGAGGAAACAATTTTTCATGCAATGCACAAGCTGTAGAATTCATTGCTGCTGGGCTTCAAGTTACAAGCATAAACAAATTTTAAAACATATTAGGTGTATTAGCAGAGGCAAAATACACTGGCAATTCCAGAATGTAGTGCTCCAGGCACAATCTCCCATTTGGGATGAGCTGATATATCAGTAAAAAATGTTTGATCATTTCCCAGTTTTGCTCACTTATCCTTTCCCAATCCATCTGCTACTGGTGGCAGGATAGTTGACATCTGACCCTCCTTCCCCACAAATCTTCCCTTCTGAAAAGCCTGATTCCAAGGCCTGATCTTCTGTGTAGTAAATATTAAATCCTGTAACTCCCTTTGACTTCTAGGTTCATATCACTGTCTCATCCTCAATTAACTGTTTCTCTGCTCATATCCCTTTCCCCCTTGCTTTCCACCAATACTTCCAAAGATAGAGCAATTTATTTTCTCAGCTGATTCCACTTTCCCACCTGCCTTCATTACACTTTCTCAAAGATTTTTAAGTTCACGCAATGTGATGCTTTTCATAAGAATTTTGTAAGACAAAGAGCATCCTCCTGCCAAATTTCAAATCTGTATTCCCAAACAATGGGATGGGCAGCAGAGGGAGGGAGGGAGGGGAAGCTACAGTTATTCAGAGCAAGGTTTGCCAGGACTTTTCAGTGTGGTCCAAAAATATATATATTCCCATTGCCTAATGCCTGGAAATGTTTGAACAATTTTTTCTGAAATTTTCCAAAACAGATTCAATTAAGAAGAAAAGCAGTGTGAAAAGCTTCACCTCACAGAGAAGCCAAACAGTTAAAGTCTGGCAAAGCTATCAGCAACTGCAAACTGGGTGCTATCATGGATAACATTATGCAACCTTAGTAAAACCTTATCTGTTGTAGCACCAAAGAGAAAAAAATGTAGCACAAAATATGTGATTACTGATGCTTTTGATATAATGAAAGCATAGATTTCAGTGATAGATTTTGGTAGCAATTTCATTGCACATTATTTTAAGAGTGCATTATTTTATTTTGCAAGTTGTCATCAAATTTAAAAAATCCTTTTTGTCATGCGTCAAGGGGACTTTTAAAATTCAAAGTAATTGTAACACCAGCCCTGGCAACGACTGCAACAAATAATCCCCTGCAATTTTCTTTGTTTGCAAGTATCCACAATTTTTTTAAATGATGATTGATTTTCAAAAATGGGAAACTAGCCGTATTTAAAATGAGCTATACTAACTGAAGAAAATCCAGTTTTAAATGCAGATAAATAAGGGGATTCACAGCTAGGGCTGAGGCTGGAGGCAGTAACTTACAGAGGCAGTAACAAACACTGAGGCACCCAGAGCCAGCAGCTCCTCTAACCCAGGACATGACACCAGCTCAGAGGGGAACCAGCTGCAAGGACCTGTACACAGTCCCTCCCTTTTCTCTGGCCTCTCATATGTGAATATCAAGAGGTGCTGTATAGATATAACTCTAATTGAAAGACACATTTGCATATGTGCCTTCTGGTTTCCTGGCTTTTCCATGCTTTTTTTACAATAACAGTCCATTAGGACTGATCTTTATTAATTATATCTAAGGTGATAATTACACTCCTAAACTAACTAACAATGGCCAAGTCCGTAGCTCCTTGGAAAGTGGTTAAAGGGTCTTGTTTATGGCTCTGTAGATCAGAAGAACTTTATTTTTTATTGATCAAGAAGCTTTGATTGAACGTACTTATTTGTTTTTTTTAATATGAATAGAAACAGTTTCCAGCTGAGAAAAAAGCTACTACCAGTTTACAAGATCTGACCATTAACAAATCTGCTGTTTTCAATCCAGAATTCTTACAGGTCATGTTCACATCAGGGCCTGTGATGGGCCTCCCTTTATTATGACACAATTTCAGAACTTCTCTGTCACCAGCCTAAAGGTAAAAGCAAGCTATGTAGCATGTGCATCTTTTCCCAACAAAAGCTTCCAAAGGAAATTCCACAGTAAACTTCACTGAATTTTACAGAGATAAAATATTTAAATCTTCATGGGTTCACTCCGACTGGACTAATACAGGGGTGATTTGGGTTATTGTAAGAAGATGCAGTGGAAAACAGGTCTGTGCCTTGCATTTGAAACATAAGAATTTGTTCTGCAGGAAGAATAAATGACATTGGAAAGCAGGTGACAAAAATATTTCTCAGAGGAAACCCCAGGTCCTGTCCCACTATTTACAGTCCTGCCTTCCCTATGAACCAGCCAATATACTAGCATTTAAAAATAACCTTGCACTGTGAATTTGCTGTCAAGTTGCTTCATTTTTTTCATCTAAAAGAATTTTAAGTTCAAACACAGCAGAGCCATTCTCTGCTGGGTCTGATTCATTTCACCAGAAGAGATTCTGATTCTCAGATTGAGGAGAGAGAATTCAGGTTGTCTGCTCAAAGAAGGCATCTGATGGACAGGTAATCAGAAATTTCATTTCTTCTTTTGTTGCTTTTTTTCTTCCCCTTTTGAAACAGATCAAATTTCATACGGAGAATCATGGAGAAACAATAAACATGGAAGCCTAGAATAGCATTTTTGCAGAAACAAGTTTCAGGATAGAATAACACTTTAATTTTTTCCAGGCTTCCCACAGTATTGCTGGCAAGCCTTGAAAGCTGTAGAAGAGCAAGCAAACAGATTCTAAATATCTACCACGGGCCAGATTGTATTCAGCCCTGCATGGGACTGCAAGAAGCGAGCCCAAGGGGAGAGAAAACAAAGAACCTCCTCCCGTGCTGAGGCATAAAACAGCAGGGAAACATGAGCACTGTCTCATGCAAAGATGAATCATGACATCAGTTTCTCCCAAAATGGGCTGGGAAGAGTTCAGGAGTGACTGGCAGTTGTCCCTCCTTGGCAGTGGCCACCAGAGCTGTTCAAACATGAGAAAACATCTTTTCAAAGGACTGCTGCATTTCACCTGCCAAATTTCTTTACAACTCCTGAAAAGACCTCAGCCAAAATGCACAGAGATATCTTTAAAAGTAAGCCCTTCCTCTTTTAGCTGGGTCCAGCACAGGCCCAAGTATCAGTCAGTTTATGGAAGGGACGTCGGAATCCCAGGAAACAAGAAATTCCCAGGAACAAGTATATAATGTGAGGACTGACTACACACACTAGGCTTCCAAGAGATTTTTGGTGGGTTTTTTTTTTGTTTTGGTTTTTTATTCAAAGTATTTTACATCAGTGATCCTAGAAGCTGAGGAAATATTATTTCTAGGAGAAAAAAAAATCTTTTGAGTTTTTTAGAACACTAGGATCATATACTTGGAAATAAGTAAAATATTCTGTCATCTCTGTGCAAGGCACAAAATGAAGAATGGGTGTTTGGTTTTCTCAGACAGCAGTTGAAGGTGAAACCAAAATATGCTTGTTGCTCCCCCATCTAGAAGCCTGGTGTGTATTTACACCTCATCCTTATTTCAGGTAAACATTTATGCAGCATTTTCAGGACTTCTGAATTCAGCATCTCTACAAGCAGATTTACAAACTAACTAAAGCAATTGATACAGACTTTCTACTGAAATAGAACCTCTTTTTGACAAAACACTGCTAGGCATTTAGCACACGTGCTTTATCACTGTTCACATAAAACTACAAAATAATTAAAGCAAAGAAAATGGGTCAGATTGGAGGGTGGAAAAAAAGCCATTTTGCTGACCACCAAACAAATCCTTGCCTCTGAAATTCCACGATTCTCTTGTTTCTTCCCATTTGTTTGTTTGATCATTCAAACTTCTAAATTCACTCCTAACCCAAATTGTCAACTACAGAGGATAGCTGACATGATAAGGTAATAAGGAATAATAAGGAAAAATAATTTCTTGAAGGGACCTCACGGTCATGCAGCAATACCATATTTTTTTTCACAGATTTCTTCCCCTGCACCTCCTCTGCACGAAAATCTGATGAAGATGGGTGTATTCAGAAGACCTGCAAAATTTTTCCCTACTTTTGAAAACAGCAAACCATGTTCCATGTAATAACTTATCAATATACTCTAATGATAGAAGTTTCCTTTTTAATTATAGGATCACAAGACCCCTTTATTTTTTTCAACACAATTAAAAATTAACAGTATTTTTACTAGTGTGCTTTTAAATTATAGGACTCTTTCTTTTAAAAATAAACACATTGGAAATTAGTTCATCAGCATCAAATGAAGATATGCACAACATTATTCAAACAATAGAAATGTTCCTTCTGCCATGATCAACTGAAATTTGCAATTCACTCTCTTAAATTATATTAATATTTAAAATGGCTAAAACATCAAAACACCATGGTAACACATTTTTATCCTGTACAGCTTAGTTCACAAGTGTTTGACTCTTGTTCATATGTTGCGATTTTAAAGCACAGGTGCATAGGGCACATGGTAGCCTGTAACAGAAACACCACGAAGCAATCGTCCTCTCTCAGCTGAATATATGTAGTTTCATTCATATACACCAGCTGTGGATGCAGTGGCATGATCATTTGTTATAGCCAAAGAAATGCCAAAATTCTTATTTGATATAAAACCATGCAGCCCTTACAATTTTAAAGCAGGATGCATTGATGCATCCTTCACAAACAAACAAACAAATTCTTGGCAACACAGAACTCTTGACAGTTTTTAGCTTACATCTCTCAGTGAATACTCCTTTCTTTCCCTTACACTGGCCCCTGGCACATTTTATATGAGGATATTTAATAGACCCCATCAGCTCATAGCATACAAGGCTCAGAATTGGTTGCCTGTACTGAATAGGCTGGGAAAGCTGCCTCAACAAATCTGTTCATGCTTAAGGTCTGGTCACTGCCAAGTGACGTGCTCAAGACAGCTGCCTTTCCATCCTCTGCTGTTAGTTTAACTCCACACTCACAGCAGAAAGGACAAAAGATACCCTCTACAACTATGCCAAAATGAGAAGCAAGACTGCTCTTGGGCCCAAAATTCAACCCTGCTGGTGCAGAGCTAGTGTCTGATTTTCTCCGGCTCAAGAGATTTGAAACAAAGAAAAGAGTCCTGAATTTCATCAGTCCTCAGGAGTCTGAGAGACTTGAGAAAGCTCAAGCTCACTTAGGGATCTTCCTTCTATTAGTCATAGCAAATATATTTAAGCAATAAATACCTGTGAGCACAGAAAAAAAAGAAAATATGTAAAATAACGCAAGTGTGACAGTGGGGCCAAACTGATGAAATTGCTGGAGGATTCTGTCCTTATGTAGAGACCCAGTCATGCTGCCAAGGTCAGCTGGAGCTTGGGTTATCTGTTGCCCGAGGCTATTCTACCTTGTTTTTCATTCTGGGATCATTGTTCTTCACTTGTTTACGTGGATTTTATTCCACCCTTTTCTTCATACTGTCTTCCCTTTTCAGCTTGCAGTCCCTGAGGGACACACCAGAACCCCATCCTGGTTGTGCACCAAGAAATCCAGACTACTCTAATGGGAAAGAGCAGCATTAGGTGAGAACAGTTTTCTCTTTAAAGAAGATAAAGAGACAGAGAGAAGGTATTTAACAAATCCTTTGTGAGAAGTGACAAATTCACTAATTATTTTTAAGGGTGGTTCATGTATCTAACTGAAGAGGGGATATTAATTAAATATCTTTATTACCATAAACAAGGTAGTTAAACAAAACAAGTTTTTCATGTATTTTAATGCCATTTAATACATTACATTTATCCATACTTAAGAGATTCATCAGAGGGAACATGATAAAGGAGAAATGATGGAGGGGAGGAAAATAAAGGGAAAAGAGAAAGAAAGATAACAAGGTGCACATTATATCACAGACATAGCAGCATAACTGAGATTTTAGAGTGGAGGTTTTAGGTAAGATTTTTACAGTGAAATGTTGTATAGAGTTGGGCAGGGAAAGACCAAGAGACCTGAATCTCCATCATGAGTGTTACACTTAGCTTTTGCATCCCTAAAAACAACATAAGCCAAAGCTTTCTTATTCCTTCCTTTAGGGTCAGTATCTGTAGAAAACTTTACAGGAAACACATTCAGTACTCTGAACTTTCACAGGAAAAATTGTACCAAGGAGCAGAACCAAATCCTGCCATTAGCAGTGCCAGATCCCATTGACTGAAGAGGGAATTGGATTTTCTTCTATCAAAACTGACTTTGGCAGAGGTAGCCCCATAAAGCCATGTATTAAGCTTCCTTATCTTTTCCTCTCTGTGGAATTTGGGATCTTTTTTAAGCTGCTGCATGACTTACATGAATGCAAGATACAGAACTAATTTAATATTTTGCCTACCTTGGAATTAAAATTTTTAATTTTTTGTGCAAGAACAGGGTAAAATATTTAAATTAAAAAGAATAACAATTAGAGTCATTAATGCAGCCATTATTTTCTGTTTAAGTTTTGTTTCAACTATATTTCTGTATTTTAGGGGCATTTCTTTTTATTCTTTACTTTGGCTCTGAAAGTTTTTACATCCTCCAGGCCAATTAGAACTTCCTGATGAAATCAGCAATGTATAAAACTTCAGGATAAAACCACTGCATCCATTTGGAGGACAGTATGCATAGAAGGAATCCCTACAGGAATCTAAATAATCTGTTACTTACACATGAAAGGTAACCACCACTGGAAGCCTAAGGTGCCTAGATTTTTAAAAGATTTCTTGACACTTGAAGTCAGATAGGATCAGTTCAAAGTTCCTCAAACACTTCAGAAGAACCAACTAAAAAAATGGTTCTGCTCTGCCTAAACTGTATACTTTCCATTATAAATATATGCATTGAACCTATTTTTATAATGCAATAAAGTTTGTATAGCAGAATAAGTACATAGCACAGCCTTTGGCAATGTGTTGTAGAAAATAATTTAGTGAAACAGAAACATCTGGCAATTTTTTATCAACAGAAAAAACCTTCTCTTTGAGAAAAAAAAAACACCCATCATGGTCTGTGTGCATACAAAGTTAATTCACTTTCCAAAAAAAACAGAAAAAAATCATTACAAGATTTGAAAAGCATTTTCCAAACAGTTACCCTCATCAGAAATGGTTGTATGTCCTTTATATGGGATTTAAAAGTTTTTTTGTGTGAACAGCATTAATCAAGGTCATTATTTGATTCAAGATCCGTCCCTACACCGTGTCAGTTGTACAGCTTTGGGAAAAGATCTTTAAACCCCTGTAGAAAAGACTACATGGAAATTGCTGATAAACTGGTATTGATTTTCACATATCGCCCTTGTCAAAAGGATTTATTGATGTGTCAATGCATGTTGTGGCAAGGATCATAGCAGGATAGCTTTAAAGGATTTATGGTGAATCTACAGGCTTTAATACACTCTGTGGTAAATAACTAACAAGTACTGTGTGTATTGATTCCTGTCGCGTGATCAATGGAATCTTTAGCCCACTAATTGTTCGTATTGACAAAGGTTCATGATCTAAATGAGCAACAGAACATCACTCCAAACCAACACTGCTCCAAAGATGCTTCTCTTCACCATGCACCCACCAGGAACAATGCTGAAACACAGAAGTCTTTATCAGGACTCTGCCTCACTTGCTTAACTGGAGCCTGGGTAGTGTTTAGATCCCTGCTCTCCCCCCTGCAGTGGTTCCATGCACCTTTAAGCATTTGTAACTCAATTTAAAATTTGCAGGACAGTTAACTGTAGTTACAACTTTATTCCTCATTAAGACTTCTAAGTGGACATCCTACTCTAACTTCAGACACTTGGATTCAGAACTATTAGTGGTTTATTATTTTCAACATTTAGAAAAATTAATATTTAAATATATGTGGGTACAAAGATCAGAAAACAGTTTGACAGCTGCAAAGAATTTTCTGAGAAAAATATTATTTTTGTGTTTCTATAGGTGTCTGTTTATTCTTGTCACTGCAGTGTCTCAGCTGGGACTTCTAATTTTATTATCTACAAACAAAGAAATAATAAATAGTTGTAAAAAGATCTATCAAATTTAATGCTAGTGTAAAATCAATACTCAGAACTAATATAGCTGGTAAAATAATTGTTAGTTAAACAATAAGTAAAATTTCCATTCAGACTTAAGCAGAACTAGGTAAATACAGCATGTGGATATAGAGCACTCTCAATTTGTTCCATTAGCCTTCTGTCTTCCACTGAGTAATAAATACAGATTACAAGGTTTTTGAATGTCTGTCAGATCAGCTTGTCTCTCACAGAAAAATAAAAATAAAACCACCATAAAAACCCCAACACTCCGAGACAAAACAAAACAAAAAAAGTAAGCAAGCACTAAAGCTTGCTCTCTAAGACCTGAAAACTGGTTTGTACTCCTCTTCCTCTTCAACCACTTGAAAAAAACATAACATTAAGTTTATCAGAGTTGGATTCATTTGTGCCAAAGACAAGAATAAATGAAAACTTAAGATTCTGAAGAGCAAAAGTAGGATTTTTTTCTTCTAGAAACCAATCTGTAGGATTTAAGATAGAGATGGGATTTCAAACTTAAGTTTAAATACTGATAGACCATTCTGAAATTTAACATTACCTTCTTTGTCCTTTTTTTAAAATTATTATTTATTTGAAGTTTTAATTGCTTTTGTGTCTTTCTACAGCAATGTTTGCAAGCCCATCTAAAAAGTGCTTTTGCCTGAGCAGTGCAGATTATTATTGCCTTAAGGTTGCTTTGCTTTCCTAAAAGGGCAATTTGTGGTTTGTGGGGAGCAAGTTTGTGGTAAAATAGATGGAGTCAGTGTCTGGCCTACTTTGAGGAGGGCTGACTTGAGATGGAACTTCTCTTCACATCAGATCTATACCAGCCACTCCTCAGCTTGATAGCTACAGAAAAACCAGCAACTTCCTATGTAAATATTTACCAGTTCAAAGCGTGCAGCCAACCTGATATTCATACATACATCAAACGTATGGGCAGAGAAACTGTTTCTAGCACATTGCAACAAATGCTAAATCAAGTAATTCTTAGTAAAATGCCTAAAAGTTAAATCTATAAATGTATTTAGTATTTGTGCTGTCTTGAGAACTTGAGCCAGTCTATGTTACTGAACACCCTTGGACGCTCTTTTTCCCAATAAATTTTAGATAAAATTATGTGATTGAAAACACAGCTTACTGAGTCCACAAGAAGTCAGGAAAAAGGTGCTCATATGTTTTATCTTGACTGAATTAAAAAATTTTCTGATCCTGATTAATAACACTGGGGTGTGTGTTTATGTATATGCCTAAATGCCATTTACTTTAGCAGATATTAACAGCTCTGCTGTACAGGGATCCTTTCCTCAAACAGAACCTTCATTATGGGGTAGCTACTGGCCTCATTTCCTTTTCTTATAATTTCTTACCATTATATTATAAAATTATCTTTTTGCCACATTCAGGTCACATGTCTTAGAAGCAGTGGATATGAATATAACATACAGCCTGAAAACCTTATATCTAGGGTAACAACATCAGCAAAAGGACAGTAAAGGAAGTTCTTAAATCTTTACAGCATTCATTAATCCAAGGTCTCATTTCAAAAAAACCCTATCTATTCAATCATACACACTAAGATGCTGAGCAATGATTTAGTTATGAATAAATAAATTTTAACCTGTTCATTCAAATTGTGTTCTTTAATTCACATACTACATTCATTAAGATCCAGCAATCCTTCTTACATCATAATACATCAGTAAAATAGGAAGTAATTAATAAAGTATACTATGAAGGGTAATATAACCAATATGTCCTGGTTTACAGGGTGAGAAGGTATGACTAATTACTGGTATTGTTCTTTACAATCTCGTGATGAGATTAATAATAAAATACCACATGGGACTTCACCATCTACTGCTCAATTCAATATTTATCTGGCAATTTAGCTTCATCTGAATAGAATCTTCAGCAGCTCCTTAGACAGCCAAATGTTAAAACTAAGCAATACAAGCATCCATTGCAGGCAGTGTTGTGCATGCTTTGCAAGAAGCAGGGAAGGGTCTAGTTAAAAGTGCTGAAAAGACAGCACAGACCAAGGAGATAAGTATCCTGCATCTAAGATGTGGCACTCAAGCATGTAAAAAAACCTCAGTTCTTATAAGTCATTTGACAGGCAGAAGTGTAGTCAGGATGATAGACGACCTTTTGCTGGGATTTCTGCAATTATATCATAGCTGTGTACAGTGCCCCAACCCCCCCCCCCCCCCCATAATTTCTCAAAAGCACAACCTAAATAACAAGGAAGTTGCAATAAATTATATTTAAAAGCAATGCAAAAGAAAAGGTTCTAATTAAGGAACTTTGGGGGACTTTTTGACACCCAGATTCTCAGTTAAGTGTGATAATTCACTCTTCGAATGAGTAATTTTCTTCTTCATCTTGTTCCACTCCATCAGAGCAACATTGAGTCCTGTGGCACAGGACAGCAACAGGGCAGCTAAAAGGGGAAGATTAGCAATATAATGCTGATCAAGGGGAGCAAGGTTCAGAAAACAGGTTTATACCTGGTAGACAACTAATGTGCCTGGCTTCCAGGCCAGAGCCATCACAGCCAAAAGCAACACTGGAAGGATGGGTTTATCCATGCCCCTTACACTTCTCCAATTTCATTAATATTCTGTAAATTGTAATATGTAGAGTTGTAGAATATTTAAAGACCAAGAAAGGGATTGAAGTGAGAGTATTTTGATAAAATGCAGTTGGCAATGATGCATATGGTGTTTGCTGGGGACATTGCCTGGGCTAATGACAGAGAAGACACTGAAGCTCCACCATGAGATATTTTATGTTTTCAGTAGCTATCAGCACTGTCACTAAAGGCTGATCTGCAAGTGTCTCCTGTGTCCAATTATCACTACCCATTTTGGTAAATGACAAGCTATCAGGACAAATCTGTCTTCCAGACTCCTTCTGGGTATTTAAACATAGCACATTTCCCTGTTACAAGCTAAATCTGTGGGCATAAGCACTATAAAAGCAGTTTACCAAATTTATGGCAAGACTGCCTTTCTTCTTTTGAAGAAACCAAAAACCTTTCTATGGTTTGAGTACAGTTTCTCTCTTTTCTTTTTTTTAAAATATAGAGATGGTTTGATTCTTTCTATACCACATCAAGTCAGAGAATGAAAGGAGGACTTCAGAGGAACCAGGTAAATCAATCCACTTTCAAAGTGACTGTAATTTGGAGCAATAAATAGGATTCTACTAAATATGCATTTCTACCTAAATATTCATTTTCCCTGCAAATCAGCCCAACATGATAACCCAGTCTATTCAAACTACACTGTGTGCCACTCTTTGCTGGCACAATTTGGGCTCAGCTTCAGATTAGTTTCTTTGGGCAGGACTGTGAGTTATTTCTTAGGTCTAATAGAAGAAAAACAACAGATTTCCCAAAGAATCCCCAAACCTGGATGCTGTAATGCTGTCTCCACTGGAAAGAGAGGTTTTTCCTCTACCATACCCTAGATTTTCCCTCTTCACCCACTACTATTCCTACATGGGAGAAGAGGGAAATAGCAATGTAAGATTTACCTTCTTAAAGGCTTCCCTACTGATGACAAATGTCTGTTTTTAAACATTCCCAATGTTACAATCTTAACTGCAATCTGTAATGCATTCATAATTAGAGGTGCCCTTAAAGATGTGAGTGAAATTCAAGTGTGCAATTAATCTTACTCCAGCCAGTGGAACACACCGCCCTGAGGTGCCTGCCAAGAGCTGTAGGGCTGGTTCCAGGAGCTCTCTCACTGCTGCTTTCTGCAGTGGCCATGCTGGGGAGAGATGGGGCAAAGGAAGGCATTTCTGTACAAGCCTGACTGTTCTCAGTTACATGCTCCTGTGTCATCCAACCAACAGCGCACAGAAGACAAGCAGCATCCTAGAAAGAGTCCCCATCTGTGTCCTCAGGCAAGCCTTCTCTGTAAACAGCAAGGCAGGCATCTCAGCTACCTTCTCAGGCTCCTCAAAACCAGCAAGGATCATTTCACACTCAGACTTCAGTCACATGTTTGCTGTGTAACTACAGTCAAGAGACTCCAGTCAAAGGCACAGCTCTAGGCAGCATTATCACAAGTAAAGCTGCAAATTTAGGTACCAAAAAATACTCAAGAGGCCACAGAATATCCCCAAAAGGTCATAAAAGTAGTTGAGAGCCTTTAATCCCCAGAACCTCTGGGATACCAAGTTCTGTGCCATTCTTGCTTAACTACCCAAGCAGATTGCAATGTTTATTTTTCTTGAAGTACATTTCCAACTGTTTTCAACTTGAAAATATTTTCCAGAACCCTCTGGCCCTGCCAGGAGCAAACGTTTTGGTGCCTGTCAGGATTGGGGCTCAGTGCTCAGCTCCTCTCACTTGCTGGTACTTCCCCTGTGAAATGGGGAGTTACTGCTTCTTCCCAGCCCTGTTAACCTTGTTTATTTAGATGGAAAACTTGTTGGGAGAGAAACTGTCTCTCACCATATGTATGTAGACTACTCCAAACAATAAGGCCTTTGCCTCTCCAGGCACTATCAGTATTTAAGTAAGTAAGCCAAGTGATGATAATTCTTAGAGAAAAATGCAGGAAAAATAACCTAAAAATCACCAGAATTGACATAAAACTCTCCAGCAGATGGGGGCCTAGCACTCCCTGAGGGCCCTGCTTATGTGAAGACCAGTTACTTGTAAACATTTATAAATTCTGGCAAATATGTACAGACTTCCACAGAAGCAATTGCATTCCCCTTCTCTTCCATCAGAGGCAGCTGGTGCTGCCTGGAATACACCCCATCTTTAGCTACATACACATATATGTCTATAAAATGAGTTCTTGTATGTGCTGAAGTGTTGAGGGCAAGGAAAAACTACCATGAAAAGATGGTTCTAAGAATCATTATTCTTGATCAAAGTATCACCCATGCAAGACACACAAAGGAATGTTGTTGTCTTACTCAAGTTACATCAGATCTCCCAGCCAAGTTAAGTTACACTGTTCATTTACAGGTAGGGGAGTTTTATCTGAAAATTTATTTGCTTGACAAAATAATGAAAATTTGTTTTCCAAAATACAAAATGACAAGTTATAATGTCCTCTCAAGTGTTTCAAGTAATAAGTCATTTATATTTATAAAATATAGTGGCTATTGAATGTAATAGCCACTATATGTAATGTAATAAAGTAAGAAAAATCAGACTCAAATTAACAGACTGCAATAAAATCGAATAGCAAATATAACCCAGTCAGGATGCAAAATTAAGATGTTATAGGAAGATAATTGCTAAAATTATCTTTATTCATAACAATAATCACTAAACAAAATCAGTACTTTAACTTGCATATAACAACTTTACTAGCAAAAAGGACACCCAACAGGATCACAGTTGCAATACCACAAAAGCCAAAGAAATCCAACTGGAATGAGACACCTGGCTCCCATCTGCTGCTCTGAATGGCTCCTGACCTGAGAGAAACCTGTGGCAATGAGGGTTTCATTAGGGAACAAGCACTTGAATAAATATGACTTACCTGTAATGACATATTTCTAGAGAATACAGATAGAATACAGTGAATAGAGATGGTGCACAAAAGTCACCACACAGTCTGAGGACAAAAACTCTGCCTTCATACATTTGGGAATACACGTAATTAGGACAGTGGATAAAAGCAGTCAAGTATTTCCCTTACACTGCCTAGTGGTGTCTGTCTGTCCGCAGGATTGGAATCCCTGTCCCATGGCTCCCAGAAAAGCCCTCAGCAGTCTGCAGGGCTGCTCCATTGAAGCTGCAGAGCTGCTCTCAGGATCGAGCCCCTCCCGAGCAAGCACACCAGCAGCTCAGCCCTCTCTGGCACAGCTAAAAACAAACCTTCCAGCATCCCTCTGATTTTCATTCACCAGCCCCTGCACAACTCACAACAATCCATCAGAACAACAGGTTGTTATTTCCATGTTTGCATTCCCAGTCCTTGCAGTGCACTGAAGGCTGATGAAGATTTCCCAAAGCATCAACTGTGATCTGAAGAGAAGTACCTTGATTAGAGAGGCACTGAAGAGCAGCTACAGAGTCATACAACTCTGTCACTCTAAAGAGTGAGGCTTGATGGCTGTTACCTCTTTTCCCACCAAGATGAAGAGGAAACTCACTTGGTATTTCTAAAGTACAGTTTTGCTTAATTATGCTGTCTGATCACTTTAAAGCCCTATTTGCACACAAACACTGTACAAATTAACTGTAGGAGAACAAGCTAACTGATAAGGGTGACTATGCAGATAGGTTTGAATCCCTTGCAAGACAGAAGTTATTTATATCTGTTTTGAAACACTGGAAGCACCTGAAGCTGTGCTGTATCCTTGCCTCCTGTCTGGATCTAACCTGGACAGTCCCGAATTCAGGCTTTGCATGGAACTCCACTCATCTCAGACTGCTCAGAGAACAGCCACGCTGTTCGGAGAAAACAGCCCCCTCAGAGCCAGGAGAGCCCCTAGTGCTGTCCTGCTTTGTGCCCAGATCAGTGCAGTGGGACCTCCCCAGGGAAAAGCAGCCAATGCAGCTGTAAATGCAGTGTGCTAAAATGTGCAGGTAACTCTTGGGTGTTACTTAACCTGCCGAGGTAATGAGCTGACTGAGAGCAAAGGCAGCAGGGGAGGGTGAGGAAGAGGAGGCGAACAACCATGGCCCTCCAGGTACTGCTGGTACCAGAGGCTGCTGCTTTCCTGAAAAAGATGAAGCCCGTGAAAACTTGAGGTGAGAGTGGGAAGGGCTGGGGGAGAGCACAGGTAGGAAGGACGGTGTGAGAAGCAAGGGAACAGCTATGATGGCAGTACTAGCCAGAGCAGGGAACACTGCCAGCAATCATGCTAATTACTTATTTTTAAGCAAGTCTATGGTTCACAGTTACAAGCTGTGCTTCTACAGACAAGCAGTGATGGCTATTGGAAAGTTTGTACTTCAGATATACAAAAAGCAGAATCCTTGAATGGATTCATGTATAACATACAGAATTTGTTTTCTGTGTGATAGTTCTCTCCTGCATGCTAGAATGTATTTCTTCTAATGCAGGTTATTCCTAGTTTGCTTTCTGGGCTACAAATATGGTCTGCCCAGGGTCCAGAGAAGCTCACTCTCTCCCTTCCCCCCACCTTCACTCTTATTCCAAGTCAAGCCAGTGTAAGGGATTTTACAAAAACAAGCAGTTATAATGGAGTCAATATCACATTATGTTTACATTTTAAGGAGTTTTAGGAGAGATATACAAAAGTATTGTTCATCTCAGCTTGTTCTGTTTAGGGAGGCTTAGAACAACATTGCAAATGACATGTCTACTCCGATAAAACACTAGAGGGCTTGGATGCCATCTCGTACTTCGGCAGAACAGTAAATACAAAGAGCCTTACTATGGGAATATGAATATTCACTAGCAACAGAGAGAGGTGAATTGTTATGCAAGTGGCAATATCTACTGCATACACTGAAATTCCTCTTGCTTCACTCTACTGCACAATGTTCCTCTGCTTTTAGATGGATGTATCTGAATATATTTTGTGCCGTTAGCATTTTTATAAAATCTGACATGAACTGATTTAGTTTAAAAAAACCCCAAACAACTGAGTACCACATTATTTGTAACACATTACAATAATCAGCTCGTTATAAACAGCTCAGAGAAGACATGTTCCTCAACAAGCTTAAATACTTTTCTCTGCAGAAAGTAATAGATGAGTTAAATACAAATAGAAAAGCTTAGTGAGGTGTAAAATCTCACATTAGAACTTCAAGTGATGTAATTTTAAACTGACCTAATACTATCTTAAGTCTGATTATTTGAAAATCTAAATCATAATATTTGTTGAAGTATCTTATAATATTAAAGATCAGAAAATGGCGTTAGAAATTCTCTGAAATGTGTAAGGGAGGGCCAAGGTCCATATTCGCCTTCAGCTTTGATACTCAGCACAGCCATTACCAAGCCTCCAGGAAGAATTTCAGTAAAATATCAGTAAAACTCTCTTGTAGATCTGCTGGATAAGTGTCCACAAAAGACATTACTTCATCACTTGGACATAGTAGGAAAGCCAAGTTTGAAGTCAGCCTATAACCATTGGATGGACTTTACAAACAAATAAACCACTGAGAATGGGCTAATGGAAGAGAATAGTCTGGACAGAGGAAGTAACACAGGAAAAAACCCCAATCCATTACTAAAACACATTATATTATTAACTGTTACCACATAGTATGACAAGGCAAATAAGGAATAATTTAACTGAAGCATTTAGCCATTTCTCCTGCTTGCAACTGTCTGCAAATAGGCTTCTATTATTATTATTATTACTCTTACTGTTCAGAGTTGCTCAGTGAACAGTGTATTGAACACATCTCAGCATATAATGTTTGCAACTGTTCACAGGGCATATTCCTTATATAATTTGTTAGATGCAGTTCAACATTTGCACTATAGAACAGTCTGTGTAAAGCACAAAGTAAAGTTTATGTTCCCTGACTAGCTAATATAAGCTTATAAACAATTTTTACCTGCAACCCATAGCAAAAAGAATTTTTAAAATTTTAATCTTGGCTCTAACTTAAACAATAGAATTTTGCAAACCTTCACTTCAGCAATTCCTTGGCAAGAGAATTTTCCATTGAAAATCATCACAATGTCTAGAGTTGAAAGAAAAAAAAGCCTGCAGGTGCATTGTGATGGACTTTGGTCTCTTTACATTTAAATTTGGAATAAAGAAAAGCCCCAAGTAAAGGCTTCAAGTGTCTTTTTGTTGTGTTAAGAGACGGCAAGGAAAAACACTTGCATAAGTGCATTGAGCCCCAAAAGCCACTTATGTGCCATGTTCTGCACATGGCAGCAAAGCATTCAGGAGTGAGGCAGATAATATTCTACAGAGATGCATTAGAATACTTCTCAATTTAAATTTCTCAAGACCTCCATTACAGCAATAAAGCTCACTCCAGTAATTTTACCCTTCTGAATAGGCTGAACATTAACTAAATCAGAATCAAACCACTGTGTGAAGCTTAGAAAATAAAAAAATAAAAAAGCTAAACCAAAGCTTCTATGAAGGAACAACTTCTAATAACGAACACAACTTTTCTGTTATTCTTTCCCAAAACTATGGCTCAAATACAGGGAAAATGAATGTTTGAAGTTTAATTTATTGAATTACTATGGTTTTTACCTGTTGCTTCATTAAGATTGCTACCACAGTCACTATAAAGCAACTGTCATTTGATTTAAAGGTACTGCAATACTCTTAGTTATATAAATACAGAATACTTAAATTTGATTAGTTTTCACTAATTCACTTTATCTGATGATTTAAATAATGGATAATTTCTTTCTTAAAACTTCCAGCCCATTTTTGCTGAAATACTACTGTTTCGATGAAAAATGCAAATGTTGATTTTAAACCTAAATTCTGACTTGGAGAATGATATTGACAGGAAAATATCACAGTAAGGCCACTGTTTGTCACAGCCCATGGACAGGCAGTGGAGGATAGGGAAGTCTTTATTTGCCATTGGTATTTGGTCCTGTGTAGGCTTTATTCCTATGCCACAGTCCCTGACACCAACCTGTCTGGATCACATATCCTGTTATATGGATATGTATATGTTTTTAAGACATTTGGATGTGAAAATCATTATATTCTGGGACAGAAAGGGTCTATCCTGTAAGGTATCATGACCTAGTTCCACTAAATTGCTTAGAAGCTGGTAGGAAAAATCAGACAATAGAATTTGAAAGTGTTCTCAAAATACTCCTGAATTCCTCAGTTACCTTTTGCAACATTTATGTCAACCAGGCTCCTTTGGTGCAGTCATCTACACGTGGGCTGATTTTCTAAATTCCTTGTAGTTTGAGAGAAGGAGATGCTCTGAAGCTGCAATTCATCATGTCTGTTTCAAACCTCCACACTGGAAGGAGATCTGTTTTCTATGCAAACACGTTTCTCTCCAGTACCTGGAGTCTAGAAAAGGTACTCAGAGGTCACCATCCACATTTGGTCAGGTGAATCCCCCTCCTCCTATTTGCAGAAGTCTCCTCTTTGCACACAATCAGGGCTGTAGTCAGCATGCTGGGAACAGGGCTGAATCCCAGATTTCCCCATTTCAGGTGAGTGCCCTGCTCCCTAACCTGTGGTCTAGAGTCTCTTCTCCAGCCCCACCCTGCTCAGTAAGCACAGATGCAGCTCTCTGGGACCATTAGCTCAGCATGAGCAAGACAGCTGAGGAACCTCTTCACCAGCACCTTCAGCAAAGAAATAAATCTGGGCCAGAAAGGGATCAATGGCTGCTTCAGGAAGCATTTGAGCCAACAGCCCTAATGAAGTGTTTCCCTGAAGACCAAAGCAAAGACAACATTTACAGCTCCTGGATTTCCTCCTGTCTTTCTTGGTGGCTAGGGTGGCAGGTTCCCTGCAGTGTCCTGGATGCCATAAATCTGTTTTGAGAGTGTGGATAAGCAGCACAGAGGAGCCTGTCCAACAGCACCTTGTGTCAAAATGTGCAGTCTTTCAGCCTCCCTCTCTTTCTCTAATGGCTCTGCAGGCCCTCCACCTCCTGCTTTGGGTTCATCTAGCTCCTCTGTGGGCCAGGCAAGCCATTCACCTGGCAAAACACACCAAGGATTCCACTGTTGGTTTGCTGTGCTAGCTTTCTGTTTCTTCAGCAAGACAAATCAATCCATGGAGGGGTTCAAGATGTGCCATTGCAACTAAAAGAAAGGGCATGGCTGGAGGGAGAGCACTGTGATAAGAACCAGGAGCTTAAGAGGTCATTGATGGAACAGCCCAGCCAGGAACAGGGCTCAGTGAGCTCCATCATTCACCCCTCCCTCATTCCTTCACATTCCCCCCAGCCTGCACTCAGCCCCTCTCTCTTTCCCTTCCTGTGCTGCAGAAGCACCACACAACCATTGCAGCTGGCTGGTATTTGTTCACTCCAACCCATTTCTGTGAATTGATTCCAGTTAAAACTAAAAGCCATCCTTTTTATAAGAGGAAATGGATTCTCAGAAAGGAGTTGCAGAACAAACACAGAGTTAAATGGATATAATCTCCATCTGGGGCAAAGGAGTGCTCCATTTGCTCTGGATCTACAATTGCAGTCCCAACTAGGACAAAAAGAAAATGAGCATCACTGGCTCTCCCTCCTGGCTGTCTTTCTTCCACAAGGAAGCAGGAATGATGGAGATACTCAGTGCTATCTATGTAGGACTGAGCTCAAAATAGTATTACCTAGCCTGACCAATTTTGGCATATTTTTCCATTTTTACCACTAGAAACTACAAGATATCCTCCAACAATTAAATACAGTTAGCATGGGAAATTACATATTTCTTGGCAGAGCAAGTACCCTGGAAAGTTACACTGAATTTTATTTCACAGAAACATGCCATCCATACACTTGTTAAAATTCAACTGAACTATAACTAGCTCTTGCATTAGCATTTAGGAGCTGACTTAAATTTACAGGAAAGCACCCCTAAACAGAGGAGAATATTATGTGCTGTTTCAAATGTTTTAAGATCTGTTGAATTACAAAAACTGTGATGACAGCTATAAATATCTATTATGTCAGAATTCTGAAATGGGCAGTTATGCAGCTTTGAACAAAACATGGTCACCTCAGCTTTTTTGGATTATTTATTTTAGCTTATTACACTACTGACACCCTGCTCTACTGGGTGTTTTTTCATCTAGCAGAAAAACATATTGTTAGCTATATTTATGAAACAGTGTGTACATATGCATAAATGCATATATATATACACACATGCATGCATGTGAGTATATATATTGGTCAATCAAAATCTGAAATAATAACTTTTTGGACCCTTAAATATTTTTATCTGTACCAACTGTAAGTTTTCTGCATAACAATTAAACACTGAATACATGAAACTATATCAGATACACAATTATTAAAACACAATTTAGAAATTTATGTCAAATAAGGAGACTAGTTTGGATTTAGATGGAAACAAACATGACAATTTTAATCCTGTGTTCTAAATTATTCTTAAAACTACATTGTTAGCTACAGTTGCTGATATAATGCTCTGAACACACCAAGTTTCTCATCTTCCACTTACAACTGAAATACTTTGCAAACAGAACCTTCTGCATGATAGTAACTTTTGTTTCTTAAATGGTGTGGTAAAAGAAAAAAAAGAAAATTATTATTTTCTTTTTTATATAAATTTGTAGCTGATGTGAGATTTCATTGGAGACCTGGGAAATTCCCTATGAATCCACAGTTTTGGCAGGTCTCTGGCTACAAACAGGAAAACCTGAACAGATGTATAATGTAAAATTTTGGACATTTTCTCTGGCAGTGCACACAGCATTTAAGTAGTCTTTATCATCACAGAATCCATGAAAACAAACACTGGGGACCATTAATCAAAATTCCTTAAAAAGAAGGAAAAAAAATCAAGCCAAAAATACTTTCATTTGACGCACACAATCAAATTAGTCTTTCATTTTCCCCAGTTGCTCTAACTGAAATCTTGTCCTGATCTGGGTGATTTACACAAATGCTTTTTCTGGCATAAGGAAAAAAGGCAGGGCAGGCAACAGGGATAAGCCCAGAGAAGAAGTCACCATGTTCAGTGAGAGCAGTAGCTGATGCCTGCTAACAGGGTTTCCTGGGAGCTGCAGCTTCTCCCTGCTCCTCGAGCTTTGCAGGCACTAATTTTGTACGCTGTGAGTCACAGAGATGGAAAGTGTGGGCACTGCTCTGTAGCAAAGAGCATGCAGCGGAGCCAGGATTTTATTCTTCCCAGGAATTAAACTGGGATGGGGGAAGAGAAAGGCATCCCAAAATTGGACTTTGGAAAGACACAGGCTGTTCATACAGAGGGGGAAAAAAGGTGAGAACTGGCAGACAAATTACAGTCAGAAGCTTGAAGATTTAAATCTCTGTGTGAGTGTAGGTGCAAACTACTGCAATTTTTTTGGCTTGGCTTAGAAAAGCAGTGAGTTGATGGATGAAAAATCATAACTGAAAAGACAACAAAAAGATATAAACAGGCAACAAGAACAAAAAAACATCAAAGGAAACCAGAGTGCAAGCAGTCAAGAAGATGAAAAGCAGAGAAAGGAGGTGACTTGGAGTGGTGCTACAAATAACTTAGGGCAAGCTAATATGGTAGTAACAATTGCTCTCATGGATCCTTTCTCAGGAATCATTTGCCAAAACAAACAACTGAAGATCATTTCTGGGGATTAAAAAAAAAGGGAAATGAGGATACTAGCTGTTTCTCACATATTTGAAGAAAAATAGAATGACCAGCAGAGGAGGCCACTTCCCTCAAGAAAGATGTGCAGGTACAAAGGAAGAACACAATCCCTAGGTCAAGGAAAGCAACCCACCCAAATCAGCTGAAAGCAGCTCCTTCCTCAAAATCCACATTGGTGAGCTCAAACACTTATGGTCAGAAAAAGAAACCAGTCAATACAGCCCAGGACACAGCTGCCACAAACATACAAGCCATTTTCAAAGAACCTGGGCCACAGCATTAAAAATTTTTCCACTTAGTCAAAATAGCTTGCATTATTGCCTTGCAGGACAAAATTTATCAGCATACACTTATTTTCAGTAATTCTCCAGCATCTCCTTAATGGTATAAATAGCCTCCTCCAAACTTGCTTAATCCAATGTTAATGCTGCAGGCAATGCTTGTTGTGTCCAGTATGCTGATACCTGTGATTCCCTGAACAGCCATCCTTACATGAGGGAATTGTGTCATGGAATTGCCTGTACCACAAACAGTTGCTCTGAAATAATGTAGTATTTCAGACAGAACTGAATTACTGTTTAGCCACTCTGAAACTAAATGGTGAAATAACAAAAAAACTTCTGTTTTGAAGTAAAGTTGACCAAACATTCTGCAATTTTGTAGCAAACAAAGACTTTTAAAAAGGGTATTTCCTTAGTAGGATTGCTTTATAATACTGATGAGTTGATGTTTGCTAGACAAAAATAGCATCAGTGTCTGAGAGAATGAGCAAAAAAGCAACAAACTTCCCTCCCCCGCCCCTTTGTTATCAATTTCTAGATCTACAGCCACTGCAAGCACAGCATCTCCTGTACCCTCCTATACCTTCCTGACTCCACACAGGATATCCACTCCAAGGCAGTCTGCTTTCCTAAAACAAAATGTTTCAAGATTCTTGTATTTATTTTATCTCTCCATAAAATGCCTTTCTGCAAAACAATGTGCTCTCCCAAAGCTGGGACAATGGCCAGGGCATATATTTGGAACCAGAAAAACACATGTACAGAAACCTACCTTTAAGCAAATACCAGACTATGTAAGTGAGGTTGAAAAGAGTATATATATATATATATATATATTCTAAAATTTAGTTTTCTTCTTGATCTGCTTCATATACATGAGAAGTTCTCTGTTCCCTAATGAAAAAACAGGAAATTATAGTCCTAAATCTGGTGCCTAAAATTAGTCAGTACAACCACCCCTGTAGCCATCAAGAAACTACACTATTACTCTTTCAACCAGTTTAAACTGCTCACCTCTTGCAGACTTTTCTGTTTGCCCAGGGCCACCCTGCCAGCTCTCTAGAGAAGTTTTCCAGCCATGCTGAGCATGGGCATTGCCATCTCCAGCAGGACATTCCAGGGCAGGATTATGCAAGGAGCAACACCAGCATCCATACTGGGATAAACTGCAACTAATCACTTAGTGCTCACAGATGGATTATGAGAATTAAATAGTTAAGGCTTTCATAGCATTTCCAACATATCTATGGCACTACAGCACTGCACTGAACATCACAGAAATGCCTTTTCCAATAAAAAGCAATCATGCTGCATGTTTACAAGAAGTCCCCACAAGGCATTCCTCTCATCTTCCTACTTTAATGTATTCAGCATCTCCAGTAACACTGCAAGGCAACACCTTCTTTCTGGATTAAAAAAAAAAAAAAAAAAAAAAAAAAAAAGCCAAGAGGAAAAAGCCATTTTAGACATCTGCGGTTATACCTACTGCCTCAAACAGTTCTTTCTGTCTAAGGTGAGTGTGCTGGATTATGCGTGATGAAAAGCCTTTTGCAAAAAGGCTAAAATATGTAACAGAATCAACTGCATTTTGCTCTGTCTCTATATAATTCAGTAGTATTAAATGCAAGGAAACAATATCACTCAAAGTACAGAATCACAGAATCACAGAAGGGGTAAGACTGGGAGGGACCACAGTGGGTGATCTGATCCAACTTCCCTGCTCAAGCAGGGCCATCCCAGAGCACATGGCACAGGGCTGCCTCCAGACACTTCTTGAATATCTCCAGTGTGGGAGACTCCAAAACCTCCGGCCAAACTTTTCCATGTGTGGTTACCTGCACAGTAAAGTTCTTTCTCATTTTCAAGTGGAACTTCCTGGGCATCAATTTCTGCCCATTGCCTCTTTGCCTGTTGCTTGTCACTACTGAGCAGAGCCTGGCTCCATCCTCTTAACACCCTCCCTTCAGATGCTGACGTGATTACTGTATTCTGTTCATCTACTTGAAAAGAGGTTTTGATAGATTACCTAAGCTCTATGAGTCTATCAAAAATACAAAGTCTTAAAATCACTATCCATTAACCTCGAGGACAGAACAATTAAGAGTGCTGGAAGGAGCGGGAATACAGAGTCTGCATTTCTAGTTTGCTTAACTTGTAAATATATCTTCTTAAAGTCATGACATTTTGTACAAGTAGATACAAAAACATTTGTAAAAATAATCCTTTGTATTAAGATATTAAAAACATATCATCCAGACAATAGAAATCGTGGCTAGGAAACAACCTTCTGTCAAAAGAAAAAAAACAATCAGTTTATTCTGACAGTTTCTGCAGATCTTTGATATCAAAGTCTTTTTATAAGACACTGACAGTCATCAAGTGGATGTTTGTCAAAGTACATTTTCCAGATGTCTAAATAAAACTGGTTTACTTTGATGAGTTTTATACTGATAGCTAAAGGTAGAACACAGCCATTGCTTCTATTTGCAGCTCCTTACTTCAATGGCTTGCAAATTTGCTTTAATGCTCCATCTATTTTTGTTGTGTTTTTTGACAATTAATTATTAAAAACATTGTAAGATGCTGAAATCCCTCACTTTACACTTCAGAAAAAACCCCAAAACTCTCCTCTGGCTTGCACACCTACAACAGCAGAAGTAGCAATTGTGAGGATGAGATGGCACAAGGTGGTCACAGCAGAGGAAAACCCCAGGGCACGTAATGAAGAGTTTAACCCTGTTCATGTGAAATACAGGGAGGCCCTGCATTGATTTCAACAGGAGCAGGATCAGCCCCTCTGAGAGAGGCTTTGGTGGAGACAATGAGGAGCCTCATTGCCCACAGCCCCACGTGCTGAGGGGCAGGGAGCTGACCTGCACACCTGCACTGACACTCTTTGCTTCCTGCACATGTTTTGGGTGCACAGAACATCTCCACTCATTCCATGAAGTTCCTCCTGTCTGTCTCCTTCAATTCCGTTTGGTATGAGGACAAGGTTTGGCCTGATAGTAAGACATTTTCTATTTTAAAATCCCAATATACACAATAAAAATTAACCATCTTCTGAAAGCTTTTCTTTTTTTGGTGGTTCACACATTCTTTTCTTACACAGCTCAAATAAAACACAACATTTATTTTAAAACTTAATGGAAGACATTGCTGTACAAAGTAAATCTACTTACAAAGGTACCAAACTGTGTTATCAATAGTTACATCTCACAAGCTAATCCAAATAGTTTTAAAAAGAGGGTTACTGTGCCCAGCATTTTTTATAAATATTTATCTCAGTTTACATAAACCAGGATTTAGGGAATGGAAAAAAGCAAAGCCATCTCCATGTGGTGACATTTTTACTCTGTTTTCTCTGTATTTATAATTTAACTGATGAGGATAAATTGACTTATTCTTCATTAGTAGCCAGTCAGAAAAAAAAAAATAACTTGGCTGCTAAGTACAGGCTGAAGCATAAATAACCCTGAAAAACGCCTGTGGAAATTAACTGAGTGAGCTGAGCTGAAAACAAGGGACTAGAAAGAATTCCCTGTCTGTAAGGAGAGCATGAAGTAACTCTGTGTGTGTGCTGATGGGAAGCACAGCGAGGCCCTGTGGATCCCATCATCACTCACACACACCAGAGAGGCTCCTTCCTGCCCAGCAAGAGTTCATTTGTACCATGATGGCACAGCCAGCTCCTAATCCATGCTGCACCTCCCATAGACATGCTTGCAGGGCGCTGCAGTGATGGGGTGTTTTATCTAGATACCATTCCTAAGGAGATAAAAGGGGCCTCATTCTAGGCAAGACCCCAAGGACCTCTGAAGCCACAGCTCCTGCACTGCTGCAGCCTTGGCTGCAGAGCTGCTCCAGCTCCTCCCTACCCAGACGACAGAGGGGACAGTAAAACACACCCAGGGATGCACAGAGAATGGGAGGATGGCCATAAAAGTACACAACCCAAAAGGTTCACATGCTGGGGACTACATCTGCATTTCAAACATTGTGAAAGGTTTCCCTGAGTCATGTCCACCTTAATAAGCATTATTGACAAATTGAGCTCTTTCATGAATATTCAAGTCCTAGAGAATGATAAAAACTAACTTCAAGTAGTTTTTTCTTAAGCAGAAACAGAGATGAACAACCTTCTTATTTAATCACAGTTAGTTTATTAAATATGAATTTACAAAATGAAGTAATTTTTCATCCTTATCCTGCTGGAGTAACACTCACACTAAGAAATTAGGCAATTTTAAAGTTACAAAGGCATATTTTAGGTGAAGAGCTGTAAAACTGAATGCCAAAAAAAAAGGTGTTGTTAAGATTCATTTTTAATCAGATATAAATTTAACAAAAAAATTACTTTATTTTCATTTGGCACAGGATCCAGTCTGCAGCAGTCAGTTATCTCTGTCGCCTGGAAGGAACTCTGGGTAGGCCACAGGAAAAAGGTGGGAGCATTGTAGTGGTTTCCTGATGGCCAGAACACTGCAGTATTGTTTTGCTTTGCTTTTTTCCTTGGTTTTTTTTTTTTTTTTTTTTTTTTTTTTTTTTTTTTTTTTTTTTAGGAAGGGGTTATCACATCATGTCATAATTATTTCTGCAACATCCTCTTCCCATACAGGAGCTGAAGCACTATTTATGGGCTTTGAAAACTGCATCAATATATATGTGCAATTCAGTACCGTTAACTCTAAAAACAAAGTCTAATCACCCAGTAATGTTGCTTTTTAAAGGTACTTCTTGCACGGTTTTGTCTGCCGTTTCACTAAAAATTCTATTTTAGAAGGTTTTATTTTTTTTTTAAGTAGTATCCTAAAGTTCCAGCTATTTCACTTTTTGTTAAGATGTGTTATTACCTCAGTTTTACTGAAGCACAGAATTCAATCATTTACCTATAAAAGAGCTGAGGTATTTCTCAGTAAATTAAATGTCTCCTGAAGAGGTCCAGGAGACCATATAAACAGAGTTTACAGAAAGCTAACAGGCATATTGGTTTCACACAAGCTCAGAGCAGAGACACAGACAGTGCCATGCACGAAACCTGAAAAGATGCAGGGAAGGAACAGGCAGTACATGTTATACACAATTGCTGTGGGTCGTGCTGGCTGCTTCTCTCTCCTAATATTTGCAGAGGACATATAAAGCTAAAAGTTAATATAGTACTTTAAGGGCCTTTTTCTTTTAACAGTGTCAATGAAATTTTGTCTCAGGCTCTAGGGGTTAATTGAGCTTTGTTTTTTTGGTTTTTCTTTTAAGAACTGAAGCATGGGGAGAATCCATGTGATTCAATAGAATTTCAATATTTTACTGTTGAATTACAATCTGTGATGAGGACTGCTGTTCTGGGTAGGGGAGAGATCCAACACTTGAGGAGTACAACAGATTCAACATTCGACATATTCCTTTAATGTGTGAAAAACTGCCTTGTTAGCGAGAACAGATTCAATATTTCAGTGCAGTATGAACATTATGGCCAAGATATTTAAATCTCACTGCTGAAACTTACAACTAAGTCTGAATTAGGCACTTCAAATTAAAGTAGCCAGATTTAAGAAAAAAATAAATCAACTAAACAAAAACTCAAACATAAACACAACAGAACACTAACAAAACCAATTAACATGATCCAGAGGTGGCCTAGGGAAGGAGGGTAAAGGCCCAGAGGCGTGTAGTGTAACAGACCTTCAAACATGACCAACAGGCTGAAGGTCTAAGAAGGGATGCCTAAGAGGGATAAGACTTCTAAAAAGTTTCCTCTTACTTTTTCTTTATCACTTTGGATTGTTTAATGAAGGATCATAGCAGGATTACATGGGTGATGCTATCTTCCCCCTTCATCATCAGTCATCCAGCCCTAAAGGAGGAAGCTGAATTTAAAATGCTCCTGTATGGCAGGTGCCTTTCTTGTTTCTGTTGGTCAGATATGTATTCCCCAATTAATCTGGTCACTGTAGCTTCAGCATTTATCAACTCTTATCAATATAAAAAGACAAGCATGTTTAATAGAATTATACACCCAGAATTTTCCTCAGTTCTTTGTATGTTTTAGAAGACTAATTTCAAAGCTAACAAAACATTATTTATTGTAACAGGAGTGGTTTCACTGTATATTCCCCATGTCCAAATGAACAGGTGTTGTTCCACCTGGGGAATGCTGAGTGCTGATTAGTGATCAGGCTTGTTTATCATGATATTTATGGGTTTACCCTAATACTTATGGCATTACAACCAATCTCAGGAGAGGACAAACTCCTGTGGGAATGGGGTGTAGGAATAGTCCACCACAGGGAGAAGGGTTCACCTGAATCATGCACAAGAAAAAAAGCATGGACTAGCACTTCTACCTAGTGTTATTTTAAACACACACACACACATAAATTCTAATAGACTGTAGAAAACATGTGGCATGTGAGGGAATTATATTTATTATTTGAAAGAATTTCAGACTGCATGCAGTTTAAATGAACATAAATAAATGCTTGCTGAAATGACTAAGGAAGGAGAGCTATTTTCTGGATCACCCTCCTGAACTATTAAGCCAAAGCTAACATGTAGATAGGGTGAAAATATCTAGATTGTGTTATTCAGTGTAGCAAATAACTGCCTGTAACGCAGTCATGTTAAGCCTTTGGTACTTTTTTTCTTAGTTTATGAGGCCAAAAGGATCAAGGCAGCATCTCAGTCAACAAGTAATGGCCAACATTTTTTTCAACCCCATGAAAATAGAAGTGGTCAGGAAACACTTCTTTTTCCCACCATCAGCAGTTTTGCCCCAAATACTGCACAGGTTACTTCACACTCCCATAAGAATTCTCTGCTATCACAGCACACAGAGATGTCTGTACAAAGAGAAATTGTTCTTGGGCTGTATAAATCAGCTTTCCATTTCTTTCATGCTATCACTTAAAAATACGGAGTTGGAAGATGGGCTGGCTTAAAACTTTCTATTCCAAGTCTCATCCTGCACCAGGGAGTTTCAAGTTTGAACGGTGCAGAGTTCAACAGAAAATAGAGACAGGATAATATACCCACAGTGTAGAGGATATAACCAAAGTTTGGGTGTGTGGAAATTGTTTAGAGAGTTGCAGTAACATTAAACAAATACATACAATTATCAGATGAGGGGCTTTGCCAGCCAGTCAGGCTGTTCTAGTCATGGAGGGGACACTAACACAGGGAGTGATGTGCAAAGAATTGCCTCTGATACCATGTTCCACTTTATGGAAGAACAAATATATGAACCAAATCCAAATTCAAAAGGAAAATGGGAGAAAAAAGACAAGTCTTGGTTGCAAAAACCTCAGCAAAGGCAAGAGATGACACCACTGAAAACCAGGAAGGCTTTTAATTTTCTGACAGAGGAAGTGTAGTAAGAGGTGGACACCTGCTATTTTCTGTTTTTTCTTTTTTTTTTAATTGGATGAACTTTTTTTTGCAGTCTGAATCCCAAGATGAAGATTATAGGAGATATTCTGACTGTTGCATTCATAGTACAGGTGAATAGTTGTGCAAGTTCCCAGGGTCTAAGTTCAAGACAGCCTGGCAAAGCTGTTCCTTGTGAAAGTTGCTCTTTCCCATGGGAAATTGTCTTGGGAATTCAAGGAAATTCAAACTCCATCAGAAAATAAGAGGAAGACAAAAGCCCTCTACCATTCTTTCTCCCTTTCCAGAGCTCCCAAAATATCTAAATTTGAAGTATTTTTAAAGCCACAGCAGAGCCAAAGACATTCAGTTTGGAAACCACTGTGTTGTCAAGGGGAAAAGGAAATGAAACAAAGGGAGGGAAGGGGATGAAGAAAGACAACAAGGTTCAGTACAGGACCTATCAATCACCAGCTAGCACTGGAATATCCTGTGCATTGATGGCTTCTCGAGACACCAGCTTTTCTGAACCAAAGGTGAGCAAAACCAAGGAAGAGTTAAAAAAATAGAGGAAGAAAAATATAAAAAGAAAAGTAAATAGAGAGGGAAAGAGAATTCTCAAATGCCAGGCACTTTGCTTCCAAAAAGACATTAAGCAGATATGGACAAATCCTGTACTACAAAAACTGAGAAAGCAAAGAGCTTGTATGGCCAGATATCAAGCAACATATGTGGCAAATCGGTCATGCATGAGGAAGTCCCTCAAAACTAAAACAGTTCTCAGATTTATTCCAACAGTAAATTTTGACCCCTGGTATTTTTAGCTCTCTGCTGTTTGCTGTTCTAGCAACAATGTGCCTGTAGTTCTGGCAGCAATTCATACTGCAAATACTCCCTGCATTAAGAATCCTGTCAGAATTACTGAGCACAGTGGAAATATCATGTGAAATGCTGCATTGTTACACGTAGTTGTGTCACTCCTGCTGTTTGTACAGAGGGTTGGAGTGGACATACAGTGCACAGACATTTTATCTTCTCAAAGAAGAAATGCAAACCCTCTGCATTTCACACACTCTGGAATGCCCAGCAAGCCCCAGTGTGTGAGGATGCAGCATTTCTTTGATCTGACCAAGCAGCCAGCAGATCTGACATGTTTGAGCCAGTGCTGTCTCCTGCCCTAATGAGGCAGAATGGTCCTACACTCCACAGTCCCCTGGCTCTGAGCTTCTCAGCACCACCCTGTCTTTTCTGTTCTACTTCCCTTCTTCCATCCAAATTGTCTCAGAAGATTAAAGGATGAAATCTCTCACAGCTGTCATGCAGAGGTTACATGGACACTGCTAAAATATTTTTGAGATAAAAAAATATTTATTGTCAGCAATGGATTTTTAATTTTTTATTTCCCTCAAAAATACTTTCAGTCACTTTCTGGTACACAAGTATTCTACTAGAAGGATCCTGTAATGTCATTGCCTTTGGGAGAAGGAGGTGCTAAACAGCACCCAACTACAGCAAAGCGGAGGCCTGCCCCCAGCTATCCAACTTCCAGCTTGCATATTTACCCATACAATTCAGTATGGTTTGTGAGAGAAAACTAACTCATCTTCCTTTACTATTAGGTGTGTCACATCGTTCTCTGCACTCTAGTCCATTCCTGTGGGGTTTCACAAGAGAAAAATACATGACCTCTTTCTACTGCAATAAATCTTCCTCAGCAGGCCTGACTTTAGCCTTCTAAAGCTCCTCTATCTGATCATGTCATCAAGCCTCTTATCAGTCTGTTTCATACAACATCTCACCTCTTCCCAGCCTCAGTTCTGCACCCAGCCACTTAGAGCCTTCCTTTCCTCCTTTGAGTTGTGCCAATGACCAGGAAGGGAAGCTGGCAAGTGAGCATGCAACCACCACAAAGCAGGAAGAAAGCAACAATGGGGATGAAATCCACCCAGGCTGCTAAGTTACAAAACCATATTGTTAACCATCCTGCCTCCCTGACCCCTTCTGAGCTCCCTGATGACGAAAGAACAAACCAACTGTTTCCATCCCTGCTGGGGAAGGAAGAGAGAGATATCATTGTTGTCCTGACACTTGGGAAGTGCTCGCACACAATGCAATGAGTATTAATACAAGATTCTAGGCAGGCAGATTAGGACAAAAATTCAAAAATTGTTTCACTGTAAGAGAGTGATATGCCAGCCCAGCTCTTATCAGGTGTACAAGAGTAGTTAGATGGGCTGAAGGATGAAGCATGTAATTCATATGTTAAACTTTCACTGCGAGCATTGAGAGCTTCATTCCTTCCATTCATTCAGTGATCCAACTTATTTCTTAAAATTTCATGCAATGAAGAAGGCTTGCATGCTTGTGCTAGCTTGTGACACCCTAAAAAACAAAACTGCAAAGCCTTTTCTGACATGCCAGCCTGTGAGAGCACTGACATGTGAGAAAGTGTTCAGTCTATAGATGCTCTTTCTGAGTTTCTATGCAGATTTCACTCACTCTCTTTGAGAATTTAAACAGATAATGTCTGGCAGTTCAAGCCAAGCATCCAGCCCTTTTTTGCCTTTTTTTTTTTTTGTTGTTGTTATGTGCGTGGGTAAGGATGATCATTTTAAGTCTTTGTTTACTATTTTTATCAATTAGCAGACAAACTTGGGAGCTATAGTCAGAACTAAAGAAGTTCAATGTATCTGTGTTGAGATCTCTAAGCCTGCAAATCAGGTCAGAAGTAGAAGAAAATGAACTGGTTTATTTGTAATCCAGATACTGCACAATGGAGGCAGTATTTAAAATATGACAATGAAACCACAAAATGCATCAGTTTTCATTTTTGTATATGCAGACACCTACAAATTTTAAGCAGAAGATTTGCTAGCATCTGTAAGGTAAATAAAGGCTTCCAACAAGGAGTTTTTCTTCTTGGTTACCTTCTATGAAATCCTTATCAGTAGTCCTGCCAACCAGTCAACTAGTTCCAGAAAATCCCTCCAAAAAATCTACCACAACCAGGAATTTAAAAAAAAGAAAAAATTATATATTTTCACTACCAGGTAGAAAACACTATGCAAATTTGAAGAATACGCAATAAATGGTGCGAGGTACAGCAGACCTTTTCAAAAAATGTTCTGTTTATGGCACTCTGGCAAGGGATTCTGGTGTCTTGTTTTTTAGATAAAGCTGACAGTATTATTTTTAACTAAAATTTCAGATATGAATCTTAAACAAAGTCAAATGGGGACTTTGGATGAAAAAGCAACAACAGAATTTTCTAGGGGTTTGACTCGTGTGTTTTCAAGGGCTCTACATTTTCCTAAGTGATATTAGACTCAACTGTGAGAAATTCACAGGACCTGAACCCATGCATTTTATAGAGAATTTATTCATTTGTTCCTTTTGACAATGTTCTTCTCTTGAGAACACAAAACCTATATTATTTTGGTAAGCAGAACTGCCACTTTTTGGCTGAAGATAATGCTAGGAGTTCACATTGTTTTGCTTTATTTCGGGCACACGCATTCTTTTCTTACATACAGGGGGGTAGAAGAGGATCCTGCAGTATAATCTACTTTTACAGCTCCTTACATCTATATCAGATATATTTGTAGACTCTGTCCTTCACCTTCTCTTCTCTGTATTAAATCTCACAGAAAATTGTCAAGTAATATATTTCAAGCTATTTACCAGTTTTGTCCTTTGCATAAACATGATGGTTACAGGCGAATTGTGCACACTCATCTCACTGATGAAAAACAAGTTACTCTATTGATCACCACTAGGTGACCCTTCTTAACACTTCTGTTAAGTCCAGAGGAATATTCTTACATGAATAAGAAGAAATGAGATTTATTTAAAGCAATCCTTAGTAATAGAAAGAGAGCATCAAAGCTGACTAATCTAAATAGCATCTATCAACTATCTTTCCTCTTACTGACTCACAAAAAATAAGAGCCTCCAGGCTGTTCTAAACCCTGTTCTAAAGCTGTTACTTTGCCAATATTTTCCTTACTCTGCTAGCCAGCCCCCAGTACTATTGAGTTTGAATCTGTTTTATCATGGTGTTCACAGGAACTGAGCAAGAGGGCTTATGCCAATCTGTCTTTTCCTGATCTCTCTTTCCAGGCAGTCTGGCCAAGCAACACAGAAGAGATGGCACCATATCTTCGTGTTTGTGCCCACACAGCCAGGACAATCAGTTAGCTTTAGCATCTACTTTAGTTTTCAGAGCTTTGCTGGCATTCCTGTAAGTGCATTGCTCTAGCTAGTTTATACACCTATCATGTGTGATGCCTGAAGTTTAAAAATGTGCTCATTTACTAAACTGACAGTCATGTAAATGGCTTCCAAAGAGACAAAAAAAAAAGGAGAAAAAATTTAGGAAACTGCACAGTTATTTTGATGTTCCATTTTTGTTCACAGTTTGCAAATAAAAGCCTAGACTGGTTGCTACTATAAAAGCAAACAGACTGTTGAGTAAATATTTTGTGTTTTCCACTTCTTTTTTATCAGTGCATATTATTGATTGCTAAGTAGTATCAGTTCTGTGGGCACAAATATTACCTATTGGTGAAGCAGTTAGTCTGGATGGCATTATCTTTTTTTCCCCCCCTCTTTCCTATTTTTTTTCCTCTCCACTTAAGCAGCTTTTCTCTTCTGAAGATCACCAGATAGCAATCCACTCATAAGCAGTCAAAAGATGCCCTAGATAAAAGATTTGGGTTATGATTCACAACGTGTGCAAGGACTATGCTATTCAGGACATTCTTCACTGAGACCACTGGATTGCATATTCATTTTGCAGTGCAGGTATATGATGAATATGACAATTATCAGAAACACAGTGAATGAGATTTCTTATTTGCCCATCATGCAAAAAAAAAAAATCTACAAAAAAACTAACATCAAAGTTGGAAAATTTAGAATTGGTTGGTTTATTGGTTTGGTTTATTTGGTTTATTGGTTGGTTGGGTGCTGCTCCAGAAAGGCTTAAAAAATGATGCAGGGAAGTTCAATATTCATTACTGAAATTCAGTAGCAAAACCATGGCACGGTATTATTAACAATCTTCCCAAGGCAAGAGAAGAGAGTTAGACCAGAACATGGCACTGAGGTGGTCCAAGTCTGTGTCTGAAAGCAAGTTGGGGAAGAAACAGTCCTGCTTAATAAAGGAAAGACAACCAGCATGGCTTACACAAAAACAGCAACAACCAAGAGAGACTCACATGAGTCAGACATATTTTTAATAGCTGAATAGTAAAATAGGCAAGAAGTGAACAAATGAATCTTCTGGTCATGGCCACATTGGCTGCAGTGGCTCCAAGGTCCACTCAACTCTAATATGGTCTGTGGTGGAGCACAGCACGTTACAGGTACTGCTTCAATCTCCGTGAGTCAAAATACTGCCAGCAGTAGTAAGCAGGTAATTATCTATTATTGTTTCATTCACATGTGCAAATGGATTGCCAGTTCAAAGCAAGAGAAGAAATGCAATGGTGACCTTTCAAGAAGGCACTCTGAGTAAGGGGTAATTAAGTTTGCCTCTATCACATAACTTACTAAAATATAGTAATAATCATGAAGACTCATGATTATTAAAGTGTTTATTGAGTCTGCATTAGAACTACAGGAATTACTTATGTAAGTAATAGAAGTCTTGTAGATACAGACTATAAACTAACAACTGGATAAGAGAATATATGTATCTTTAAATTAAGACTATGTATCTTTAAATAAAGATTGCAACTATAACTTTGGACTTTCTTTTTCATTACAGATGCAAAATAACACCTCTGCTCTGCAAATAAATTCTTATAAATTGAGAATCAGTCAAAGTGATTCCATAAATCACTTTGGGATGAAATGCTGTAGCAATAATCAGAAACAAAGGGAATGTCACAGAGCATGAAAAGTCACTACAGTCTTTTTCTTAACTCACAAGCAGAATTTTAACAAGGAGATTGTACAATTCATCAGTACCTCTTTCCTAGACTATAGACAGCTGATCAGGTCTGTGGTACCATTTTTCAGGGCTTTTGTTTTTATTATTATTACTACTACTACTACTATAATACAATTACACTGTGATATGAAAGTACAATGTTTTCGAAGCATAATAAGAATCTAAAACATATGTTGATGAAGATGTACTAGTGTGCCTTCAACATTTAATTTAAAAATGTCAACCATCCAAAATGGGGTTAGTTAATGGCACAGATTGATGGCTAAAAGTACAACCTCAAACCCAAGAATTTTTAAACCAGACTAATCATGGAAGGTAATGATTTCCCCAAAATTTCCTTGAAAAGTTGTGGGAATTCCATTTGAGAAAGAAGTCATGCCAAAAAACATCTATACACTAAAAATTTATGTATACCAAATGAAACATTACCAATTATTACACACAAGGTTATGTATAGTGGTGATAGTAACAACAATATTTAAGAAGAATGATTCTAAAATGGGAACTTAGAAAGGGACTATGACAGGTATAAAACTTTACATGAAATTTGATACTTGATTTTAGAAGAGAAGTCCTTCTAAACACAGATCAACCAAGGCCAAGTAATGAAAAGTGAAAATATTATGCTCTGAAAATATACCATTATTCAGATGTATTTTTATGTATTTTTTATGCTTTTATATCTATTTCATTAGCTGTATTCCAGTAGAATAAGATTTATATAAAAAAGCTTTGCCATGTTTTTTTTTTTTTATGTGAGTTCCTTCAGATCCCCTGCAGCAGCATTAAAATTTAACCATTTCTTGTTACTAATCGAAAGAGAAGTTGGCCTAATTAATATTGTTAATTGATTATAATTAACACAACATAGCATAGTTAATATGACACTGGCACTGATGCTTGCTCCTTACTCAAAAGACTTCTTAAAAAACTAAACACAATGCATGAATGATAGATGGGATTTTCTAAGACATTTGTTCTGTTTTATTGTTTTTCTGTTGTGAATCACTTCCCTTAAAATATGCAAGATGTCTAATGGAAGAACAACTTTACAGACAAAATATGACAGGACTGGGGAGAGAGATGTAATGTACTCTATAAGATGTGGTGCATGTTCCTCTCAGTACCTGGAACAACTTGGGGAGGCAACATGATGGAGGAGAGAGGAGGGCACCAAAGGAGAGATGAAGCCAGAGAACTTGCAAAAGCTGAACATTAACTGAAGGCACTATTTGGAGTTACTTCAAAGCAAGTCTATGAGACTCTGCAGACATCACCATCTGTCACACACTTCTAAAGATTTGAACTCTCAAGGGGCTACTTCCTGCAAGACACGAACATCTTCACAGAAGAGATTAGAGATACATCATGAACCATCTCATCCTGACTATTTATCATGATAAACCTGCCAAGTGCATTAAATTTGCATAAAAGGATGTGGTCACCTTTAATAAGCCACCTATTTCTTGATTTCTCAGTGACAAAAACTGAATTGAAACACATTTAGTAGGAGTGCTGCAACTAATCATTGAGCAGGCAATCTTTCACAGAGCTGCCACGCTATGATCTAGCTCCAAGATTTTCTAAGTGTGCTTTTTCATTCATAGCCTAAGTTTAAGCTGCTAGGTATTACAACATAGTGCATCTCTAAATGAATGAGAAATGCCAATTTAAACTTGTAAAACAATAAATCTCTCTTACAATGTCACTTATAGGGGAAAACCCACAGCACTGGTATTCTGAATAATAATCATCAGTGGAATCATCTGTATTCATTGCAGTTCTCTGTATCAGCAATGCAAGTTCTGGGTGAAACTTCAACAAATTTCATTTTTCTTTAAATTTTCTGCTGATATATCTAACATTTTTATGTGTACTTGTAAAAAGACCCAAAGGGAAGTCCTGAAGGGTATTCAAATCTGTGCAACCTAGTTAACATTTGTTGATAAATAATATATTAGCTTTCTATGAGTTACTGCTTCATTATAGTTTTTGACATACATCCTAAGCAAGTTTTAAATGTAGTTCATCAAGACAATACAACTAAACTATGTTCCCTTTGCTACAGGTTATTATCCAATCACGAAATTTCATGTCAGGTCGCAAGAAATTTCAAAATGTCTTTTTAAAGACACTGTATGCTACACCAGGAAACCCTTTTGCTTTTATTGTTCCCTTTAGGTTAGTAATGTCTATAAAAATGGTATTTAAACATTTGCCTGTTCATGGTCACTCAGAACAGGCTGAGTGACTAATATATATTTGGAAAAATATAAACTAATATATTTGTTGGAAAGTCACTTCTGAAATCCTATCTCTTCCTAAGGATAACACTATTCACTGCATCATTCTCCCATTTCCATGAATCCTAAAGTAAAGAATGGAAAATTCTGGTAAAACTCACTATGGGAAGCATACCTTGAATGCACCTGTTCTCTGAAAAAATGCATATTTTTTCCTTCCTCTTCCCCAAACTCACATGGTTTCCAGGTAATTCTTTCCAGATGCTATTTTCAGAGTCTTCAGTGAAATCAGCAAGCCACAGACAAAATCCCAAATATATTTTACAGGAGTGTTTCTGCAGGATGGGGGAGGCTTGGCCTCAGCTGAGGGATCACTACCTGGTACTGCACTTCTCTTTCCACCAGCCACTATAAATAGGATTTACAATCTTCCACCAAAATGCCTGTGATGTTCCAGGTTTGTTAACCCAGATTACAAGATCTCCTCCCTCTAGTGACTGGTCCAGGCGAGGATGGGACACAGTTTCTCACTGGTGCCTACCTGGAGCCCCAGTGCTGGCAGTGCAGAGCACTCCGGCTGCTGTACGTGCAGCCATGCTGCATTCTGTCCTCTGCCAGCTCCTCATCAACGGGAGCAGCCCAGGCCATTCTGCAGCTCAGCAATCACATGCACTGGCTGAAGGAGGAGCAAGGCACAAAGGTGTGTTTAGAAAGCATCAGGTGCCTGCAGGCCCAGCTGTTTTAGCCCCAACACAACACGTCTCATTCAGGCGGAGACGCTGCCTTTGAGGTGCAGGGCTGTCCTGGGGAAAACCTGAGTGCATTCCCACTCAGGCCTTTCCTTACCTGAGCTCTAAAACCCAGTAGCTGCACTGCCTCAGTCTTTAACTATATATTTACAATCTGCTAGGTATTATGGTGACAGAGTATCTCAGAGGTTGCAACCCCAACCCCTATCCTGCACCCCAGGACTCCAGAGGAACGCAGGAGAGCGGAGCAGATTTAGCAGAGTTTGTGGAAACAGCCTGAGCCCCTGGCCTAACAGCCTCCTTCCCAGGGCAAAGGCAAGCTAATAACATTGTCCTTTGGTGAGGGGGCAGACAGGGGCTTATTTGACAGCAACAAAACTTCATGCTATCACCTACAACCGCAGATGCAGCAAGGCTGCATCTCAAATGTACAGCATACAGAAGGGAGATAACTGCAAAGGTGAAGCATTTTCTGCAAGAAGCCTTGAGAAAATTGAAGAGTTATCTTTGGGAAGAACTTTTTTGTCACCACAATAAATAGACAAACATACGTTCACCACAGTCATCGCCTTCCTTGAGATTCCTCTGCAATTACATGGTGGGGTCCCAGCTTTCCAGCCCAAATCACTTCTCCTTGCAACTGTTTGTGCTGTGAGAGCTTTCTTTAATGGATTCATGCTCAAAGTGTAAAAGCCAAGCAGTCATGCACACTTCAATATTTAAAAGCATAAATAAAAATCTTAATAGATCCCAGATGTTTCATTTCCTCCAGCCCTTGTCAGTGATTGAGTTGGTGCTGATGTAGATGATTTTCTAAGATCAGTGGTCAGTTTGATGCTGAAAAAGCTTTAGATGTCTGGGAATTTCAAATGCAATTCCTAGAAATAAATAAATCATTAAGTACAACTGTGAATGCAAGCGGCTGTTGTTTTGTAAACTTATTTTATGGCCTGAAATGCACCCACAGGTTTTAAATACAACTGAGTGTGAAACAGACAGTAACATTTTGTCAAGATATATAAAACCTCGTAGATACATAATTATTTCAATCTCATTTTCTTAGCAAAAGAGCTCAAAAGTTCATACAAATAGCAACCTAAGGAATCCATTATATATATAATGGATATATCCACTTTATATAGTGCTGGTGATATTGAAGTTAATGAAGAACTTGCTATTTATTTGAGCAGAGCTCAGATTTGCTAGCTGCATCCATTTTTCACTTATTAAACCAGCAATTTACCCTTTACCATACCAAGCAAATAAAGCACTATACAGAAAGCATCTCTACAAAAACAGGCTGCTGAGCCCAGTAACTCAGGTCACGCTGCCACACACAAGTCTGAGAGTGCAGGGAGCAGCTCAGTTCTCTCTCTCTTACTTTTACTGAGAGAAGTCCTTAGCCTCCCAAATGAAAACAAATGGGGGTGGGGGACATAGAGGGGAGGCTGAAGCTCGTATTTAGCTTGTACAGACCCATGAAGAGTGCACTTGACGTCATAAAAATGCTGTAAGTCTGCCAGGTCAGCAGCCACAAACCCCAAACGCTGCCAGTTGCAGGCTGAACAGACACTAAAAGGCTGTGAATTTCATTTTATCATCCTTCCCCTTCCTGGTAAAGCAGCAGAAGCTAGCTGTTCCTGGAGAAAAACACTGGAAAATATTAACTATGTACGTCCAGGATTTGGTTTTGATCAGCATTAGAATAACCACAATGACAAGTCTTGCGAAATTTGTTTTTATTAATACAGCTAATAATGTGGGCTTTGTAGTCCACTTTCAAAGTGTTGATAAGCTCAGCTAAATTATGCACTTCATTCAGCCTGCCAGATCTATCTACTATTCTGCTAATTTATGAGCCATACATTTCTCTCCAGCTAAATTTCTGATTGAGAAAAACTTCACTCAGTTTCTGTTATTTGTTTTGCTACACAATACTCCTTAATAATGACTGCTGCTTGTTCTTAACCATGCTTTCTATTATACCTTTTGCATTTTGTGAAATTTTAAGTGCAAACAAAATCTAAGTCCCTGAACGTGCAATTTTATTGCAGAGTCAACTATGGACAACACTAAAAAGCAGAATATTTCCAGTCCTTTTGCTAAATCCATTAGAATAGGTAGGTTCCACAAAACCAAGTTTTTGCTGTTCCAGTTGCTGCACCTTGTTCTAATACCTTCATATACAGGACCAAATGTTCATTTCATTGACTTAAAGAAGAAATCTTTGCATGGGATGAGGAGCTGCAGTTACAAGACCAAACTGAAGCAAACCTAGGACGCTTCTGACAGAGAAACAGATTTTTTTTTCCTTTTTTCACCCTTTTTTTTTCCTTTTTTTTTTTATCACAACAGCACTGCTGGCCTACAAATTATGTTATTTGCAATTGTGCATCTGTGTGCCATCAATCTCCAAGGAAGGGAAAGACTGCTGGGCTGAGCTCTCAATTTATGTTTCTCAGTTGACTCTTATAATCACACACAGTGTTCTCAACCTTAGTGCAGTTATTCTGGTAACAAAATTTGCACACCAGGTGGGTTTATCCAAGTTCCCATGGTCCTAATAGTTTCATGTATTTCCTAATAATAATCTTGAAAATTATATAGGTAATTGTGTTTCTAAAAAGCCACCTTCAGCAAAATTGGGAGAATTGTTTCCTCTCAACAGGAAAAATATTTTAATAAAGTAGCTAGTGTATGCCTATAAAAACGGCAAGAAAAAATGCAATTTAAAAATTTCTCCCTTTTTAGATGCTTTTAAATGTTAAAAAACAAAGCTAAGGGAATTCACAATTCTGGTGATAAAAGGTGCCAAAATAGCATGGTCCCAGAGCAGGACCCACTGACAAGGATGCCTGGGCCCTGCAGCACTGCAGTCTGGGTAAGGCATTAATATTCACACTCCAGGCTGTGATTAGAAAGAAGGCTGGAGCTCTGTGCAAGGGTGGGTCTAACCCAGCAGAGGTGCAGCAAACTGCTTCACTGCCTTACTGAAATCCAGTCCATCTAATTGATACTGCAGAAGGCAGCAGCATAATGAAACAGAGCAGAGATCACTTCAGTAGTTTTATCAATCTATGCTCTCCTGCTCCTGACCAATATATAACCCCACACAGGACTTCACTCTTTCCAACTTCAAGCAGTCCTAGGAATTATTTAAGTTTCTATAATATGGTAACCATTAAGATATTTCTATTAGATCACCATTCAGAAATGTATCAAGACTGACTTCATTTGTATAACACTAAAAATGCATTGGTTTTGCTTAAGGTAGCCCAGTTCCTTTCAAAATGACATTTTAAGCACGTTTTCCTCAGACCCAGAATAAAATACTTATAACTACCTCATTTATTTGTGAGCAAATACAGGTAATGTCTGTTAAAAAGCAAAATCCATTAGACTCTTGGTAGTTCTGGTACTGTAAGTAGTCTCCAAAAGGCAACAGATGTGGGGACGGGGGAGGGGGAAGTTGATTTTGTCTTTTTAATATTCAAAGTGGGTCTGTTCTCACTGGCTAATTAAATCAGTAGAGTGCAAACAATAAAAGAAAAAATAAGTGTTGCCTTTCTTCCCTAGAACAACCTCCCTGCTTCATCTGTACTTATTACAAGAACTTAATTTATTACCAGACTTTACAATATTCCCTCCCCAAATCATCATGAAATAAGATACATATTCCACAGCGCCAGTTCCCATCAAAAATAATATGCTTGCCCTGTAGAATTTAAGATAAGGTGGTTTTTCCACTATTAAGAAAATGTGGAATTAGAATGGGCTACTTTGATTGACATGAATCTACTGAAGAATCACACTTAAAAAGCAAAAGATATTATTATTTAATAACAATATCAGATGTACAAATCAACCAGCAGAATACTGGCTTAAATATATTTGTGGTTCCTTGGCAAAACCAATAGATTTGCACGGGTGTGCTGAATTACTTGAGAAGTAACAAAAAGTGTTAATAACATTAAACAGTCATCTTCCAAGAACTTAGACTATTGTGGTACTTTCTATTGTGGACAATCCTTTTTAGTGCATAAATACATATAATGTTAATTAAAATGTTTTATTTATGACATCAAAATGACAATGGTATATATAGATTTGGATTTGAAAGTATTTCAAATACTACTACCAAATACTACTACTTTTAGCCTTTAGTTAGTTACAATACACAGCACAATAATAAAAACATGCTGCAGATACAGACCTGAACTCTATTGTTCTAGCACTGCACAAGAAGAGAGAAGGTGGTTCCAGCCCCAAGAACCTTATAGTAAAGCTGCACATTGTGAAGACAAGGTAGTGTGAGCATCAGTAACCACCTAATTTTACAAGCATAAAGCTCAGCAAAGGATCAATATATCTGTGCATGAAATAAGGCAGATTGCACACCCTGAGTTCTGGGCTGCTGTCTTTCCCACACCATCAAGTTAAATGAAAGTTTGGGGATGTTTGTCTATGTATGATGCTTAAGTGACAGCACCATGGACACACCTGAAGATAAAGGACAAAAGAGGGATGCAGACTCTTTGCATCATAAGGGTGTATTCAGGAATAAGGTGGTGTTTGGCAACAGAAGGCAACTATTTCAGCCCAGTTGATGCCTAGTTTTTGAAAACATCAGAGCCAAGGAAATTGTTACGGGACATAATGCATGCACTTACAGGCAACTCCCCTCAGATGCTCAGGATGATGGTGGAAGAAAACACAGACATGCTCCTATGAAGATGTAACAAGTGGCAATCAAGACACCATGCAGTCCTGAGCATTTATAGATGCAGGGTTCTTTCTAAGCTCTTGGCCAAATTTTAAGTTTAATGGTAATATCTCAGCAAAATACAACTTCATTGTAGTTAATGAACCATCCACAGCTAAAATTTCAATCTATTTAACCCCAGAGTCATGGTTGTATGGAGTTACTTGCTCATTGTCAAACGTTAACTATAACTTAGTTGAAGCTGCTGTTTAGCTACCATTTAAAACATACTCAGTGTCAAAAAGTACTCTTCACCCTTCAAGCATTGTTTTGGTTCACCAAATTAGTGGTCTCAAACAAATAAGATATTTACTCTGTACTGCATCCAAAACCAGTGTTTCTTTATGTAATCTGACTGACGAGCAAACACCAAAGCCATGGAGATAATAGCAGCAGGTCAGACTTAGCAAAATGATGCCTCAGCTTTTGCCACTTAGCAGTAAAATACATGCTATAAAAGACACAAACAGAAATGAGCCCACTAACACCTAATTTAACTGCATCTTGAAAACACAGTATAGCAACCCAGCAAAGAGATTTCTATTGGTATTTGTATGAAAGGACATTTGTCAATATCCATTAACCTCTGGATTTTTCCTGTTAGTTTTCTAAAAGATGCCTGTGTTGCTTCACAAGCCACAAGGTGTCACAGTGGCTCAAGTGGTAGGATTCTTGTCAGTCTGGACACGCAGGTTGTGGCTTCAGGTTGCAAACCAGTGCTAACACTGCTCCCTACGAGGAAGTCTGTGCCACACTGCATATTTAGAAGTGCAGCTCTTTGGATGCAACGATCAGCCAAGGTGCAACTCGGTTGCCTAAGGATGTTTTTTATATGGGCATTAGGTAATCTTACAGCACTGTTGGAGAAGAGAAGCACTTGGTGCACTGGCATCTTGGCCAGTCTTTTCACTTTGCATTATTAATCCTGCCAGTGTTAGGAAGTACTGAAAAGAGTTGAGCTAATCATTCATATCAAATAAAAAATTTTATGAAAACCACTTCGTTCTACCAAGAGTTTCTAGGAATTAGTAACAATTTATTTGAATGCACTAATTATTCAAATTTATGACATATTTCTGCTCGTTCTTCATAAGAAGCAATGTGCTCTAAGCATGTAATATTCTGTTAAGACTATATATTGTAGTTGGTCATATATCGTGTGTTACTGTTTTGCATCTTTGACTGGATGAGCACAGATGGAGCTAGAGCTTAAAATGCCAGGAAGCTTAGAAAATTTTTACCATTTTTCTAATGTAACTGCACACTGAGCAGCATTCCGTTCCATGAAAAGATTATGCACATACATCATATTTACTGACTTGTAATTTTCCCATTGCAACCAGCCATTGTTATTAATTTGCTTTACATTCATACACCAGTCAGTCCTCACTGCAAAGCAATCAGAGATTCTTCTCTGGTGTATTTAATTTCTAAGTATCATGGTTCTATCTGGGAGGTAAGCTCAAAACAGGAAACACTGCCTCTCAGCTTAGCCTGTATAAAATAAGCAAATTCTTTCAGTAATGGTTAATAAATTGAAATTTGCATTCTGCAATTATTTGTAAGAATAAACCTCCACTGATCAAACATTCACAGAAAAGCATAAAGAGCACGAACATAGCCAAAGCAAATTCACAGCTAAACTCAAGTGAATTGTCACGGAAATTTTTCATGTAGTATTTGTTGCACTCAGGTAATGAACATTTACCCAGTGTGTTGGCTTTTCATGTCCCATTATTCATGCCAACACATTCATTAAAATGGGCCTATGCTATTTAACATAATCAGCAGTGTGCATAGGTGTGGCCTTCAAAGAGTTATTACCACAGTTTACAGGCATGCTGTTCATAAATACAAGCAGAACCCCAGTCACTGCAAAATGCCAAGCTTCCCAAAAAACATATGGTAATTTTTGCTGTGTAAAATGGATAGATGCACTATATAATGCATAACTGCATCACATTATATCTGAACTTCTAATTGCTTGAAATGATACTTCAAATCACATCATCAACATTATTACCTAATTACCCTAAGGGTTAACTGATATTCCAGTGATTAAGTCTAGGTAGAAGCAATAGAGCTATTGTATTGTCTCCATCCACTACAGCAAAAGGTATGACTGCAACTGCACATCTCAAGTCCATCAGAGATTCTGTGAAATTGAGTTTCTGTGAAGATTCTGTGAATGTTTTCAACATCTTGGTATGGAGAAAAAAGGTGGAGAAATGAGTGCCAAAAGGAAGGAGGTCCTTCTTGCAACATACTGAACAACAAGAATTATTTTCATTTTCTCTAAAGGAATTATTATATAGTAGTTCTTTTCTTTTCACATCATTGTGATGCAAGATAGAGTAACATAGTAACATTTTTGGTACTTAAACCAGCTACAAGAACTATGGAAGATGGTGAGTGGCATTAATGTGAAAAGGCCTTCTCCAGTGTCAAAATGACCCATGCATGAGACTTTTGTAAACTGCAGAAGAAAAACAGAGCATTCTAGGTGTGAGGTATTTCATCTTCCCCTTTCCCACTAATTAAGGGCTGTCCTGCTTGCAAACCTAGAGGCAAAGCAGCTGCCACATGTGTTTTGCCCACCTCACCCTGGAGCATGTCTAGTCCACAGAAGATGGTTAGAAATGCTGGTGCTGCTGACTGCCTTCCTAAGGGATGATGTATGCTGAAGGTGCTTCAGTATAAGAAGAAATAAAATGAAAAAGTTTCACTCTATTTACTTTCCTGTTTTCTGAGCATTTTTCTCTGTTCACGTAACTATTGTATTTAAAGACTTAGAATATTTCTTTTTTTGCATAATGTAGTTATTAATATCTCGGAAATCTATTTGTAACCTGCTCTAGGACAGATGGCAGCTATTTGTCTGATAAAATTTTCTGCTAATGGCTGAGGCAAAACTACACAACTGGAAGAAAAATCACAATAAGGTACATAAAATACTTCAAATGCACATGTGCTCAAAGTCATCATTTTCTCAATTTACTACTTTAGAAAATCACCTAGTACAAATGTAGTTAGGAAAAAAACCAAATGTTTGAAAGTCCAAAAGGAAAGTCAAAATAGTCCACTGCACATGTAATGTAAGACTACACATATTAATACTCAAACATGGTCAATTGTTTTTTCCAGGTATTTAGTTTTTCAAGAATAAGCAAAGTGGATCTATGATTCAATCTACTCTTGAGTCTGCTTTAATCAGGGGGTTCCAAATATGATGACTTTTTTACACACATAATGTGTCTTTGCACTTTGAATGCAACAGATAAAGTCATTCAGCCAGGCAATTCTTTTTGGATGTTATAGTCTGCAGCTAGCAGTTGGGTAAAATGCATGGGATCTAGACAGATATTGAATCTGCTTTATGTGAGTAATCTGATGTCAAAACTATACTGAGATTGGATTTCTCCCTCCCCTTTTTAATACACATACAAATGATGCTCCTGCTCAGGTAACTAGGCTTGGCAAGCCTAGAACCAGGGAAGAAGGATATCTACAGGTACTGCAGATCATGTATGTCAGATTTGCAGTAACCTTCCAGTTCATTAACTGCTCCAAAGGATGCAAACTATTTGGTTTGCAGCTGACCCAGCAGTAGATTTAAGCACATTTAGAAACCTACATAAAGCTGTGGGCTTTAATACATCAGTTCTGAGTTTGCCATTCTGTTCTGAATAAGCACCTGAATGTGAATATTGACAAGAGAAAGACCTCAGGGAGAAGTTCCAGTGTGATACTTTTATTCTGGCTCTAATTCAACCCCACAAAACCACTACAACCCAAACCACTCTGTGAGTCTGTGATTCAAGTCTGTATGCTGAGGATGGGTACAGCCCCTGGCCAGAAGCTTCACCATGGGCATGCCTCCTTGACAATACTGCAGAAACACCAAGGTGATGCCAAGATGATCTAAGTCTCATGGAGAGGACAGCCTGTGGCTGTAACATTTATGGCCAAAGACTCCTCAGGACCAACACCTCTTGAATCCTGAAGAGGTGACAGGTTTAGAAACACACTGTGTTCTACTTCATGTCTAGTTATGAAAAGGTCTCATTTTTCCAGAGCAGTTGGTTTTTCACTAATCTTTTAAGGCATTCAAGTATTGGAGCTGTTTCCAGAGGTATCAGCTGTTCCCAAACTGAGGTTCAAGTTCTGCAGATGGTCTAGCTGATTCCCTGTTACCTCAGAAGTACCCAAGTGGACTACTCAACCTCGATTGATAATTTTCAGGTTTTAGTTGAGTAGGGCATGGCTGTCAACCACAATGTGATAGAAACAGTATTCTGACCATAAATTGCCTTCTCTCTGAAATTCTGACAGAAACCAAACACAGAAAGAATGTACCAGGGAAAAGAAAGGTGCAGGCTTAGGGGAGAAGATTTTTAGCCAGGGATTTGGTCATGTTTCTTTCACTACTAATTTTGTGTAATAAATAGGACCACTGAGAACTGGCCAACATGTCCTGCCCTACCACAGGCTTTTTGGGAGACTATTCAGCAGCCTCTTTGTGGCAACTTTGTTCATGCCACAATCACCCTTCTAAGGCATCAAGTGGCTCAGCAACAACTTCTGGAAAAGAGTACCTGGCAAAAGTGGGGCTCTATCCTGACCTGTTTACACAGCATAGTGCAGGGAAGAAGGCTCTTCTCATGGAGGAAACAACTGAACAAAGAACCAGCATGGCTGAAATGCGTGTTTATAGTAGATATGCAACTTCTGGCAAAGAGATGCAAAAAAATACCATTTGAAGTGAGAAGTCCAGCTAAAAAATACTGCAAAGAGTTTAGCAATCTTATCCCTTTTTAAACAAAGAAAATGCATATACAAAACCTAAATTATTTTCTTTTTTATCTGATCTTGCAATCTTACTGCAGGCGAAACTCCAGCTTAAATGATAGCACAGGACTGGCTCCTTGTTATGATCTCTATTTTGTTCTTTCTCACTAACCAACAGCTTCTATTTTTGAGACTGGATCTGCATAGTAAATCTTGTTTACATCAGGGAAAGACAAAGTTTAGGGGTTTTTCTAAGTGGATTTATGGCATAACGAGTAAAGAAAAAAAAAAAGAAGAGTTGAAAAGGTTTCTTTATAGAAAATTATCTAGTAAGCATCAGAATGATTGCAGACAAGACCCATTCTTACACTTTTGCAGTGACTCTTTCTCCACCCTCACCAGCCCCTACCCCCAAATGCAGCATGCTTGCAGTTTCCCTTCTATTATATGACTTTTTTGGGGGGAAGGGTGGGCAGGAGTAGCAAGATATCCCTGATCGTAAGCTAAGGATCAACATGTAAAGGAAGTGGAGTCTTTTTTTTCTCCCCTGGCCTCATAAGAATTGTTAGTTTGCAACAATTTTAATTGAAAGCAGCTGCAACTGAAATTTTTTTAGCGGATAGAAAACATGTATGAAATAAAAGAAAATCAGTAAAAAGAGCCTTGAATCCATTCTGAAGTCAGAGTCTGCCTAAAGGCATTCAAGGGTTTTCTTTTAACACTGACCTTTTAGTTTCAGCAAAGCATGGTTCATAAGTACTCTCAAAATACTTTACTCATGTTCCTAGAATTGCTAAGTATTAGTATATTTGTGGGTGAAAGAATATTTTCTCAAAATTACTTTAAACAGAAGTTTGTGTGTTTTCCCCTCAACAAAACAAAGTCATTGGACAAACTCAGACTTATGTACCCAATATGAGAGATCTGTTTGCCATACTAAGTTGCTAGGCGAACAAATGTGATGTCACAACATAGATTTTTATGACTAATCTATTAAAAATGCATCAGGAAGAAGAAGATTATTTCATCAGATAGCAATGTGAGAAAGAAAAATAAGAGACTTTCATTAAACTGCAGAAAATTTGTTTTGCTTTGATTTGCATTAAATATTTGGTTGCGTATGAATGTCTGTGTAAGCTTCCAGTTCATTTAGCAGCTTTTAAATAATCATAACACCCTCCTTTATTTTCCTTTTAATTTTCTTTATACATTTTTCCATCATGAAATCTTTGTTAAATTCACTATGCAGTTTAATAGAAGTTTAATATCATTTGATTAAGCTGATTGTCTTTAAAATAAATATGCTACTAATCAAGGTCTCTAGTCACCCTTGAAAACACTGCTCCCTCAGCCAGAGGGAAAGCTGCGTGTTGCATCCAATGGTGATGTAAAGCATAATCTCTTGTAGTGACAGAGAGAGATACAGGTGAATTTAATGTATTGTGATACACAAAACTTCTAACAATACAGGGGACTAAATAAACAAGTGAAAGGCTTGATACATTTCTTTGATTATTGACAATAAAGCAACGCCTCAAACTTTAAACTGTCAGCAACTTTAAGTAATCTATTCACAGCACTCTGTAATGTTACTGAATAATTATATACAAGATATAATCACCTTTTTTTCTTTTAAGTGTAAGCAGTTTCAAATGATTAAAAATTAGAACAGAAAAGGATTTACAACATCAAAGAGGTAAAGAGGTGCCTTTTTAAACATCAAGTTTTATGAAAAACAGAGACATTTACTTATGTTGTGTATTGCTACCTAGAACTTCAGAAAGTGCTGATTATGCCACAACAGGATTCCTTTCTTGAAATGTTAAACTAACACAGATATAAAAAAAATTAAGATAAACCATGTATGAGTGAATGGGAATGAAATCCTGAAAACCACACACAGAGCGAGGAAACAGCTGCATTTTGTTTAACCAGAAGTTAATCAACTATGAGAGAAGTAAGCAAGATTTATCTTTATATCTGCCAGAGATTATTAAACATTTAAATATTCATTTTACTTCTTTAAATAGGGATTGTTGGTGCATTAGAACATGGCACTGGATGCTCCCAAAGTATTATTAAGAAAGCATGTATTAATTTAGAAAAAAGTATTACCATATTAGATTTCTTTGAACAACTTTTAAGGAAGGTTCAGTTTTCCTGTAGACTGTTTAGTAACTCAGACTCCCTAATTTACTTTAGATCACATAAGAATTAGCTAGGTGGTGGACTTTTGCCAGTACTTACATCATAAAACCACCCCCTGCCTGGGTGTGATTGGAATTCCTCGCCTAAGACTGACCCCGAATTTAAAAAGGCAGTTGTAGGTTCTGTCTGAGGAGCCCATAAAGTTATAAGAAGTTTGGAGAGCAAAGGTTTGCATGTCTAGCACAGGCTAAAGCTGCTAATTCTTTACTTTCATGACTTCCATTTCTTCCTAAAGGAAACAGCAACAACAAAGATAGCTATGCTGCATCTAAATGACCTTTCTTTATCACTGTGTACTTTGTCTGCTTAATACACCGAGCACATCCCTCACACTGGCTGTTATTCCCTTCCACCAGTGCTGACAGAAACTGGAGTGGAAGCAGTGGATTTCTCAGGAAGGGTCCCCAAGCCCTGAGCCCTTTTGAGAACACTTCTACCTCCCCCAACCATCGACCCTGCTGCTGGGAGAGCAGGAGTGGGAATGCCTTGTGGTGGATTCCCCAATGGTGCTTCTACCAGCTCATTGCTTTTTTAATTTTTTTTTTTAAATAATTTCTCACCTACCTGCAAGCTTTGGAGCACTACAATGGGAAGGGAGAGAAGAAAACAGATAGACATGACATACAGATGCTCCTTCCATAGGCTCTCCATCCATCCCCTGTACAACTTTATTAAATAATATATGTTTTGCTCTGCCTTGGAACTTCCACCTCTGCAAGGGACAGTAGAGAATCTGGCTCTACAGGGTTATTAAGAACATTTTCATGTTTTATGCAACCAGTAAAATCCCAAAGGCTTTCCATGGATATATTTGGGATAAAGGCTGTAGTTTCCCATTTTTTAATGCATCCTCATTTGCCACTGTCCCTCTGCACAAGTTGGGTCCATGTGGAATCTGCCAGCTTGCTACCCCCAGTCTTTTGGAGAGTTGCTTTGTAATTCCTTTCGCCTTAAGCTGCTTTGCCTGTGCTCACCTACCCCCTGGGGCTCACAGAGCACAAGCAGCCTCCTTCAGAGACCAGTGCCTACATTATTCCAAAGACTGCCTCAAGAGAGACGTTCATGCAGCAATCCTGTATCACCCACAGCACAAGCACATTCCTTCCATGACATACCAGGCTCTGGATTCAAAAAATTACATGCTCCAGAAGCCTTCACCTACAGTCCCAAACATGCTTGGAAGTGTATAAAATTAATGTGAAACTTCCACTTTCTGACCTGCCCAAAAAGCCAGAATTATTCTTTACAGACTGTCTACATGTAGTCACTCTAGTGTCCCAGGAAATTAGTTTAATATTTTTGGTTTTTTATTATGGAGAAGTTTTCATAGGAAGATGAATGAGATGAAATGAAGTTAGCTAAAAAACACATTTCAATGAACAACAATGCTTACAGCACTGAGCTCATAAACTGAAAAAACAGAGAACCAGAATGTAAACACTGAACAATCACATAGCAAAAGAATTTTTATTCTGAGCAAATAAAAGAAATGCTGGAGCATAAGGCCTTCATTAACTAAATACTGACTGTCAAAGTAAAATGCAAGGCACTCCTAGCAAGAAAGAGTGGGCTATTGCTTTTTGCCCACAACAATCCATCTGAATTTGTTCAGCAAAAATTGCAATTTAAGGTGCTGAAGTTTAATTCAGCACACCTCAGCAACGAAGGAGGGGAAAGTTGTTTCACAAGCCCTTCAAAAACTTTTCTAGTGTAACATCCAAAAAGGAGCTACAATCAGGAACTGGTCAAGTATTAAAAGTACCACTAAAATAATATGAAAAAAGGCTAAGTTAGCACTGACAGCTTTTAGAGCAGGTCGTATATAAAACCCTGAAGAAATCACTCAGTGATACATATTTGCTCTTCTCACTTGAAAAAGTCTATAAATTATTACATGAATATGTACAGGAATGTAAGGAACAGAGTTGCAAGACAGTAACAAACAAGCAGCAGCAAACAAACCCTCATTATAAATGGCAGCAACCCTCTGCAGCCAACAACTTAGGGCAAAACTGACAAACACTTGCCGTGATTTTGGGAGCAAAGAGCTGCTTGGAGTTTTTAGGCAGCACAAAGTGAATCACCAATTGCTCCCCAGCAACGTTCCAAGGCTGGCGGTGGTAACAGTGATGGAAAAGCAGTTACCCCGTGGCGGTGCCCAATCAGAAAGCAGGTCACATCTCGTTAGCTGTATCATATACATTAAATGTCACAGATTCTCCATGGCTTAGCTGACAATTCAGGCATGTGTGTTTTATTTTATGATAACCTCATGTTATCTTAAAGAATCACAACACAACAAACAGACCAACATGAGATCCTTCACCATGCTGCGTGTCACAAACCTGGCAGATATTTGGCACTACATAAAGCCGTTTACTATAAAAGATTCATACTTTTAAAAAGTCTTTTCAGGGCACCACTATTAGACTACTATGAAAAATTGCAGCACCAAGAATGTTTGCTGCACAAACACAGACACATGGACAGAAATGCAGCCTGATTCACTTTCACTTCATTAGACTTGAAAAGTGTGCTTTCCTTAACCATGTAAATAACAAGATGCAGCCCCCAGTATTTCTTTCTTCTTTTATTTTTTTTAATGACAAAAGCATTTCTCCCTCCCATTCAGTACGTTCTTTGCAGTGGCTGATCTGGATTTCGAAGCCAGGGTATATAAACCACTAACACATTTTACAAAGCATAACCAACAGTAAATGTAGTTTACATTACTGGGTACTTTTGACAGCTATATGATAAAGTAGTGAACTGAGCATCTCTCTTGCTAAAAGCAACAGCATTCTAAATGTAAACACAAATTTCTCTTGTCGGTTGTCCCAAACATGTGTTCTTTAAGAGTAGCCTAGGAATAAGTTTTTAAAACTCTGCTCCCCTTTTAAGTTATCATCCATTTTTCATTTTAATGAGTTCACAGAACAGAACCAAAATGTTCGTCTCTCCCCCTAAACCTGCAACATTCCAGAATTAATTTTGTGCAAAAGCAGAAGCAATACTTCACAATATTATAGCTGCAAATGCCAGCAGGACGGATCCTGAACAAACAACACACTAAGGCAAAGAAATTTCCTTAGACCAGCATTATAATCAACGCTGAAGTGCTGTACTGTAATTTCATGATTTCAGCCTAAGCTGGTATCTCCTCAAAGAGTTGCTCTGCGTGGAAACATAACGAGGGATTACCCAATTAAACTACTAAATTAATTAGGGTTCATGCCTGCATATACTGTACTGTCTAGTGGGACGCTTCAGCTGGAATTCGGGCTGAAACCAACCACGGTCCATGCACAGGAAAACAAGGCTGGGGGACTTACCTCCGTCCGCGACTGCAGCCTCTTGTTCATTTCATATATTCGGTACTCTGGTTGCACCATGTATGGTGTGTGTCTCCTATAAAATGGGCCAAAAGGAGAAGAATAGAAAGGGTCATGTGGTGTGCTGGACATCTTGCCTGCTTGCAGAGATTCAAGCTACACAGAGTATCATCAACATCCATACAGAGCACATGGGCTGTGTGTTCTTCACAGTACAAAGTAGCGGCGCGCACACACACACACACATCCAGGCTGCACGCACTGGCTGGGGACTGCTGTGGGAGCCCGCTCCGGCGGAGACGGGCGGGGGGGTGGGGGGAGCGGGAGCGCTCAGGCTCCAGACGCGGAGAGGGAGGCTGGATAGCTTCAGGCACCGCCGCTCGGTTTTAAAGCAGCAGTTTCTGGAGGGGTCATTTCCTGTCCGCGCTGCCGACTAGTTCAGAAATGCCATCCCCCCGCCGTCCCTCCCCGCCTGGCAGAGGTGCGGGTTGGGGTTCGCTGTCCCCCCGCAGGCCCCCGCCGGAGCCGCGGCGGGCTCGTTAGCATATAGGTGGTTTAAAAGCTGCCTGAGCCAATCACCCCGCGGGTAATGTCAGAAATGTGATTACTACAAAATACATAAACACAGGCCACGGCCATCCCGCCGCGGGCAGCGCCGCTTCCCCCGCGCCCGACGGCGCCCGCAGCGCCCGCTGCCCGCCCGGGGCGGCCGCTCCGCTCCGCGCTGCCCGGGCCGGGGCCGCACCCGGGGCACGGCACAAAGAATAGCCCGCACGCCACACTTCACACAATGGAGAGCACTCGGATGCCAGCCGCAGAAAGCTCCCGGAAAATGGGAGAGCACAAAGGGGCGGGTGGCAGAGCGGGACCCCCGGACGAGCAGCGGCAGTGCCCTTCGGCGGGGGTCAGCCCAACACAAATGGGGCGTTCTGGACGCCGCTGTCCGGCGCGGAGGCGTCGGCAGCTAGGTGGGAGACTGCTCCCTGATTTTGGGATCATTGCTGGGCATCAATCCAGCAGCGGTTAGAGAGCGTTGCCAGTGAGTAGCTAACATTGGGGAGGGGGTCCCGAGGGAGGAGGGGAGGGCAAGGGGAGGAGATCACCCCTCGGAGGTGAGGGATGAACTTTATCTGTTGAATCATACTTGCAGGAAAGTGCTGGGAGCGGACACCACGTGAACGAAAAGTCCTAAAAATATAGAATAAACAAAATGGGCTCATGTGCTCCATGGGAAAGTGCCAGGTCTAGGAGGGGAGCCTTCAAATTACCTGTACGAAAAAGTCCTCGAAGCACAGACTGTGTCCTCATACACAGCTGTAAAGTATCAGGCATTATTTACAGTACTGAATAAATGTAAAAACAACAATAAACAGCGCTGAATTAATCTCTCATGTAAATTCATTCAAGCAAATGGAACCACTCTAGGAACAGATTTAGTTAACTAATATGATTAAGAGAATAACAATGAGCTGCAGCCACAACGGTTCTCAGTCGGAGTGCTCTGCATGAGCGCTGCGGGATCGCCCATTTCACAGATGGGGAAATCAAGGCACACGCCATTACTTTTTCTAAATTTTTGTAATAATCCCGAAAAATATTTGAGCATGGTATGGCTTTACCCACTGTCAAAAATTTAATTCAAATCTGACTGTAGGAATATTTTAAGAGATATTTGAAAAATTCTAGTTTTCATTGGCATCTGGCTAATTCTGGAAAGTCTGACCTCTTTTTTCAGGATAAAATATGAAATTTCATACTTCATATTCTACTGGCCACTGATCGGAATCATAATTTATCTTTCCCCTAACAGTAGTTGTTTAGCAAAACTATTTCTGAATGTTCTTATGGAATAACAGTTTCCATAAGAAGTGACGTATTGAGCTGTTTTTATAGACTTCCCACAGCTTCTGTCACTAAACACAGAGACAACAGATAATACATGAGGAATGTCACTTCTCTCTTCAAGAGCACCCCAGCTATGTAGCAATACTACACTGCCACTCCAGTACCATTACTGGAGGTACTGAGTTTAATAAATAGCATGTGCAATGTTTGGCTCAGCAGTGCTGCAGGGACTGTGGCAGTGTTCTGCCAGGGCTTGCTGACCCCATGAAAACCCTGTAGCATGGCTACACACCTACAAGGAAACTTCTCTGCATCTACCTTGTTCCCTAAAAAGATCCCAACAAGGCTACCTTAAAACAAACCCAAAATGACCAGAAAAAATAGAGTTACAGCACTAATAAACACAGTATTTATAGCCAAAGTACGACATACTTTTAAAAATGTCAAAAAAACCCAACCAGAAATCTGCCAAGTTATGGATTTTACCTTCTTTGCAAAGCAAATCCAAAATATAATGTGTTTGCCTAAGAAAGGACACACTGCTCTCTGTAATTAAAATGGTGGAATTTTGCATAGCTTGTAAGATATTTCTGTTTTAAGGGCTTTTTGATTAAGCTAAAATTCACTATTTCACTGAAGTTAAGCATGGCAATTATATTATTATTTTTATTTTCGTTGAGGAGGTGGAAAAGGAAGGAACAGTAGAATTTGCTTTCATGAGTAGAAACCCCAGATATTCCCCTCAACCCCCTTATAAGAGCTTCTGTGTATGGGTCTAGCAGAAAGCAAAAATATGCAGTGATATTTTAATAATTCCCATTGATTAACTGGCAAATTATCCCACACCTACAGCCCACCAGCAAGAACCAAGTCCCAGGGTAGGAGCCTGCTAATTACAGGCTCCGGCAGCTCTTCCAGTTGCCTGTTATCATCTAGACTAGTGTGATGTGCAGAACAGTAAAACAGAAGGCAGAATCAAAGGAACATAAAGTTACAGAGATCCTGACAGTGTCATCTCGATTCCCACTTGGATCTGCTGCCTTTTAAGTTTTGTGTGTGCTCTGAGGGCGTGGGTTAGGGGGCATGCAGCCAGCCCCACTGCCTGGGCTGCTGCAAACCCCCTGCACCACTGGCATCAAGCTGCTACCTAAAACGGCCCAGGAGTCAAAGGCAAATGTCTGGCCCAAGATTTAAATAAAATAAACTCAACAAACTCCTTAATCAAGAAAATAAGTTTAATGTGAGCAGAGAAAAAAAAAGAGGTGGAGGAAAAAAAGAGGAAGAGACTAGTCTTCCCAAATCTGAAAATGAGTCTATTCCTGTGCATAGGCATGGCTACCAACAGATAAGGAAACCATGTGCAGAGTTGTCTTTAGGTGGGCGTATGCACATGCAAATCCTGCTGCACCTCAGAGTGGTGAGACTTACACCAGCACCTGGAGGCCAGGAAGGAGGTACTGGGACACATCCTTGGTTTCCCAGTCCCCAAACCTGCACAGTGCATTGGTTTACCCTAACCCTGCCTGGATGCTACACATGAGCACAAAACAAGGCACCAGAGCAGAGAGGGACCAGGACACAGGCTTGTGATTCCCACCTGGCTGGAAGTGTGCCATTAGACCCCACCAGCCATCACAGCGCCGTGTTTTGTGTCCCTCTGGCAAGGCACTCACCACCACATCGTCCCTCGGCACCCCAGAGGAGGGCTGGGATAATCTGGCTGCTGCCTGGGTGCTGGATTGCCCTCTCCTGGGCAGAAACAGAAGGACCCATGTGAGTCAAGGACACCTGGCAGCTCAGGAGGATAATTTCCCTTCATTTCGGGGGAAAGCATGGGTCTGGTGGAGCAGAAGGGGGCATGCCCTCTGTCTCTGCATCCCCCTCGGTGATGCCTGTAGCACCTCTGAGTAGCCACGTTCACTATGGTAGAAGAACAAAAACCCAAGAGCAGAAACTTCCAGAACAAAAGCAGGGAGCAAGAAAGGATGAATGATGAAAGATGAGCAATCTGTCCATGCTGGAGCAGCTGGCACAGGGGGTCCTGCACTGGGAGGGCTCCTGTGCTGCCACTGCCCCAGCACACCAGGGCCAGCCCTGGAACACAGCCTTGCCACAGGCACAGCCCTGGAACACAGGCCTGGAACACAGCCCTGCCACCGGCACAGGCCTGGAGCACAGCCCTGCCACAGGCACAGCCCTGCCACAGGCACAGCCCTGCCACAGGCACAGGCCTGGAGCACAGCCCTGCGAAAGGCACAGCCCAGGAACACAGCCCTGCCCTGGAACACAGTCCTGCCATGGGCACAGCCCTGGAGCACAGCCCTGCCACGGGCACAGCCCTGCCACGGGCACAGCCCTGTCACGGGCACAGCCCTGTCACGGGCACAGCCCTGCCACGGGCACAGCCCTCGCCCTGCCACGGGCACAGCCCTCGCCTTGCCAGGCTGACAATGGAAGCAGCTCTCAAGGCAGCTCTATTTTTAATAACTGCTTAGTAATAATAATCATAATAATGTAGAAAAGCAATACAGCTGAAAATAGGTGTAATTGCTGTATTTATCCCTAGTATGTGTTGACTGTTCAGTCTCTGTCAGAAATCAGGTTTACAAGGATACATTTAAGGTGGTTTGAAGCTGTTGAAAGACAGTAAAGGAGAGACTGATCTTAGTTAAAGACACATAGCATATGAAAACGTAGAAACTACAAGTACTTGAATATTGAGAATGCTCAAGTAAACAAGATTGTTTTTTTAAAAACTAACAACGCTACATTTTCATATCCTTTGTTTATACAAAAGCCAAATAGTACTGAAGAGTTCTGATGGAGTGGCCTTAGGTAAAAGAACAAAACTGTTTTCCTGTGAATGCTCAAGAGTGACTACATGAAATATGCTTATCAAAAGCTGGGATGCACAATGAAGAACCACCAGCAATACCCAACCATCTGTAACATATACTCAACTGCACAGCTCAGACACAGATTTTGACAGGCTTCAGGTTACTTCCATTCATTTCTACAGCTATAGAATAGAGTGTACCAGATGCTTGCAATTTATAGCAAAAGTAGAACCTGTAATTTGTTTGCATTAAATATTAGTACATTGAAATAAAAACATATTCCAGAAAACATTGCCCTTTCACAGATAATTTGTGGACAGGAAACCAAATAAATCTGTTCAATCCATTGTTAGAAAAATTACTGAGCTCAGTGTACACTTCCAGAATTTTTCTATGTAGATTACCTTTTATTTTTGTTGTAATAATTTTCATTTTCTGTCATTAATGAATGACATGATTGTTTTTATCAGAAGGATTTTTAAAAAATCCGTAAGTAGGACCACCAAAACTATTGTATTTCGGAGTGTGGCAAGAAGGGTTCACATCTTTTAAATGCTTCAGGCTTTTTGCAGACTCAAGCCTACCTTGCATAAATTACATGTAATTATAATTCAATACAAATGAAAATTCTAAGAATTCTCTTTCCCTGTTTAATCCTCGTAAATTACAGTTACAGCTCCAGCACTCACTAGTGATGCTAGAAGTACTTCTAAATTGATGATAACACAGAAGGGATTTTGAATGTTTTTGAGTTCTTCAGTGTACACAACGTCTTTGTCCTCAATCAAAATGGATATTTAATTTTGTCTGGAAACTTTATGAATGCTCAGCTGAAAGCAGTCTTTGAGGAGCCTGTCCATGCCTGACTGAGCAGTCTGTCTGCTTTACTCATCCAGGTCCTGCACAGTACCTGAAGGAGACAGAGCAGGGGATGTAAAGGAACAAACTTGGTGTGGTGAAAATCTTACCTTGATGTCACATTGATTGGCCTTTTAAACCCACCAAGATAGAGCAGACAAACTGACTTTCCATCTCTCTGATTAAGCTGTGGTAAGCCAGAGCTGTGTGTTTAAGTGTCCTCCCTTTGTGGCATTGCAGAGGGATGCTGGTCTGTAGGAGCTCCCAGCTGCAGTCCAGTTCCTCGCCTCACAGGAGACTCTTGCATTAAGCCTAAGTGGCTTCATTTTGCTCCTCATCACGCTGTCAGTGCAGCTCCTGAGTGGACTTGGGCAGCCTCCACCCATCCTGCATCACACTTGGGTGCTGTAACTACAAAGTACTTTGTGACCATGTGAGGGGGACTACTGTTAGGAGAAATAGGTGCTGGGAGGAGAGTAAGCGGTCTAAAGTGTGATATTATTAAGCCCTTGACCTCTAGGGAAGCTTCTCTGGGCTGCAGCAGCTTCAGGAGACCAAGGAATATCTGTCCATTGACGGCATCTTCCAGACTAGTAAAACAGTAAAGAGATTTAATATACCTTGATTTTGTTGAATCTCTGAGGACACAATGAAGGCTGCTTTTGAGAATCCAGCAGCTTCAAGAGCACTTCTGTCTTGTTTTGTTCCATCTCCCCTTTTCCTTCATATTGCTCAGACCTGCCCATAGCTCCTTTTGGAGCAGAATTCCTTTCCCATGAGTCATACCTGCCTTGGTAGCGTCCCACTCTACAAACTGGGTTTCCCCTCCCCCACCCCCTGCATGGGGCTGCATGCTGCTGAAGTTTGGGGTGGATTTTCACTGGAGACTGATGCTGGGAAGGACTGTTGGAAACAACTGAGATTCTCCACTCAAAGTGCTCAGCAAGTTCGGCTGGGAGTGTTTCCCCTGAAGAAAGTATGAAGAAGTGGTGCTGAGGATGGTGAATCTAGAGCAGTCAAACAGGGGAAAGAAAGGATGAAATTCCTGTAATTTGCCTTTTGCAGCCATCTCCCAGCGGCTGAGGAAGAAAACAGCCTTCAGCAGCAGAGAAGACAGTGCTGCGGTTTATAGCATTGGCAGACAGCCAAAGAAAAATCTCCAAAGAAGTGGGGGAGGCTGCAGGAGCAGACTATGGTCTGGCAGACTGACCCTCCAGCAAAAAATCAGACAGGTCAGGAGAGAGGAAAGGGCCTGAAGCATCTGAGCCGCTTTCTGATATTCCAGTTTCCCTTACAGACAAGCTAAATAAGAATTAAATGCAGGTGGCACAGTCACTCAGCTTTAATGTATTAGGCAATGTTTTATTTCAAATTTCTTTAGTCTCAGTCCAAAGCAAGAATCATGATAACTGCCCTTTAATATGGTAAGAAATAAACAACACTAGGCTTCAACACACTCTCCAAGCAACCTTTCCTCCCTAACCTGGGTCTTAGAACAGATATGTTAAATATGAAAAAGATTCTTGCTTTGGCTGGTGATTACCAGAGATGTTCATTTTGGCTGGCTTTTCCTACCTAGAAAAGCTCAGTATTCCTTCTACATAACCAGCTCCACCATACCAATTTACCTGTTACACACCTCACCCGCTGCTCAACTTCCAGCATATTTCAATTAGTTGAAAGATTACTTTTTAAAGGACTCAACTGGGAGCACTCAGCTTTGGAGGCATTTCAGTTGAGTGCTAATTAGCAACTAGCTGACTGTCAACTTTTCTTCTTCGAAGAGAGAAGAAGTTGGTGATTCCCTTCTGAATTACCTGGCAATCAAATACATGTTGAAATTTATTCATTAACTTATAATAATCATCCCTAGCTTATTTGGCAATTTTCATCTTCAAAGCACTTTATAAACATTCATAGAGACACTGTGGTGATTAGCACTGTGAGAAAACTCCTGCATATAGGTCTGTGTCCCTATTTTACAGACATGGAAGGTATGGGAGGGCTGAATGACTGAGGAGGTCAATGGCAGAAATGTAGTTATACCTCAGGAAAGTATGACTCAAGGATTTGCATTTGGATCTTGCACAGCAGAGATATACATACTAAGCAGAACAAGCCAGGGACGGACAGGAGAACTGGTGTGAAAGGGAATGATGCAAGGAGAAATTCTGTGCCTGGTACCAAGGTGGGATTAATTTCAGACCAATCTGGAACTAGTTACTATGTCTTTACCATGTAACTGAAACAAGGTCCCACCAAAACCTGGGCTGCATCCACCATGTTGTTTTGAATCAACTGCTATAATTTACTACAAAATATGCAGTGCCACTCTTATTTATTTATTTAATTATTTTAACAGAAAGTCCCAACCAATTGCATAAAGAAATTTATATTGAAAAAATATTATTTACTACACAGATTTTTTTTTTGTCTTTTATTTCATGTTTATAATTCATACTCCATTTTTTTTGGTAAAGACTAATCATAAGCATTTTGATCTTAATTTGATCTTAGACCTTTGTGCTTGCAAAACACAAGCCCAAACTTGCCAGGAAATGAAAGCATGCAGGATACAATCCATTGAGATTCTGGATACCACTGTTTCAGGTACTCTTTCCACTGCTTTAGACTGCATACTTATTACCTGAAAAATGCAATCAGTTACCTGTATGCATATTTTGTAGACACAACATAATTTTTTTAAATTTGGTCTTTAAAATTTAAGTACATGTTATCATATTAAGTTTTATAATTTGAAATGTTACCATGCTCTGCAGTGCTTGAATTTTGCCAAGGCCTCGTAGGGCTGCATAAATGTGAGTGAAATAACCAGGAGTTTTGCTTGGAAAATCTGATTATGCTGCAAGAGCAAAATGTTCCAGCTCATGAGGACGAAAGACTGGCTGTGCCTCTCCTTTAAGTGAATAATGAGTTTGCAGAGAAAAATAGAGGCTAAGGAAAATATATACTAAATACATCTTTATCCACTCCATCTCATAGATTCTCTTCTTCTGACATCTCATACCTTCCTGGTGTGCTACTCAGTGACCTATATATATGCAAACAATGACCAAAAAAATGAACATGGATCTAATTCAGCATTTAAAACACAACAGATGCATTTTAAACAAGTCTGGCATGCACATATTGCAGGGAGCGTGGAAAGATATTGACATCTCTGGAGAAGCATTAGATCTGAGCTCCCTCTGACTTGAAACTTGGCCCCCATCAGGAGCCACTGTCTCTCCTGGAGACAGGGCACCACCAGCCAGCTGATCAATGGCAGCAGCTGCATCTCCCACCTTCAACCCTCATTGCTAGCTTTGATTTCTGATTCTAAGAGTGCATTCTGCTCTCTGCTCTCTGCTGTCTTCCCATCATCATCCCATTGCATGTACTCTCCAGCCACGCCATGGTGGATTTTATAGTGGTGCACTAAAATCCCACCATTTTAACAAAAACACAATGTTTTATGCATGCAGTACAACATCTTGTGGAATTCTGGTGCATTTTCCCATTTCTCTTTGCTTGTAGAAGTTTGAAGTTTGAAAGTTATTGATTAGAAAGTTTGGTTCTAATTAGACAAACAGAAAAAACCTTTGGAACACTTTATTTTTCTTGACACCCAGAGAACTGGCACAACTCTGTAGCATGCCTTCTTCAGTGCAAATATCTTAGTAAACATCGCCTTGATTTCAACATCTGGTTCACATTAAATAAAACTACAGATGTGAATCCAATAAAGATAGAAATTTTGGAGGGAAGATAAAAGCCTCTAAATTAACCAGCAAGACATTTGTGTTAATTTGCAAAAGCCAAAAAAGCAAGTACAATTTTCACAGGACCTGCATGTCTTAGCTAGAAAGGGAGGCCCAACAATGCCCATTATTTTAAAAATAACTTTGTAATTGTTTTAACAACATCCTTAACATGATATGAAATTCTGGACTGAATTCAGGCATTAAGACTCTAAGTCACAGTATTCTAGTTTTTTGCATTTTGAAACTGGTCATCTTAAGATTTGAGGAGAAGAATAAATGAAAGTGTGTGAGAAGGGTCATTTAGTCAGCTAAAGAATTATGAACATAACAAGGACAATTACAGGACATTTTTGCAATAGCAGCATGAGCACTGAAAATTTTCTAAGTCTTCATACAACTTTTGTATTTCATGTATATACATACATTATAATCACACCCTACTTAGTAATATGCATTGCATAGAGATCAAAACCAAGGAGGTGTTCGCAGAACAGGAGTTCGGTCTACACTGAAACATGCCATTGAAAAAACCCCAACATTTAAACCATTTCACATTTTGATGAACAGTTCAATGTTCTGAAGCTCTTTGCATTATGGGCGAGACCACAGTGTTTGCCAGACACAGCTAAGCTCACTGAGGGTGTTTTAGTGAAGTAATTAAAAGAACAGTGGGATGGGGGTGTCAGGATGAGCACATGACCAGTGTGTGTAGTCAAGTTCATGGAAGGATATACCCATCAGTTGAGTTCTTGCTGCTACTATTCCCTCTGCAAGGAAATGGCAGCTAGTTTGTATATGATCTTCAGTCACACTTCCATTTGGTGGCTCAGGATTCTCTATATAGTTTTAGGGAGCACATCTGATGGCAAATAAGTCAAAAGCAGTAATAGTTGTTTTAAGTATTCAATACTTAAGCTTCATTTTTATTAACTTGTACAGAGGAAATATTTGAAAATAAAGTCCTATTGTTGATAACTTGCCCAGACTAATTTCTGTATGTTTACTTCTTTTACCTCATTCTTTCTTCCCAGGTCTTAGTTGTAAATATATGTGCTTTGGCACAATTTTAAGCCTTTGACACTTTGGAAATCCTAAAATTCAAATTCAAATTAATGTCCTTGAATCAAAACAATCAAATTGAGTCACTGGGAAAATCTTTAGGGAAAAGCAGGCTTTTATGTAGGCAGAGATTACACTTGTCATAGCCTCAGTGAGGCAATGAAGCTGTAATATAAAAAGGAGAGACCCCTTTGCCTCATCTTCCAAAATTTTTGTTTACATGTATTTCGGGTTGTCATGCATCTCCCACGACCATTCTTCAAAGAAACTGCTCATTATGATAAAGAGTTAAGAGGTGAGACTGAGAGGGGAGAATGGAATAGTGAGCTGAGTGACTGTATTAGCGGTCTTGAATTTTTACAGGGTACGATGGTGCTAAATGAAGTTTAACAACCTAAAATTTAAGTTAATGGTGTTTCTTGTAAGAAACTGGGAGCATATATCATGCCTACAGCTTGACATAATTTATTGCTAATTTCAGAATGGCATTTCTGTAGGCATATTGTGTGCAAATCCTATTCCTACACACCATGAGAGCATGGGATCAGTGGAACCCAGTGGTGAGTATCAAGGCAGACACACTCTCCAGTGAGCTTGTGACACTGATTGCCCAGCTGTTCAGACTGATGTCTCTCCAGTTACATGTCCCTTCATGAAGCCAGGTCTTCTTCTGCTGGCAGTGAGGTAAAGGGGCAGGCAGCACATCCCATTGTTCTCCCAACACACGGTAAGAGCATCACTGCAAGGCTCACCCATGGGATCCTATCCTGCCATGTAGACATAATCCTCATCATGCATTGGTTCACACTCATTCAGTGATGGACCGCAGCAAGGGACAGGCTATTTCACAAAGGCTGGAAAGTAGAGTTCAGTTCAGCCAAAGGCATAGACACAAAAATGAAACTAGAGTTCAGTTCATCCAAAGGCATAGACACAAAAATGCTAAATCCTAATGAAGCTTCTTCATCATCATCATCATCCCATGCTATGTGGAGCATCATCATTCTCCCCATACAAGCTCAACTTTTTCATCTATTCTGTTTAACTCCCAATTTTTGTTTCCCTCTCAAAGTCCATTCCTTACAACTTATCCCGTACCAGAATACTTCTATTTCCCCTTCAATTTCAGATATTTCTGAAACACCTACTAACTCTTCCCCCTGCCACTGTTTTTAGACCTCTCCTCCTACCCAACATCTACTCTGTTTCAACACTATTCCTCCATCCCTCGTCAACATTTACTCATCTTTCTTCATCCCCTTGACAGGTCTCAGCACTTCTGGCAAAATGCTGGGGGAAGCTGCAGCACACAAACCTTGTTTGGTCACAGCAGCCCAGTGATGTATTGCACGTCATCAGTCCCACAGAAAACCCTGAAGGACATAAATATGGTAATGGCAGCCAGCCCAGAAGAAGCTATCAGATCTGCTGGTATTCTGCCAAGGTTTTGTGGAAGATCAGGAAAGGTAAGGGGGAGTACATGAGAAACCAGAGATGAGAAACTTGGAATTATATGGAAATCAGTGGAAAGGGGGGGGGAAAGTTGGCCTTTATGGTTTTGTTTAGGTTTCTGAAAAGGAAGTGATTTAAGATGGAATATTTTTATTTTATAGGAAAGCAAAGTGCTGCAGGTTAAAGTTTGATACCAGGTTCACTGTCAATGTGAAGATATACTGAAAGTTTACTCTACTGCTACTGTGATCAATCATCTGAATTTAGGTCACAGTTCCTTGAAATATGTATTAAAGACTTGGATATAGCCAGAGGAAAGAGAGGAGGCAGTGGTGTTCACAACAGGATGTATGTGGTTCGTGGGCATCCCCACTTAACCCAGAGTTATGCCCTTTCAGGTGTTCAACCAACTCCAGCTCTGCTCTTAAGCCAAGTGGGTTGCAGGCTTCTGTTTCTCCTGAATACAAAAGCTTAGTGGTATTGTGGGGGATCTGTCCTATCTTGTATATTGCTCCTTCATGAGAATTGATCTTAATTTTAGAACCCTTTAATAATTCACAAGTAACAATGACTTAATCTTACATCAATGACTGATGATCTTACATTCAAAAAGTTCATTTAACAATATTGCCCAAACTAAGGTAGAGACACACATGCAGACAGCTCAGATGAGTTTCAGACAAACACCAAATGTCTGGAATTGTGATTTGAGTTTAAAATCTTGCCTTTGCATATTTTCTATTCTTGGTGAAAACTGGACAAAGAAATACCAAAAAAAAATGGGAACAATTACGTCAAGTAATTAAAACCACATGAGATCACATAGTTAAGAAAAATACACGGCATAAGAAGGTTTTCTGTTGACTGTTGCAGGGCATCACTTACTTCTGATTCCAGGTACGTGTCTCACTGTCCTAAGCACACTTTAAGAGTGAGGTGTTTAAGGGATGTTTCTTATGGCCAGGCTACAAGGTCCTGCTTCATCTGCACGAGATCAAATGCCAGTTGATTGAAAGCAGGAGAGGACAGGCCCCAACACAGTTTCAGTTTGCTCTGATCCAGGCTAGTTGGTGCACAGGACAGGTTCTTCTGGTCAACTTAGACACACTGTATTTACAGCTGTCCTTTATTTACAGGTAATCATTAATTTTACACCATCAGTCACTAATTTTCACAATTCTGTGTCTTTTATTTTCCCTTTTTTTATATTTTCTGCAGCAAATGATGTGTGTATTTTACAGATGGTAGTTGGTATTTTAACTATTCATTATTCAATTTTGAGGGTTATGAACCTTTAATAAATCACATCTTTTTGAGCAATGTTCAAATTCAGACATTCAACCTCATGTTATTGAAAGTTACACTGGGCAGTATATTCCAGGCAAATGTACCATGTATTGCCTGATTGACTTTAGCAAGTCTGTATAAGATCATGTTTAAAAATCAGGCCAGGAATACCTTAGACTAGATCTGTCCTTCTACATTACTTGGGGGTGTTTTGGGGGTTTTTTTCAGTGGTGGTTGTTTAGGATTTTCTTTTTTTTTTTTTTTTTTCTTTCTTTAATTTGACCAGGAGAAACCTGGTGTCCTCATCTCAGCCAGCCATCATTGTCCCTTGGACATTGAATTCTGCTGCCTCTTCAATGTTCTATATTTGACTCTGCAACTTTTCCTGAGGGAAGGGCAGAGCAATGTCCTCTTAAATATTGAGCTATAACCTAGTGTTTATGGCATGCTCCTAGGAGCTGTGAACCCCCTAAACAGAAGAGGGGAAAAAAAGTTGGGTTTCCTGCTTTGTAACCCAGAGCAATTGAATAAACAACGGGTGGAGGCAGCACCACTCCATATTTATGTGGAGACAGTGGGACAGTGAAACACATACCAAGAGAGTGTTGAATGTAATAATCAAAACCAACAGTGGCATACAATAGACCACCCAAAACACAGCTGTAACAGTTTTTCAGCTCTGCCATGGAAACAGAATAAAAACAACAAGCAGAATAGTTTTGAAAATAACATTTCTATGTTTCAAAGGAGAATCTTAAACCTTGAACCAACCAGAATGGTAGTTAGAATCTTTTTGCAGATATAATTCTTGGTGCATGAGGTCAGCTGTTCTAACAGCGCTGCAGAGGCGCAGAGCCTAACAAAGTGATAGGTTAGAGTGCTGTGTAGGACGTAGTTATGTTGTTTTAGCTGGATATTTACTGGTGTTTAAAGAATTGCATTCACAGGTAAATGCTATCAATGCTTAATCAGAACAACCATTATTTTATATCATACAGACATTATTAAATAATATATATATATATATATATATATATATATATATATATATATTTAAATAGTTTTGAAGTCTTTCCCGTTTTCATTCTGCTCAAGAAATTATGATTTACCTGGTAGCAAAAACACTTTGTTCCAAATCTGTGAAATTATGACCAGAGTAATTTAGTAGAATTTCCCTAGCAGGCCTTTGGTGTGCCAGCCTTTAGTGCACCAACCTATAGATTCAGCAGATGTGCACTAAGAAAAGGTCCAGTTAATCTGCACCCTGGAGTGATCATAGTTGAGATTCCAGAGAACTTCTGCAAGACTGACCATGATCCTGTGGGTGACTTGTGGGGCCACCTCTTTTCTACTGGTGCTGAGTGCCAGTGCTCAGGATTTTCTTATCATAGAGGAAGGTTCTTCAGTCCATGTGGCAATTTGCCAGCCCTGTTATATAATATTCACTACACTTCACTCCACAAAGCTGCCCAAATAAGAAATTATCTATTTTCTCATGATCTCTTCTAGAAGCTTCACCATTATAATATACCTCCAAAATGGAGGCACCTCTTTCTATACTGACAAATTCCTCTGCTATATAATAGAGCGTAGCTGCTTCTGGTTTTGCATATAAACTCCAAAACATAGCAAGATTCAAGGCTAAAATTTGTAAATTCCTCAAGTTTGAAGTGCCTCAGTGATTAGTTGCCCAGCATTAAATACGTAGGCTTTGATTTTCCTGGGCTGTTGGTCATCTATCTACTGGTCCTTCAGATTTCATCTGCAGTGAGAATTGTCAGTTCTTCAGATGTCCATACCTGATTTTAAGAGGCATAGCCACAGAATTATATTAAATCTTAATAAAATAAAGTTTTTCCCTTGTCCAAGTTGGAGGAAATATTTGGAAGCATCAGGCAGAAAGACTATCACTATGGGAAATGACTGGGTGATGAAATCCTTCAACACAAAGTGTAAAGGCCTGAGGTGCAACTTTCTTCTCTGAAGCAAATGGTTTAAACCCAGATCTTCTCAGTATTGGTAGCATAGAGTAGTAGCATACCTTTCTCTTACTTAAAAAAAAAAACAAAAACAAAAAAAAAAAACAAAAACAAAAAATTCCCAGTTGAAGTGAGACTTTCAAAGCAAGGGTGAATCTAATTGTATTTTTAAAAGTTTTGGCATGGCAGCACTTTCCACTGACCCCTTTTTTCTCTCCTACTCTACCCAAAATATTTGAGAAAAATAATCAAAATCTAAACTAATTCTTACCCTAAGCTTGACAGATGAAAAAGTACTTTCAGAAGGCAGTTAGCACACAGGAAGAGAAACAAGTTCACTTAAGTTTTGGTGAGCCTTACAACCAGTAAAGACTATGAGCCATCTTCCTGCAGTCCTTTTGCTCTGCAAGAACAGACCACTCCATACCTATTGACTCTGGTAAGTCATAATGCTGGGAGAGGGGCTCCCAATGCCAGCTTTATTTATTAAAGTCAACATTCTTTCTTCAGAAATCTTCTAGCCTCAGCCCCACGTGAGGTAGACTTGAGGGAAAACTAGGCTGCAGAGAAGGATCTTGAATCCCAGCCTTATGGAGGTACTGTGGAAAAAGGCAGAGTTTAACAACTTAAGGGTGTTCAAGCTGTTTTCCACATTTGAAGACATTTAATGGTGTTCTAATGGAAAAAAAAGTAAAATTTTGGCATGTGATATATGGCCTATGTGTGGCACTATGACATTTAGGGACAACAGTGCTGAAGAAAAGAAAAAAGTATAGGGTAAGTTAGGCTTATTTCTATAGTAATAGAAATCTATAGCAACAGGGACACAAAGAAGCACATTTATCCACAAATTCCAGATTTGATAAAAACGGAAGGGTTGATTCCCCTGTAAGTAGAGGGGGGGGTGGGAAAAAAGGAAACTTTCTCCTAAACTTCTGTGCTCTCTCACCACCACCATCTCAATCTCCAGTGTGCACACATAGATCATGTCTGCCTCAGAACATAAATACACAGCAGTGCAACATAAGAATTAAAATTAACAGATGAATCTAAGGAGTGAAACCAGCTAACAAATGTAGCTTTTTAGACTTCTGTCAGGGAACAAGATTTTTATCAGAAATGCTGTTTTTCAGAGGACACCAGGATAATTTCCTCCTAATAAATTTCCATCTTACTGAGAGCAGCTAAAGTTCTGCCAGTCAGAGGGAATCTCCCAAGGGTGTGTCTTACGCAGCTCTCCTACCACTGGATTAGATGTATGGACACGTTTTAAAATACAGTGAGCCCAGAGAACCCCTGAAAGTGTGTTTAAGTATTAAAAACATACAACAGTGGTAGAAGTTGGCCTCATTTTAAAAAAGATTCACTACTTTGTTTATTGCAGTCTTTCCCCCAGAATTCAGAGGAAATGAATGTGCATAATTCCACATTCCCTGGAAGGCACAAGGCAAACATTGGTCTAAATAGTTTGTGGTGGTGTTTTTTAATTTTCATGAATCAAAGCTTATTTTTTTACCGCATCTTCTATAATTTTTTATAAATCTCTTTCCTTTCCCTTTAAAAATATTTAGAGAAAAAAGGACCGTGTGTCATAGGGTATTAGCTGATTAGTTCATTCAAACAGTGCTAATTATAGGTTTAATTGCTTAAATGTGAAAGTCATTTATTTAAATTAACTGCATCAAACATACAGTATGCTCAAAACCTGAAACATTTTGGTGGTGGGAACCAGGGTTATATTCTGTAAACAGAACATGCAAAATATAAGATGAGAAACAATGTGCCTCTATGTACTGATCGGCAAACTCATTTAAGCCCCAAACTCCCTCCTCCCCTGCCTCTGGGGTCAGAAAACAGCCTCATTTGAACAATGACTAATGGAATGCACTGAAATGTGTGAGGGTTGAAAGGAGAAATACTATTCAAGCCAACAAACTCATTTCATTTGTGATTTAGAGGGGCGCTGCACCTTTCCCCTGAACTCCTCCTGAGAAAGAATGAATAGGCATCTCAAGGTTATGTAAAAAATGGGTATTTCGGGTGGAAAACTGTATTGGTTTTTAAAATAATAAATGAAGAAATAAATAAAGGTTTGTTATGTCATAAACACACCGCAGGGAAAAGATGTTTACACCACAACAAAAAGGTAGTCAGAGTTATAGCAATGACAGAAAGAGTATGTTTGTGAATTAAAAAATATGCTGTGTTAAATACACAGCATGAGAACTATGATCAGAGTGCAAGAGAAGGGCTGAGCCTTTTAATTGGAGAAGAAATAAAGGAAGAAAAACAAGATAATTTTAAAGAACAGAAAACATTAGATAATTACCAAATTGAAGAATGCCTAGCTGCCAATCCCTCCATCTTCCTGTGTTGACAAAGGAATGCATGTAGACATACACATTTATTCTTTTAAGAAATAATTTTTTTAAAGGAACAAAGAGATTCAGAAGAGCTAGATTCCCGAGACATATCAGTTTTCGTGTTCTGTATCTCTGTTTGGTCTGTAATCAAGTTGTATCTGAATGTTATTGCATTTTTCTAAACCTTCAAGTTGATATTAAGCCCCAGTTTTCTCAACAACATTATGGAAGTACAAACAGCAGCAGCAGCAAAGGCTGGGGGATGCAGAAAGCTCCTCTTAATTTAATAAGGGTTTTTAAACCGAACGCTATGCACCATTGACTATGCAGGAAAGCTATTTTTTGCTGCAAAATTTCCCAGCTCATGAATATCCTTGTATGCTTCTCTGTGCACAGCCTCTCTCCGTGCCCCCTTTTCCTGCTGAGAGGGTCATATGGCCACAGGAGAGCCTGACCCCCTGTTTACATTTCACTGTGCAGATTACACAGTGAAGAATAATACTACAGCTGGTTACTGCTTACAATTATTTAATTTTAAAAAACCCCAACCAACCGCTACTTTAAAAGCTGAATTTATATAAATCCATCTGTCTCTGTGTCTCTTTCTCTTTCCCCACATGCGACTTGCTATTTATTTTTTACTTGTAAATTTGCTGTACTCATTCATTACAAGCTTCCTTTTGGGTGGGGACAATATTTGTACTTTTGCTCCATGCAATGCAGAGTCTTAGGTTAAAAAAATTAGGAAGTTAAAAACGTTTGGAAAACATTATTGTCATATTTTATATAAGAAAAGTAAGGCAGAAAGAATCCTAACATCATGTAGCAGTCAGTGACAGAGGAAGCAATATGCTCCCATGCATGAGGCTGAGCCAAGTTTCATCTCTAATTTTTAGAGACCCCCACCCTCCTGGCACACACTGGTAGCCCCACAGAGAAGCAGGCTTGAGGATGGCTAAGGGAAAATGCAGTTAAGCATAATAACCGAAGCAAAAAAAAAAAAAGCACCAAAAAGACAGTATTTCAAATTTAGAAAGCAAGTCCTGGGTAGATTTTGCTGAGATTAAATCTAAATTGAGTGGATTTCCAGTGTGATCAGGGAACAGCATGTTGAGAGAGTTGGAGACATATCCTCGGGGGATTTATGTGGTTATACCTCCAGATGATCCCAGGGCAGTTGGAAAATGAGATACAAAGGGCTCTATTCTGCCCTCATTTGCACAGCACTTAACTCTGATTTTCATGCCGTTTAAACAAGAATGTCATGTAAAGTGTCTTGATCATTGAAAATGGTGCCAAATACGTATTCTCCCCTCAAGATTACTGCATGCAATTCAGATCATGGGACATTTACATTAGTCGAGCTGGCCTTTAGAAAAGAGGTACAGACATTAAAGTAGAGGTTGTGAGGAAACTGATCTGAATTGGCCTGTTTCTCAATTACTTAGCCAATATAACCACGTAAATTAATTTCTTTAGCAGTTTTACATTTGTATTTGCAAGAGCAAACTGTGTTTATATACTAGTCTAGCAAACTAGTGTTTATATACTAGACATAGTTCATATAAATTTCAAGGACACAAAAGAAATGCTCATCATGCCACTGTTTAAGACTATCATCTACTTTGCTAACATATGTAGATCGTAGTATTGCCAGTGAGATGCAGGAAAAGGAAGTGTCACATCTTCCATACATTATATGATATCATGGAAATATGTCTCCTCATTTTTAGGTGTTTTAACAGCTTAGGATTTCCCAGTTACAGAGAGTTATGTTGCCCTCTGGATAAAAGATGGAGAAATACATGGCAATGCTGACTTTTAGAATGAAAATTATTACACAACGTAATAAACACATGGTATGTTAGTCCCAATTAGCTCTGCTGTTATGTGCTATGAACAGGCCTGTTTTATTTTATTGCCATTGCCATAATCCTCAGCCGCTGCAGAGATCATGGCACAGCCAGCTCAAAGGGGTTATGGTGTGGTGTTATACTCATGGGCACATTTCAGCCATTAGCTAATCTCCTCCTTGAACACCATGTGTAAATCAAGGTGTGGCACCAGCAGGTATGGTCCCATTCTGGACAGGGCTGTACTTTAAAATTAAAGCCCATTGGATTCTGTGAAGGCACATGCTGCAGGCATTCTTGAAAATCATAGGCAGCTATGGGTGCAAAAGGCAAGAGACAGACACAAGCCTCTTTTTCACCTTTTATTGACACTTCCTCAGACCCAGTTGTATTAAATTTAAGGTGCCAGGTAAAAGAGCCCAGCAAAACTATCCAGCCAGTTCCCTTGTCCAGCTTTGTACATTTGCATTACTGACCTTAGATACTGTAAACTAACCTGAGGGATGGGCATTGCTCTGAAGTTGGCTCAGGCAAAAGTGGAAACATAGCAAAAGCCCTCATTTACAAAGTATGAATAAGAAGCAGTTTCAAGGCTCGAACTCATGCTCAGAACACGAGGAAGAGCCTTTATTCAAGAACTTCTTCAACACATACTTTAGTGCATTTCAGTTTATGACTAGATTTTTAAGTATTTCATTGCATATTTGGTGACCAGAATCATGCTCTGTTTGGGAAATATAAGAGGATAATGCAACAGAACTCAAAACTATGTGTTACAGCATCAGAGAAGTATTTTTGTGCCCCTCCATTTTCAATCTCTATGAGTAATGCAGCAAATAGATTGTATGATGCATTATAAATTACATGATCCATCATAGTAATCACCATCACTAACCAAATGATATAGAACATAACAAGAAATACTGGTAGATATTCAGGGAAAGCCAACTTTGAAATTTTGAGTCAGCCTTTTCTAGGAGTTAGACCTAAAATAAAAGAAGAGAAAAAAGTATCATGTAGTCTACCTATAATCAAAACTAAACACAGCATTTCTATTACATAAGGACTAAAATTGAACTACAAAAGATCTATTTTATTACTAGATTTTGATCAGTGTTCATACCTAAGAAACTCAAAATATATTTGAAATAATTTATAGAGAGTGTGTAAAAAAGGAAAAATTACTACACTGTTTATTCTCTAGCCCATGGAATGAACTTTGTGGGAATGTTCAGTGAACACCCTTTGTTCCTAAGAATTCTCAATGCTCTTCAGACTATAAAAATGCAGTTATGTGTCAAAGTAAAAATGATGTCCACTGAGAAGGGATCAGACATTAGCTTTTCTTCACCAATCTCAATTAATTTTCAATTTGGATCTGCTGTGAGTTCTGTGGGAAGGATATGGGGGATTCCAGCTGGAGTAATTTTCCCTACAAGACACCCTGTGTGCTATGGAATGACTAAAAGATGGTGCAAGTTTGGAGTGAACAGTCTTTTCCAAATATTTTCTAAGAATTTTGTAAAGATAACATATGTCTCAATTTTTAAAAGCTTTATCTTTTATAGAAATAGAAAACTTGGTAAAAACCAAGGTTAGCAAGACAGTCTAGTACTACTTGCTTAGTCAGTGAGCACTGACTTGATTTTTATATCTCTAAACATTATTAACTTTACTGACATCAAAGAAGGCTCATACCCTTAACACAATATGAATAGAAAAGGTATCTGGTTGCACTGGCCTCCTGTTTCATTGTACATACATCACAGGCTGCTGCCCTGATAAAAGAAATCGCATATCCTCCACAAAAGAGAGAAGATAAATGTATATATAACAGTCTTTAGAAGATGTGTAAATGCATGTCAGGTGCTGACTGCATTTTGCTGGTGCACACATGCCACTCTGACAGCGCAGGCACAAAGTCATGTGTCTTTAGCAAAGACAATAGAGAGTACAGGATTTAAAGTTGCCATTAGGGAGCACAAGTGAATAAGGAGTAGTGCTTCTGATGGGATTCCTCTTTGAATTTTTAAAGCATGATAATGTAACCAGAGTAACAGCTGTTCTCTTCAGCCACACTGAGCACAGGTAGAGTGGTCATTCTTAAAAATATAGAATCCTAGAATCATTAATAGCATGCCTAACTCAATTCTTATTTCAAATACTGGCGAAAGGAAAAAAAAAACCCAAACAATTGAACATTAAAATAACTCTTGCCACTTAAACAGAATTGCACCGTGATAAGACTGTTGCTGTCACCAGAAAAACACAGTTTTTTGCTCCCATAGTATTGTTATAGAAGTCGATTTCTGCAGCTGTATAATCCTTTGGGCAGAGAGAAACACAAACCTTTCTGCTTCTGCCTGCAGCCAGATGCTGGGGCTCGGGGTGGGTTTCAAACAGCCAGCTTCAGAAAAGAAAAGGCTGCTCCATTCAGCTTTTTAGCAAGCTGCATGAGACCTTAGTATGCACATTTTCTCTCTCAAGATGGGACAGAAAACATGGACAGAAGATAATTATTTGCATCTAAAATGTGCCTGTAATGATAGGAAGTGGAAGGGTGTGGGACATGCACACACCCATGGTGAAAAGGGAGATGAGGCTTGGGTTTTTTCCCCTAAATGGGACACAGGTCACACATTAATTAAATAAAATCTTAGGTATTGTGATTGCTTTAGTTATGTATGTATATATATATATAATATATATATGATAACCAGTGGTCCCTCTAACCCTAACAGTTCTGTGATTTTGTAATATATTTTATTGAACAGGGGACATTAGAAGCCATATCATTACTTAAGGTCTCTGTTTTCCCATGAATACAACTAAAAAGCATGATCCCAGGGTTATGCAATATATTTCAAGTACCCTAGGTGCATATGTGCTATTTCAAAAATTCTATGAGCTTTATTGCTGGGTATAACCTTTCACAAACACTGGACAAACCTGTGTATGTAGGTAGAAGGACCTCAGTGGAATTGGTAGATTTCAGCTAATCTAATAGTGTAACTTGATAAGTCTTTTCTATTCAATGTGTTGTGAAAAAATCTAAACACAGTTAAGATTTTTATTTTATTACTTTCCTTTTGCCTTTCTTCCAGTGTTTTCAGTAGCATGAGCACTGAGAGCTGAACAAAACCCACAATGTGATGTTTAAAACAGTTTCCAGAGCTATTCTTTAGGAGGTGGTAGAGATTGAGAGATTTTTTTCCAAATTAAGAGTCCAAGATTTATGGGCAATTTGAGTGGTACCTGAAAAATCAAAAGGAGTGGGAAGGAGAGAAAGAAGTAATGGTGTTGTATTCCAAGGAAGAAATAAAAAGCTTTCGTTGTCAAATTCTTATTACCCAGATTTAGTACTTTTGATTATTTATTTGAGCAAATATCTTAACTTGTTCATCTCAGTCTTGAAATACAGTTGGAAAAAGACTAGGCCAGGCTATCAGCTTGACCATTAGTCCCTGATGAAGTTACAAGTGAAATAAATGCCATTTTCCTTGAGTGCTGCACTCGGATACCTGACATTTTGCCATTAGCAGGGAGTGGCATGGCATAATTGTTAAAACACAGGTCTTACAACCTCAGTAGAAAGGTGAAATAAATATCTTACAGAATCCAAGGGAATATGGACACAAGGTCCAGGCTGCCTGTACCTCCCATCTCCCTGAATCATCTCCAACTCCTCATCCAAATTGAAAGGAGTCTGGGCTAGCAGCTGACTGCAGGGCTAGACCTTTTTCTCCCAAAAGTAACCTAGAGCTGCTCTAATGTCTTACAGAGGTTTCTGTGGAACAGTCAGTGCTCCTTGCTGAGTATGGAGAAGCAAAGTCATACAGGAAGCACCATCAGTAATACGGTGTCCCCATGGGAAAAGCTTGTGCTTTGCTTGGTAGAGTTTCAGAGTTGTGGCCACTGTTGCTTTTGACATATGTATATTGTTAAATATTTACATTAGAGAGGAGAGGGTCAAAGAAGAGTGCCTTGCAACTGGAGCAGAAGGCAGTGAGGTCTGTGGGGATTTTTTAAATTTCCGGAGTTCATTCCAGTGTGAGATCAGCCCTGGAGAAAGTTATCCCTTCCACAGGGATGAGATTCCCTCTTAATATAGAGCACTCCATTTTTCATAGAAGTGTGGTGAGCAACAAATCCCTTCTACATCTCTGTATATATCTTGGGCAAGGCAATGAAGTATGCCTTTGTTGGTGTACCAGGCAATGAGGTACACAGCTGAATCTAAGCAACAGCTCCCTAATTCTGATTTAAAATCTAAGGGGAAGCCAGTGAAAGCATCTGAGGGTGTTTCTTACGTGCTCACAGTAAGTTGCCTTGTTGAAAATACAATTTTTTAAAAAGCCTCTGTTCTCCAAGGCTCATATGTGTTGAAGACAACATAATAGGTTTCCTACATGTTCAAAATTCATACAAGAATGTACAAGTATCTGCGTGTGGATCCTCAGTAGGAGACAACAATGAGAATTCAATGCATAAACTGCATTCTGGAAGTCCAGCATCTGCAAGGGATTCAATATTGGTGTCCACCTGCAGCCCAAGCTTACCAGGGCTGTGATGTACACATTGGTGCCCACAGGAAAGCAGAGAGGACACAGGAAAATAGAGAGTAGAGGGATGTGTGGATGATGGGTGTGGGCTTGGCATGACACAAGAACAACACCCTGCCTTATCCACCCTGTGGGTCTGGGCTGTTTTCTGCCCTCCTGGGAGGCAGGTGAAGCAGAGCACCTTGGGAACATATTGCATCATAAAAGCAAACCAACATTTACATTTCTTTCAAAAATGCATGCATAACATTCTTTTTCAAAATTACAGGTTTAGTAGTGTGGAATAGATGCCTTCAGGATGCTATTATTGCTTGGCCAAAGTTACTGATAATCACTCACTCAGCAGGACCCCACTCCTGCTACAAATGAATCCCTTCCAAAATTCTGCTTTCGTCCTTCTATCCCATGTAATTATTCCTGAAAATAATCTCTCATTAAATAAGTAAAGCATGAGCAGGGCCACTCAAATTCCATGAAAATTAATATAGCATTTTCTGAAATAAACTATTTCCTTATTTTTTTCATGCTTCAATTTTCAACTTTCCTTCATATTCAAATTCCATGCCCAGTGCATTTTAAATCAAAGACTTTATATTTAATAGATTATCTCTAGCAATCTTGTTATTTGTTCAGAAGTTGTCAAAAAATTACGTAGCTATTTCTTAAGGAAGAAAAACTAAAGTTTATTTCTTCTAAGACATAAAAACTCCAGGAATTTTAAACCATACTTCATATTTCATACTCATGCCACACAGCATACACCTTTTTTGTAGTGTTTTAAGTGTAAACATCTAATTTTAACCAAGTTTAAATAGTTTATTTTACTTCATAATCCATATATTTGAGAATTTAAATACAAAATATTAAATTTTTATTTATGCAGTGTCCGGAGGGAATAAACAGTGTATGAAATGTTTATAGTTGCATCCTAGTAAGAAATCTTCAAAAATCCCCTCATATTTTCAGATTTTTAAGAGAACATTTCTTATGAAGAGTTTAATCTGATATTTTACAAAGGATCCCAGAAACTAGCCCAGAGAAGAGAGTTCATCTGCAATATATAAAAGAATGCTAAAAACCAATTACATGAGACCAATTTATTACTTATCCCCATGTTTGGGCAAATAAACTCAGCTGCATTTGACTTGTGAAGTGCAGAGTGTAATTTGTATTTAGCACAGCTTCATGCCTAGTTGGTGTAGAGCAAATGCCTTGCAGTGGTGCCATTTGACAGTGTTACAGCACAAACAACACGGACAAACAAGCTCCAAGCAGTTGCTCTCTTTTCCTGTCAGTTTTAGAAATGCATTTCATGGCAGCAGCAACAACTGTCTATTTCTTTTGGCTGATTGAAGTAGTGTATTACTGGCTAATTACAGAAGAGATACTTGCTATCTTGAGATATAGTTTACTAAACAGTTTCATTTACTGTTCAGTATTGTTAAAATTTTAGTACTCCTGATACAGTACCAAATAGGCTTAAACAACTGTGACAGCTGGAAAGAGGCAGACTTTTTTGTTTGACTATTTTGCAAGCTTCAGTTAAATGTCTGCAGTTAAGGCACTCTCATAAAAAGTCATAAATTTCTTCTACAGTAGAAAATTGAGCCAAAACAATGTCATTTTTTCAAGAATAGGTTGCAGGAATGTTTAGACAAATTAAAAACAATCCAAAACACCCTCTCTTTTATAGCTACAGGTATTGTGGTAGGTGGTGTGGAGACTGGGTGATGGGAAATGGCCACTTATGTGCACACATGGACACACCACACACCTGCTGCTACAAATCCTAGCTGCAGAGAAACACACATACTGACATCAGGGCCACAGGTATATCTCAAAGCCTTTACTGAAACCCTATGAGCAGTCCACTGCGTTGGAACAAACAAGAAGATGGGTGCCAGTTCCTGTGGGGAAGTGGATTAAGCTGGAACATTTACAGGAATTCTTGCTCTGTACTCTGTGTCCCACATCTCTCAGTAGTTGGTGTCCCCAGAGCCAGGGCACACAGAGGATCCGTAAACTTCAACCAACTTTTTAATCTGAACCATAGTAGGAGAATTTTTTAAACAAGATATTTCCCCACAACTAGATTAAATCAGCCAACATGAAGGCTAATACTAGAATTAAAATAGGTTTAAACCTGTGAAAGATAGCTGGCTTTGCTTGTGCCAAAAGGAGTTTGCTTTTCTTGGAGCTTCATCTTCTAAAGAGAACTGTAAAATGTCTGTGCTTACATATCCAGTGAAAACTGGTTTGGAACACCTAGATTAAGAAGCTTGGATATCAGAAGAGATTGATAAATTATCCTTAGGCCCAGGCACAAAGTTGGTGGTCTGAGTTTGTCTTTGACAAGTCCAGAGAGCAGGAACTGTTACAAGGTGGAAACTGCCTACTTTTCTTCCTGTACCTAAACTGGTAAAGTTTTCTTACTTTATATAATGCATGAGAAATTTATTTGCAGAGCAGACATTTTAAATTTTAGCTCCATGTCATTGCTAATGCTTGTCTTTTCTGAAGTTTCTGCTGGTCAGGCAGAATGATGGAAAAGGGTGTTCTCAGTAAATAGTAAACTTGTTTCAGAATGCACTGCAGTAGGGAAACAAATAGCTCACAATCATCAGAGAAAAATGTTTGTGTCTAAAACTGTTGATTATTCATTTTCAAAATAGTTCTTTTGCTTTGACATGTCTTTTAAAAGGAGTCAATTCAAAAGTAAATGAAGTGTTTTATCTTAAGTTCATCTGTCAATTTTAATTATTTGTTTCCCCAAAAACAGACAAATTCTTTTTTGAATTCTGTAACAGACTTCAGTTTCTTTCCTAGAGCAGTTAAAATCTTACAGTCATTTGCATTGGGAAGAAATCTAGCAGCCTAAGAGTGCAAAGAAAATCTATAACTAGACTGCAAAAGAGCATGTAGACAAATAACTCTGTGTTTTCCCAACGCTGTTGTGTTGCTGCTAGAGGTATCAAGCACAAGACAAGAAATCAAAGAGCAGGGAGCATGGATCACAGTACCTTACTGAGGAAAGACACCCCTCATTCATCTCTGCCATAAAAGACCAACCAAAACTAAGCATTCAAAGATATGAATGGGGAGATTTGTAGGAAGGCAGCAAAATGCAAAATACTTCTGTTGTAAAAGAAGTGACACTCATCCACTAGTAAATTCCCAACATGTCATTCTTAATTTACTATATAGTGTTCTACTACATGTATGTCAGACCTCTTTCACTGATACGTGTTGAACCTAGGACAAAAGTACTATTAAATGCAGAAGATGTGAATTTGAAATTCAATTTCTGTTGCTGCAGTTTACCTGCTCAGCTGTGCTTGGGGAACTTTATGATTGATTGAAATATTATCTTCAAGCTCAAGGTTGCTGTAAAGTCTCCAAAATCTTAGAACTTATCAAAAACTCTAATGTGCATCTTTTTAGGATTCTCTTTGGCAAGCATCAACACAAAGTTAACTTAATTTCAATTTGTGCATGCATCTTCTGTAGAGCAAAATCAAACCTGCAGTGACCAAAGGGTTGTGAGTAACTTGAGAGAGTCAGCTCTAAAATACATGATGGAAATGCAAATGAAAGTATTAAAACTGTATAATGAAAGGATGTTGTTAAATGTCCATTAGATTTAGGAGTGTTTACTTTCATTATGTCTCTGATACCGGTTTAAAATGGGCCAAATCCAAATGTAGAGGTATATGCCTTCAAGAGAATTCTCTGTCTTCAGAGACTTTGCTAATGGATATGCTTTAAGAGCCATTGAGTTAGTCTTTGGATTTGGCATTGATGCATCTGCCCTTTGCATCTTTAAGATGCTGCACAAACTACCTTAATTACTAAATAAAACAGTTCAGATCTCAGAGGAGAAGTACTATGTATTTGGCGAGAAGAAAGGGAATCTTATGAAGCAATCCAAATGCCTCCAGGTATTGCAAGTACAATTGCCAGTGAGGTATGTGCATGCAATTCAGAGCATATTTGGGCCCATTTGATGCAATTAAGTATTAATTATTTCATTTTTATCCCTAATAGATCAGTACAGGGAAAAAATAAATAAGAAAAAAAGGCAGCACAAATATGCAGAATTATATAGAACCTCTCCATCTGCCCCAAAATGAATGGAACTATGGTTAGTCAAGCATAGTCTATTCTGCTTCCCTTAAATAGCATGAACTAGAAAATTATCATGGCCAGAATATTTCTCAACAAAATTTCGCAAAATACATTGTCATGAGCACTTCATATACACTGTTAAAACTGTCAGTGGGACAGAAAGCCCATAACTACTTTCAGAAAGAGCCCTGTAAATAAGGATGGCAATGAGCCATGATGGATTCTTTTGTAGCAAATACTTTCAGGCCTCCCCTGTGAAGACAGATGCCTTGAAAGAAGCAGACTGCAAAGTCCTCCTGCTCAGGAGTTCTGTAGATCAGCAAACAAGTGTCCATGAGAAATGCTGTGGCATCAGTGATGAAGGCAACAAATGTACCTAACAATAACAGACTCCAGTCAATCAGCAATACTGTTGTGTGTTTATGGAAAAACAATCAGAAATTGAAGCTTTGCCACCTCTTACTGGGGGTTATTTATCCCAATGTGAAGAATGTAAAACGGCACAAAGCTACAAGGCTTCCTTTCCACCTGCCTTTTCTACAGAAAGTGAATGGGAGACGAATGTCTGTTTAATCATAAAATGAGCTTCAGCAAAGCAAATGAAATTAGGTATTTCAAAAGCAAAAGAAGCCTAAATTAACTCCTAAACTCCTTATACTCAAACTTCCAGGACAGTTGCATGCTTTTCTTTCTTCCAGAAGAGCCTTTTTTATTCCTCAATGCTGTCAGTTTCCTTTTATTTCAGGAGTGAAGCTGTGACAGGGCGTGGGAGCCGTGCAGCAGGAGGATGTGCAGGCACAGCGATTGCTGCAGGCTCACCAAAATACCTGTGGCCACTGGAGCAGCCTCGTGGTCACCTGGCCACTGCAGGCACTGCTCACCCACATACCTTCCCTCTGGATGCTGGGCAGAAACACTCCAAAGCAGCCAAGTCTCACTTTCACCCCCAATCTCACTTTCCCCCTCTCCCCAGAATTGGTAAGGAACGTGCAGTATCTGTTTTTAAAATGCAGGTTTACCTGGGTTTTTTTTAGCCATGGGGATTTCTTAGAAAGATGAAGAAAAAAGAAATCATACATTACTAAAGACACCATTTAATGTCTAAAGTAAATCTTTTCTCTGTTCTTATTATGCCAGTTTGTTTGTTGGCCTGAAGAGTTGCCAAGCTGTGTGACAAAGGAAGATGAAGCACAGTGGGGTCTGCAGGGACAGTCAGCACAGGGCAGCATGATGCTGTCGAGGAGAGGGAGCAAGCAAGGGCAGGATTTTCCTTTTTTAGGTCAGTATCTGGAACCTCATTCATCCTAAGGTAGGCTGGCTTGTTTATTTATTGAATGCATCTTAGTCTAGTGAAAAACCACCATGATGCTCCCAAAGCTGCCCCTCTGGGTTCTGCAGGAATCCATCCTGGCAGACAGATCTGCAGACTTGGAGGAAGTTCAAGTATTTTCCAGTATATCAACAAATATGACAAGAAATCCCACTATATTCTGAGTGATGCCATAATAATAAGTGAGGAAGAAAGTAGTAACATTAGATAATCCCCATAGAAGACTAACTCTTTGATCTCCAGCATTTACATGCATGCCTTTACACTTGGTACATTGTAAGCATTTGATTTCTTACCAATAAAATACAGCTACAAACTCCTCTTGAATGTTCCAGAAATAAAATTCTCCTTGATCCACTTACATGCCTTCTAAGCAGTGAGGGAGAAAACTGAGGCCTCAGATGACCATGATGAGTAAATGAGCAAGTTATCATACAAATGCCAAGAACTAATAATGTCTATTTAGTTTAGCTTCTTCTAAATATTAAGTCAATTATGGTTCTGCTTTTTCTACAAGTCAGTTATCACAATTTTAATTCTTTATCTCCCAACACATAGGCAAGCCTGATACCAGGGCTTGTGTAGATAGGGAGCATTAATAAAAATGTTTTTATAGCCCCATTTTTGTCTCTGATGGTAACTAAACTTAATTTTGCAAACAAATTTTGCATCAATTCGTGTGAATAAAATCCATACACCCTTGTGTCCTTGACCTCCCTAGGCCTAGAACCTTTTGATTTTATTCTGTCCTGGAAACATTCACATACTTGAGCAAATGTGAAATAATGAGCTATGACCTCTCGCGATACTGCTTGTCTGGTTACATCAGTGAATTTTCAGCAAGGGAGCTGTTTCAATGGGTGTCAGTGTAAAGGAAATGACTCACTAGGCTGGCTTATAGCTGCTTGTGACTACAGAGACTGTTAACTAAATCCTAAATAAATAGCAATAAATAATGGAAAATAAATCATGTTTCATTGCTAGCATTAAAATCCAGTACACACTTTATTAAAATTAAATGGATGAAAATAGTCAAAAATCTCTGAGAAGCTTTTTTTTTTTAATGAAAGAAGTGAAATTTTTGATGACTATCAACAAGAGAGAGGAAGAAACAAAGAGAGAGGAAAATCTAAAAGGAAGACATTTTCCAGGCTGTAGTGCCAGAGTCATTCTTTCACAGGCTTTACATTACAGAAAGCTCAGATTCAGATGCTGAAAATGTATATCTCCAAAATACACCCATCACGTTTCAAGATTTCAAGCAGGGTTTATTCATGGCTGGGAGCAGCAGTGGTAAAAGGAAGCAGTTAAAACCAGGACACATTCCTGGGACATTATAATGCATATTATGCATTGTCTCAGCTTGACTGTGAACAACGCACTTGAAAATGAACATCAGCTAATTAGTTGCATACCATAGAGGAAGCTTGAGCCTATTTCATTTACTGCACAAACGATTTCAGACTTTGTTCTTCAGCTCAGAAGATGCATAGCCCTCCACTGCTTTCTTGGACATGGAATTTTACATGTGACATGGCAATGCAATCTGGAAGAAAACAGAAACCCTGGAAAGCCACAGTCATAAAAATAGAGATAGGAGAATTTTAGCTTCCTTTCTGCTTAAGCAAGTGTTTGAGAAACTGAAATCTGGATCTTGCTAAAGAAGTTTGCATCCACACCACAAATGGCACCGCAATGTAGATATACCCTAGGCAGCTGAAAGAAAAAAAAAAAAAGGCAGCTCACTCTAGTACCACATACTATTTAATTATAACATCATGCAGCTTAGCTGATCATCCATATGGATACTCCACACTGAATTCTGTGCTGCTGTGGGTAGTCACTCTGAGCAACCTCACTTAAAACCCATTTAGTACCTTTGCTTTCCAGTGAAGTCTGCAATAGATGTATCTTAAGCTTGTGCTTTTCTATGCTATATTCCTGTCAACCCCATGCAAATGATATCACCACTTTTGAAATATAAGTACTCCAGTTCCCCCTCTGACAGACTACAAAAAGTCCAAATTTGAAGTCTAAGATGGTGAGGGCAGCAGCAGTCTTCTGCTAGCTCTGTGCAATAGCTCACCTAAGAGGCAGTTGGCTACTGGGAACTCTGTGAGCATTATAATATAAATGTAATGAAATGACAAGGTTCTGCCATTTCTCATCCTTGTCACTAATTGCATACTTTCACAGCTCTCTCTGAGCCTAAAACTCTCTAAACAGCAGAAATGTGAAAGTTTTAGAAGATGACTAACAGCCTGAGAAAAGTTGGAGTTACAGGCTGGGAAGGCACAAAATGGAAATAACTTGTGACTGCAGAAGAGGCCTTTTTTAGTTACTCTTACCACTACCAACAACTTCAGCAAAGTGCACAGTGAGGTTAAGCTCAGTGGACACAAGCTAACCGGTTGTTAGCAAGGCTGAGCCAAAAGCCCCCACATTCTTTGGTCACCATCCTGTGGTGAACACCTAGACCACTCATCTCACTCCGAAACAAGAAACAAAAATATCTCTCCACATCCTAGAGTGTGAGGTGTGTACCAAAATTTGGCTACTGAAGCAGGTCACTTGATCTCATGTGCAGACTCAGAGCTTTTAAACAAACAGTGCTAACCATCACAGTAATTGTATCAAAAGACCCAGCATTTAAGTCCTTTCATTATTTCAGATGTTTAGGAAGTGATACAACTAACAAAAGCAGTTCAACAAGGCCACTGTGTAACTGTATGTCATATTAGAACTTCAAGCACATGACAGCATCAGCTTCATAGAGGATCTCGTGACTTTGCTCTTGAAATTTCTCTTTATTTTCCCCCATTTCATTCATGGAATAACAATACAAGACTTAAAGTCAGGGAAAAAAATTAACTATTGTTGAAATCTGACTACATGAACCAAATGCGACCACCACATTTATGTCACTGATCATCATCTATGAAAAGGCTGAATTAAGTCATAGATGTTACTGACAGCTGTGGAGGTGTATCTAGGGAAGAGGGCTTCCAAATAGAGGGAGATGCCTCCTTTGCTGAAGTGAGTTCCTATCCAATTCTTGGGTAAACTCCTTGGACAATTATGCTGCTTTTGCCTCAAAAGCAGCTTTCTGTCAAATCAGGATGGTGTTTCCTCACGAGTACTTGTACAACAAATACATTGTAAACTCTTTCTAGCTTTATTTGTCATTTATGTATTTGATGGGGAAAAAATGCTTATATTCAATGAATTTCAAAATTCTCTTCCTACTCCTAAAACTATGGCACAGTTTAACATCAGAGCTATGTCACTATTTTTTCCCCTCAGGAATAAAAATACATTGTAGTTTTCAATCCGAATTCTTTTGTAGTTCTCTAAAATAAATTCTTTCAAAGATAGAAAATAACCTTTGATTTCTCTCCCTTTACTAGTGTTCTCAGTTTTGTTGTCATGAGAGCATTTAAACAGTAAATCCTCTAGACTGAACCTTCCCTCTAACTTTTTTGATACATAGATTGGGTATTTCTTATTTTATCATTCAATTTTTGAAACAGTTTGTTAAATTTTCCTCCAAAGGAATGTTTATATTGATTGCTTACATGGCTGTGAAACATATTTTCTGCATTATAGAAATGTTTGCATTTTGTAAGTTCAGAGGTAGAACTCTAGTAACAGAATTTTATTTTTTCTTCCATCTAATATCTATATTAAGGCTCTCCTAACCTTTAAGGCAAGCAGTATCAAATCAGTTATGTTGTTTTTCAAGAGGGATGCTATGGGGGAATTGAGATTTCAAGTTAAATTCTATTTATCTTTCACAAACACTGACACATTTACAAGTGATCAGCTAGGAACGGGCTGAACAGAGAGACTGGGTATTGTAACTGAGTCTGAATCAGAAAAAAAAATAAATTAGAGACATTGTATAAGAATCATGATAACTTCTAATGGTGATTTTGCTGTTGTAGTAGTGTTGTAGTGTACATGGAAATAATGCATAAGTATCTAATAGAATTCAAAAGTGATAGAAATAGTACATCAACAATATTATCTGTTGCATACTAATGGAATGAGAGAACTAGAAAGTAAAATATTGAGTATTTTTCTGTATTGTTTATGTTGGATAGGAAGTTAGGAAAGGTCTCAAAAAGAATTTTTCCCATATAAAGAAGTCTCAAGGATTTCAGCATTTTATGGTTGCCTGTGGCTTTGTAATCACTAGGGATTAAATGTACTGATATTCATTAAGGAAAATTCAAATAAGTTTCCTGGGGGTAAGGAATGAAGGACTGGACTCATGATCAATCTTTTGAAAACGCCCCAACAGAAAAGCAGTTCATGTTGATAAGCTGTGATTTTTGCTTCCTCTGTAATTGTGTCCAGCAGAACATACCTTAATTGAGATTTGCACATGCATATATGTCATCAGAACTTGGCTTAATACTGTTACTAAATCTTTTCTAAGGACAAGACAAAAGAAAAGTGAAAAAGCAACACTTCTGCAATGTTTCTTTGTCAGTTATAAAGCGACTTAGATGAAATCAGTCCTTTTCAGAGTGAGAGCCAAAGTTAAGGATTTGGTGGGTGAGATCCAAAATGACAGTGGTCACTCCTCCACAACTGGGGAATAAGTCAGGTGAACCAGAGCAGTGAGAAATATTCCTCAGCTGGTCCCCAAGATGTAAACCAGAAGGCAAACCCTCTGTTGAATACCTGCTGAGAACTAAAAAGGCATTGCTGGGGTGTACAGAGATGCAGCTAGACAAGCAAAATCTCAGCTTGAATTGAAATTGCCCAGAGATGTCAAAAACCACAAGAAAGGGTTCTTCAGATACATTCAGAAACAACAGTCAGAAACAGAAGGAAAACACAATGTTGTAGAGATGAATTAATGTCACCAACCATGCTGAAATGGCAGAAGCTCTTAAAGCTTTCTTCACCTCGCTCTTTGCCAGTAGTCTTGAGCTCAGGGCTTGGGAATATAAATCCAGGTTGGTGCAAACATAAAGCCACAATCAGTGAAGGAAGGCTTGGTGTGAACTATTCCAAGGGCTTGGCCTCTAGGAATTGCTGGTCCCTGACAACACTCTCCTGAGGTGTTACAGATCTGGCTGGTGCTGTCCTGAGGCCCTTCTCAGGCAGTGGGAGCCACTTTGACAAGAATTACAAGAGCAATATGCATAATTCTGTGTATTCTGCTCATGAATGGAAGGGAAGGTTGATCCAGACCTGGGTATTAGACAACAGTTTCAGGTAATCTTAGATGAGCATACAGAAGTCTGTGGTATCCTCATGGGACAGAGAGATTTTCAGAAGAATTGTTTACTTCAGGCTTAGACTTTGATAGCACAATATTCTATAAAAGTAAAAATCCATAGCATGCACATCTGACCCACATAAAGTCAGAAAAAAAAACAACCCCAAAACCCAGAAGAAAGCAGAAATAGAGCAAGGATTTTAAAAATATTTTTTCCACCAAGGAAACTCAGAAAATCACTGGAGACATGAAGTGCATTTGAACCCCCTCCAAGTACAAGTTGCCTTTATAATAATTTCAAAAAAATAAAAACTTGTTTTGTGGTAGGAATGAGGGCTCCCTAGTGAGAGTTTTAAAGACATGAAGACATTAGAAACATTTGCAGCCACTTCATTGATTTTTAAAAGAAACCTAAACAATGCAATTCTGTCAGCTAATTAAAATGGTTCTCTCCAGTTGCACTGAATTTCTTTTGGAGGATCATTACTTTCCTTGCAGCAAATTTTGGTGGGTTTTTTTTAAGGCTTCAGATTAATGGAAGGAAAGTTGAGGGGAGACAATAAAGCCATAGAGCAGCACCAGGTACACAGGACCACAGACCTTTTGGCAGGGCTGGTTAAAGCAAATAGCACCGATTGAGCCAGGACCCAAATGCTTTCTGATTAAAAAGTCTTATAGTCTAGTATTTCCAGAAAAAATAATATCATAAACTATACAAATAAAGGAAGTGATATTTATCTTTCTTCTTATGTCACATATTAAAAAGAAATAGTTATGAAGGACAAAGTTTACTGTTCCTCTTACCCACTCGACAGGGGACAGCTTCTGACCCTGTCATCATGCAGTACTTGTTAGTGTTATTTCTTACTGGTATTCCCTGGGCACAGATGTGATTAAAAAGACTTCTCAAAGGTCACTGGGCAGAACGTCTATTATCTGTCCTAAGACATGAATTACAGAAAAATACAGCAGCAGAAAAGATGACTGACCCAGTGACTAAGCAGAAGTAAAGGACTTTGCAGACCTGACCTCCAGACCCTTCTCTCCTCTGGCAAGACAGGCAGATGGACATAAATGTCTTCAGTAAGTCTTCAACATACCTAAGAATTTCAGCTTTTTTTTCTAATCCCATTTGATATTCCTCTGCTTTCTCAAGTGTCTAGACATCTCTGAAAACCTGTTACCTGTTCTCCTGAAGGGATAGTGTTACTACCTTATTTAGATGCTTAGTCTTCTGAGCAGTCTTTGCAGAGACCAGGGTACAAGCCAGCCAGGCTGAGTTAACAGCCTGACCTTTTTTATAGCCTGTACTGGAATCAAAGGCAACAAAGTGAGGCCTAACTTAGACAATTAAAGCTGGATGGTATGAATTACATTCAGTTTTCAAAATGTAGCTAATGTACTCACTTATTCAGAGAGGCCTGGGGCAGATTCACACATTAAAGGATATGAAACTCGTATATTATGGTAATGGGAACCATGAAAATAGATGAAGATAAATAACCACATTTGAAGAGTGCACCCCATGAATCTCCTGAACATAAAGGCAATTATTATATTACAATATCTTTAAAATATATATTAAAAAGTTAACCTTATAAATAGCATCAAAAATTCTGGTATTTTAGGTTATTGAGATGAGACCCATAGATTGGAACTGAATTAATTAATACAATAAAAATCAGAAGAATCAAATTTCTGTTATTCCTAAGCACTGGGGCTGAACAAATAAACTCACTAATAGTTAACACCATTCCCCAGTGCTCCCTCATTTCATGCAGGGTTATTCATGGGTCTCTACCCGGCGCTCCTGGGTCAGGCTCTGCTAAGGTTGTGTAGTGGCAAGGAGTCTGTGCCCACACCTCTGCCAGTGCTCATCCACCAACCACATCATCTTCCTACTGGTAATGGACAGTTGGCTATAATTGCTCGGGTTTTTATAAGTGTATAAACCAGAGACAGCTCAAATGAGACAAAGGGAATGTCTCAGACGAAATCAGATGTGACCTTTTCAAAATGAGGAGCATTTCAGTGATTTTAATTAGAAGCCTAGGAACAAGAGTTAAGTAAACTTGAAGTTGTCTGCTCTTTCAACTGAGCCTGGTGGGCTGGTAGGAAACTTTGTCTGTCTGCTTTACAGCACATAGATTTTATAGCCTCTCACTCCATTAAAAAAAATAAATAAATTAGAAGCCCCAAGGCAGCCACATATTTAGAAGCTAAATGAAAACCCAACCTGTCTACCTCTAAAGCATTTAAATGGAAATGCATTTGTGCTTACAACCCAGGAATGAAAGCATAGCAGAATGAATTGAAACATTGTGACTTCTCTGTAATCCACAGTGCTGCTCATGGCACAAGTATGAAGATACCAAATTCATTCTGTTTCTTAATATTTTATAGAAATAAAGAAACTCAGTGCTAACAAAATTAGCATTGTGAACAAACATATCTCATTACAATGTCAAACCATGTAAAACCACAATGGACCATTCCAGGGGAGTCAAAACCAATTAGTTGTATCAGAAAATCTACCAGACTACAAAACAGAGGGGCCTGTGAACTTCTGCAACTGCTTCAGAGATTAAAGAAACTGCAACACAGCATGGGGACGAGAGATAAAGTGAGTGGGTTCAGAAAGACTCCAAGGGAACTGAGAAGTTCATGCCCAGTTTCAAAACATACCAAAGTTTAGAAATTACTTTCTGAGCAATTTTAGACTGTTTCTCTTTTTAGAACTAAAATCATTCTCCCAACCCATAACATATAGCTCATTTCCCTAAATGGACCACCAATACAGGACTCTGCCAAGAGAGTGATCTCTTCTTTCACCCCTTTATGTCCCTGTTCAGACTTTTATTCCCCTTGTGAATCCTGAAATCGAAAGATGATAATCTATTCTGAAAGCATAGCAATTTCTGGCCTTAATTGTAGCTTGAACCACTCATTAAAAAAAAAAAAAAAGAAAAGAAAAAAAGAAGGAAAAAAAAACTAAAAAAAAAAAAAAAAAAAAAAAAAAAACACTAAAAAGAACCAACCAAAAGGAAAATAAAAACCATAAAAACCCAACAACCAAGCCAAAACAAAAATACCTATAAGTATTTCTCTACCTCTTTGTTTCCATGACCATTCCCAGCTGAGCAGATAGGTCTCAAGCTGCGAGTCAGACAAGAGAAAGGTACTGTTTTTTAGTATGCTCATAATATAAAGCACAAGACATGGATGATCACAAAGTAAACTTGGCTATAGACATTTTTAATAAACACTAATTGGAGAAATGTGTCAACCCAGGACTGTATGCAGTCTTGAGCTCACGCAGTGCAACTTGAATCACTTTCATCATAGAAATACTACGTGAATGAAAGATTAAGCTAAAACAAGGTAGATCACTAATAAACTCAAAGTACAGAAGCTTTATGTACCTGTCTCCCCATGTGCATTTTTAAAGTGGATTTATGTATGTATTAGTTGCTGTCTTTCACTGCTGGCAAGCATCCAGCATTGGCTGGCTGTAGGAAATGTTAAGCAGCCCCCACCCCTGAATAACTACTTGGCACAGAAGGATTGCTTGTAACTTGTGCAACATGCTTCATATTAAGGAGTCCTCAGCTTCAAAGATACTCTTGAAACAGGGAATTAAGCACTTACATTGCATGCTTTGCAAGTTTAGCTCTGTGCCTCTTGATCATCATCAAAGTTGCCCTACAGAAATATTCCTCCCTCAATTTGATACCAGTATTTGAATTAAAAAAGATTCTGTACAGTATTTTAAACACATTAAAGGGAGCACTTCCTAGCGTAAAATCTGGCTCGCTATCATACTGGTTTTGTGGTCTGCAATTCTAATAATAATCATAAGCCTGTTTACTGAGGATGAGGAAAGAAAACATTGTGGGGCAATATAGCTTACCATGCCCTTTATGGGCAGTCTTTTGGATCCTCTTTGCTAACTTTTTTGAGATAAGCATCTCATCTAATCAAAATATTAAATCTGCTCCACTGCTTCGCAAATGAAATAGTTTCTTGTGTCTCGTGCTTGTCATTTTCATCCTTGTCCAATTTGTTATCAAATGAAACTTCCACATCAAAGAACAAATTTTGTGGAGGTTCAGTTTTGGATTTCTCCCTCTCTCTTCTTTCTACTGTCTCTTATATGAAAAGGAGAGGAGAGCAATGTGAGGAGGTGTCTAAACTACATTAGAAATACTGAAAAATTAAAAGACTTTTTAATCTCAATTAAAATATGAAGGAACTCAGCTTTCCAAGGTAGCCTTTTCCCACAATACTTGTGTTCTAAATGATGCATTTTCTATAGCTTAGTGCAGAAATTAGTGTTTCTATTAAATTTAAGAGAAAAAATCCCTGCTTTTTGGGGTCTTGACATAAGGAGGTATTTACTTGGATCATGTATGCCAAACATAATTGAAAGATAGCTACTGGTGTATAAAAAATAGATTTGCAAGGATGGCTAATTAAGAGAAAATAAAGACATATACTTTGTGGGATTTACCAGAAGAGATTGTGTCCAGTATCCAGTGGAGTCAGAGTTTGACATCAAGCCTGGTTTTATTAATCTCATCTTAGTACTCCTTGCTAGGTTTTATCAAAACACACATTGCCCTACATTTTTGAAAGAAAATCCTTGGGGTTTATTTTCCAAATTTAGGGTGAATTTTGCCTCAGTAGTTTGCAGGATTATGAATACCTACTAAATGACATTGTCTCTATTTTCAGCAATGGAATTCAATAAAATACATATTCTTCATTAGCTTCAAATTTATGCAAAGGGATATAGAAGAAAGCCAGAAATGTCACATTAAAACTCTTTTAAGCTAATATCTAATCTGTGCAACTTTCCAAAAAAATGCATCTGAAAAAAAAATGTCAGTGTTATTTAGCTTAAGATAGGAAACTGAACAGAAATTTAAATGACAGGGGTCTTTTTACAAAGAGATAGTGCCATTTTTGAGCAGAGACATTTCTCTTCACAGGTTTTTCAAATTATATGTTCTTGTGAAGGATGTTAAATGTCTGGGTTGTAAATTTCAAATTGTCACTGCATGATGAACTCCAAGATGAGAAAGAAAGGAAAAAATTACTTGTTTTTAATTCAAGCTGAACATAAGCTATTGAAAATTCATATTTCATTTGTGGATTTTGCCCAACATTCACAGGAGCTGGAAGTGCTACTTCAAGGCTAGCTAGCAGAAATGAATCAGAAAAAAATCTGAGTTGTGCTGCTGTTATTTCACCATATTGAGGTAAAAAATTAGAGCTAGATGGCACCAGAATTTTCACTTTTAAAGAAATTTTAAATAAATTTTTTATATCTTCTTATAATTAAAAATATTCTTTAGTGATAACTTCAGCTATTTAGTTTAGTTTGACTTTTGCACTGTGCATAGTATCCAAGCAAATTACTTGTGTTCTAACCCAAGGAGTTATACACATTCTGCTGTGATTCCATCAAAAACTTTTAAAATTAAACTTCATCAGAAATGGCTGATTTCCCATGCAATGTTTTATTCTGAGAAAACATTCATTTCCAAGAGAAACTCTCTTGGCCAGCTCTGGAAAGGATGCTATGCAGCCATACTGACAAAACACAGTAAGGCTCTGCCTGAAGTTTTATGTCTGCAAGGAACATAAAGAGCACATAACATTAGTATCTCAAGGATTGTCTTCAAAATTCTGAGTCTTGCTTGGTTCTGCAATAGTTTAAATTGCAGACATTTGAGTGGGAAATTAGGAGGACAGAATTTTCTCCAAGGATCATGAAGATCTACTTGGTTAAAATGGATGTTGGGATCTTGCATCAACAGGATCAAACTTGAAATTGTCCAGAGAGCTGTGATCCTCTGCACCACTAAGTCAACTCACACAGCTCTGGGCAGACACAATCTTTTGTATCTCAAGCTACTCACAGGCTGTTCCTTCTAGGGCTGCTGCAAAGCTCATTTAGCTCTTCTAAAAGACTGAATCTCCTGAAAAAAACCCCATGTAAGCTATTGCATGCTGTCCAAATCAGTGTTGGCTCAAGAGCTGTTTGTCTTGGAAACAGTGAAGTGTCCAGGCATGTTACTGCAAAAGCTCCATTTTTCGCAAGAGATTCAAAACAAAGTGCTGCAGTAATATGGAGAAAGCAGCTAGTTTAGCCCTTGATTGTCTTGATAAGAGGATTTGTAATTATTGTGCCAATAACAGGAGCGGATAGAATAGAGAAAAAAAATATTTGCCCTCAACAAGAGAAATAAATCCCAATTTACCACCATAGGAGAGGGTAGTGGAAAGGCTACTGATGGATTAACCAATGCCTCTTTCCTCTCACTCTTCTTAGACAAAACACACACACTGATGTGGGTTTATATATTTTTAAACTGAACTGTTATGGATCTTTTATATAGTGGAAGTGTTGTGTACTCTAATTCAAAAGGGATTTAAGGAAACCAAGTAAAACTGAACAACTGAGGTGGGGAGGGAGGGAAAATAAACTTGAACAAGTATTTCTGTGTACATCAGATTCCAAAGAGCATAGCAAGTAGTTTTCTGCTGAAGTGAAATACAATTTTTATTTGTAGATGTGTTCCCCGTGTGCTCACCTGTGGAATACATTCCAGTGTACCAGGAAAAAATATTGTAGTGGCTTCACAGCCACCATTTGCTGCACACTCCTGGCAGTTTCCAAAATGTCTCGAAAGAGAATGCATTCCAGCTGTCTCCTGCACTCATCCTCTGCCTGAAATGCAAGCATAACAATGCAAAGAGAACAAAGCTACTCCCCTAACAAAGGCAGCATTAAATACTGGCAAAGAAATAAGAAAGAAAATATTCTTTTCAAACATAGGGAAAGCACACACAAGTTCACATTTTTTTCTTCTGCTTGTTTCCTTAGTAAGGGTTTGTGTATCTCGGAGATTAAAAATGTAACACATACTTGCTTCAGTTGCTATGGTAATTCTGTGGGGTTTGGGGTTTTTTTTTATTATTATTATTATTTAACTGAATAGCACTGTAAATAGCTATATAAATGTCCAGAACACAAAACACAGCTTTGCCCCAGGCATCTCCTATTTACACACCCCTCTTTTTCGGCAAAACTTCATTATTGTTGCTTTTAATGAATATGCACACTCTATGCATTGAAGCAAATCTGAAGCAGAGAGGTGCAGGAAATTGAATCCCCACTAATGAACAGCATGGTATTTGAGACTGTTTCAGAACCCAAATGTCACAGGTGTTCAGGTGGAAATTATTTGTCATCTTACAAATTCAGAAAAGGAAGGTTATGAACAGGACTTTCGGAGCGATCATCTTTTTTATATCACCAATTCACCACTAGTGGAAAGGAACCTCTGTGGTGGATGTTCTGGAGAAAGTTGGGACAGACTGAAAGGTATGAAACCAGCATTTGCTGCTATGTCTCTCTGAGGGGAAGAAAGGGATATTCCCATGCATCAGAAAACTTTGCAAATTGAAACTATGCACAATCTTAAGCATGCTAGCAGTTTTATGACCCAAATTATCTAACTTAATAGGACACTGACAGTACCTGCCAAGCATCATTAATAGCAGCAGATGTGCTTTACTGAGGGATTGGAGAAATGCAATTGGAAAAAAAAAATAAAATAAGAGTCAGACAAGACATGTGTCTGATGAGGAAGGAACATCTCTCCAAAAGTGGTTTTGATAGCAAGACATGTTCAAGCACAGTCATAGAAATGCAGAAGCATCACTGCTGGTCCAGCTCCATGTTGTACCTGAGTGGGGAAGTGTCAGTGCTGTGTGCAGGCAGTGTTTGCAGAGAGCAGGGAGAGGTAACATGGAAACACCAATCCATCAAAGTGTGGGTGGAGCAGTGCTCTGGAGAGCAATTTTAGCATGCAGAAAGATGCAGAGTACTAAAGCCGCAGGTTATGGAAGAGCTGATTAAAATGAATTGTTGGGGCTATGCAAGGAGAAAAGTAAAACATGAGACAGAAAACAGCAGAAAAAAAGGAAAGGAAAGCAAAGAGGCAATAAAGACATATGACATCTTTCTTAAAGGACATGTAGGATTGGTTAGAGGGACACTGTACTTTTTCACCCTTTTCTGATAAGTGTTATCCTAGGCCTTGTACATCTGCCTTTTCTGAAGAAGCTTCAAATATATTTGCTCTTCTCAGAACAGTCCCTAGACCACAGTATTTTGACCATGTTCTGAGTCTTATGCAGACTGGTTCCCTGGTGCCATCCTCCACAACTCTGCACCAAGTGGGATAAATAACAGCCTCCTTAGCAAAAAAATAAAGTTATATTTAGGAGAAGGAATGATTCCCTTAAGGAAAATGGGGGGTGGGGGGGAGGGGGTTAAATATCAGTCTATATGTAGATGTATTTATGTGCCTTATCTAAAGGCATACCACTTCCTGAAAAAATTGGTATGTCAATTTTATTTATCCATCCACCTCATGGACTCTCAAAAAAATAATCCACCTCGCTCCTCAAAAAGTCAAATTGCCAGGTTATCCTTCTGCCTTTTTGAATTGTCCCACCTGTTTTCATTTCTGAAGTTGAGTGAAACAAAAGGAAAAGTTGACCAGCTTGTATAACCAGAACTGTCCCTGAAGGCTAAGGGTTTAAGAAGTGGTTAAGATGTGGCTCAGGCTTTTCATTCCTCTCTCTTTTCACTTTTGCTCTACTATGCTAAACACATAAATCTTTATTACAAATACTCTATAGCTAGTATTCCATTTAACACAAATATATCAATTCAGATTAGCAGTGTAGTGTGCTCTTTGAATAAAAGCAATGGGTAGATATTTTCAGAGCAGTTAAAAGATATAAACAAAAAACAGTTTACTTTCTCCCTTCTCATGAAGTAATGCAGAGTTTCTCCATCTCTCAAGCTCTATCAAACTGTAAAAGAATTAAAACACACTTCTTTATTGCTTCCTCTTCAAGTGTTAGTTATTCAGTTGCCAGGGTAACGTGGAAAGCAACTACATAGCTCCAAAGTACCAAGGTTCACACTGCCTGATAGGAGTGATATAGGAAACCAACATGCTGAACAATGGAAATGCATTCCAAGGCAAATAAAAAGTAAAAAAGTAACTATTCTATATATGAAGGAAACCCAAGACTTTAAAAGTTATTACAGACCCTCTTGAGCAGTGGTGCTGTTTCTATTAATTACTAATTTTCTGTATCCTTCCCTTTGCATCGCTTCTTCCTCTCCACTCAGGACCACTTTGGAAGACCTGTGCTGATCAGATGCAAGGAACTGACCCAGCTGTGCTCAGAACCTGCACACTCTGATCCCAGCTTCCCATGATTGCAGTTTTATTGATGACATGCTGCACCCTCAGGCATTAGCCCTGATCTGATCTCTGACACCTCCTCTCAGCCTGGCTGCTGTCATATCAGTAACTGCAGTTAGAGCTCCCCTAGCTGGGTGCAGTTTTACCCATCTCCAGCCCTGTGGAATGCAAAACAGAGTAGATGAACTTAGACTTACTAGCCAAACTCTAAATATGAACTACTGTTTGGTTTTGAAAATTAAATTTACTGTACTTCAAATATCAGTTAGTCTTCAGGCCAGGAATACTGCTGCTTGAAAGGCAGTGTGAGCAAGGATGAGTTTTTCAAGGCAGAATGGAAGAAAAATATGGAGGACTTGCATCTGTGTGCTCCAAACTTGATTTTAGTACAATACCTATTTGTTATTTGGCAATGTGGTCAGCTAAGTGGAAGACACAAAAAGACTGAAGTTAAAAAGGTCTCAGACAAATAGCCCATGCTTGTTCATGCCACTGCAATAAAATGATCCAGACTTTTGATTGTATGCACATTTGCTCATAGGAGGGATGCTGATGGCTTATTATTGATGTTTATTGCTTTGGGTCTCTTAAAAGCATGTAGACTTCAGGAGAAATTTAAAACTGTGTTCCTAACAAGTATCCCAAGAGCTAGAAATACCAATGGCAAGGGCAGGCTAGCTGAAGAACGATTACTGTCTTCAATATATTTATTTGTGGTTGAGATTAAATGAAAGGAACTTAATATATATACCTGTGTCTGTTCTTTCTTAATTGAGAACTGGGCAAACAAAGTAAATCTTATCTGTATAAATCTTATTAATTCTTCACCAAATTAATGTATTTTACATTTTTTGCTCCAATTGTTTTTTACTTTTATTTATCTGATGTTGAGAAACCTTCTTGAATATGGATATTTTTTTCAATGTACAAGAATTCAAACATTTGCTAAAAAATTTGTAGGTAGGTCAGTTAGAGCTCCTATGGCACTACCAGCCTCTCTTTGTCTTTCAGGATTTCAGCCTTTTTAAGAAGGATTACTATTGCTAAGTATAAACACATTCAGTTGTTAATTTGAAAATTAAACATAAAATTTCTTATTATATGCTTAGCAGGAATTTTGCTTTGATTTTTTTCTTCATAAAAAAGTTCATGTCCTCTCAATCAGAAAGAAAACAAGAGAAATATTCATGGCTGTACCTTAAGGAAGCAATAGTTTAACAGTCAATTAATCCATCCATAATATTTAGATGAAGTAAAACATATTAAGTGATGTTAAGGAAATACGTAATTCATAAAAATACTGTTATGAAATAATTTTTATAATTCTGTTTTACAATATTTATGCTCTTATGACATTAATTTCTAAATTAGTTTTGGTGTTAATTACAAAAGAGTAAATTTATACATGTGTGATAAGCAAAATTTTATATTGATCTTATCCATATAAAGGCACATTTTCCAATTAGCAGAATTTCTTAAAAAGCTTATGCACACCCACAGTCTTCCTAGTCTGTTGGTTTGGGGTGTTTTTGTTGAGGTTTCTTGTGTTTTACACTGGGATTTTTTTGGCTTTGAAATCATTACTGAGGTAAAGTTTCCAGTACAATAACCCGAGTTAATGTCTGACGCTTTCACATTCCTTTTACATCTCTGTTGTTCAAATGTCAGTGATTTTAGCATTGAATTTAACCTTTACACATTTTCCTCTTGCTCCTGAAACCTTTCTAGTTCTTTCCTCTGCTGGGTTTGGCTGACAGTAGACCAGAATGCATCATGCACATCCTCACATTGCTCTGCAGATTCCTCCAGGCATTTCATGGCCAGTCTATTGACTGACGCTGCTCTCTCAGAGCAGGCACGCAGAACCTCAGATCTGAGAGCCTCCTGGATCCCTCAGAGGAATGCTCCCAACAAGGCAGAAGCCCACCTTTGCAGACTGTGATGACCTGGAAGGTCCTCAAACATTTTGCTGTTTCTTCACATGAGTTTCACTCTTTCACAAGAGTGAAGTGAAGAACTTTTAACCCTTCTGGTGCAAAAAGCTGTATTCGTTACCAACCTAACATCAAAACCTGAAAGCACAGGTTTTTAGAAGCTAACTCTTGTGAATCATTCTTCCACTGGATAACCCCAAGCAAATTCTAAGACGAAATACATATCTATATTCCCTGTATTAAAAAAGAAAGTTTTCTTTACTTAATAAAAGACTATTCTGCGGTCTAGTATCTTATTTATTATGTCCATCTTACCCTGGGTAAAGCTGACCTTTTTTAGGGACAGCTTTAGGAAAGTAGGTACCAAACATAGATTGAAGTATTCTACAAAACATGAAACTGTTTTCAAGTTTTCAGTAGATTCATGTTTTCAGTAAATGTTAAGTAGAGATAACAAGAAGACATTTGTGATTAATTTCTAGTTAACCATGGAACAACTGTTCTTTTTCAACACCTTTTTCATCCTCATAGCCTAATGAATCTCACATGAATGTTCATTCTGTTTTGTGATAGAGAAAATGAGACAAAGATAAGGAAGTTAAATGGCCTCAAAAATTAGAGATGTACTGTAGTAATGCAGTGCAACTGTTCTTATCTGTTATTGTGACAGTGGTCACAGGGGTTCTTGGATGAGGGAAGACACAAGAATGTTGACTCCATGTTTCAGAAGGCTTGATTTATTATTTTATGATAGATAGATATATATTACATTATAACTATACTAAAGAACAGAAGGAAAAGCTTCATCTCAGAAGGCTAGCTAAGCTAAGAATAGAATAGAAAAGAATGATAACAAAAGGCAGCTCTCTCAGACTCTGTCCGAGATAGCTCGGCCTTGATTGGCCATTAATTATAAACATCCACAATGGGCCAATCAAAAACCCACCTGATGCATTCCACAGCAGCAGATAACCAGTGTTTACATTTTGCTTCTGAGGCCTCAGCTCCTCAGAAGGGAAAAAAATCCTAAGAAAGAATTTTCCCGAAAAGATGTCTACGACATGTTATTTTACCCATTGAGTCATGTTGTTTCCTTCAAGAGTTGAAATATTAATTATTGACCACGCATTGTAGGGTGAGTGCACTGTTCCTGATCTCTGCCTATATGGTTGAATTTGCTTTTCTTGAATACAATTACATATCACTGCCTCTCGCCAAAAGGGAGCACACAGCTGGTTTCTGAGTTTCTCTGTTCTCTCTGCTAGAGAATTCTGATTAAAACCTCAATAAAAATTGCAATTTATCAGCTGATGCGTCCCATAGTGTTAGCAAACATCATAATGCTTGGTGGTAAATAGTTAGCATGGATGTTTATTTAAACCTGGCCATGCCTCTCTGGTTCTGGAAGCTGTAAAACTCCTAAGGCTAGGCTTATGAAAAAATTGTGTGTTAAGAGGATGAGCATAAATTCCAGACAATAGAAAAGAACTTTGCTTAATGTAAAAGACACAGACAAGTTGCAAGCCTGGGTCCAGTCTAAAAATGAAATAGTTTGAAAGGGGATTTTCTTACAGTGCTGCCATCTATGAGTTTGGCTAGGTCCCAGAAAAACCAAAAATACTCTTATTCACATTTTGATTATTTCCACTGTTAGTTTTCTTCCACTCCTAGGAGGCAAGACCACAAAATCCCACTTTTGTCACTCATGGAACACAGTGTAAGCCACTAAAAATGAAAAAAGAAAAATGCAGGTGGTCAAGAGTATCCTCTTTTTTTTTCCCCCTGGCTTCTTACTCATTATAGCCACACATTTAAATGCTTTGGTACCTCATCCAACCAGGTGTCATCAGCAGGTATATGAGAATTTCTTGGAATGTGCATCACCAGGGAACACTTACTTTGGAGCTAGACTCTAAAAAAGACATGATGTTGGTAAAGTTTTAGTTCTCTCACACTTTCTCAAACAGTAGCTTTTCAGTGATATTGCTTAACTGACAGAACTGTATTAACATTATCTATTTATATATACATATATATATATGCACATATGTATGCATGGCACACATTTAGAATTCATCTAAACTTCCACTGAAATATATCAAGTCTCTTCTGAAGTTAATGCAAGGGGGCTCAGGCCTTTCATATACTTATTCTGCAGTTGGCATTTACATGCCTTCATCCTGTTCCTGATCCAAGCCTGGAGAAATCAATAGAAAATGACATCACTTGACTTCAGCATAAGAACAGTTGGTCATTTAGTCAAAACTGGTAGCTTGAGATCATTTCAACAAATCATCAAAAACCAGGGTGGGAGAAGTGAGAAGCCATCGAGTCTATTCTCTGCTTCAGCAGAGTATCAAATATAACTACCATATTCCTGACAGATGTTTACCCAATCTGCTCCTGAAATCCCCAGTGACAGTAATTCCATTATACTGTTAGGCAATTTCTTCCCAAACTAAAATATTCTGATAAGAATCCCTAATATCTAGCCTGAATCTTCCTCTCTGCAGTTTATGACCAATATTTTCTCTAACTACAGAAGGAAGAGCGTTTCTCCACTTGATACACATCTTTCTCAAAGTGTTTTGCTAGTAAATAGACTCATTTCTCCAGCTGAGGCAACATCTGTCCTGAGTAGATGAAAAAGATGGACCAGACAATAGTCATATCTCCATCCCAGTAAAACAGCTGACCTTTCCCCAGCAGTGTGCCACTGCTGATATGTACACTGATGAATGTTCAGCTTCCAATGTGCTGTGCCTCCCTCACCTCCAAGACCATATCTAAGTCCTTTGTCCCTTATCTTATCTTATCCTTGTACAGTTGTTCATGCCTATTCCTCTACTTCTCTTCCTTGAACTCCATGCATTTTTTCAGATGGTTTCTTAAGATTTTTGAATTGGATCTCTTCCTTCCCGGGACTTTTGGGGTTTTTTTCCCCAGCTAGGCACTGTGAATGTGGTACATGTTCTCTTTCTCCTGCAATCCCCTCCATTGCTGACACCATGCAATTCACCACACCCATGAGAGAGTCTTGCAGAGCCCTGCTCAGTATCTGCTCCTGGCTCAGCACATAACCTGCTAGAGCTCAAGAAACATTTGGACAATGTTCTCAGGCACATGGTGTGACTACTGCAGGGCTAAGGGTTGGACTAGATTATCCTTGTGGGTCCCTTCCGGTCAGCATACTCTATGATGCTACCATACACACTGCTTTCCAACCAGCATTTTATTCAGTTTATAGGGATTTGATTCAGACTGGGCCATCAGACAATGACAAAAGCCTGGGTACAAGCTAGATGTATGACATTTATTTACTTAATATTTATGCTGTTTTGTTACCTTATTAAGCAAAGAAATTAAACCAGTTTGACACATTCAGTTTATAAATCCATGTTAGCTCTTATTCTTTTCCTTGTTACACAGTTGTTAACAAATCTTCATTATCTGTTCCAGTGCTTTTCCAGTGACTGTTGCTAAGCTGGGGGGTGTGTAAGTCCCCAGCATTGCTGTTGCTGTGTTTCACTGGCAGACAGTGCTTTTTTCTGCCTCCTGTCACCACATCCATGAATGAACTGCTTGCTCAGGGCTTGACATTGCTGACACCTATTCTTGAAGTACTGCAAACTTCATCAGGTCCAACCCAATTAAAATGGACATACATTCCTTTCAAATTCATTCATTTATTATTGTTGTGTCTTCCCAGTGTTTGTATAGTTGGTTTTGTTGATTTTTTTTAAATTCTAAACTAATCTTCAAAACATTTTATCTTGTCTTACCAGGATACCAAATACAATATGAAATGCCTAATGCATGCTCTGATTATTCCCTGCAGCACTGTCAACATTACACTGACTGACACATCAGCAATAAAATGCTATGCAGTAAAATAAGTCACTAAAAATCTAACATGTTAATTACAGAGCCACTTCTTTGCAATAACCCTGAATAGAAGACAGATTGTGAAAGAAGCCACTAAAACGAATGTAAAATTTAGAGTATTTATTCTTTGTCTTTTTTTAAATTTTCTTTAATTGAAAAAGGGTTTTCTTCAGTAATTATCTGTTAAAAATTAAATATTCTAAGTCTACTTATTTTGGTATTTTTCTGTTTTGCTAATAGTCATCTAAATCTCTAAGACAATTATAAAAACATGAGTGGTAAAGAAACTCAAAAATATTTTTTGTGCCATGATATTAATTCTTTTAGTGGTTACTTGCTTAAAAAATTTGTATATAATTGTCTTTAGTTCCAGAGACTGCTCTTTATTATAGATTTGATTTCCTTTAATTATTCATGAGATATGCCCCGATGATGTAAAATACATTCCAAAACCTACCATTTTTTTTTTAAATACCATGGACTGCAAGTAAATTGGTAGCCCATAGTAACAACATATGTTTGTAATTATGATTACCATCAGGGAATTCAACCTTACTGAAGGATAGAAAAGAGGCCCAAGCAGGGAAACCTCAAAAAATCTATGGAAAAAAAAGAAGGGAAGGAGAAAGTTGAAATGGGAAAACCACTCTTGAATAATGGAAAAGACTCAGTTGTAAAAACAAGCACAACTTTCAACTGGCTCTGCTGCAGAAAGTCCAATGTTTTAGTGAGCAAAAAATATTTAGTAAGTAATTATTTTCACTATTCAACTGATCTGTGCAATGTTCTCCTTCTAAGCTCGAAGCATAAATCCTCTAAATTTGTCACAAAAAACCTGCTAACTGCTCAGCTACCTGACAGCAAGAATAAAATGCTGCAAAATGCTGCTTTATGTTATTAATATGTATGCATACATTTAAAAGTGCCATGGCTAATGCTGAATTGTTTCCATTACAAAACTCATTTTATGACTGTTCAATAACTCAGCTGTTTGAAATCACACTGAGCTGGAGTTGGCAAGCTTCACTTGTGTGTGCACAGAAGATATGACTTTTACAGCTCATAAGTGAAAATCTCTAAGTTGTGGATGAATCCTGGAAGATTCACATTTAGAGTTTAGGCTGACTGAGAAAAGCCCTCAAACCTCTTGGATCTAATGCAATAAAGGGAAAATATTCCAGAATTGTCACTGTTCTATTAAATTCAGCAGGTTCAAAATATAAAAGTTCCTCAGGGTTACTGGTCCACACTTATCAAGATACTTTTTAATCTAAAAAAAATCTAATTCAGTAAATGGATAAGATATATTACTTTTACTAAGAGGTGACAAATAATGAAAAATTAATTAAAGTTCTTTCAGATAAATCCCATTTTTATATTTTTTTTATTTTTGAGATTTTCTTTACTTTGTTCCTTAGATAAATGATTTTCTAAAGAAATTTCAGTCTAGGTAAATTTTACCATTTTAAAAATAGATAAAATTTAAATAACAAGTATCTTACATGATCAAACCTTTTCAGGTAACTTCAAAATGGTGCTAGACTTAATTCACAGTGACTTTTTTTATGCACCTTGTTTTATGTAATTGAAAATCTCTTTTCATGTTGAAAAATGACTGAAGCTGTGGTATTTCTGCACCTCTTCACACTATTAGGGTGAATTAGAACATGAAGTTCATGTAACATTGTTGGAACCATCACTCTTACCTGGCTCCAGCCTTATTCAAAAGAGGCCACACTGGCCTGAAAAAAGCTCATCAGAGCTAAGGGAAGGAGAACCATTTGAGTTCAGTTGTACCACAAAAACAAAATAACCTGAAATTCATTATACCTGCAGGGCAGTGCCAACTCACAGGGCTTTAAAGGTGTGCGTCTTCTAGCCCCAGCTTCAGGATTCACATGGTTACGACTGAATCTCAACTTTCTTTCTTTCTTTCTTTTATTTTTCTCTTTCATCATTTTTACGAACTGTATTTCCACACTTCATGGTTGTAGGAAAAAATGTCTGATAAGGAAATTGTTTGAAAGCTAGTGAACAGTAAGAATTCAGTTCAGAAACTGGAAAAAGCTGAAAAGAGGCAGATCTTCAATAACATAGTGCACATGTCCTCTGGAGTGTTAGGTATTAGAAGCTCTAAATTAAGTTAGTTTCTAGTTGAACTAATGGTGATTTCTGACGCTTAATTGGAATGCAAAAAGATTAAATAATAATAAATAACAAACCTCATTGGAAGCAGTGTCATGCACTATTGGTCAAACATGTTCATTAATTCTCATACCCCAGGGTTTACACTGAAAAGGAAAAGCTATGGGCTGAAGTTTTAGTTTTTTTATTAAATGGTCACGTTCTCCTCTGAAGTGTTTCTGAAACACAATAATCTATCTACAAATTTATAACTTCATCTAGAAATATTTTTGCTACATTCAGCCAAAATAGTTATTGCTCTTTGAGTCATCCAAAGCTTTGGAAGGCCCTGGACACTGGTTCTCTAGCAGGCAATGATTTAACAGAAGGACCCCTACAGGAAGGAGTCACATTGATCCAAAAACTGACTGCACTTAGAAGGAGGTGTAAGACACAACTTTGTGACAGAGCCAGGAACAGCACCTGTAAATAATTTTCTGTTAAAAGAAACTTTTGACCACATGAATTTCCTGGAAAAGAGGAAACTGGTACAGAAAAAAAAAATCCTCCCTTTGAATTCTTATTTCTTGATTTTGCTTGAGACCTGAGTCCTCAAACTTATCACTATGGTAATTACTGGCTACTTCTGGCAAGTGAGAGGCTTTCTTTAGACTTTATAACCCAACTTTCAAGTTTTTCCTTTAGTCTCACAACAAAGGTAACATTCCATTACTACATAATAAATAGTAAAGCCAGTCTTAGGCCCTAAAAATCTATTCCCAGTAGAAATGACTGATGGGAGGGCCCCATGTTTCTTTGAAATGTCTTTACATAATAGTTACATGGGAAAATCTTATGAAGATCTTTCATTCTTGCCTATATAATGCTGACTTTATCCCTGCACCTTGGATCTGAACTAGCATTACATGATCACTAACAAGATGAAAGCAAATGGCCCTTCAGGCTTTGAGAAGTGGGAACTGATCACAGTTCCAGTTGACTTCAATGGTTCTTTGTGTGCCTCACATCCCTGTGAACCACATCCTGAAATACTGAGCAGGTATGTCTTACCGAGGATTAATAATCTTAGCAACACATTTTTATTTCTGAAATCAGCTCTCAGAAGATAAAATGCTCAAAGTTGTTCTTGTATGGGAAAAATTATGTATGTGGCTGAGGAATGTATGGCTTATAGCCTTTATATCTAAGAACTGACTGGCTTGTTTCCAAAATATGTGATAGATTGATTGATTGACTTGAAAATAAATCTGAAAGATCTTTTTACAAAGTATTTAATAAACTGTAAGTATTTTATGCCCATGCCAATTATAATTGGCATGTTTACAAAATTAAAATATGGTTATACGTATAAAAAAATCTTTACTGTTTCAGATACAAAAACCTTTGGGAATTTAGTGATTGGAAACTGTGACCAAAATCATAAGTACTGTTTAAGAATTTAAATAAATAGTATTTGAAAGCCATTTTATCCAGACCCCTTATATTGCTGCTGAGTGATGAAACAATTTTCAGACTTGAAAACTTACTTCAGACTTACAGTTTTCAGACTTGAAAACTGTAGTAATCACATAGTAAGGAAACAGTTTGGAATAGGAATATTGCAGGGAATAATACTTCATCTGGGGGTAGAAATCATTATGCAAATGATAGGAAGACATTGCAAAGGTCCCCCAGACTTTAAAAGACTTCAAGATCTTAACATTATTTCAGGTTTGAAAGCGTGAATGCATTCCAAGAACTGACTTCCACTACCTGCTTGTTGTTTGATACTTGTGATTTACAACAACTGAAACTTTTTGCATTCTTTTGGCTGGTTCAAGCTTTTTATGACTTGCTGGGCCATAGAGTTGGGACAAGATTTTATTTGAGTTCATTAGCCCATGGACCCCTGATGACAGAGGATTTGGGTCTGCTTCCTGACATAAGGGTACACCTTTTATTTGATATGGGGAGAAAGATATTTTGTACTTCTGTTTCTTCTGACATATATACAATTAATTTATGTTTAAAGTATGTATTACAGATGTCAAACAAAAAATTGAGAAGTACTTAGAAGTGCTTTTGTTTAAGAATTCAAGTTCTTTATATTCAAATACTTCAAAATTATCTTGCTTCCACTTCATCTTGAGAAAATGGTGGGCAGCCACTGAAACCTGGGATAGTGTGACTGCAGTATTGAAGTATGATTTTACACCAGGTGCATGGGTGGCAGTGGAGGGGCACTTATCCCTCTGCAAATAAAATCACAGGGTGACACTCTGTGCTGAAAACAATATTAATTTTAGAGCTCAAAGGCAAGGGATCTCGAATGGAAGCAGACTGATGTGCTGTGTGACAAAGCCCACAGCAAGGTTCTGATTTAAAAAACCAAACATACACCCACAAAATATAAAACAATAAATTAAACCAAAACCAGGATAAAGTACTTCTTAACTTTCAAAAGTGTGGAGGAGAGATATATTACGGGGTGCTTCCATTTGGAAGGCAGATGTGGAAACTCTCACCTAACAAATAACAAACTCCTTTCCTGCAGTTCAGTCAATAGCAGCAGTAAAATAACTTAAAAGAAGTTGAACTCAATATGAGATAACTATTTTAGATTATTCTTTATATTAAGGTCAAAATACAAAGTATAGATAGAATGTAGAAGCATGATCTGTTGATTTCATATAGACAGAATTTGAAATTACTAAGAACAGATGCATTTAAGATTTTTGAACAGCTAGTTTCCCAACATGCAGAAAGCTGTAAGCAAGACTGAATGAGCAGGGAAGTTAAAGACAATAAATAAATAGAAATAAGAGCTTTTTAAAAGCTTACTCTCTAGGAAAAAAAGCACAGTTATTTACTCAAAATCCAAGGAAGGACTGAGAAGAAAGAGGTATTTGGGAATATCCAGGGCTGTCAGGGCTCCTGGGTTTTTTTGTTTATTTCATTGGGGTTTTTTTGGGGTTTTTTGCTAAGCATATTATTATACAAAATTGGATTTTTAGCAATGCATTGACTAGTTCAAGAGGATAAATTGCTAAGACATAGAAAAACTTGACGTATTCTTTAGCTATGACAAAAGGTAACATACACTGGGATGATATTTTTAATGCATTAGTGACAGAGTTGGGTGTTAAAAAAGTGACTTGGTATAAATATTCAGAAGTCAGTGGATCTCAGTAATCTTCACCCAGGTATATTAAAGGAATGGCCAATAAAATGTTTGTCATACTGATGCTAATCCATAATAAATCTTGTTCCATTAAGGAAATTCTAGATGATTTGCAGAGTGCCACTGTGTAAATACTCAAAAAGTACCAAGTGATAAAATCAGATAGCTATTGCCCTAGGTTTAATCTAGTGATTAAACCAATGGGATATCACATACAGTAGTAACCTGAATAAAAATTAACATTAAGACATCTCAATAATGCCAGTTAATCAGTTTTACTGATAATAAATTTAATCAAATCTGACTTATTTTTAGTAGATTGCAAGTCTGGCAAAAGTTGAAAAATTGATAAATATAATTTAATCAAATGCAATATACTTAACCTTTTAATAAGGCACAAATTTGTAATGTGTAACAATCCAGTTGAAACACGAGCACTCCACAATGTCAAGAGTAGGCCATATTACATTAATTAAGTCCTGAACAACTGACCAGTTGCTAGCACAAGGAGTTTGCAAGGAATCCCTAAATGGAGATATTTATATTATCCCACCCTATTTTGTTTGTCTTTGAACTACTCAATTATTTTTTTTCTTTAATGATATTTTGAAATAGTAATAAGGTCACAACTTGTCATATTTCAAGTTAAAACTAAAACTAAGGTGTAGGAAAGGTCTAGAATAAAGGAGGATGATGACCATTCTGGGTGCCAATGCTAGTATCTTTTGGAGAGCAGATATCTCACATTTAATTATCTGTGCTCTGTGACTAGTACCTGCACTCCTGTATGCATGGACATGTTCCACCTATTCCAGCGTTCAATCCTCTTCTCCATTCTATTTCAGTAGTCTGCATGGTGTGTCCATGCAGGGCAGGGAAGTTCAGAGGTGAAGGGACATGCTGGGATGAGAACAGCTGATGCCATTTGGGACCATCAGCAAGGCTGGACTGACACACGAGTGCCGAGGCTGGACTGCACAGTGCTGTGCCACACAGCACTGGGAATTACCTGATCCTCTTACCCATTTAGGGAATTCCCTGCCATGCTCCCCTGGGCATCAGAGGCGCACCCATAGAGCCTCAGAGCTCAGGCCAACCCACATGCAGTGATTTAATCCCAGCTCCCATATACTGAAAAACGTGGAATGATGTAGTTTTTCTGCTACAGAATGCAAACAACAATCCTTATTTTATACAGAGACAGAAAATGAGACAAAGAATTTGCAGAACTGCAATGAAAGTCATAAAAATCATCTTGTAGTAACCACTACTTTTGCCCAAAATAAGCTACTTTGTGCATTGAACTATGTAACTGTTAAAAACACCTCACCTTCTTTTGTTCCATAATTCACCACTCTTTCCAATGTATGAATTTCCTTTCTCAATTCTTCTTTTAGCAAATGTCCCCTCACCTTTTTTCAAACGAAGGACTCAATATCTGTATTTCTAATATTTTTGGGTTTATTTTTGCCAGAAACTTTTAAATGGATAAATAATGAACAGAAGATAATTCAACCTGCAAATAATGGTAAAATGAAAGAGACAATAATTTACCAATGAATACCATTCAGCAATGTCTGTAGTTGTGACACTGATTGGTTAGTGTATTTGTATCCTGGTAATTTATCTAGGAAGGAAAATGAGTAGACAGCAGAGACCACATTACTAAATTATCCTATTACACTTTTATTTAGAAATGTAAAATTCATGCAGACAGACTTTGAATAGACTGGATTTTAACAGCAAAGTAGTGCAATTCAAGCTCAGGCACCAGCTAGCAGCAAAGATATTTTTCACCATCTGCTTTTGGAAAATCCAGATTCTTGTTCCCAGTACAGCTCCCACACATTTTCTCTATGGGTGTTCATCTTCCATCCTAAAAGATTTTTAACCTGGTAATACTTCTGAATTCAAAACCCTGTGCAAATTCATGTCCCTTCCTGAAATCAATGGCAAAGCTCACTTAGACTTCAATAAGCCAAATAAATTGCCCTTTAAATTTTAGAAGTCTGAAGTTGGCCATCTGGCTCCAGATGGTCTGAAACTACTCTTTCAGGACTGATTCTCCAGAGATATCTTAAGAGAGCAGATTCCATTCCTGCTGGGATTGGAGCCATCAAGTCTAGGGTCACTTCACCAGCACAAATGCAAAGCCACTTCTACCAGAGAAAGCCCACCTGGTTTTCAGTACTCAGGGTACTCCTTAGCGTCCCTTGCAGCAAACTGCTGACATTTCTTTTACCAACAATTACACATGCCCTCCCCCATCAAACAGCAGTGCCCTAAGCTAGACACAAATAGCATTACTGGCCATTCTAGTTTTGTGTATCTCTGCATCATTATTAGTGTATATTCTGAATTATATTGGTATATATTCTGTATATTTTATATACATATTATATATGCATCAGGCAAGGAAGACAGGAGCCAGCATGGCTGATTAGGAACTTGCTGGTTAAACAAAAGAGAAAGACAGCTGAAGCAAGGACAAGGAAGTGGCCAGGAAGAGTATGGAAACAAAGGTTGGTCGTGTTGTCAACCAAGATGAGGCTGGAACTGAACATGACAAAGGAAGCAAAGCTTCTAAAGGAAGAAGTATGATACATTTATCACACTTCTAAAAGTATGATAACCAGAAAATGAAGGTCAGAGGAGGTGACCCTAATAAGCAGTGCTGGAAAAGTGGTAGCAATGATGACGATAATGCTGAGGCACTCAACAATTTTTTCACCTCAGTCTATAATGACAATCTCTCTTTCCACACATCTCACACAGATGGACAGCAGGATGGGGACTGGGGAAGAAGCAAAGTATTCTCCATTGTAAGAGAAGATTGGGTTTGTAACCACCTCAGGAAACTGAATGAACATCAGTCTACAGGACCCAATAAAATTCATCCCAGAGTCCTGAGGGAATTGGCTGATGTAGTTGCCAATCCATGATATCTCCATGATATTTGAAAAGTCACAGGAAACAGGTGAAGTCCCAGGTGACTGGAAAAAGGGAAATATTGCACCTGTCTTTAAAAAGAGGGTAGAAAAAAGGATCCTGGGAACTACCAACCTGTCAGTCTCACCACTGTGATTGGGAAGATAATGGAACACATCCTCCTAGAAGTTGTTCTCCATGGAGAAGCTGTCCATGGAGGACAGGGAGGTGATTAAAGATGGCCAGCAGAGCTCCACCAAGGGCAAGTCCTACCTGACCAACCCAGTGGCTTTCTCTGATGGAGTGACTGCATCAGTAGACAAGGGAAGGACTACAGATGTCTTTTGTCTGAACTTCTATCCTGACTTCTACAAAGTCCCCCACAACATCCTTCACTCTACCTGTGAGAGAGGTGGATTTGATGAGTGGGCTGCAAGATGGATAACAAAGTGGTTGGGCACATCCAGAAGGTAGTGGTCAATAGCTCAGAGTCCTGATGGCCACCAATGACAAATTGTGTCCCTTCCAGATCTGTACTGAGATCAGTGTTACTTAATATCTTCATTAACAACACAAATGAAGGAATTGAGTGCACCCTCAGCAAAACTGCAGATGACTGAGTGCTGAGGTTGCCACACCAGAAGGGTAGGATATCATCCAGAAGGACCTGGACAAGCTCAAGAACTGGACCCATGGGAGTCTCAAGAGGTGTGATGAGACCAAGTGCAAGGTGCTGCATCTGGGCTGGGGCAGCCCCAGGTACCAACACAGGCTGGGGATGAACAGATCAAACCAGCCCTGTTGAGAAGGACTTGGGGGTTCTGGTGGATGAGAGGCTGGGCACAAGCTGGCAACGCTGCTCACAGCCCAGAGAGCCAAATGTGTCCTGGGCTGCATCCAAAGCACTGAGGGCACCAGAGCAAGAAAGGAGATTCTGCTCCACTCTGTTCACTCCAGTGAGATCCCACCTGCAGGGCTGCATCCAGCTCTGGGACCCAGCACAGGAAGGACAGGGACCTGCTGGGGCGAGTTCAGAGGAGGCCACCAAGATGATCAGAAGGATGGAACACCTCTCCTATAAGAATAGGCTGAGACATTTGTCATTGGACCTAAGTGTGGACTTCCACTACCTGAAGAGAGCCTACAGAAAAGATGGAGGGGGCTTTTTAAAGGACACATAGTGACAGGACAGGGGGAATGGCTTCAAAATGGAAGAGAGTAGGTTAAGATTAGACATTAGGAAAAAAATTCTTTTCTATGAGGGTGGTGAGGCCCTGGCAAAGGTTGCCCAGAGAAGCTGTGGGTGCCCTGTCCCTGGAAGTGTTCAAGGCCAGTCTGGATGGAGTTCTGAGCAATCTGATCTGGTGAAAGCTGGTTCTGTCCATGGCAGAGGAGGTGGATAATCTTTCAGATCTCATCAAACTTATGCCATTCTATGATTCTATGGCTCTATGGAATATTCATAAATGCATACCTATATTCAGTATATATTTATCAGCATATATTCCAAATTATTTCCTGTTAATACATTTGCTACCACAATAGCAAATATTAACATATTTTATATTTTTCAAAACAGTTTACAATCCAGATGGCCTGCTGTACTCCTACAGAGGGGCTGCTGTACTCCAGTTTAGCCTCAGTTCAAAAAAAATAGGTTTTTATGTGAGCATGAGTAAATGCAAACAAACCAAGCTTTCAGTCTTGTATACATGTATCAGTCCATTTTAGTCCCTGTAATTCTCTTCACTTGGCAATTATGTTTGCAAGTGATTTATTTACTATGTATTAAAGATTTCATTCTTTTGTGTAGCGTGATTCAATGGTCATTTTTTTGCCAAAATTTCTTTTAAAAATTCATGTATATTCATAGCAATGTATTTTTAATGCAGAATGCAACAAAGGCAGAAGTCCTTTGCTTTTCTCCAGAAAAAAATGCTATTACCCAGCCCCTAATTTTCACCACATAACCTCATCAGTTCTGCAAAGGCCTCTTGAAATGCATTCTATGGAATTAAAAAGAAATTACATGTATACCACTGATGGTGTTTTAATGGAAATAATGGAATTGTGGAAGTACTGGATTGAAGAAAAGCAAATGAAGGAACAAAATATTCATGAAAAATAAAGAAGAATAGTTATGAAATTTACTCTTGCATAAGTTTGACTTCTATTCCCAAGAAATGAATTGGAGTTTAAAAATTGCAACAATATTTCAGGATAATAGTAGAGCTGACTGAATAACAAGAAAAATATTTCATAGAAAAATAATTTCAACATTGTTTCTATTCCACAGTGTACTAGAAGTCAGACCCATTTTCTGTTAAAAAAAAAAAGAATTTTCACGTTTTAAGATCAATATGAGAATTAACACTGAAACCTCAGCTGAAGCTAAGCAAATTCAAGCTAGGGAAAAGATTTCTGCAGTGAACACAATTAACCCCAGAGCAATTTAACAAGGTTTTTAGTGGATTTTCTAATATTAGAAATGCTTAAACCAAGACTGGAATGAGGTTTTGGTTTTTTTTCTGTCTGTTTTTTTTCACCCTGAAAAGATAATCTATCATTCAAGGAGAACCACTGGACTTGAGGTAAGTTCTAAACTGGTTTAGATTGGACAATGACCATATGAAGGCCCATCTGCCTTTGAAATTCATTAGCTAAACTCTACAGAGGAATAGTTAATGACATTAGGAAGAAATAGCGTGGGATTTCATGTTTGTCTAGAATTACACAAATGTGATCATGAGGAACAGATTTAAAAACTTTTTTGAAACTGCTTTACAAATACCAATAATTGGAGATGTGCCTAAATCTAGTTAAAACAGCTGATCCCAAGTGATCAGTAAGAAGATAAGGAGTTTCTCTCCAATTGGTTTGAATATTGCTAATATTTTGCATATTCTGTTATCTATAAAGCTGTTTGGAAAGGTGCAAAATCATTATTTTCCATTTTTTATAGGGGCATGAATTGAAGCCCTGATAGATAAGATTACTTCCCTAAGGTCAGAAATAATATTATAGCCTTCATGTCAAATTTGCTTCTGCAGCCACTAAACAATGGGAGCACTGCAGCCCTCTTGCAGTATGGGTAGCACAGTAATGCAGGAAAACTGGGATTGGAACCCTGTGCCTGGGCCTCACTTTTACTCTCATGTGTAGACATCGTGTGTTTCCCAAGCCAAATGTTTCTTTTTCAGCATTCACCAGCCTGGATAAAAGTGGTCATTCGTCATCTTACATGTGAGCTATGAGGGAGCGCAGGTGAAGAAAAAATAATGACATTACTGCCAGTCAGAACATCTGAATCACCCAGTACATTTACTCCTTTAAATATCTACTGTCTTGTAATTTCCTTGGAGCCAAACTGAGTTTTATTCTGTTCTTTATATTGCAGTAATGCACTTTTGGTACTAATAAATGAATAATGATTTTCAACAGTATTCAGGAAAAAATATCACATTTCAAGGCACTGTTTGACAACTGTGACATTGACTGCAACACTTATCAGACAGTCTTTGGAGTCACCATCACAAACTATCAGAAAAGTTTCCTAAGTGCAAAGGTTGAGTAAATGTTCACTAACCATTAACCATTCACAGAACCATTATAACTCAGTATGCAAACAAAAACACTCTTTCCCCTGAAAAATCTCATTGTGAAAGATGCTCTATAGTCTTAAATATGTTAATTCAGTGGAGTGATGCTCAAGTTTATACATAGCCATCTCCCCTCCTGCACACACAAACCTCTCCTCGTAAAAGTGAAGGTCAGGCTACAGTCAGAGAAACCACTCTCTTTGAGAGGCTAAACATCTGTTTGGAAACCCAAATGGATGCTAACCACTAAAACCACCTCAGCTCAGGCACTCCTCTCAAAACCATTTCTTAATCCCTCATTTTTACTCCAAAAAGATCCAGAACACATCTCCCGCAAGTCTGCAGGAAAGCATCGTTGAGCTCGCCACAGCCTTGGTAACCAGGCAGGAGAACACAAAGTCCTGGTGCCTTTGTTAGGGGCAGCTCTTGCCACAGGAACAGCAGTTAGACACACTACAGTCCTGTCTTCCAAAGTAGATTCTCCTACCAAGTCCCTGTCTATATCCCAAGACAACTCTATGGTAAAGGAAGAGCCCAACAAAAAAATCAAGTAGCATTAATATTAACACTGGTGAAAGCCAAACTAGGTATAGTGCACAACCATTTACATAATTCAAGTGAATTAGAAAATTATATCAACCAAGGTAAAGAGGTCTTTTAATGGACTTTCAAAACTATTCTGAACAGATGTATAGAAAATAAATATCTTTACCTGTTCATAAATACTGTGGATTGGCAAGAAACTGCAACCCTTTGCAATCAACACTAAGTAATTTATGCATTTGGGGAAGAAAATCCTATTTTATATGAATTTATGAAGAAAGATGGAACTCACTAAGTGCACATTTCCAGTTCAGATTGTTTTCCTAGACATGTGCCCTGAGAGCATTTGGGAAAATGATAGAATCATACAATGGTTTGGGTTGGAAGGAACTTAAAGATAATCTCTTCCCAGCCCCCTGCCATGAGCAAGGAACACCTTCCACTAAAAGGTGAAGTGAAAACAGGGATTTACCAGTTCACTTACTACAAATATTCAGTGTCAAGGGGAAACAGCACAGCAACCCTGCATTCTGTACCCATCTTCATAAAAAGTCAATATTGCTGTCACATATAACAATGTTGACCTAAAGAAAATCTCTCTTTTCTACTAGCAAGTCACTGGAGAGCTACACTTGTATAATGATTATTTATATTATAGTTGTTATATATTTTAAAAAGTGGTGCCTCTTCTTATATTAAACCCTTGCCACAACCTCTCCAAGTCACATCCAAAGGAAAAAAATACTTTTAAATAATTTAGATATCCATCCACCAGAAAAAGATTCAAGGTCTGTGCAGGGCAGTTATTCTGTCATTTCCACAAGTGGTTTAAAGGCTTATCTGAAATAGAGCTGAAAAACTATTATTTTTTTTCTGCTGCCTAATAAATCTAGATTTGGATGAAAAAGAAATAAATTGCACTTAAAAAAAAGGTAAAGCTCCATCACAGTGCAAAAAATATTTCAGAATTGAAAACATACCTCTTGGCAGCTCCTAGGACTTCAATTCCATGTTCATTCTCTTTGACTTTTAAGTATTCACTACTCCAGAAAGCTCCTTTATTACTTAGCTTTAAGATTCCTTTTTTCATGGTCATACTTTTGTCCTTTGCTTCTTGAGTGTGTCAGTGGAAATGTGGTATGATCTGCCCTTGAATTAATTAGAGTAAACAGCTCATTGGAAATTATTTTCTAGTCCTCTGACTGAGTTGAACCTCTAGATTAGCTGCTACCGTAGAGTTTGCCACTGGACTGAACCACAACAAACAGCATTTTTGGTTATGTGTTTTTGTAAGGAACTTCTGCTTCAAGCTGAGAAAAACCACCACATTTTGGTCTAATAAAAGGGTAAGACACTAACAAAACTATCAGGATCTGTATTACCTACATAATACATTGAAGGAGTGGTCTGGGGCACATGAAATTCAACAGCAGTGAGTTGCTTGGTTGCTTTTTTCTTCCAAAACCCTGAAATACTGTATGGCATCAATGTGCCTTACATAATATCTCCATTCTCCTTAGGTAGATTTATAGCTATAGTTATAGTTATGTTAGGAAAAAATATTTCTGCTAATTCCTCTGTCTTTGTGCATTTACAATTATAAAAGCTATTGAGGCTGATACACAAACAGGAAAATTTACCTAACTTTTGGTAAGCTGAATATCTAACCTTATACATGTCTGTGTTTTGGTGAATACATGCAGCTACAACAAACATAATTTGCAGTTGTATTTGTTGTCCCTTAGATGATCACAAGTTACAGGACTAAGCCAGTCACTGATACATTGCTATGGCTTATGACCTGGTTGGAAAATTCTGAGGTCTTTCAGTTTGCTGCTACACAGGCCCTATGGCTGACTGGCTCATAACTTCTGCTTCAGTAAACAAAATGCCTTGTAGAATTTCACAATGAACTATTGCATAAATCTCTTACCTTACAGAGTCCCCATCCCCGCTTTCATTCTGATAACAATATGAATATCAAATTCCTCCCGCTGCCCTGCATTGATGATTTCCCTCAGACTGGCCTGGCCTGCAGAGAGAACCCCTCCACCAAACTTTTAAAATGCCATTACTTTAGCCTTTAAACCTGTTCTTAACTTTACTTCTGCAATGGTATTTACAAATCTCTTCCATCTGGTATTGATTAGGAATTATAAGCTCTGCTTTAAAATTCCACTGTGTTCATTTAGCCCTTTCCCCACTATAACCTCATTTCCCTGTTTACATCCTGGCACACATACTGGAGGCATCATGGGACCCAGGGATGGAGGTTGTTCCTAAAATTGTAATTTAAATGTGCCTGAGACTATACTATGGCACTGAGATAAGCAAGAAGAGAATGGTGTGCAGCCATATTATGAACCATCTTGAGCATTCAAAAAAAGGGACAATTTCTGCCAACAGCCCTACCAGGAAGAGTTCTCCCAAAATATCAGCAGAACGGCAATGCTTGGGAACGTCCTGGATGCTGCTTGATTTACAAATACAGCCTCAGCAAAGTATCTTGCTTCTTAGTTGTCCATATGGGGCTGAAAACAAACCAGTAAAGGTGTTTGATTCAGTCCCAGGTTATTCTGTAATATGTAACAAATATAACTGTGTAGAACCTACTTTTCTATAGGAAACAGTTGTTTTATGTAACATCCCAAACTGAAAACAATACACCTGTAGAGTGCAGTGCCTTGTTCTTGTGGCCATCTGAAAAGATCATTTTCATCAGGAGCTGATAAGAGATCAGACACTGAAGCTGATTTCAAGCACTAGGAAACTGAAGGCACACAAAGGATAGATCTGGCTGTGTCTCAGCTGCTGCAATGAAGTACAAATCATGAGAGATACTATTTGATTTAATTTGAATGAATGTTGCCAACAGGTCCAGGGAGGGGATCCTTCCCCTCTGTTCTGCACTGGTGAGGCCACACCTGGAATACTGTTTCCAGTCCAGGGCTCCCAGTAGAAGAGAGGCATGGATACAGCAGAGAAAGTCTGACCAAGGGCCATGAATGATGAAGGCACAGGAGAGACTCACTTGGGATGGCTCAGCCTGGAGAGGACAAGGCTCGGGGGATCTCTTCTGTTTATGTCAATGCCTGCTTCTTTGAGGTCAGAGTCAGGCTCTTTTCAGTGATGCCCAGTGAAAACAGGAGCCAATGGGCAAAAACTGAAACATGGGAGGCTCCCTCTGAGCACCAGGAAATGCTTTTTTACTCTGGAGGTCACTGGCATTTCAGGTTATTCAAAAAGATTTTGAAATCTCCAATTCTTTCAGATATATGTCTTAGGGAGAAGGTCCTAAACCACCTGCCTTAGGCATCTTGGCTTGAGCAGCTTTGGACAAAGTGACCATCAGAGGTCGCTTCCAACTTCAGCCATTTTGTGCTTCTGTGATTATCAAATTTCCCACCCAACCAAATTTGAAACTTCAAGTGAAGTTCAGCATAATGCTATTTCTCTCATATTTATGTATTAATTTAGATGCAAACAGAAAATCTGTGTGCTGAGGAGCTCCACAGGGAAAATTATTCCCCAAGAACTGCTGACACACATGATCAAGTCCTTGTCTCCTTGTCTCTGTACTGTACAGGCTTTTTTCTTTTTTTTTTTTTTTTTTTTTTGAGGGGGATAAATACCATTGCAATGGTAATAAAAGCAGTTTCCATATCTGTGTTCTGACATGCCAGTTACACATACAGAATTTCCGAATTTCTTCAGGCATCTACAATAGGAATGTGTAACATTGCATACTATTAAAGATAGCAAAATGCTTTAAGTTCTAAGGTTCAGAATCTTGGCCACAATTTAAATAACTTGGATAACAGAGAGCATAAAAATTTCAGTGGCAAGATATGAATATATATTCTAGCTTTTGACATGTCACTTACAATTGCAAACAGAAATTAATAGAATGAAAAGAAGAAAATGTCATAGAGTAGAGACTGGGGTGCACTTGAACTTTTTCTATTTGTACTTTGATCGAGTGGTCCATTTTTTGTCCCCTAAATTAATCATATTTTATCTTACATGCTTTACTGATGGCATCAATACAGGAAATATTGTTCTTAAAGTAGTTTCATTTCACCTTAATGACACTGACATCACTACAATTCCTAATGGATTCCTTGGTTCTTTATAAGTTCATGTATATTCAGGTATGCTCCTTAGCACTCTTAAGAAACCTACTACATAGAAAACTACTGTGTTTTGTTTGTTTTTCTGAGTAAGGTTAGTATTCATAAAAAGGCTACGACAGCAGACATTTAACTCTATCATTGAAATCAGAAGAAATGCAGTTCTCCAAGATTCTTCACAAGTATGTCTCAGTCCCACATGTTAGAGCTGCATAGACGTCTCTGTGTATAACAATTTCACCAGAAGGATGTAAAAGAACATCATCAGAGATTACATAAAATGGTGACCCCTTTCATGAACCTGAATAAGACCAATGGGCTGTTTCAAACTGGACAAGACCATCCTGCATCAGGCTTCGCAGCAGCACACAACTCTACATCTCAGTACACAGCCCTGGATGTGTGTTTCAGGGTTTCCAGGACTTGAAGTCAGTAGCTCGCTTGCTGGCAAATATAAATACATTGTATCTGAAAGAGACAGTGTTATGTATTTGTCAACATTTTCCTTTCAGTTTGGCAGCATAAATTCTGAGGATGAGTGAGTGAGCGGATGGGAAAAGAGCCCAAGTGACACAAGGGAATTGACATGTCAGTGCCCATTGTTGACTAGAAGCTCCTTAGCATGCTGCTATGAATCAACAGACATTTCTACTTTCACACTTACAGAGATCTGTTATAAAAGACATCCCAGAGCTCCGTTTCATCTTGCTTGCCTTACAATGTTTATATGCTGCCACTGGGACAGAGAACAGATGTGATGGATTAACTAGCAATAAATCATATGTCAGTGAACACACAGCATTATCATTCTGAAAAGGTAGTATTAAGTATTGCTCTAGAAAAAATGATAACATTTCCCTGTAAATAAATGGTTCTTTGTCCCATACATGACCATCCCAGCCTGAATCCCACTCTCCAAACAGTAGTGCTTTACTTCCCTCTTTAAAACAGAATTAAGTATTAGTTCAGGTTCAATGAAAATGAAGATTAATCAAGCAGTCTTCAAAGCTGTGATACCGAGCACCATGTCCCACCATTTTCTCTATCATTAAAGCTAATGAAGAAAAAGTTTCTTACAACTGGTAGAACTCCCACCAACAAAGCAGCAACACAAATGAAGCCCTGCCAGTCCAGTCACATCCTCCCCAGGGAGCACTTCTACTCCCCCGGCATCTATTTTCTGATGGCAAGATGCCGACTCCTACAACCTCCACAAGGAACCCAAGAGTCATAACATCCCTCATTAGTATTTGCACACCATCTGGTGACTATTACTGAATTAACTTCTCACAGAAAATAAGTTTTTTGAATATAAGCATAAAATTAAGACTTTGATATGAAATATTACTCTTCTCCTCCCTCTCCCCAACCCAAAAAATTGCAGAATTTTTAAAAGAGAAGAAAGAGTGTGAGAAAGATACAATAAAAAAAACCAAAGAGTTTTCAAGTGCCCACATTGTCCTTCTTCCCAATTTGTGATGGTATAATTTAGTGCATACATGGGCTGTTTGGGTACAGCTCTTACTCTATTTGCTTTAGTTAAATAGCATGCACACTTGTTGAGCACTGGAAAAAAATGAGTGATGATTTTATAGTTGTTTTACTCCAATCTACCATTTTTTTCTGGGAAGATCCTCATAAGATTAAAACCCTGTGTGTTTCATTTGTCTCTGCAAGTCCCCAGGTGCTACAAGGGCCTTTGGATGGTGAAGTTCATTTCCCCTGTAGTACTACCCTGGGAGAAGAGAATAAGGTAAATCTTCAGGTTTGAAGTACCAGTTAAGGGAATTTTTTTCCTTTGGGAAGGCAAGGGGGAAAGCAAGAATGTTTTTGTAGTTTGATTTCTTTGCATTTCTTTTAGTGCTATTTTTTTCAGAGGGAAGAAAGTCCTGGCAACACATATTAACCAACCATTTGATTTCACTGATTGCAATTAGAAATTAATCACCAACTACAATTTAGAGCAAAGCTGTGACAATGCAATATAACTGACATGGTATTTATTAGTTAAAATGTTAAAAAGTTCTCCCCAAACAAACCAGTGATATAACTGCCTATTCAGATAAACCACCAGGTTTCAAAGAAGCAAAAGTTTTGATGCTATGGCAATTTTAGGAAAAACAGCTGTTCAGGTTACATGCAGCAGTTATCTTTTAAATTAAATACATTGGTAATATTAAAGGAATTTTAATGCAACTGCAAAAAATTAAAAATAAAATACCAAGGACCATATGGTACTGCCATAAAACATTTATGTCCAAATATTTGCTCTCATTCTCATCCAATGAAAACAAAGTCCCAACTAGGAAGCAGAACTCATTTCTCTCTAACAACCAATAAAATATCCCCCTGCCAAATTACAAACTACAGCAAGCAAATTCCTCCTTGCCAGTCATAACTGAAATCAAACTTTGTCAGGGAAGGCAGGATGTGTTTCAAAAGTTGGACCAAAACATTTTACGATTCACCAAAAGACCCCACAGTATCACAGTCCTTGTAAAAAACTGCAGTGAGAATGATTTTTCTCTCCAAAACACTTAAAGTCTTTACATGTTAACACTGAAATATATGGGTTAGTGATGTCCAGCATATGTGCAGCTGTTTGCCAGATCAGAATCTGAGTACAACTGATGATTTGTTTCTTAATCAATACTTTAGCCAAGAGAGATTGAAAGTTATTTGAATTGCTGGTCCTGGAAATGTTAGATGTCTGATTTCAAGTTTAAAGGATCCAGATTCCACAGGTTAAACCTCTTCAGTTATAATGCTGAACATTCTGGCCCAAATCCAACAAAACACTTATACACATGTTTGACCTAAAACACAGAGACAGCTGCAGAGAACTTAAAAGTTAAGAATTTACAGGACCAAGGAAAGAATGCTTGATACCATTCAGGATCAAGCCTAAATACCATCAATCTCTTTAAAAGACTTTGATTTCTAAAGGTTCTTCCTTCTATAATTTAACATAGAGCTATATGAAAATCTGACTAGTCTGTTCAAACCTGACTGGTTTAATATATTAATATAGATTAACCTGGCATCAAGTTAATCTATATTAATCCTTCATAAAGAAAAAAAAAAAGAAACCCTGATGAGTTTTCTGTAATTTTAGAAGGGTGGAGATGTAAGCACTGTCTCAATCTAAGGTAGGAGCATTGGGTACAAAAAGTGACAACAAAGCATGCTGGTCTTTGACCTCTGTACAACCTAATCCTTAATTTAAGCTATGCCATAACAGACCAAGATGGCAATGTAATTAAAATAAATTCACACCAATTCAAAAACATAGATAAATATCAAACAGACTTTTGAAAATCAAGTAGAAGCTTTTCACTTGTAGTTTTGAACAGACATTTTGCTTTGTATAAAATGCTCACCAAGAACATCTGATGGTCAGACTCAACTGAATCACAAACAGCACTGCTGATGCAATCACTCTCACCAGAGACTCTGCTGCTCTGGTGGCACTGCCCAGAGCAGCCAGCTCAGGCCATGCTGAGCTTGCCCTGATGATACATTTGGACCAGAGCTCAGCACCCACATCCTCAAAGAACAATTCACTGGGCACTAGCACTGAATTTTCACTGATTAAAAGTCCCTGCAGCTGTGCTTTCATGGTGCAGTTCTGAAAGGATTTACAGAATCACAGAATCACAGAAATTCTAGGTTGGAAGAAACCTTTAAGATCATTGAGTCCAACCCATGTTCTAACACCTCAACTAAATCATGGCACCAAGTGCCACATCCAGTCTTTTTTTAAACACTTTGAGGGATGGTGACACCACCACCTCCCTGGGTAGATGATTCCAGTATTTGACCACTCTTTCTGTGAAAAACTTCCTCCTTAATTCTAGCCTGTATCTCCCTTGGCTCAGCTTGAGACTGTGTCCTCTTGTTCTGTCTGTTGTTGCCTGGAGAAAGAGACTGAGCCCCAGCTCACCACAGCCACCCTTCAGGAACTTGAAGAGAGTGATAAGGTCATCTCTGAGTCTCCTTTTCTCCAGGCTGAAGGAGGATTCATCCCTTTTGGAAACATATTCATGCTATACAGGGCTGGAGCATTGCTGCTCTGTGAGCTGAGCCTCCCTCGCTCCTGAGCAGCGCCACCAGGCTGGGTGCTCAGTGCTCTCCTCCCAGGGTGGCAGTCCCAGGGGAGGGGACAGCTCCACCCAAAACTCTCACCGGTGAAAATCACACTCATGTCCCACAGGATTTTCAGCTAGTTCAGCATTCTGTCTGGTTAATATTAGGCCTGCATTTCTCTGCTGTGTTGTTTTGACTTCTAAAAGCAAAGAGTCTTTGAATCATAAAATAGTTTCTGTTGAAAGCTCATCTAGTTTCAAGCCCTCTGCTGTGGGCAGGGTCACCTTCCACTAGACCAGGCTGCTCAAAGCTCCATCCAGCCTGGCCCTGAACACTGCCAGGGATGGGGCATCCACAGCTTCTCTGGGCATCCTGTGCCAGTGCCTCACCACCCTCACAGTAAAGAATTTCTTTCTAATATCCAATCTAAACCTACTCAGCCTCAAGCCAAAGTGTCCACTCTCCCATAATTCTCAGTATTTTTTCCTCATGCATATGCAGCATATTATAATTTTCAGAGCTACTTTAGTGTAAGGGTAACACAGACTTTAAGAGAGAAGGGTATCTATAGTTTTTGTGAAGGCATTATTAATTTCTCCAAATAGAAAACTAGTTTGGGGGTTTTTTCCTCTTAAAAGAGGAAACTAAGCTGCTTCCTACAGATTCTTATCAGAAAAAGATAAGGCTGAAGAGGGATTGCTGTCACGAAAACTGACCCTTATGTGTAACTCAGAATGCAGATGATTTTTTTAAAATTTGTTTTGAACAGGAGCACAGACTTTTAACAGAAAAGCCTATTTATATGTTTTCTGCAATAAGGAATCATAGGGTTAAAAACCCTATGTAATTGTTCCACTGAGTTTGATCATGTATTACAATGATCCATTTAAGAAAGTGCCCTCAATCTCCAGCTTCAGAATGTTGCTTTGTTTTGTCTGTACCCTTCTAGAATTTTCTTCTCTATTTTAGTTCCTGTGTACCAGGACTAAGTAACCTCCTCTGATAAGAAAACAGATGGAGATCTCAGAATCTCTCATTGCAAAGCATATTTTCAAAAAAATATTGTAACCATTTTTTTTCCCTCCAACACTCTCCAAAGTATTACCTTTCTTAAAAAGTGTGTGCCAAAATTGAACTCAAGGCCCCATTAGATTTTCATCAGACTCCCAAAATAATATAATTTTCCTATCCTTTACTTGAGATTTCTACATCTGATATATTGAAGCTTCACATTATCTTCCCTACTGTGTCAGCTGGCAGCTCTCCTTTAGCTGATTATTTACCAGAACTCAAAAGCCTTTTAAAGCCACAGCCTTCCAGAACAAGGGTCTCCATCTCCCAAACACTGGCTTTGTCCCAAGTTTGTCTCCATTTGGCCATGCTACTGCACACACTGCGCACCTCCATTTACCTAAACAAGCAATCTGAGATCGCTGTTTATCAATGGTCTGCCGTGCTCATCTTCAGCCACTTTTCCCTATCTGTAATACTTATGAGTAATACAAATTCTGAATCCAGAACAGTGTCATTGAATAACAAGTTAACTTTATATAAAAGTCTGTCAGGTGACTATAAAGCAGATCCAGTAAAGCTCTTGGCACATGCTTAAACCTTAAGCACTTTACTCACACTGATGTTAAGAACCTTGTTGTCTGCACACCCAGGACTGTGCTGCAGAAGAGAAATAAAATTCACTAGCACAATCGATCTGTACAGCCAGGATTCCAGGTCTGGCATGTCATTCTGAGATTTCATGGTAGCCAGCAATAACGTTTAATGCAAACATAAAAAGCTGAGCTCAGACTGAGAAATTATTCACTAAAACAGTGAATCCTTTCTATAGAAAGTGTTAGGATTCTTTTATCTCATTCTTGTATTTTGTGTAACACCTGTACATGAAAAGCTGGGGTTTAGACAATAAAATACTTCTTGCTACGGACAATTTTTTTTTTCCCCATTCACTCTACTTACACTGGAAAGGTCACAGTCACTCTGCTTCCACTGTGCTTGGGAGAATTAATCCCCATACCTGGTTTTGTATTTGATGATACAATTTTGGCTTAGAAGAGAACATTGTTTGGAAAATCTGTACTTCTGTGCACCCACATCTCCCTCCATCCCAGCTCACAGTTTTTATTATTACTGTTGATTGGGTTTTAAAAGAAAGACCATTGTTATGAGTTCATAACACTCCCTCTGAAAGAAAACAGAAAAAAAATGGAAAAAGTGTACAAATTTAGCATAGTTATCCTGTTTCAACTCTTGACATGCTGGATGCTATCTTAAAGGATACTGCTTCACTTTGCCTTCAAACTTGTCTTTTCATAAACAGATGGACAAATTTATTTAAAACCTGTCATAACTTAAACCATCAAATCCCTTGTATACACACAATAGATTTTTCTCTTGTCTCTATCAGAGGCATTGGTCAAGCTATGGCTGGAGTACTGTAGAGATATTGATTAGCTCTCTCTTGTTCTCTGAATTAAAAATTAGAGTTCACAGATAGAGAATCAACAGTTCATCCAGACTAAATCCAAGATATTTTTGTATTTGTCATCACATCCTCTAGATATTTTTAGTCTTATTCAAGTTCCTCTGAAAGGAGGTACAACGTAAGTGCTGCTTTCTATGGGCCACCTTTAAAGCAAGGGCATAGAGCATTACTTCATCTTTCATTATGTATATCACACATTTCTAAATGTGATATCAATGTAGTGTAAGCTGCTAAATACATCCTCATTTGCATATATGTAGAGTGAGATTTGCTGCTACTTCCACAGCTAGCTAATGCCGCATCTTAGTGGTATTACACAGAAAATGTAAATTGGGGAATCCCTGATTTATCTTGTACAGCAGAAGAAAACCCTGATTTACAGTTATTTAGGTTTTGAAATCTGTAATATGGGAATAATGGCAGGGAAAAAATGGGCTGGGTGCATTTTTTCAAATGATTCGTGTGAGATAAAATAAATTCCCATGTTATTTTATGTATTTGGGGTATTAATTTTACTCAGGTCACAGGAAAACAGCTACACTTTCATTAATGAAATGCTCTTAGGCTAATTTCCATTTGTATGCAAGCAACATCACCAGGTTTAGTACATGCACACAGTCATACATACTTATTCCGATATCTGCATGAGAAGAAAGCGAACAGGCTTTTGATTTATTACACACAAATTGAATGAATAAGATAACATTTTATTAGCAAGATACCATTATAAAAATGACTATAAATGGATACAATACAATACAAGTAGTATATTGCCTTATCAGTAAATCTACTGTATGCTAGGACCTGGTACATGTTGTAATAAAAAGATAATTAAAAGTATTGAATCACAGAACCATACCAAGAAATAGCCCAGTAACAACAAGATCCATTAGTGAAACAGTATGTACTGCCAACCAGGTTTGAAAAAGACTAAAGTGAAGTCAATTTTAAGGAAGAAGAATATAAATCTGAAGCCCAGGCAGGAAAATAATAAAGAAGGGAAGTATTTTGCCAACTTTCTCTAAAATAGACAAGAAAATGACTGAGCACAAGGATTTCTTGTTTGAGGATTTTATCTCATACCTTTTTAGTGAGTGTGTTTTTGGGAAGGTGGCATTCACATACTTCAACAAATAATATAATAGTAATTATATACCTGTAGAAATATTTCAGAAGGCTTTTTTCCTGTAGCGTGGGGTTTTTCCATAGTGTTTAGTTTTGGTTCGGGGGATTTTGGGGGTTGATTTTTTGTTTGTTTGTTTGTTTTTATGAACAGTGCTGTCTAGTTTTGAAAATAAACACCATCTTCTGGTCCTCAGCCCTCAGCCTTTCCCCTTTAGGTTAACTGCTTCCCCTCCCTCCCTCTGGTCAGTTTAATATGGAGATGCTGCCTGAGCCTTGTTGTACAGAATAAGCACACAACATTCTCTCCTGGGAGTTGGTTCATGCAAAACACTGCCCTGCTGAGAGAGTGGAAATTTACCCATAAGACATTCTTCCAGCAGCAAGACTCCAGAGGAAACCTGATCAGAATTTTTAAAGACGTGCCGTGATTTTTTTGTATAATTCGTACGAAGTTTCAGGGAGAAAAAATATAAACCAAATGTTTAAGGTTTGTTATGCTTGGTCTTGACCAGAAACAGATTGAGATATAGTCTCATTTGGGGATAGAAACTGAGAAGAAGACAGCAGTGGATCATTTTCCACAGATTTTCTGCTGCTATGTGTTCTCCTGTGATTTGTTTTAGGTTTTTTTTTTTCCTCCTTCTGACTATCAGTTTATAGTCTCTGCAGCACTTCAGCTGATCAATACACCAGCTCTCCTCCTTCCACACACAGGCAGAATCTTACTTGCTTTAAGACATGCTGGTGGTATTTGCAAAATAAAAAAAAACATTTATTTTTACTACCTAAGTTTGTATCACTGATTTATTAAGAAAATATACCTCCAAGCAATATAGAACATAAGAAAGGTGATAATTTTAAAGTAATTGTTTCTTAAATACCCCTGAAAAATTTTGTGGGAGAATAATGAATATAAAATCTCTTTTAAGAAAGGAGCCTTTAATGTTGGGCCTGATCCAAAGTCCGATGAATGCTCCTCCTTACTGGTGAGTTCGACTCAAACCAGATTTTATTGTTTAATCTTACCCTGATCGATTTCAGCAGCACAGCTCCCACAATCTTTTATTATCACAATAAATTTAACTTTTAGATTTTCATAGTATCTAAAAGTTGCAACTAGGGTAGGATCCAGTATGCCAAGTACTGTTTTGAAACTCCTTTTTAAATGGTACCCTTTTCTTCCTTCAGAGGTTTCAGTTGTTCTGTGAGTTTGCAGACACAGCCCACAGCTGCACATCAGGCAATGGTGGCAAAATCAGAGCTGATGAAACAGTGAAGTTTGCCACATGAATAAGGACTTTGCAGAACTCAACTTTTACATGCCAACATCTTTAGGAGAGTAAACACTTCTCACTTTTAATCTTAAGCAAACTAGCAACCCTTAATAAGATGCAATACCAGAAACTTTTTTTCTCTCCTCACTTCCTGCAGTGTTAGGGAGATTGCTTTACCCTTCTCTGCAGCACTGCTGAGATGCTTGCATACATTCTGGTGAACAGATTTTTAAAAGTATATTAAAAGTGGATTGCAACAATTATGTGAGGGAAGGAGAATTTAACAATCAGAGTTCAAATTTGGTGTGTGTAGATTAGCAAAAGAAAACTGAGATGTGATTACAACACTTAAGAGCCTTAAAAGAAGAAATCAACAAGCTGTAAATGGCTTCTAAATTCTGCAGAAACAGATGGAACAGGGAACCATGACTGGAATTTATATAGCGATAAAATAAATATGAAAAGGAATGTACAACTGTATCAATGGCAGCAAAAGACTCTTGGAAGTACCAAGAGAAGTGGTGGATTCCCCCTGTCCAGATAAATTTGAATCAAAATCAACGAGAAAATCAACTCAACCAAAATAAAGCAACTAGTATAATTGAAGAGATATAAGTGAAATTCTGTAGCCTAGACAAAAGATGTCTAACTATAGTACTGTTAAATGTAAATATCAGAAGAAGTACTTTTCAGATGAAAATAGGGACTTTTATTTCATTTTGATTCTAAGAAACTTATGTTTCTGCTAAAGAAGCTTCTACTTTGGAGAAACACACTCCTAGGGCACTGTATATATCAGCTCCTGTAGGGTACTTGGTACTTCACTCCAAACTCCATTCTTTGAACTCATCATTATTAGTCTTCCTCCATATCTTCTGAAAATTCAGATAGTGCAGACCTTTCTAGACCGTGTCACATAGAAACCATGAACCTACAACAATTCAAGCTTCCCTTTTGCTGTAAAATGTCTGACGCTAGGCACAAAAGCCACACATAACAGTGCAAGTTTCAGATCAATAACATAAAGTAAACAAGTCACTCCTAAAACAAATGTCAATATTGAAGGGTATGCCTCTTCTGCCCTGTTCAGTTGGAGGAGAAATAGGTGTCTCTCAGTGAGCCAGAAAGCTTGCATGCCAAATGAGCAGCTAACACAGCTTAAACAACAAGGAATGCTTGGCAAAGACATGTGTTGCAGTTCATGCACTTCTTGGGAGTGAATAGTTGCTCAGCAAAACACTTTCAATACATCTACGTTTTCCCTAGACCTTAAAATTTTCTCTTGTGCATTGAAGAATCTGCCTCTTTTTCCTTTTTTTTCATTTTTAAAGTGGGAACAGTGGTTTTAACGTTATGTCTGTAAGTGGGAACCAGGACAGTGATTTGGGAGGGGCATACACAGCATCTTCTTTGAAACTAGTGTACAGCATTTTACTCTACTGTGCTTATCCGTGAACCTGCTTTTCAACAACACCACGGTGAGTAAGAATATGTAACCTTGTGAAGAGAAAATGATCACAGGCTTTTTTCTAGGGCTAAAACAACTTGCATACAGACAGGAAATACTACTTTGCCTAAATCCAGATGCCACACCTGTTACAGCTTTGGAAAAATGTCCCAAAATAAGGAATACAGTAGCCTCAAATTCATTAAACATTTCTATGTATGAAGATACATAGAAATCTTGGACCAGAAGATTTGTTGAGTTCCAAACACTGTTTTAGTGAGCAAGGAAATTCACTGCTCATTAATTACTATGCACATATAGTATGGATCACAATAGTGTAGTGATTTGAAAGTGTAAACCTGAGTATGGAGCCTGAACTCTTTAGGTTGTATACATTGGACAGCAGCCATGCCTTGGCAGTGAGCAGTGTGCATTGCATGTAAGAGAGTACAGCGCAGGGATCATGTAACCATAATCATATGGAAAACATTTGTTTTATTTGCATTACAAAAGCAAGATTTGCCATGAATCTACTGGCTTAAAAGCTCTTTAGGAGATAGTGGAAGGCAAAGGAAATAAGAAGCTTGGTTAGCAATTCCTTCAAGATACATCTATTTCCATATAAGCTAATTTTAATAGGGAAAAATATGTATCGATCATGTATATCTGTGCCTCTCTATAACAGAAGATATCACAATTTATTTGATTATTACTATCAGATCATTTCCTTTAAAAATTTCCTTACAAATTCCTGCTTACATTAAAATTTTACACCAAGCCATACAGCCCAATATAAAATGCATCAATTAGCTACGGCGTTTGTATGCCACACTAATAGTTAGAATATGAAAATACCTGTAATGCATGAATTATACAGATAACAGAGATATAAATTTAGACAGAAACTTGCCCAAAATTTGCAAGTAAAAAAAAAATCTTATTTAGTTTCCATTAATGAGAATGAGAAAATATGCTATTGGAAAAAGATCTTTCTAAAAGCAAAGAGCAATTATGCTTCATGCTCAAAAGACCACAGATTCCACATAAAACTCACAATGCGCTGCCAATTATTTGGAGTTCAAATTCTCTTATTGTAGCAATTGAAACAATCTCAAAGAGTGCAAAATTACCGAGTTGAAAAATCTATTCTTTAAAGTTTATGTGCATTCATTTTGCTCATAAACGATCTTAAAATATTTCAGAAGGTGCTGTACTTTTTAGTTTTAAAAGTAAAAATAACATCTATCACTTTAGTAACACTGTTAGACATCTTTTAAATAGATATTTAACAGAATTACAGACGTGTTGGAGAAGATAGCTTATATTCACTGAAAAGGCTACTGTAGTGCATTAGTCTTTAGATAAAGTAATAGGATCTTTTCCATGTATTAACGATCCTTCATACAAAAGATTTCTTAAAACTTTTTAAACAGCTTTATCAAGTAAAGGTTACAAAGCACAAGTGGGTAGCTAAATGATACATGGTTAGTAAGAAAGATATTGCCTGAATCCATTTTGATTGCTTTAGGAAAAAGAGGAATTTGCAGGGTTTGCTTCTTTAAAACTAAAGTACATTTTTAAATTTACAATAGCATAACAAAGTGATATTCCTGTAGTGCAGATTTTTTTTACTATCTCACTTGCTTCTAAGGAATCTTTAGCAGACCGATATAATTTAAGCTGCAATGCATTGATTTGTCCCTTCTAACGTGATCACAGAGACCAGCACCCCACTAAAACCTCCAGAATTTGTTGGTGACTTTCCATTTGCAGCTCTGGTAATTGCAAAGTCTAGCAAAGGCAATGCTAATTTAATGCTATAAATAACTGTTTTAAAAGCAGTTTTTACTTAAAATGTAGACATATATTCCATTCCAGTAAAATTCATGTTGATACAAATAACAGCTGTATATTTAAGAAGGTGGCAAAATATATGTATTCTAGCATTTGCACATCCATGTGCACACTTATCTACCCAACATCCATCATCCCACCAATGATTCAAGTACTGATAAATGTGTATTTGCCTCTGGTTCCTGCTTCTTTGTCTTGATCAAGAGTGTCCAAAAAGACTTGTACACCTACACCTACAATTTGTCTATTTTTCTGGTTCAAATTTCAAATCACTCAGGATCAGGAAATATAAACCTAGGCATTTGGCAAAGCACCCAAAAGTAATAGGGAAAAATACGTTGTGTGGAACAAACGATGAATCAGTCTTTTATTCATTTTTCTGCAAGGTTTGTAGCAAATAAATGAGCCTTCTTTTTGGTGCTACCACAGCATAAAAAGAGAATCACTGGAACATGCTGGAATAGCCATAAAAAGTGAATAAAAAATAGCAAGAATGACTCTCAAATGCCTACATAAAGCTAAGTCAGGGCTATAAAAACTGCTGCATCTAATTCCATAATTTCTTTCTGCGTTTTCATGCAGTCAGCCATTCTGAATTGTCCTGGAGTTTGCTGTCCAAGGATATTGAAAAAAAGCTTATCTAATCCATAATAAAATTATTTATTTATTATCATTATTTCCTACTGATGTCATCATTGCTAAAACAGGGGCTAAACTTCAAACCTAATAATTGCCAGAAGAAGGTGTTCACCCTTTTACTTCCCTCCTCCAAGATTTTTTATAGACATATTTCATTTGATTTTCTGTACACCCCTTAACAGTTTGTGAATTTTCATTTCCCTCTAAGATATGAATATATTATACTAAGGGATATTATATAAATGAGACCATTATTCAAAATGAGAATCTTCTCTACTAACAGCATCACTATTTGCAGAGTATGGGACAAAATAAATGTCTCCCATGAGTGACTAAATGCAAAATAAAAAGTAACCACTCAACTTTAATAGTTTAAAAATGCTATTAAACATAATGGCTCTTCAACATTCAAGCAGCACTATGAGCACTATGTTTTTAGTGATCTTCATTTTTAAAGAACTATTTTATTTACATTTGAAATATTGATGGTGCATAAAGTTCTGTTCATGTAGTAATGATAGTCGAAAGTATTTAAAATAATGGACACAAGACCGAAGCAGTAAGTTTGTTCTGTCCCTAGGATGAGACTCCAGTGCTAAAAATGTAAGCATCTGAAAAACCAATAAGGAATGCCTACTCTTCTTTGCACAATTCTTGAGAAAGCATCTGTAGCTTTCTTAGTAACTGAAAGGAAAAATATCAAAGCAAAACCTACCAGTTTATTAAGCAATAAACTAGTAATTCAATCTGGTTTGTTACTGGTCAAGGAGAATTCTGTCTCTGGGTATATGTTCCCAGAAATTAACTCTTTAGGTAGCAACCATATCACTAAAAACTATGGATGTAAAGGACCTGTTTCAAAATACCAAAAAAGATCATGCTTACATTTAAATAGGTAAAAAGATAAAGAGATTCTTTTTAATTTGTGATACCATCTTTTAAAATAAATTCACATTGCTATTTCTTGTGCTGCCCAGGACTGAAAGGCTAAATCTTCAGGAGCCAATACAAGTGATTTCCTGTACTAATTTATTATTTGATATCAAGCTTGGTGGCCATGCCAGCACAGTGTCCATATGTGCTCTGAGCAGCAGCATTATTTGAGGGAAACCAAAGGAACACACATGTCCCTTTACAGGAAAACAAAAAAGGACTACAGGTCAGATTTATGATTCCATAGTTACTGGTGTGCCAGCAGCATACAAAGCTGTATGCGCCTTGAGTAGGCTAGCAAATGATGTGAGGTGGCCAGATCCACAGGGTCTGTCTCTCCACTGAAATGTGGAACTGGAAAGAAAGCAGAGCACACTCATAGGCCACAGCTGGCATTTTTGCAAGCATAAACTGGAAATTACTTAGCCTTAATGTCTCTTTTACTCAGTTGAATTTATCCACAATTTCTGTAGAGTTCCATGTCTTCCTGAAAAGCACTCCAGCTTATTGCTTTTTGTGTAGACAATTAAACAAAGAGAATGGTTACATCCACCTACCAGAGATGTAACCAACTATAAGCACTGCAGGCTTTGTAACATACCAAGGGAATGCATAACCTCAGAAAAATTCTCAAAGTTATACCAGCCTGGATTGGAAGGAAGGAGACCAATTTAACAGCCTCCCCCAAAAAAATTAATCAAGAATCAGATCAAGAAGTAAACAAGAGAATTGTCATTAATTGGCTTTCATTCATTAGTAGCTTTACTTTGTATTTTGTAATCAGGAAAATCCGAGATCATCTAGAATAAATGTATATTTATATACATATATATTTTTTTTAACTGAATGTTTATTGTAGAACAAACAGAAAAATTTTCTTTTTCAAACAATGTTTTACATTATTGTAAGTACAATAACTCTGAAATGGTTTTACACTCAAGAATCAAACAAAGACTTTGAGTCAATCATTTTAGAAGCAGGCAACCTCAACACCATTAGGACTTGCAGGAGTGCTCTATAGAATACCAAAACCAATTTGGGGAACTGGTAATCCAGACACAGGTTGAAGGAAAAGTTCACTATGTAATGAGTATAAGCAGTAAAGAGGCAGTAACTTACTGGGACTTTGGGATACTCTGCACTGCTCCTCAGACTTTTTTACATCTACTTGGTTTTCATTTCTAGATTCCTTAAGAAAGCATTTAAATGACCAAACTGAAAGTGAGACCAATTGTGGTAAACTTTTCACATAAAGATAGTTAAAAAACCCCCAAGCATACTTTTCATGTATTTTTGTGAATTATATAAAGTCACAGGACCGGATAAGAAACAGATTTAAATTACTTGCCCAATATCACACAGAAAGTCAGGGACAGGGCTTAGAGATAATCCATATATATATATATATATACACAGATATATATTTACTGCTTTTTTGCTTTTCTTACACCCTGCCTGGGCAGGTACAGCCATTGACATGCTTCAGCTGCCAGCATTTTGCTGAGAGCTCAGTTGTGTATCCACACTCGCCTCTGATTTCTGTCCAACCAAAACCATGTCTGGCATTTCCAACTGGAATAATTGAAAATTAAAACATGGACACCCCTAATTTCCATTCCCAACTGTCTTTTTCTTCCTAGTGTCACAGTCAACATTGCAGTATTCTTTGCAGATATGATAGATACCTCTCTTTGCACTGAAACCCTATCACCTGACATTCTTCTTCTTCCAAATAATTTCTACATCTGTTTTTTCTTTCTTTTACAGGCGATACCCTCCTCTTATTTCATAAAAGTATCCATATACCATTCACAAGCACAGCATGTTGGAAAATGCAACTGCGCTTTTTCTGATCAAACTCCTCTATACCAGCAACCAGCTCCACTTTTTTTTTCTGAGGATCTGGCCTTTTCTTCAAGGCCCTGCACTGCTCTGTTTCTGAGTGCCTGCCTCATTCACATCTCCTCTGTATTGGTTGTCATGGCTACAACACCAGCCTCACATCCAGGCTTCCTTTTCCCACTGGAAATTTAGCATCACAGAAACACAGAATCATTAAGGTTGGAAAAGACCATTGAAATCATCAAGTCCCACCTTTGACTGAACACCACCTTGTCAACTCAACCATGGCACAAAGTGCCATATCCAGTCATTTCTTGAAAACTTTTTGGAATTATGACTCCACCACCACCAGGCACAGCCCATTCCTATGTCTGACCACTCTTTCAGTGAAGAAATGCTTTGTGAGGTCAAACCTAAACCTTCTCTGATGCAGCTTGTGGCTATGTGCAGTTACAATTATCTGGGAGAGGAGACCCCACCTGGCTACAACCACCTTCCAGGCAGTTGCAGAGAGCAATAAGGTCCCTGCTGAGCTCCCTCTTCTCCAGGAAAAGCAACGGCAGCTCCCTCAGCTGCTTCTCACAGGACTTGGGCTCCAGAGCCTTCCCCAGCTCTGTTGCCCTTCTCTGGACTTGCTTCAGCTCCTCAATGTCATTGCTGAAGTGAGGGGCCCAGAACAGGACACAATTCTTTTGGTAGCCTTACTACTCCTTCCCAGCTTAGTGTTCTTGGTGAATTTACTGAGGATGCACCTGATTCCCTTGCCCAAGGTCTCATGGACTGCCAGTATATTTCTTACAGTAGCCTTGGAATGAAATTTGGAAAATGGATGGAGGGGTGTGTGTATCTTACTTTCACAGGACTATTTCCAGATCAGTGTGACACAAGAGGCAGGCTTCAGGCTATGTTCAAACCACAAAACACACCCATTCAGGCTATAGCATAGTATCTAGTGCAGAGCAGCTACTTGGACAGCAACTACCTGCTTCGGGGCTCCTGAAAATTATACATTTCTATGAAATTCTCTGGGAAAAGAGAGGCAGCACCTCCTCCTTTGTACAGCCTGCAGACTCTTGTAACTACTGCCATTTTTGAAGCAGGAAGGCAGGGACGCTCCAACATGAGATCTATCGTCTTTTGTTGGAGAAGAATGAATGGAACAAGTATCTCCAGAAAGCCATAGCTGGTGTTGAATTTTAGATACTGGAAGAGATGGCATGGCCAAGAAGGACAGAGGAAGGTGAGGGAAGGTGAGGAAGGGATGAAACTTCATAAGGAAGAGTGAGACATAGCCTCTTTATGCTACAGCAGCACAATCCCAGAGAAACATCGCAGAGCTGAGGCTGCAGAATTTGGTTCAGCTGTAATCACATGAAGTGATTAATTTTAAGTATCTTCCATGTCTACTTTTTATCTCCAACTCTCTCTCATGTAATGTTTCTGGAGCAGATACCACACTTTCCTTTGTTTCTGCAGAAAAAATAATACACTGTATGTGTACAAAACAGCTGCTGAGCTGCAGTCAGTACCTCCAGGGATCAGGCTATTTTATGGCATGAAAGTTTTAGATTACTGAGAAAGTTATGAACCTATACCACCGATTGGAAGTTTCATCACAGGCATAATGTTCTTTATGTTGCTTCTCAGAGATTTGCAGTAATGTCTCTAGTTTTTCTTACAGCCCCAATACCACAAAATATTAATAATTTCAAAAGAGATACGATGAAGACAAACAAGTTGGAGAGTGGTAAATTTTATTTACAGATAAATGCTCAATTTGCTTTAGTCATTGATTTGGTAGAGAAAACATGAAACAATAATTCATGCTGAATGTACTTGTTCCAGTGTACTTGTTTATCCAATGCTGCTGCCAAAGTGACATCAGCTACTGGCCTTCACCTTTTAACTGCGTTCACTGGAGGGAGTGAGAAGAAAGGAGCACCCATCCATTGGCATCAGTGGCATTTTTCAGCACCATGACAGGTTCTCACTTGCATGGTGGCAGCTGCACTGAAAATTGGTTGGTTTACACCTGTTTTTTTCTTGAGGGAGAATAACCCAGTGACACTGGACAGAGCACAGCTCGCTGCAGGAGTGGCAGCCTGTCCCTCATGCAGGCGTGGTTGATGAACCAGAAGAACTGCCTAAGGCAGTGACCCTTAAAAGATGCAGTGGCCAATTAAGTCTAGGGCTTTTTATAGATTTTATTTTCTTCAACAGTTTTTCAAGGCTAAGCTTTGATGCTTAGGGGAATGGCAAACCAAGTCTTTCCTTATCTGTCATATAAAGACATGGAACAATGGCTTTCTGGCCACTTACTGGTTCAGCACATGGGCATGTAGGCACGGAACAAAAATACCTGCCAGTCTTGGGGGGGGGTCAGATCTGGAGCTCTCTTGCTGGGGGTCATCTCTACCTTGTTGTGAAAGTAATGTGAAATGACAACACTTTCCAAAGAAACAGAGAGTACTTTCTTTTTTAACTTCAGTGTAGCAGATTAAAGGATGAACCAGAATCCTTATGCATTGTGGTTGCTTTTCTCTCTATTTTGGTGAAAACCAAGGTACCTTCCATGTTCTGTCAACCCAGACAGTGAAATAATAATTTCATAATTTACATATGCCACAAGTCCACTGTTGTTGGCACAGTTAGAGGCATGTCCCATCACATTGCACTCATGGAATTTGATTTTCTCTTTAGGGTTCATTAGTGGCTTTCTTTGTCTTTCCAAGATATTTTGCTTATAGATTTTGTAGTTTAAACAAAACTTTATTCCTTTTGTTTATGTTTTTCATGTCAGGGATATCAAAAATATAAATGTATAATTCATATCTCTTCTAAATCGCATAAGCCTGCTTTGGTTGTGATATGTCCATTCAAGCTTATCTCTGCCCATCTCACCCTCCAACACTTGAGAAGTTACTTTTCATTTCCTTTGACCACACTTGATCAGGAACAGCTGGCATTTCTCATCAGATAACTATTTTTTTAAGCAACAGCCCCATCAGTTATTTTCTGTTTATATTTACAGGGTTGTTGCTATGTCACTGTTAGTCTTTGAGTTCTGGCCCATTGTGAAGATGACTAAATGAAAGTAAATAGACTTGCAATCAAAAAGAAACTGCTTGTTTCTGGACAGCTTCTGTTCTGGAAACAGTAGCACCAAGCAAAGTTCAAAAGCTGTTCCTGGGACATTGGCAAATGTCACTGCATGCCATGTGGCTCTCTGTCCTAGGCACCTAGGGATGGCAAATACATTTTAGATAACGCATTTCTACCTGATGTAATGTATTTTTTTTTTTTTGTAAGAATGAGACACTGGTGTCCCTAGCTCCTTCCCTGGTGGCTCTGCTCTCAGGGTTCAGATGCTATTCTGTTCTCTCTCATGGAACAGAAGCCATGAATAAATACTGCTAAATTCATTCCTACTTTTACAGACCTTGGTGGTCTTTTGAAAGAGGTGTCATGGTTTTAAGGACAGTTATGGACATAGTTGGAAACAAACAACAAAAGTAGAAAATGTTACCCAGATAAGCAGCCAGGATTTCATAGGCATCAGGGCTCTCTTATCTGCTCTGAACTTCAAAATTCCACAGAACCTGTTGCTGCTCTTGTTCCCATCAAATTGATCCTCCTTTGTATGAGAAATTGGAGTCTGATCAAGATAAAATCTGTTATTTTTCTAATTGTGATTCATTACATCTTCTCTAAATTGATAACTCTAAAAATAAAGACTAACCTTTTCAAACCTCTCATCTGAAAATATTACAAAAATGAGCAATGCCTGAGCTTCCCAGAGAATGCCTGCAATATTAACTATACAATTGAAGACAGATCATTTATAAATCAAAAAGGTTGCTTCCAGATAAGACACCTTTAAGGAAGTGCTTAGCCCTCTTTTAAATTAACAATTCAGGCTTATTTCTTATTTTAAGACATTACCAGAAGACCACCTAGATGCCAACTTTTGCTTTAGTAATGATACACTACTATTTAACTTGGAAAATAGATGCCTATTTTTACTCAAATCTACATAATATTTTTACAGGAATATTAAAAAATTAACGTTCTCAAAATGAAATACACTTCATTGTTATGTGAGGAGTGAATGAAAATGAAATAAAATTCATTCCTGTGTGAGGAGTGTTTGTGGAAAACTGCAAACCAAAGCCTATTTAATCTAGTGCAATTCATATGAATGATCTCATAGCCACAAAATAAGTCCATGTTCAAATATTTCCGTGTTAGATATCCACCAAATATGCAAATGGCATTTGTGCAATGCACATGGATGTTGATGTTACAGAACAGCAGACACTCTGCTGTGAGGTATTTTGGAAAAGAGAATTTACAAACATTTATTTTAGGAGGTCAATAGTGCATTCTCTCTCTTATCCAAGCTATTTTTGATGCTATTAGGCAGGGTTGTTTGTCTACATCTATGCTTATTAAAGATCTTAAAAAGTAAACTTTAGTTTGAATTTTACCTCACCATGGAACAATCTTTTTAAATTTTTTTTTTTTTTTTTTTTTACTTTTAAAATGAAGTCTTCTAGTCAGCTATCCCATAATGTCTGCACAGTGTCATTTTATGGCACTCATGTTCCAGCACTCTAAAGCACTTAGACAGTACTGTTAATTCCAGTGCAACAATTTGCAAAGTTAAAGTACATATTTTTTGGGACCTGGGCCTAATACTTCCTTTCATTGTTTGTATGTAGTGCAAATGCTTTCTGTTTCCTCCTGGATGCAGGATAGCTAATTATGTTTCAGTCCCTGGGCATCCAGCAAGCATAAAGCAAAACCACAAGCTTATGGCTGTTCCATGCTGCAGTTTTGTCCCAGTGCAGGCTGGCTCAAAGTGCAGCTCCAGCCTCCCACTCCAGAGCAGCTTTTCCCCAATATCCAGGGAAAGTAATCTCCTGGCTATGCTAACAGCCATCCAAAAACCTACCATATAATCTAATTGAACTATTGATTCCTAAGCTAGGGCTCCTATTTAGCATTCCAGAGAGAAAAAACTGAGAGAGAAAAAGGTTTTACAGACAGCACTGCACAAGCCTTCCTTAGCTTTGTTTGCTTTATGTTCTTTTTTCATAAAGATTATGTAAAAAATGTCGTTAAAATGCTATTGACAGAATCCTACTCCTTATCTGAAATGTGTTCTCCTTTTTATTTCAAACCACAATTTCTGAAGCAGGGAATAGACATTTTTCCTTAATAAGAAAGAGTCTAACTGCAAGGAGGAATAGGAGAATGGAAAGTGCACCATCACAGCATCACCTCACATTACTTTTGTGCCTAGACAGCTGGCAGCACTCTCAGTATGACAGAATCTTTCTCGTATGGTTTGTGAGCTTTGGGGGTTTTTTTATTTGTTTGTTTGGGGGTCTTTTGGGGGGTGGGGTTGGGTATTTTTTTTGTGGGTGTTTTGTTTTGTTTTAATTTAAGAGGAGAAAAAAAGGAAAATTCCAACAGAAATCTACTTTGACTTTCATTCAGATTGAAAGATCAACAAGCTCCCTTGACAATTATTTCTATGCATATGAATTAAGTTACTACTGCAATGTGTTTACTAATCTTTTAGAAATAACACAAGCATTATGGGGACTAGATATTAGTGCCATGAAACTAAAAAAATAATTTTAACATTTGACCAACAATAGACATGCTATTCTAATAATTCTGCATAGCTGCTTTACAGAAAGCTATACATGTTGATAGCAATGTGTGATACTCCTCCATATTTTTGATAAAGCATGTCAGGGTTATTTATACCAATATCAAAGGTATTTACTTACAAAAGTATTCTATACTGGTAGCTGATACTAGAATGTTTAATTAATTATATTAATTAATATAAGTGAAATAAATAAGAAATTGGCTTCATTTATCTAAATGGCATTATGAGATTTGTTCTTCCTAGTCAAAACATTTCCTTCTATCATAACTTTTTTTAAGTGAGGGGTTAAAAGCACTTCTCAATTGTTTCTTGGGTAGATTTATTTGTGTGGAGATCTTTTAAGACATTAATTTAGCAATTTAGGAAAGTGAGTTCTCCAAAGAATAATTTAAAATCAGCTCCAAAAGAGTTTTTTATCTGATTTTTTAAATCTAGCTTAGATGTAAAATCTAGATTTTGTCAGAAAATAACACTGGGGGTTCTTCATAGCTACTCATGGTACTTATTTACAGTTTGCAGGTTATAACAAACAACTTCCTATCTGCCAGCTCCTGAAACTTCCCTAAATAGTTATATATGTTGGTAGTTAAGAATATTTAAGAGCTACAGTTTACTCTAGTCTTGTACTTTTGGTTTCAGGCAATGAAGCTGAAAAAGACAACAACAGACAATACCCTAAACTGGCATTGTCCCTGCTGGTTTTCCACTGGGATTATAAGAGTGGAAATTTTAATCTTATCTAGGACAGAAAATCTTCAAGGGAAAATTTCTTTTTATGGTGAGATCCATATACTTGTAAGGGGAATGGAGTGACATAAAGCCCTAGAAGAGATTCCCCCAGAGAAGGAATTACTTCCTTGAGGTCCCTTCGCAAATCATGGTGAGGGAGCAGTTGAGTGGAGACAGCCAAAGGGATCTGTCAGGACAAATTTTGCAGTTTGAATGTTGCTTTAACTGCAAGAGGGGTGATCTTAACTTCCAGAGTATTCAAGCATTAGATAAGAGGAGCCAAATTAAATACCATAATGCAATTTCATCCTAAGAGTCTTGAAAAATCTTAGCCTGCATTCGCAGTGAGGACTGTGTGGCATACACTTTGTACAGCTTAAAAGCAATGCTTGCTTCAGCAGAAGAACCCTTGGGGCAGGAGGAGCCTGAGGGAAAGAACAGCCCCAACACAGTTAACCCAACACCAGCCTACATCATCCAGAGGAGATGGGGCAACATGATCCATCCAGGGAGAGAGAGGATAGCTGAGGAAGCAGTGTGGGAGCACAGATATACAGCATCAAGGAATCAGTCAAGTACAGGAACACATATTACTGGAAACATCACCAACTCTACAGTTATTTGAATATTTACCTAAAACCGAGATTGAACAGGTACTCATGTCTCTTCAGAAAGGACAGCAGGATCATTACTGGTATTGTTAATGCAAAAAGGGTCTTTTCTGATTAATTTTCTTCCATGTTTTCTCATGAATAATAATCAGCTCTTGACATTTTGTTTAAATTCTAAAACTAGTTATATGTAGAAAACTGTTGAGGTCTATCTCTTGTTTCATCACATTTTGTAGTTATTTACTCCAAATAAAACCCTATTCAAATCACTCTTACTCTGTTGGCAAGAGTTCTGTCTAATGTAATGAATACTTCTTCTCTGTGAGAACTGTCCATAATATGCACAGTGAAGAGGACCATGTGCACTCTCTTTAGTATTTAGTATTGTTCACTGTTAGGAATGGTGACCCTGTGCTGATGCCCAGGAATGTGTCTAATTTCTCTTGATTTATCCAGTTTTCATTCTCTGCAATGGCTAACAAAAATCATGAGATAATCATCTAACAGCTCTTCCATTAACTGTGCATTTCCATTCTTCTTTATTATAATTATTTTTACCTTCTATTATGGAATCAAGAGAATCTCCTTATCACTTCTGTCATAAATCTTCTAAAATACATTAATCCTACATCATCCCATCTGTACCTCAAATTTTGAGGACTTCACCATAACTGCCAGCACTACTCCTATTGATATTGAAATCACAAATACCTTGAATGTTTTTGGTTGTAAGGGATCTTAAAAATCATCCAGTCCCTACTCCCCTGCAAGGGCAGGGATACCTTCAATGAGACCAGGTTGCTCAAAAAAATTAATGAAATATGTAAACCCTGAACAGCTCAATAGAGCCTTGCCCTATGTAATAGAAAGACCTAGAACTTTCATTCAGGAATTCAGCTGAAATGAAACTGTATCCTGTTCAGTGGAGTACACACAGTTGTCTGTAATGTTTCTCCCATGTTTCAGAAATACAGAAATTTCTTGGCCTAGACATGTTCCTTTACTGTGTTGTTCTACCAAAGTTTATTGAAATGGGTTCTGGCATGAAATGCTTTTGCCCAGATAGGCCATTTACTAACAAGTGCAGCTTCATCTCACGACTACTGATGAGGTGTGGGTTTTGCCAGGCATGCTGAAAAGCATCCTTAAAAACACTTTGGAAAGGACTTAGGCTGCAAGGTCAGACAATGAAAACAAATATTTTAGCCATCCACAATCTTGTAATTCACACCTTCCTCCTTTACAGGGCATTATACTTCGCTGAAAAACCCAAAATTAAAGATCAAAAATAATAATAATATTGAAGGGCAGGTTTTCCTCAGCACACCTGCAGCAGTTGCACTCACTTTGCCATGGGCCAGCACCACTGTGGATCACTTACTGAGGACATTCGTGATGGCCACTGTCCCAGAGGTGCCAGGCTCCTTTCTCCAGTCTGACCACATAAACCAGCTCCTCCTTCTGAGGCAGCCTCACTCCTCGGCCTGATTTCTGGGCTTGTTCCAGAAGGTGAAAACAAAGATTTTCAGAGCTAATAAAATCTTGGAGATTACCAGTTACAGAAAGTATTGGTTCCAGTGGTGGTAGCACAGCTCAGTGAACTGTTCCCTGTTAAATAGTACATAATTATGTTTCCATTTATTCTTTTTCTCCACAATTGCATAAATTCAGAAATCCTTTGCAAGCGTAGATTGTTTTGAAAGGAATTGTGCATTTAAGGGGTTAAAATGACAATATTCTATTAAATCCTCTTTTCACAAATTGAAAAGTGTCATAGACTATGTGGTAACAATGCTTCTAATCAAACCAGTGAATTCCTTCCAAGCAATCATCTGAATGAGAAGTAGAGAAATTCCAGCTTTTAAAAAGCCTCGTATTGTCATACTTATTTATTCTGATTTTTTTTTTTTTGAAAAGGTGGAAAGTTGAGCTGCCTAACACAATCACATCAATCAACAAACATAGGATTTTGACTGTATCTCCCACTACAATCCTAGAACTCAGTCTTTTCTTGCTTATTTTTCTTTTCTTCTTCCAGAGTTCTTTGTGACACCTTTAGTATGAAAGCAGCCAACTAAAATCTGCCTATTCTTTCCAGTCTTCTGAAACTAACCAAATTATAGGGAAAGAGGATGGTAAAACTTCCAGAGGTTCATTATATTGTCTATAAGTGCTTTTTACTTGCTTCTATTAATTTGGCTTTACAGTGTGCAGAGGCAGCCTGGCAACTATAATTTGCCCCTGCAAAATCATTGTTTCAGCACTGAAGTAATCCTTTCAGCCACCCATCCAGCAAGCACATGAATCATTAAACTCTTAGTCAAAAAAGATACCTGACTTTGTGAGATGGCAAAGTGCAGAAGTTCTTAGTAGCAAGAAGACTGTTTTCTATATTTGAATTTAAAAAGGAACAAATTTTGTTTGCAAGCAGCTCCAGAGGAACAAGGAGCATTTTGCCCTACATGCAGGTTTCTTGAGCAGTGAATGTTATGTCCCTTTCTAATGGAAAAGTCAGTGACATACTTCCCTTTATACATACACACAAAAAGAATGTTCACTAACAATGTGCATATGCTCAAAGATCTCCAGTACTTTTTTAAATCTGATTTTCCTGAGAGTTCAGCTCAGAGGGTAGCAAAGCAGTGTTTGAGCTGTAAATAGAGAAGGGCCAATGACAGCCAGAGAGCCACGAGGCCCTTCCATCCATCAGTCAAGTTGTCACTGCTCCTTCAACTGAGGTGAAGAAATGTCAAACAGTATTTGCAGCAAGTTAAGCATTCCTACAAGTGTTAGTGGGAGTGTATTGGCTTCAGACATCTGTTTAAACTTCTTTCTTCAGTAAGAAAGATCTTGGAAGGCACAAAGCTTGCATGACTTTTTTTTCCTTTAGATGACCAGCTTCCATCAGGACCTGAGGTAGAGTATGCAGTATTAGGGGACATTTGTGAGACCAGAGGTGTCACACACAAATAGGCAGCCAGTGCAGGGGTGTCAGTGAAGATGGCAATGAGGCACGAGAAATAATAGTAGTAAGTAATTGAAGCAAGGAAAAGATGTGTCAGATGAGAAAGCTGAATTGGCATGTGAGTCTCCCACGAGATGCAAAGAGACATTGGTTTGGAGAGTCAGACTCTCTTCTGCCATCATTTACAGTTTCTTTCTCCTCCTCTTAAACGTAAAAGAATCAGACAGGAACTACCATGTCTAGTATCACTTGTATTTAATCTTGGTGATCTGCAGGTACTCAAGCCCACTATCTTTAGGGCAGGTACCAGGCGAGTGAAGGGGAGTTTTAACTCCAGTGCCTAGCTTGAGCTAAATATTGACAACAAATTATTGATTGCTTCTGGTAATTCTTTTCCTTTGCTAACACATAAAATTTACGCTATTACCTTGTTTACGGTAGCAGTTTAGTATATTCAAGAAATACATTTTATATATTTATTTGTTTGTTTATATTCCTTTGCACAAATAACCCCCAGTCTCCCCCTGGGGAGGTATTCAGCAAGGAAAGTGAGAGAGGGCCCTTTTTCTCTCAGCACCCCTTGCTGCCAGCCTGCAGTACCTCTGTGAAGCTGATCTCCTATCACCACCAGCTCTGGGACAGTCTCCTTTGAGAGGACACCATTTCTAAATCATTTCCTTCACAGCAATGTGCCATCATGCTGTACACAGAGAGTTAAATTCTACACTGCCTCCTCAAAGCCAGTTCTTGGACTAAAATGTCCCAAAAATACATAGGTTTCATGGCAGGCAGCACACTGTATAGCATGAAAAAAAATATGTAAAATTCTGTCCACAAGGGAAAACCTGCAAGGGAGGGAACCCAGGAGATTATTTTGGGTATCCAGCTATAAGGTACTTTTAAAATAAAAAAAGAAAAAACAAAAAAGAATAGCTAGTATATACACATGACTGAGGGAAAATAAATATTCAGACAGGTTCGGCTGCTTCATTATTTCCCCCGATGCTTTTCAGACATCTCCTCTCTCAAGCACTTAAAACACATACCAAAAATATTTGTTACTCCCTTAAGCCATTTTTAGCCTACCTGTCTAGTGCTCAAATAGAATTCCTTGCAACTGCAAGCTGTAGTATTGTGTTAATAATTTTCCCCCAATTCCACTGAGGTACCAAAAGAAACTTGAAAGGAAAATCAAAAATTAAAAAGGCAAAGGGATCTTTTAATATATACTGTCAAACAGCTGTGAGGCCTTAATCCTAGAGGCCTTTTTTTATCCTTCCATAACACCTACTCAAGATTTTTCTCTTCAGCAACAAAAAGATGCTAAATCCAAAGAATGGATTTTCAAAATGTGCTTTGTAAAAACATGGTTATTTAAGCAAAAGTTCTCTTCCTGACTTCTTGACAATGCCCAGAAATGGTACACAAATTTGATGAGGAAGTGACTTTAGCCTGTTACCACTTAACCCTATCCCCCACCACCATTTCCTTGCTGCAGGGCACTCTGGCCCAACATGCAAATTCAGAGTTGTTGCCAACAGATGGTTGAAGACACATTTTCACTTAATCACACAGACCCAAGCTGGAAGGATCCTTGACTAAGAAGCACATCACTGATGTTTGTAAAATCTGTATGTTCTTATTCCACTACAAATACAAGCTGAAAGGCGAGGACTCAGTTCTTTGGCCTGTTAGATACCCATGCACCCTGAAACAGACAGGGACCAAAAGCTCTCAGTTTGCTGAACACAGTTCAGAGGATGGAGACTCTTTGAATCTGCTCGTCTCTGTGCAAGCACATGCCCTTCAGCAGCTTGACATACAGCAGTGCAATCCAGGTAAAATGACAGAAAACAAAAGATGTCCATGGCCTGATTTTCATCATTTTTCCCTTTTGTAATTAAGAGGTGGGGAGAAACATGTCTTACGTGATATTTCTATTAGCTCTTTTCATTAATTTATCATTAACCCCAGTAAATACCAGTACTGTTCTTATCTGTATAGGGATAGCTAAAAAAGATAAATCAAATGAGCATCTAATAGGAATAATTAAGCTAAGTTTAAACAGTTTATGTGAAAATCATAATTTAAAAAGAAATGTTTTCATTTAAAAAATAAACTGACTTTAAATTTCAAGTTATGACAATCTCTGTGAAATGTCCAAGAACAGTGTGAAGGTGTCTCATCAAAACCGTAATACTCCAGATTTTTTTTTCAAGCTGAATTTACTGCAATAGCTTCTGAAGACCAGGGAGAGGGGATATTCTCTTCACTACTACTTATCCAGCTAGCAAACTCAGTGAGTAGATAATGAAAAACAGAGCAACCACCTGAAAAAAAAAAATCCCAGCTTTTTCCCCCTCCATGACTAGAGCTGGAATTCAGCATTAATGAATGACTTCTACAATTTCTAAATCCTGGCAGACTGAGTCCCCAAAAAGGTAATACATCAGTTCCTTCATTGGAGAAAACATTAATTTTGTGAAATAATTTTTTGTGTGTGTGTGAAATATATTTCATAAACTTATTTACTTATACATTCAGCTTATTCAAATTAACTGAAGTTTAAATTCACTGGAACTTTTTGTATCTATTAACTAAATTTCAATTTCTTCCAAAGGTGTTCAGAATATAGATCACTAGAATAGTAGAACATTAAATCCTTGAATCTACTTCAGATAGTAATCCAAACATATGCTTCTTTCTTTATGAATACCTTAAATAGTGTGTATGGGATAACCATCAAGCATTTCTTTTATTGTAAAGGCAAAATTTTGTGGCAAATCAGCATTCAATGGCAGCTGCAGCTTTCAAAGTAAAAATGCATTGGCACAAACTAACTCCTCTTTCAGAAAGTGGTGGGAGGAAAAGCCTTTTAAAAGTCTATTACTTGAGACAATTTTTTCCAGCTTCAGGCTTTAAATCAGTAATAAAAATGACTATTTAAATTACTTTCATGTCAATCCATCCACCATGATCTGCAGAGAGCTATTTAAGGAGACAGAGACAGACTGAGGAATATCTTCACTTGTGTTACTGTCAAACCTGGTAAGGCTCGTATTGATCATGTCACTTTAATATTTCTCAAAACTCATATTTTTCCTGCATTCAGGATTTCGATGGAGAAAGATATATACATTATCATAAACACAGATAATTGGCTAGAATAAAGGGAAAACTTATTTATTTGAAAAATCATATTAAGGAGATGATACATGACTAAGAGCCTCCATTGTGGTAAAAAGATAGCAGCACCAATTGTCACCAAGCAGAAGCACAATGAATATGTGATTACTCCTTGTTTCTCTAATACAGACAGCAAGACAGAAAATAACATTAAAGAAAAAATATATTCTGTAAATCAGTTAAAAACCCCAAACCACCATTACCATGTACCTTGTATTGTATAAAGTAAAACTTAATTTAAAAGCTCTATAAAGGACCCACTACAGTGTCTTTAAAAATAATTTTCAGTGAGATCAAGAGTCTGAAATCCTTTCAGAAAGTACTTCAAGGCCCAGAATGTGATGTGCACTGCTAATCCTTCAGACTTTCCCCTCCATCCTTCCTCCATTTTTAAAAATCCCCTCATAGTAAAGGAACTGTAGAGAATTTTATGGAATATCCATCAGACAGCCCCACTCATTTCTTACTTAATTTGGAACTATCTAGCAAGTCCAACATACCTTGCAAAAAACCTGCCAGCAATGATGAAGAGCTATGTTTGCCTACACTGGATGCTTACACTTGACCAAATTACCAGGAGGACACCTACCCTCTGCCTTCCTGTGGAGTAAATTGGACATTAGCAGTCTTCCCAGAAAGGAGAAGCCACTCTGGTACTCCTGGGTGCCTATGATGGGGCTGTTACTGTGAAAGCACCTAACAAATCAGCTAACCAGCCTTAGTTAATGTGGAGATAGGGTTGCTCCAGTCACTTCCTGGCAACACAACTGAAAAACCAAGTAAAATCACTATTCAATTATCTCAGAAACCACTCATGTCACTGTCTGGGGTTCTTACCCCCACGTATCCACCCAGGCTGGCCCTGTATCAGAAACTTCCTTATCCTTTCAAAATACATTTGCCAGCAGCACAGAATTCAGTCAGATCACAAAGCTGTAGGTCTGTTCTTCCCTCCCAAAAGAATAATGTGGAACATCATTAATAACAGGTCAGGCTGTCAGCAATATGTGGATAGTACCTTTTACAGTGCACTATTGAAAATAATTACAAATACAAAAAATAGCCATGTAGCAACACCTACAGCAATCAGGAATTAATCTTAAACTTGCGCATCCAATAAACCAAACATTTTGAGGCAGACACAAACCAGTTCATTTAAAAAAAATACGAAGGAATGTAATGTATTTTGGTTTTACGAGAGCTGCTGCCTCTCTCTACAACTGAGAGGTGACAACAGAATGAGATCTATTTGGTCTGAAGTCTTAGAGGAGGGTTTTCTCTATTTTTAGCAGCAGTAACAATAGCAAGTGGATGAAGAACTGCATATTTATATTAGACCACAGAACAAACTTGCCACATCTTTCAGTGAATTGCCTAGTCTTTCTTCCATGTGGTGATGCCTTGCCATGTGAATTAGCTCACCTCTATAAACCTAACTCCACCTTAAATGCTTTATATTCAAATAAGAATACATATTTCTAGGCACTGAAATATAATAGGGCAAAAGTAGAATTAATCACAGCTGAGTACCTAAATATGTAGTTGGGACTTAAGTTTGTAAATCTGACTAAATACATCCATTTATTTTGACATATCCATTGCTTTATGACAAATTAAAGAAATAGTTCATACCTTACATGGCTTACATCACCAAGTTTCAACATACACACCTCTCCAAGAGTCTCAGAATCACAGATACACATACAAAGAAGAACCAGCTTGGAGAAAGCTGGCATATTTGGAAAAGGTGCAGACATGGAAAGGAGCAGACATGGATAAAAAACCACACAAAAATAAAGGAATGCTTAAACAAAATAGCAATGACTAATCTCTGTGTGAAGCCTGGAAATTAACTCCAGGACAATGGATGAAAAGCAGGGGATGGATAGAGGAACCATTTCAGGCCAGGGCAACAACTGCCCTGACTCTTGGGCCACTGCAGACTGAGTGAGGGAGCAAAGCACAGCGCTGCAGTCACATCATCCTGCCCAAAAATCTGCACAGCTACTCATCACCTCCAAACCATAGTAGGACATGTGCTTGAAGGGGTTGGCAAGGAGAGTGTGTGCTGTACCCTCTGCTTTTTCACTTGAAATAAAGTCAAGTCCCATTTCAGAGAATCAAATTCTTCTCATCTGATGTAAAAAATCTGCTGCTAAGATAGGGGACTCTGTCGATAATCAAATTAGACATGAATAGGGGGAGGGACATTTCCTTCTGCTATACCCAGATTTGCCAAATTTAGGTATATTTGTGACATTTGAGACAGTTAAAGCCATCCATCAGCATCTCTGTCACTAGCTTTAGGTTTGCAAAAATGGAAACAAGATGTTGCCTTGGAATGAAGCTTTGTAAAATTTTGCAAATTAAAAAACACCTCACTAAAAGTTTCTATATACAACTAGAAGCTACCACTGTAATGTGATAGGTGCAAGCAAGATAGGTGCTATCATACGAATGGTCATTAAATAAAATGTTAATAGTAGGATCCTGAACTTACTCAGATTAACTTTCCTATTATTTACACAGAACAGCATTAGGCTAGCAAAACAGACCACACTCTAACCCAGAAAAACAAGCAGTGTGCTGGGGGGGTGGAAGGAATCAGTATTCTGGTGCAGTAATAAAGGTTTCTTTCTCCAATGATAATCAACTCTGCATAATTAAAATAGCTCAGACTGTTGAACTAATTTTCAGACTGGAGGTTTCTTCCTGTAGCAACACTTACACACAAAGTTTCTACTGCGACTGAATTTAATCGTGAGCCTAATTACAATTTTAATGAATATCTTCAACTCTGCATGTAAACTTGCACTTCACAGTCTTGCTATCAGAGCATTCTTAGAAGCTTGCTGCAGTTAATATAAAGGATTATTCCATGATGCTCATGGTATGGCAGTATTTTTTAAAAGACAGCTTAAACTATATTTGGCCAAATTGAAATAATGTTTAAATTAGGGTTGTAATAACTATAAGTTTTAATATGCATATTTCAGAACATTTTTATTATACATTTAATTAAGACTGAGAAATTTGTGTCTTTGTAATCAAGTTCTAACTTCAGAACAATCCAAACAGTATCTGTTAAGTTTTCCTTTTTGTGAATACTTGAGGTTTACTTGCAGATTTTCTCAACAGAGGACAAAAAACAATACAGGAAATCCTCTGTTCACAGGAAAGAAGACAGTTTTAATAGCCAATGCCTAAAAATTGTACCAAGCAGTTCTACCTAATTTGGCTGGTTTTTTTGTAATTCTAGTGCAGTGAACTAAAAAATCTGTAGCAGCCCCACATAAATAAGATGATTTTTAATTAAACATGAAAACTCACCATTTACCATGGAGTTTCTTCTATATACAGTTTATTTTATTTTACACTCCCCTCCAATTTGCAGTGGCCAGACTGACGGACCATTTGCATTACTGCATCACAAGTTTCTGGTAAAATAAAAGCAACCTGGTTTTGCAGTTTGCAGATAATTTTTCTAGGTCCTAGGAGGATGTGATAGATTCAAGATGACAGGATATCAGCATTCTATAGCAGTTACTGATGTACCCATCAGTACAGAAGTCATCAATACAGAATAAGCATTTTGGTGTTCTAGGGTTACATTTCTGTTCAGGTTTCTGTGCCAAAACCTTTTCAGATGTGCTGAAGGTTTCCACAGTGAAACCATTCCACCTATATATTTCAACTGAGAAAATGTCCTTCTTATTTGCTTTAGACTTTAATGCTAGTAGAAACATCATTAATCAGAGAGCACTATTCCCTGTTTTTATACAATAACAGTATAAAATCACTTCTGTACATTTACAAAACTCCATGTTGGAACCAGTTAGCTTTCTTGTCACACTAGTTCTTGTGGGAGGCTGTCCTAGAATCCCACTGATTTACTGGTAAGGAACCTCCCTCCCTTCACTGTTGTGTGTGAAGAGTCTGCGCAGGAGGATTCCTCCTCCAGAGCCCATCTTGCTGTCCCTGCTGTGATGCTGGCAACTTCTGCACTCCCAGCTCAGCACAGGGGGCTCCTCTGCAGCCCCAGGGACCCCCTGTGCCAGACGCCACCACTGAGCCCTCCAGCCAGCTGTGCCTCACATGTGGCCCCAGAAACAGGCAGTGGTGCTACAAAGCAGATGGGGTGCTTTGCTCGGGGGAGTCTCATGAAAAATGCTGCTATTCCCAGCTGCAGCTCTGAGTGTGGATCTCAGCTCTTCCCACCATGCTCTGGATATCAACAACGTTGAGAGAGCTGCTATTTAAGGTTAAGGAGGAAAGCAGTTCAGTACAAAAACACTTTTCACTTGTTTTGCTCTTCTTGCTTCATTTCCAATGCCCATCTATAAACACCAGGTTTTTTCTTTTTTTCTTTTCCCATGTGCAGTTAGTTTCATGAAGAAAATTAAAATAGAAAAACAAAAGAGCTGCTTTTTAAAATTTAAAATTCTAGTGAGTGGTGGAACTCTTTAATCTGTGCATTTCATGTATAAATTCAGCCATATTTCAGTAGAAATGTGACTGTTATAATAAAAGTTGTAATTTAATTTATTTTTCTATACTCTGGAAAACACCACCTCAATTCTGGATAATTTCTGCTGTGCTGAAAGGACCAGGCAGAGCAAAGGGGAAGATTTTGGTTTTCTGTGAGTCTTTTACTCCTAAACATGCTCTAGCTGATAAATATCTCTAAGCTAAGAGATATAAAGCTAAATATAATTTGCCATACTCTCAGTGTGGAGGCCATTTTTCTACTTGAATAAATACTAGTACAATAATACTGTCCAGCATTTGGGAAAAAAATAAATAAAAGAGCTTAAACCCAAGAAAACTAAAGCTTGTCAGGGATTTGCCAATCTTTAACCATGCTTAATCTTGTAACATAGTCCAGAGGTACTCAGTGAAGAGGTGATGAGGAATAAGAGGCACAGACAGGCAGTTTGTTGTACCTACGACATGTGTGTACCCATCACATGTGTGACACAGAAGGAAAATGGGATGATGCATGTCTGCAGGTGTGATTTCAGGGTTTGTCTAACCTGATGTGACTGCAAACCAATGCAAAGGGTGTAGCTGGATCCCTCTTGCTCCTCCCCAGGTGGATGCTGCCCCCTCACACGGACAAGCTCAGGGTTCGGCGCGGCCGCTCTGGCTGTGCAGCTGCACCCTCCAGTACAGCAGCAGGGCTGCACTGCCCAGCTCCAGGGACAAGGACTAACACTTCTCTGAAGGTGGCAACATCTGCTCTCAACACACGGATTATCTGCACCCTGCACAGAAACTTGACTCTGATTTCAGGTTAGCAACTGATGCAGTAATGACATTTTTGTTCTTTTAACTGTGCGCACTGTGGAAGAATGAGGGAACTAAAGGCACGAAGAAAGCTGGAAACATCTACAAAAAGGAAAAACGTAAGGAGGTTCACAGCACTTCAGATGTACTTGCAAAGAATAGGAGCCAAAAAATGAGAAGATACATGGGAGGTGGTCTGATTTTTCACATAGCACTGGCTGACTCAGAGCAAAATGTTTAATAGTTTCAGCTATCTTAGAGAAGTGTGAGTATGAAGCAGTACCAGAAATTCAAGGAGCACTGCATTCCTTGTAGGAATGAAACACATGAAGTATGTGCTTTTAATCAGGGCACAAAAGAATGTGAAATTACAGAAGGGGTTGTGATCAATCTAAGCCAATTTTACAAGTCTGACTAGGACCAGATACGAGATAACCTTGTGACTGAGATATGATCATTTTGGAAAAAAAATTGAGTGTTCACTGAAAAATGCAGAAACAACCCTGAAGTATGCAATTTTAACTTAGAGCACAACCGTAGTTGTCCAGTACACAATAAAGACGGGGGATTATGAAAGTTAAGCAATTCTCTGATGTTGAAGTCACGATTAAGAAGAACACTGGCATAAGGTTACAGAACAGAAGAACACTGGCATAAGGTTATGGGCGAGTTTAAAGTTTGCAGCCATTATGGCAATGTAAGCTGCCACAACAGAAAGAAGTAAGGAATTAAATTACATGGATGAAATTGATTCTATCACTTCACAATAGTTTGTTTGCAAGCTCCAGCAATGTGGGCTGGTGACAAGAACCACCACCTCTGTCAGCTCACTGCTCCAATCCAGGTGAGCAGTCTATAACTTGACTAGACCAAGCAGGACGTGGCTTTCTTGTGCATCAACCCTGCCCATGCTCCAGGGAGTAGTTAGGAACAGGTAATGGAACATAAATGGGTGAAAAACACAACTCACAGGAATGACTGTTCCCTCTGGGAGAGAACTAAGCACATGGGTGAGAAAGAAAATGCCTTATCAGCAGAGGAAAGGAATAATTGTTACTGTGTTAAAAATTCATCCTACATTCAGTCTCATAAAGCAGATAAACCAAAATTATTAAAGGGGAGTTTGAATCAGTCTTCTGTGGACAAAGTTCACCCCAGAAATCAAAATATAGCTAATTCCATTGCCTGTAGAAATGTTGTTCTTACCTTATGCCAAAAGAGGAACCCAGGAGACACATTGTTCTGGGCATAAAGAGAGAAACAGATAACAGAGCACACACACTGTGCATCATTTTTAAAAGAGAAGAGATAAAAGAGATAGAGAGATCAAGACCATACTTTATTTACGGCTAAGTTACACAGCAAGGAGCAGGTGTGTAAAATGCAGGCATTTTTGCACCTGATAAACAAAAGGTACTGATAGAAGTGAAGGAATATAATGTAATTAAAATATTTTTCATGTATCATGTGAGAGGTTGTCATAGTAAACAAGGTTTGATTAAAAAAATCATATCCATGTATAACAAAAAAAAAAAAAAGGCCAACCATTTTTTCATAGTCATATGGGAATTCCAGTCAATACTCAGTTATATGTGACAACACAGTTAATCATATAAATACACCTAGGGTTTTTTAGATAATCTGTTAACTGCAGACAAACAATAGAAAAGCATTTTTGGAAACTCTAGGAAATTTTTGGCAGAGCTACAAGTTAAGACAAAACAAAATGACAAAAAATATAAATCTCACTTCAAAATTACAGAAATATAAATGCTGTATAAGGAAAAAAGACCCAAAACCAAACCAAACAAAAAACCACTGAAAAAAACAAACAAAAAACCCAACAAACAAACAAAAACAAATAGGAAAATCTTTAATTTAGCAAGGCATTTAAGCAAATTAGGCTAAGGTGAATAATCCATAGGGAAAACTGTTTCATGAATTACTCTTAAATGTTGGGACAAAACTTCTGACACTTCCTTTTATTTCTTCCAAATCTCCTTGCTAGTTTTTTTCTGGAAGGCATTAAGAAGTACATCTGATTCTGGCTCAGGTTTTTGGGATAGATCACTGGAGGTTTTCTAAATTGGTCGGCAGTAGATTTTGCCAGCATTCATCTCAAACTTCCCTAGCTTTCTTCAGGGTGCAGAGTAAGCTGGATCAGGTTTCATGTTTAAATTAATTTGGAATTGCTTGTTCCAAAAGTGAATTGGAGTTTGCAAGTTTTTCCACTTTCCCTTGCTGGAGATGAAATATTACTTTCTGCCATTATACAGTCAGAGTCTCCAGCCTTTCAGCCTACCTACATGACCAGCTCTTTCTTGCCTTCTACCACAATTCATTTGTGTTCCCTACTAAATTTTTCTCAACCAAGTACAGTTCTATTCCTGTCAGATTTACCCAGCTCTCAGATCCCATCTGCTTGGCTATATATTCTTTAACAGATTCTGTTTGCTATATGCTGACCTAGTTCAAAGTTACATTTGTTCATTGACTGTTCTGTACTCTACCTTCTCCCATGTTTATTTCACAGAAAACTGTATGGGTTTGCAGTCAGGTTTTTCACCTAGGGCATTTTTATAGATTAGAAACAGTGCAAATTCAAGTAATGATCCCCAGGGACCCCATTTAATGCTTTACCTAAATTGAAATAGCTTCACTTACAATCACTTTTTATTCTATATGGGTAACCACTGTGCTATTCATCTAATTTCATATTACTGGATCTCTTAAGTCCTTGAAGCTCTTTGCTGTGAGCAGTCTTGTGACAATGCTTGCTGCTTAAATACACCCCATTATACCCCTGTGGTGTATATCTGAAATATACTGTGTGTACAAGTATAACATTACACATGTTGGGCCACCTAACGATTTTTCTTTTGCTTATGCCTGCTTTGGTGAATAGAAATGAAAAGAATTTCTGCTCTTGCAGTCATAATGTTGCTGGTTTTACACACAGGAAAAATGCAGTGATGAGACTGACTGCCATTTTTTGGCTCTTCCCTCTAACAAGTGGGTTTGGTTGTTCTAATTTGTATACACAAAAGCATCCTCATTACAAGAAACCACAGATCTTCAACTCCTCCCGAGCTGCATCTTCTTTTTGAAAGCTTTACCATTCCCCATAAAACTGAGATGTTTTACTGGGCATTAACGCAGAGCCCACTTTAGGAAGCAGATCTCACACCATATAAGGCTCCAAAATAAAATGATTTTGGTACCAGCTCAAGTAGAGACAAGCTAATTTAGCAACAAAAACAAAATCTCCAAACCAAGCAAAAATTTTCATGCTGACTGGAGGGGTGGAAGGGAATTTATGACACACCAGGTTACTGTAGCTCCCATCCCCAACCAAGCTTCCAGAGGCTGCTACTTTTCTCTTTGGAGGGAAAACTACAAGTCAACAGAAACAGTTCAGCCATTCTAATGTTCTTTTCCCATCTTCATCCAGTTCTTAGAATAAGAGAGGCAGAGAATCATTAATGTTGGAAAAAGACGTCTGAGATCGAGCCCACCTGAAAACCTAGCTCGACCTTGTTCACCACTAAACTGTCCCCAAGTGCCACATCCACACAGCTTCCAAACACTTCCAGGGATGGTGATTCCACCACTTCCCTAGGCAGAGTGTTTCAATGCTTGGCCACACTTTCAGTGAAGAAATTTTCCTAATATTCATCTAAATGTCCTGTGGAACAACTTGAAGCCATTTCCTCTTATCCTGTCATTTGCTACCTAGGAGAAGAGACCAAGTCCCAACTTGCTGCAATCTCCTTTCAGATATTATATAATTCTTTAATTTTTTTCTATCTCTACTCGATACAGCACCTGATGCATAACACCCATCAGCACTTAAAAATTCTTCTGTCCATAGCTGAGAGGACAACCAGACTTGATCCAATAGATCAGCCTATCCTACCCTCTTCATTTTTTATCAAATAAAACCTGTATATTTTTCCATGCTACTGCCCATGCTTGGAGCAGTGGGCAGTAAGCATCTCCAAAATTGCCTCATTATCCTGCTTTGAACTTTCTTTGCATCAAATCTTGTGCTGGGGTGGGATGGGGAGGAGAGGATAACAAGAGCTAAAAGCAGGTCCAATGCAGGTTACCTCTGCAGAGCTACAGCAAAAGGGCGAAGTAACAAGTAAAGAATAATTTTGCTGCTCTTCTGTTAATGGAATGATTTTTTTTTTACCAGAATCCATGAAATAATTGTACATTAAGTTTAGCTATAAAGCCATGACCCTGGAAAAAGGACATGCCTCTAAAGAAAATGTTTTTTCATATTCAGTTTCACTTTCCTGGTATAAAATACTTAAGAAAAGATAATTCTAATTAAAATAATTCTATAAAAAAGTCACCACATTCTTGTCTTTTATATATATCACAGTCAGACATTTCAAATTATTTCATCCAGCACAAGGCTTCCACGTCCCTTATGTTGTAAGTGATCAGTACTTGTGAAAGCCTACAGAAATTACACTGAAAGGCAAGACAATGAAAAAAATAAACTTTCTTACTGTATTAAAACCCTTCTTCCTCTTATCTGAGTGTTTCTACTGTCACCAGCTTTGGAGAATGTGGATGTTTCTACATAAAAATTATTAGCGCTAATGAAATCTCTAGTAAAGCATGTGGAATTTCTGGCCCTTCTGTCAGTTCGGGCTGTAAAAATACTCTGTTCTTAGTGATATTTTAGAGAATTGTAACTATTAAAAAAAGACGAGTGAGTGCTTGGTGTTGCAAGTGACATTGCAGTTTTGATAGAAGGACTTTATCAGACACAGAGGTTTTAAAACCTTTCTTAAAGAAGATCAGTTTCAATTCACCTAATGTCCTCACAAAGTTCATTCCACACCCAAGACCTTTTGTCCCCAGACTTTACATGTACTTCTGCATCAGGTTTGTTGGAGAGGAGAGGAGAGGAGAGGAGAGGAGAGGAGAGGAGAGGAGAGGAGAGGAGAGGAGAGGAGAGGAGAGGAGAGGAGAGGAGAGGAGAGGAGAGGAGAGGAGAGGAGAGGAGAGGAGAGGAGAGGAGAGGAGAGGAGAGGAGAGGAGAGGAGAGGAGAGGAGAGGAGAGGAGAGGAGAGGAGAGGAGAGGAGAGGAGAGGAGAGGAGAGGAGAGGAGAGTTATAATTCTGAATCTCTATAAAGTAAAAAATGGTTTAGCTAAGAACTAAACATTGCAAGTTTTATAGTTCAAGAAATTGGTCTTGTTAACCAGTAGAATTGAGGAATTTCATTTGCATTTTTAAATAAAAGTTTTATATAACCCAAGTTTTAGAGAACCTATGTTTTGGCCTAAGTAGGTTTAATAATAATTGCATCCTGAATAGTTAGGCACATTGGATCCTTCTTTTATTTTTTGATCCTTCTTTGATATTTTTGAAATGTGTAAGATAAATATAGCAAGGAAGAAAATTATGTCCATATTAATTCTGATCTTTAATGCTGCTGTCCTGAATACACAGAGGTGGAGGATGCCAAGAATGAGGAAGCTTTTCCTTTAGTTGCAGTCCCACTGCCTGGGCCTTTCCCAAAACTGGTACTTAAATTTCTGCCACAGGGTTGCCCAGCTGGGCAAAGTCTTTGAAACTTGATGTATGGCATAGTGTGGTGTTTGGGTTGTGTTTGTTTGTCTGGGGTTTTTTGGTTTTTGTTGTTTTGCTGCACTGCCAAGGAGAATTATTGATTTTCCACAGAGTGGCTGCAGCAGAGCCAGTTTTCTTCTGCTCAATCTGCTTTGTGGAGGTCACTGAAAGCACCTGATGTCTGATATAAACAGGGAAGGAGAAAAAATATTTGAAGAGGATCCTAGGCCAAATACCACCTTCTTTACAGCATGAACAGGAACCAAAGGAATCCTGAATCACTCATCTCCTGATGTCATCAATATCTCCTTTCTATGATGTGAAGTCAGTATATTTAGCAACTGAATTTAATAGAACAAAAGTTTCCTTTTGTTTCCAGGAAGAGAGCATGAGTCAGCAATCCCTCAAAAAATGGCCACAAAGAAACTCCCTCATTCCCTGAGATATTCTTGAAAAATCAGTACCCTAACATGATATACAAAGACAAGGAAGCAGGTACTGTGGGGAAGGGCAGCATCTCCTCACAGAGTGCTCTGCTGGTGGTCTTCTTTCCCCTTCCTTTCTTCTCAGAACACACCAGTCTGTGTTGTGCCAGATAAAACTGTCCCACACAGCCTCCAGCTACACCTGTCTGATTCTTGAGGGCCAAAACACCCACATCCATTCAGAGACTGGTCTCATGGTTGTCTTCTTTATGAAGCTTCTAATTTTTAGAGCTGTTGGGAATATAACAAACCAAAACAAGAAAAACAAGCCTAATTCATTCTTTGAAAGTAATTAACTTTCAGTGGAATAGTCACGCTGCATTTCAGAAGGTCAGCAGTTAGAGGACGAGCGCCTTGGCTTCAGCTCTCCAAGCAACACATGCTCCCTTTGAGGCCACAGGGTAGGGAGTCAAGTCTTGGGTCACATTTAGTGGCTTTCCAGCACAGTTCACTTTGGTGCAAAGTGCAGTTTTGTTGGGTTTTTAAGTACAGTACATTATAGGGTCAAGCAGAAAAAAATGTTTGTGTATGACAAGGTATTTGGTAATGTTAACATGTGCCAAGACCATCATTCAGCATTTCTCATTTGGTCTGCCAAGGCATGTAAGTAGACGCTCATGTTATGGTTAGGAGTGTGTAGCTTATATGCATGCAACAGAGTCTTTGAGTTTCAAATAAGAACTAAAGATGTATCTCTGTACTGGAATTTTATGAAGGGTTACTCTTTTATATATTTTTCTGTTTGGAGAGTTTTTGTCTCTTACAGGACAAATACACCCAGCATTACTAAATATTACAGACATACTAACTTCAATTACTTCTGCCTTTTTATTTTGGTTTCTCTTTTTCTTAGGAAAAAAATCCAAACCTACAAACTGTTATTTTGGGTTTTTTATACAGTGTCTTTTCTTGTTCTATTTTTAACTTATTGGCAATCACAACAACAATCATTCACTGAATCTGTTCCTGGCATCTTACAACCAACAGCTGAGTTGTTGACAGTGTACCGAGAAGGGTTTTTTTAACTGGGGACACTGGGAATTCCTATAAAAAATGAAGCTTTATCTGTCCAGTTCAATTACATGGGGATTTTTTTTCTCAACATTGTTTAAATGTTAGAATACCATTTCCAGGAAAAGCTACTCTACTTGTGCCCCAAAAGGAGGCTGTCTCCTGGTGTTAACCACCATAATGGCAATCCCTACATTTATTCATTTGAATCTTAGTTAAACTGAGGTTTATCTCCTCTTGTTCTTGATCAGATTATTAACCCCACCCTCACCTCAACTCAAACCCATTTATTTCGATGTCTTTATCTTCACAGAAAGGCAAAACTTATGAAGTACAAGCGATCTGAAAGCTGGTGATTTAGCAGCAAGGTTATTAGCATACCTAGCACTGACAGTTCTGTTTTCTGCATTATTTTGGATTTTTATTATTTTCTTTCTTTCATTCCATTTTAGCTCTTTAATCAGTCTTCAGCCGTGAAACATTTTCTTCTCTTAAGATTTGCTTGATAGAGTAGCTTTGGAAGAAATTTTTTTATTAGCATTTCACAGCAATTTTGTTTTATCTTTAGTTTATGGTTCAGACTAAATTAATCCTTGGTTAAGGCGCTGCATGGCTCCATGGGGCATTTGACATGCCTAACATATTAATGGTTCAAAATCACCCGTCATTTCCTTTCTCTCTCCCTTGGTTTATCTCTCTGTGTCACATTTTAAGTAAAAAAAGGCTCTTTTGGGATGAAGTCTATGCCTGTGCTAAGAACAGGGTCCAAGGCATCAGAAGCATTTACAGATGTTACACTACATTCCAGTAGGTTCTGTGTGGGAACCTTTTGAAATTAACAGGTTACATTTCATTACTGTTTGATGGATATTATTGTGTTTTTCCAGCAAGTTATTTAGCACAACAAATTTATATACAACACTTCTTATTCAGCAGGACCAATCACCAAAAATATGGTTCAAATATTTAAAATTTCAAACTGCATAGTAGGCACTTGAGAGGAAAATCATTCAGCAGTGACTAGATTCTGAATTACTTCCTCAAGTTAACTATATGTATAACAAATTCTGTCTACAAAGTACCGTGCAGGCTTATGTACCTGATGAATATTATTTTAGAGGTGGAAAATACAAATTACTTAGATTCAGATTTTCATATCACCTGTTTTCTTTCTATTTTAAAAGGAGGGGGTGAAAAAATGGAGTTACATTCTCTTCCCTATTCCAAACAAGCAAATATCTTGAAACTCTGTTATGTTGTAGAATTTTCCATTTCACTATTCATAAGAAAAGAATGTGTTCACTGAAATATACTGGTCTTGGGTAATTTCCATCCACTGGGGGAGGGGGTTATATTTTGTGTTCTAAAGCAAGGATGCCAGCACTTACAGCACAGGTCCATCTAGTCCTGTCCTGCTCTGGCTGCAGCCAGCAGCAGCAGAACACAGTGCTACTTTCCCAGGCACCCTCGAGCCTCCCTGTATTTGCTACTGAGGGACAGAGACTGCTGAACACGTGGTGGATTTGTGTGGGTTTTGCCATTCATTTCTCCAGTCTTTATTTAAACCCATTAAGTACACATTTCTTTAGATATGCTTAATAAATAACATCCACAGATAACACATTGCTTTGAAAATTTGAGGCAAGGCATTTCACAGATACTGTGCATCACTTTTACTTCAATTTTAATGGTCTCCATAAAATGAAGAATCAAAGTCTAAAGGTTTACTTAGTAGCACTCTGAATTCCTTAAAAGCCAGATATCAAATTGAGTTTTTTTCATAATCATATTCAAAAATACAAATTTATCACATTTTAATTTCCAATTATAAAAATATTTTTGAAGTGAAATTTTTTATATTCTAATAGTATGGTAATCAACAGACATACTGAGAGGCTGCACAGCATAACCAGACAGTTGTTATTTTGTAATAGCACTCTAAAACTTCCTTCAGCTAATAAAAGTTACCCCATGTTGAGCACAGAAGCACTTTTGCTCTACACAGCATTGTACTACTGATGGGTGAGATCTTCACATCTGAAGTAATATTAATGGTGCCTGTGGATATTTTCATGTCATATTAAAGATTTCTTCTTGTGGAAAGTTCTAGCTACAAACATGCAATAAAAATGCAGCAGTAAAATCTGATAAATGAATGCACAAGGTACTTCACCAATAAGTAGGTTCCATCCCCAAGGGTGAAAGCCATGTCTGAAGGCAACTTCACTATAAATGAGAGGGCAGCAGAAGGGAAAAGCATTGAAGCTGGTCTTGCCTTGGAGCTACACTGAGCACTGGATCAATAGCTATCATTAGTAGAGGTCCCTCAGAGGAAGCTGGCTGCCACAATGCTGACATTTAACCTGGGTCATGTGGCACCATGTGCACACATAGAGAACTTCAAATTTAGAACCTGAAGACAGAAAATGAAAGGAGATTCCTAAGCTGAATAGCAACTCTTTTTTGGAATTTGAGTAATTATTGCATTTCAAGAAAAAGCAACCTCTTGTTACCAGAGATCAGGGAAGTTACAGCTAGTTTTAATACAGCACTGCACACATTTCAGCTAGTTATGTGCCCTTGGAACCACTGGAACAGAGAAAGCAGTGCACATCTGCACAAACCTCATTATCAGTTGAAGGCAGGCCATATTCATTTGATTAATCTCAATTTGCCACTGAATCTCATTTCATTCCAAATGTGTTGTCATTTCACCTAATTTAACTAAAACTCCCTCCAAATAATGATATTGCCAAGCTTGGTAAAAACACTATTTGTGTTGTTTATACTGCCTGCCTCTACTGACAGCCCTCTCTACAGCAGTCTGTATTTTTAATATTTTAGCATGATCACAAAACATTGAACATTGAGACAGCATACACATGTCCACAGAATCAATAACAAGATCCAAAAAAATTTAAAGTACTTTTATCTGCACATAGATACAAAATGCTTTTGTCTCCTAAGGCACTGAAGAAGTAAAACCAGACTGCTTCTGAATGCTGGATGCCTTCACATATGGCAGCACTGTCTAGAAAAGCCTCTGAAGGAACAGATTTCTCATAATTTCATCCTTGTCTTTTATTATGATGATTGCACAATCCCCTAATTCCAAGAAAGTTATAGTCTGAATAGACAAAACGGGAAGAATGGAATGAGCCACAAAAGCAAAGTGACAAATCCAGGAATATAGGACAGGATCTGTCAAATGCTATTCTAACACCAAAGTCATCAATACTCAGACAACACTACTGACACATTAGCAGTGTACTAACACATATTGTTGCTGATTCTTGTTTAAGGATCATCTTCTCCCATCCAAGCAACTACATTTAAGAATGCCATGCTTGAAAGTGCACAATTACTGAAGATAATTTTCCCTGTAACTTCATCCCTTCTGCTCTAACAGAATGCCAAATACAAAAAATCTTGACTTCCAAATTTCCTCTCAGAATTTTTTAGACAGTAGTCCTTTGCTATATGAGGCATAACTGAAAATGTTTGCTGTGACCAAAACAATTATAAAAGTAAACTCTCATTGAAGTCTACAGAGGAAAGAGAAGACAGAGTAATTTCAAGCAAATTACAGATGTGTGGTATTTTCCAACAGGAATGAACTAAAAAGATCTTTAGATGCATTTTGCAATTTATTTCTGTTGGAAAAGTAGGCAAGATATCTTTGTCTTGAGGAAATGAATATAAATTTCCTCATAAATACCATGAAAGTTCATAATCTTGTAAAATTATCTTCATACCATGCTATGCCTGATGAAAATAGGGTAATAAAGAGTCCTAAATCTGTATTCAGAGGGGAGATCCTCCATAGTTAGGATGCTTTTCACCTTCTCCTTGGTTTATATTCTCCACCTGCACCCACCTTGCCATCATTGAACACCTCACCTTCAGCTTTCACATCATTTCTCCTCATTGCCTTGGAGCCTCACAGGAAATAGGCCCAGAAACTTTCAGTAATCCTGGCAAATCAGTTAGCAAGCTACAAACCCATTTTTTAATTCCAATTTGAGGATGGGTTTGCTTTGATCTATTCTAGTGCACACTAAGATTTTTCCAAGAGCAACAACTACAGAGCTAAGAGCAATGTCTTCTTGCTTGTACAGCTGATGAAATATTCCTTTTTAGCAGTAAATCATAAAAGAAACTGATGATTCATTACTGAGATTTTTTAATTCTCTCATCCCCATCAGAATTTTTTCACGGTCTAACTTTGTACTTCTGGTACTGCTAAACAGTTCAGAAAAAAGCAATGCAACATTTGAGAAATATCTGCTGCATCCAGAGAGAGGATTTTAACCTTGTCCCTCCTCTCCCCATTTCCCTTTTCCTCCACCTCTCCCATGAGGTTTAATGCCCCAGAGGTTAAAGGCCTGGAAACAAACACAGAGCTCCCTTTTGTGCTTAGTTGTATATCCACTTGAAAAGGCTCTAACCACACTTTGAGGGGCTCTTAGGTGAAACTACTCTGACAAATCTTGCTTTCACAAAATCTTTCCTGCTTCCCAGACTACATCCTCCATGTACCCAACTCCCACAAATCTCAGGTGGCAGAGCCTGAGGAGCCCAAATAAACACAGCCAAGAACTGGTGTAGAAGCAAAGCCAGGAAAAATTGGATTGGTGAACAGTTTGTCATACCCAGGGAAGCAATGCCGCTCTGGGGAGAATTCATGCAATACAGAAAAAATTATCAATATTTCTCTAGAACAGAACTCTTTTCCTAAGTGGCTTTAAAGTTTTGTTCCTGAAATCTTTCAGTATGTTTGAACCAACATTTCTGAAGCAATAATGAGGAAGCAGCAACAATAAGTCCCATTACGCAAGGAATTTAAGTTAAAATTCATAGAATGGCATTAATTTGAAATCTGCTGGTGCTGAAAAAACTGGAAGAGTAAACCAGAAACTTGGAGGGAAGTCGACTTGAAAGTAGCCATAAGTTATGTGAATTCAAATTTTGAGAATGTGAGAAATAAATACTTTTTATTTTTAAAATAAACCTGAAAAATATAGTAAAGACTAATTTTCTATTTCATAATTTTTAGCTGTAAATGATAGTAAACTGCTGATTGTAGGCTACAAGCTAAGAATATCTTTATCAAGCCATTTGGAGGTAAGAATGAGTACCATCTTTCATTTGTACTCTTCCCCCATCCCTTCATTTTCTTTTATATCCTTCCTTTTGGACACACAGAAGAAATTTTCATTGTGTGGGGAAAAGAGAAAAAAGGAAAGCCTTAAAATATAAAAATTAATTTTACTAGAAAGTTAATGACTGCACCATAACCCAGATTTTCTATGGCTATTGCATTAGGGAGAAAGAGTTATGAAACTTCATGCTTTTATAAATTTTGTTGAGCTTGCAGTCCTGGCTGAAGGAGAGAGCAAATTCTCAGGTGCTAAACATCAAATTGCTTATTGGAACAGCTGCTGCACTGAGCTGAGTAAGCAGGACAAGCAGGGAGTGGCTTTTCTAGGCTAATCTTTGACCAGCATCAGTTCTAACATAAATTAAAATGAATATTTTACAATTAGAATACTATTATTGTTATTTCCAATAAATGTACAGACACAAGTGTTCTTTTTGCTTTTGGTTCCACTGTTTTTGTCTCACATTGGCTAGGCTCTGAAATAGGAATTTTATGTTTTCTATTCTCCAAGCTGTAAAATCTAGGTTGTTTTTTTCTTGTTGTTGTCGGGTTTGTTTTGTGATAGTTTCTGTTTTAGAGGGGTAGGGTGGTATTTTTGAAAAAATATTGCTTGAACTGGGGAACTGGAAAAGCAGATCTTTTTCCCTCTTGAGGAACAGTGAAATGCACTGGAATAAAGATTACATTATAAAACTACATACTGGTTTTCTTCTTCCAAAGAAAAAAATTCTTATAATGTCACTAGCTCACTAAACCCTTTAGGGTATAGATTTTTTTTTTCTTTACAGTACAAAGAAAATGTTCCTTGATTTTATGACAAATGGGCAGAAAATGTTAAATATCAGGTACTGATACAGATTAGAATGTAGATTATTCAGTATTCAGATTCTTTAGCTTCCAGATATGAGTTTGGGTGCAGTTAGGGTTGAGCAAGTATTAGTTTCTCTGGGATGGAAACAAGATTAATAATATAGATTAATAAGATTAAAATTAATATTATTATAATTAATACTATTGACAACCTATTTTGGTTGTAAGGTAGGAATCCATGGACAACTTTCACTGCAGACCCTCTACACTGACAAGCTCTGCAAGCAGAGTAAAAGGTATGATCCTGAAGAGCAGGCTCCATCAGACTTGCATTAATACCTCTATACAACCCCCTTCCTAAACTTTTCATTTCACTCTTAATGTTTCTGCATATTTTCTTTTTTTTTTTTTTTTTTTCTCCAGTGAAATAGGGGTTCCACTCCTGCTGAGGAATAAAAAGAGCCACTCCTGAGATCTCCTGCTCACTTTGAACAGCGAATTACCAGGAAAGTCAGCTTCTGTTTCCAGCAGGTTCCAATTCATGTTAGGAGCCTGCAGGAAATGGGCACATTGCAGCATCTGATTAAAGTCTTTCATAGCTTAGATTAATGCAGGGTCAGATGGTGAAAATTCTTTCTGTAATAGAGAGCAAGCTGAAACAAAGCTAAAAAGCCTATTCACTTAAAACTCAAGCACAAGGGGGAAAAAAGTAATCCTAATAATTATAGGGATGCTTTTGAAAACTCTACTAGCATGTACTTTTCCCCTCAGCTGCTAAAGAGTGTCCACAAACCTTCACATTTCAATAATTAGTGGGAGATAATTATCTGGAGAGCAGAAAGCAACTTCCATAGGTTTTCATCACAATTAACAATAAACAAGCAAAAAACCACAAGAAGCTTGATTTGTGAAAGTCTAACAATGAATTCTAGGGCACATCCAGGATGTAGTCAGGCCTTGCCTCTTCACAAGCAGAGACAGAACTTTCACATTTTCTGAATCACTACTTCCCACTAATTTTCATCTCAATCCTCTAGTTGAACAAGAATCCTGCCAATCACTAGCTTGATCCATAATTCTGATACTTCATCTGGTCTCAGTATATCAGCAGTTGCCTTCTCAGGGTCTCAGATTTCTTGCCCTTTTAACAACCCACGCTGAGATTTAATCTCCCAGGTGCTTCCTGTTTGCAGATTGTGCAGCAATAAACAACATCAGTAAGTGTGCAGGTTTGCTGTGTACTGCTAGTTGTGAATCTGAAAGTAGAGAAGGGGTCTGAGAGAAGCAAAATTATATTTTTGAACATTGTTTTGAGAACTTAGTAAAAAATACAATTATATTTTATTTCAGTAGAAAGTACCTTTACAGACCCTTCATTTACAGAGATTTGTAAATACTCCCAAACTAATGTTTTCTCAAAAAACATTCAGTAATTCTGTTGACCATGGCAAAAGTTGCACTTGGGCCATTTAACTTCCAAAGGGCCTACAGAAAAAATATAGGGGAGTCTGATTAAATGTTTCCTGAGCAGACAGTTTTTTAAATGCCCAACTTACAAGTGTCTGTAAAATAAGTCTCTTGTCAAAGTAAGCGTATGCTTACATTCCTGCATAATTAATGTATTAAAAAATATTTCTAGATCAGACGGGGGTCAGGGTCTATTTTGCAGCCAAAAGATACTTGGTGCCTTACAGTTTAAGAAATGCTAACTGAAATGGTGGGAAAATGTTAGGTTTTGGAAGTTTACATCGGCTACTTTTTTTCTCAGTCTTTGTAAAGTTTAACCTAAGCGTCTCTCAATTATTATATTTTCCTCTCTTTGAATTCTATGGCCTTTGCTATGTTTTTTAGCAAATAATCTTACAAGTCTTGGATGCTCTGACTGTCCCCAAAACATGCTGTGTTTCATTTTACACATGGCAATTACAGGCAATTTCCCAATCTTGGTGTGGACAAACAGGTGGCAGCCTCAAACAGACTCTTAAATAAGCCTCTTATTCTTACTTGCCATTTTCCTGATTACTTACCCTCTAAAGTCAGTCCATCTTTGCCTGCAATATTTTCTATATGTAGGTAAAACTCAAGTACATAATGTTAAAATTTGTATGTGTAAAATAGTGTCACGTTTTAATTTCCTACATAATCTATCTCGTCTTTTTTCAAGAACACCACCCAACAGTGGCTCTTCCTACATACAGAAGGGCCTAAAGCATATCCTTTACCTAGACATCTTTGTATTAAAAAGAAAAGATTTTTTTCCATCCTTTTTGTTCCCAAGGTATTGGAAAGAAATAAATACAGAAATGAGAAAAGAAAACAGGCTGTCTTTCTGAATCTTTCTGCAAGATGTTGTGGCAATCATGTACTGCTATTACTCAGCATATTCCTCATGGAAAAGGGGACTGAATTTCAAAACTGATTAAGGTCTCTGCTATGAAAAGGCCATAGACCTCATCTGAGAATCCAACCAGAATTTCAAAAATTGTCCCTACAGCAGCTTAATGCATAAACAGCAGAAGCAGACACAAACTCAGAAAGATAAAGATTGACATAGCAATCAGAGGGGTTGTGTGGCACCCCTCCAGTAGTGTTGGCATTGCATGAGGAAAATGGCATTTCTCTTTTCCCCCTTAAAAGTGTGCATGTGAGGTGGGGTGGGGAGTGATGAAGCAGACTATCACCATCAAGAATTTGACACAAGGTATTCATCCTTTTTCTAGTTGTTATGAGCATGATTTCACATTGCAATAAAGAGATGAATTGCTATAGTTCAAACATACATAAGTCAGCACAGAGGGCAAAAATCTGAAGATAACTTAGTTAAGCTACAAGGTTGATGGCATGAGCTTGCCTACAAGAAATCTACTGCAAAGTGAGCTAGAACACAAATTTATAGTATGTTACTCCTTTCCAACAACTTTCCTGCAATGGTGAAAAGTAACTTTCTCCAAAAAGAGCAGAATCGATGCCCCACCAAAGTCTGAGAAGACTGCATTGCACTCATTCCTCCAGTAAGTGTCTGGATGATTTGATAGCAGAAACCAGCAGATGTACTGTGGAACCACACCCTGGCTAACCTCATAAGTCTACTCTGTATAAGACATCCTCTGCTTAAACAGAAGATAGAGAAATTAGTTGAAACTCTAGAGTATCCAACCATATCATACAAAAAGGATAAAGTTTAGATTTGTTCAAGCATTATCAATTCACTTAAGCTGCTTCATTGTTACATGACATTTCATTTTTCATTATCAAAGCCCAGGGTGTTTAAAAGGTCTACAAGAACTCTTCTCTCAATTTGTTTGCTGCTGTAGTTCAGCAATATTTAGCACCAATATGTGCTGGCCCTTTGGCACTTTTCTTCATCTTTAACATAATTTATCAAAGGAGATAGCAAAATACAAGTTGATCAGTCTCTCTGGTTTAATTTAACAAGGCAGGTCATAAAGGCTTTGTTCCTTGACCAGCCATGCCAAAGTGCTGCTTTCACATATTAATGTGACATGACTTGTACAGTCATAATTACTATGACAAGATAAAGGGAATTAGTTAAAACTTAATTAAAACTACATGCCTTACAACTGTGACCCTGTACATGTTTTGTAACTTTACTTCTTTGTTTCTGGTTTATCAAAAGGGGAAGAGGTCCACATGAAATTCCCCAGTATTACAAGTGCATCAATTAAGAAAGAAAATTAAACACTGATCATAAATAACCAGATAAGAAACAAACCTGAAACAAGACAAGTACTCTGATTCATGGTTAGTAATGAATTTCTTTGCTTATACCTATATACTAAAGCAGCAATGCCTCTTCTACTGGTATGAAAAAATTGATCAGTGCAGAGGTGGGGCACAGAGATGGAAATCTGCAGTGACTCTGTGTTGCATTATTGGTAGCCTTTTCAAAACAGGCATTACTGAACAGCACTATGAAGAATAAAAATAAGGCTTGTCTGTTCACATTACAAATTAGGGTGATCAAAAGGAAACAACAGCTTTCTCTGGTTTATCATCACACTGTACAGCTCTGTAGAAAGCATAGAGGGAAAGTAGATAAGCCATACTGGACTAGGCTAAAAGTTTAACCCTGTGCAGTGTATTAGAAATGAGCATAGTCAGTCTAGTAATATATGCTTTGCTGTAGCAGCTACACTATTTTCCTACAAAATATTCATAGGATGCCCTGCTGTCATTTGTTGTCACCTCTTTTTTGTTAGGCACTTCCCCAAGGGCAAGACCACGTTATTGTGGTACAACCCATTGGCAGCATCAGAGCAAAGCATCCTCCTTTCCAGGTTTTGGCTGCAGGATAATCTGTCTCTTCTTCAACTATTGCAGAAGTCATGTGCTGCTCTTAATGCAGACACTCTCAATATGATCTGAGCTCCATGGTGACAAGCTCCCATCACTTGGGTTTGACTGTTTCAATCAGCTTTATGGGCTTCTCATTTTCAACAGCTCAAAAAACTCTGCATGTGTCAATGTGTTTCTTAACCCTTGCTCATCAGAAGAAAATAATTGCAACAACTACAGGGAAACAGAACACAGGAGTGGGAAAACTTTTTCTCCCAATGTGACAATTGGCTCTTTCTTGACTGAGGTAAAGAGGTGGCTCATTTCTGACTCTGGTACTACTGGTACCAAATGAGCTCTGGCTTGTAGGTTTTGCAGCTGTTTCTAATCCTTCTCCAAAATGCTTCTGCTGAGCAGTGAAACAGTTAATAGCACATTAATTTACAGCATAACTAAGTATCAGCATTAATAGTGCTGAAATGAATGAGCCTGTCACATCTGTCAGAGCTATTGTTTCAGGCCTGGCAGGCAGTGCCCACTCCAAGCTGGGGGCTGACTTGTGTGAAAAGCATTCCAGCACAGAGCACTGGGTGTCTGCACCAAAGAAGCATCTTGGTGTTGTTGCACCTGCACAATGAGACCTTCAGCACTATAGCCTGAAGCTGGAAGGGTGTGTACTGTCTCAAGATATAGGAATTTAAGGAAATTATTAAGCAAAATTTATGCAAACACCTTTCTGGTTTTCTTTGTAAAGGACCACTGCAAAAGCAGAGAGTTCCAAAAGCAGAGAGGTCCAGACTCTTGGACCTCCAACTGAATTTGACCCAAGGTCTGACTGCTTCATAGCTCCTATATGCTGCATTGAAATTAAGTCAGGTGGCCAGTGGTCACCCGAGCTGCACCAACACAGAATGTGACACCACCTACCTGCTGGTTCGGTCAGCATCTCAAGGATGAGCCTTGGTGTGAGCTGCCATGGCCATGCCTTTCTGCAGAAGGCTAAAGCAGGTCTGTAATCTGTTCACATTACATGAAGCAGAAAAGCCTCACAGGAATCAGAAAAGGATGCAACAAGGTTTGGCTTCTGCCCAGTATTTTGATGCTTTCTCTCAGACTTTTTGGTGTATAAGAGCACCTTTTAAAGGAGAATCCATTTTTTCCTGGCTGCTGGATGAAAGGGAATTATGTGAAATACAGTTATGAGGTTTTGAAGCAGAATTAGCAGCTTGAAACTTTTAAAAGTAAGAATAATGAAAGTGAGAAATAGTCCAATCAATAAAGCACAATCCCTGTTCTTCCATCCTGGGTGACCCCACTGCAGCTAATTCGATCAGAGCATATCTACACAACAATTAGACCATAGCTATGTTAGTATCACATTACTGTTATATAAACAGATTATGTAAGCTTGCATACTATGAAGTATAACACACTCTATATCACTGGAAAGCTTCTAAAGCAGATGTTGCTGTATTTTCAGATTGAATCTAGCGCAGCCTCATTCTTACAAGAGTTAGAAAAGCAGCACTACTAAAGATCCAATTTTTTTTAGATATAACAGACTCAGGCAAAGGAAACTGCAGCAATGATTTAAGACATTATTGCCTGCAGTCCTTCACCTCGCCCGCCTGGCAGAGGAAACAGCCCCCACAGCAGAGACAACAAAAGCAAACTAAAGTTCACAGACTAGCACAAGCCTGTCTTCATTAGCAATTTAAGCAAATATAGGAGAATGTGAACTGGAGCACCCATAAGAAAGATCTGTGTTCCTCTATGCTCCCTCTGCTCACTTGTAGCAATGAGACAATGAGAAAAATTAAAGCCAGTAGCATCTTGTCTCATTTCAGAGAAATCCAGACTTGTGAATTGGAGTAGGATCAGCCAGCAGAGCACAATTTACCTGGCTAACTGAGCTATGCCAGTGAAAATCCGCAATATAAACATGCATTCAACCAATTTTAAACATTTCTTAATTACAGCTCCATTAACAGTAAAAGCGATGATGCAAGTTGCACAAAAACAGAGTGGAAAAAAATGAGGCATGATCTAACTTTCAAGGTAGATGTCCCTTAGTGACTACCAAAATCATCAATATCTTGAATCAAATGGAAATGTTAATAAGCTGAAATGCACACTTTTCTTCAACCCTGTGACAACCATTGGGATCTGCACATTTATAAAATAGTGAAACTCTTTTGGCAGCAAATCATCTGCAAATGTGTGGAAGATGTGAAAATATCTTTTTTTGCTCCTGCAGTAACGCATGAAGTGTAGCACTAAAGAGAATGTTCCAGACAGCAACATTATTTGAAAGGCAAAAATATAAAGAACAGAAAGGAAGATTTACGGCTGTAGCAAGGCATGGCTTCTCTAAAGAATGGTATAAATAAAATTCCAAATTAAATCTTATATTTTTAATTTACAAAATGCTCTAATTTTGAGTCACCTTGTATGGTGTCATTTACTTAGTAAAAGCCACAGTAGCAAAGTTGACATTCACAGCAACAAAATCCAGACCTGAAATTATTCAGGAAAGTTCATCTATGCAGCACAAATCAGAAAAGATACTAAATACTTTCTGAATAGAAACATGATAATGGTAGTGAACACACAAGAGATGGAAATATGTATATAAACCATATAAACAAGGGAAATCTTTTTGCTTTGAACTTTAAAACCTACCAAGTTTAAAGCACTCACTGGAACTACTTGCCTGCCGTTTTACAACTAGAGTCACTCTGATCTTTGCACTGCTGAAACAGTGTGCAAAGAAACACACTGTGTTCCTTCTTGCTACATCTACCCAAATTCAGTCACTCTAACCTGTGCAGCGTTGCATCCCCTGTGTGTGCAGCTGGAGAACAATGACAACCCTGCCCTATGTGCTGTGTGGGTTGCAGCCAGAGCAAAACCCCAAAGAGTCATCAGGAGAAACCTCCCTTTCACCCAAGTCAAACACAAAAGCACAGGATGGGTTCTGCTGGCTCAGACCTAATGGTCAGCTGCTCTCTTCAGCCACATCAGAGACTGTTCCTAGCACAGGAGGGCACATCAGGCTGGCCACTGCCTGCACTGCATTCCTCTCTAGCTCTCCCAGCAGATGCTATCTTTGGATTAGGGATTTCAGAGGTTCATCCCTGTCTCTGTCTTTAGCATCTGCCATGGCCTTGTTGGAATTTTCTCCAAGCCTGTTTTCTACCTGATGCTTCCATCTGTCTCCTCCATACAACCTCCTATGGCAACAGTTTTAATGAGTTCACCATCCACAATGTAAAAATTCCTTTTTCCCCAGCTTTTACCTGTTGTTACTTTCAGTGAGCATCCCTCGATCAGCTCTTGCTGCGTTTGTTCAATACTAATGCATGCCTTGCAAACACCAGGTGTAAGTTTTTACCTCTCCTAGTTGTAAGGTCCTGGTCTTTTTAGTCTGTCCTTGCAATACAACAGCTGTCAGCCCCTCAGTAATTTCAGTTGCCCTCTTCCATAAATGTTCTGTGTCCTCCAGAGAGCTCAGGATGATCTACTGCACTTCCTTTGAGGGTTCTTTAGGCTTTACATAGCAGTAAAATGATACCCTGTCTTGATCTCAGAACTCCTTCTGATCATGTCTGACAATTTTTCGCTTTTCTAGCCAACATTTTGCATTGAACCAATTGCCTCAGAGAACTGAAATTGGTGATAACTCTCAAGTTTTCTTTGCTATGCTACAATTACAAGATCAGCAGTATGAATATTGGAATTCAGCTTCCTGCAGTTGCGTTACTGTACATTTATCTGTAATGAAGTTCATCTGACACATTTTTGGCCCTCACTCAATTTTGCAAGGTGTTTTAAGAGTTCTTCACCAGAGTGCCATTTGAAATCCCTAAAGTCCATGAACTTGGAGCTTTCATTGCAAACTTTCTTCTCCAGGTGATTAATGAAGGTGTTGAACAGGAATGGTACTAGCACTGACCTCTGGGAGTCTCCACTAGTGACTCTTATCCCCTCTGAAGTGACCTCAAAACTCACCTTTCTGGTTCCTAACATTTAATCAGATTGGAGTCCTCAAAAAGACCTTTCCTCTTGTTTCTTCAATAATCCCAACTCTCTTCCTCCAGGGCTCTAGCCTGTACCAACAAAAAGTAATGTGGAAATAGTCTCAACCAAGAAATAACACCTATGATTTCCTCACCCACATCCTTTGTGTGCTGAAAGATGCTTTTCTTAAAGGTCTCTTGCTACAATGCTAAAAATTTTCTGGCCCCTCCTTTCACCTCTTATTTTTTGTCTTCTAAACAGTTCCACAGCTACTTATACCAACTCCCATCTTTCACCTCAAATAGTCTTTCCTTATTTCACCACACAATTTGCTTTACCAGTGTTCAGTGGATTACAGGGAGTGCATTTCCTGTGATTAAGAGGTATGCTATTTTCTCAAAGAAAAAATGGCTTCCTTAAATCTTCTTCTATATGTTTTCCTTTAAACAAAATGTTTATATCAACATTTTAAGGAGTATTTAGCACAAGAGAAAGCTAGGTAATAATTTCATAACCAACACAAATGTCTAAGAAATTATCTGCCAATTTGTGACTTGGTTACATTTTCTTTACATAAATGATTTACAGATGAAGTACTAAACAGAACCCATTAAAGGGTTTTTTAATCTAGCTAGCAACTTGCTGCTAGCTAATCTGGTACAGCAGGAATCATGTCAGAGGGGAATGATCAAAGTATTGAACTACAAAATAAAGTAAAAAGGATTGGGTGACAACATTTTGATGTCTTATTGAGGAGAGAGTAAGGCTTGAAAACAACTTTTAACATTTGCTTGTACATTCAAAACTCAGTTCCTGTGTAGCATACACCAATTAAGGAAGGAAGGGTTTTTTGTTAATACTATTTAAACTCTAGGTGCTTTTCTGGTTCTTATTAGCACCTACTTGCCTCCAATGACAAGTGAATATTTTTGATAAACAAAGTCTTTATTTAATTTTCAATACTTCACTTCTGGCTACTTCCTTCATGATAAACAGATGCCAGTCAGATAAGACAGGGAAGGCTCTCCCCTGATCCAGCCCACTCAGCTGTGACCATCTCATCATTTGGGTCAGGAATTAGGAGTTGCTGTCTGATGGCTGATGATGATATTGGTAGTCTCACATGATGTTGAAAAGCTCTGTGCTGCTAGCTACAGGAGGTCACATATCCACCAGTTTATAGCAGGAGTATTTCAAGATTCACAATCCATCAGGCCTTGCTATAGATATTTCTATAAAACTGAGGAAGGTCAAACACTTCTAACAAAAGGGCAAAAGAAAAAAAAGAAAATAAAATTAAAAAACCCCACCTTCTCTCCCTTAAATGATCAAAGGGTGGAGCCAAAGGCCTACTCTAAGTTAGAAATGAGAAACAGAGTAAAAAATGAGATAAACAGAAGAAACATGAGAAATTTTGGGACGTCCTGTACAGACCTAAACCTTTGCTATCTGGAAATAAAAGAGATAAGACCAGCACAAAATTATCTGACAACTAACTCTCACTAATAAGGCATTCTGTATAGTCTATCAACTCCTTTCCAGTGCCTTGTTTTCTCAGTAATTTCACTCTGTAGAGTGTTCTACAGAGGCAGGTTTACACCTTTGCTTTTCTTACAACAAAATCAAATATTGATAGCAAGGTAGATTTTATTTCATTGTAGTTATCATATGATTAGGTTAACACAAAGAGGTAACAATAAGCTTGAACCATTTCCCTTGTGCTTCACTCAGCTAGATTTTGTCAGATTTTGTCTTCTGATTCCATGTCAACATGACAAGAATCAGATCCAGTCTAACTAATAATGATGAAATAAAGCAAAATAGTTAGAAGATGAAAAATTAATGTTGAGACTGCTTTTTTCCCCCTCTGCTTTTCCTGAGTTGTAAGGAGGGAAAATCCAATTCCCAAGAAACTTTTTGTTGTCAGCTGCAACGCTGAAAAAAAGAAAATAAGATTTTGGATCTTGATTTATGCTTTTGGAAAGTTATCTGGTGTGGGTTTGTTACACAGATTGAACTGTTGAGGCAAGGATGGGAGTTAGAGAATAAGCTGGAACTCGAGTTCCAGGGAGGTTTTTTCACTTAGAACATTCATTTCAGGTTAAATGAAATATAGAGGGGTACCTATCCATGACAATTCAAGGGGCATTTTTAGTACATGGTGAGAACATGGAACTAAGGAGACCTGCTTATGGCTTGAAGTCCAGAGTTGAGGCAAATTCGTTTGGGTTGATTTTCCTGGAAGAAATAGACCTGGGTACTGCCTATCTTTCTACAGTCTAACACTAAGCAGAAAGATTTTAATCTTCAATGTCTTAGTCCCCAGCAACAGGAGCTATTAAGAATCACTAACCTTTTCTCAAAGATAAAATGCAAAAAAAAAAAAATAGTCAACTGAAAGTTTAAAGCATTAACTCACACTTTCATATTAACTACCTCTTATTCCTCTGCCCTTTACTTGTAAAGGCATTTTTAAAGGAAATCAGTCCAGGTAATCTTTCAGGTGATATTAAAGATGGTAAGAACTGTCCTTTTAGCAACAGTTGATACAGATGGGAATTGTTGTAAAATTTTAGTGTTGCTTCCTTGAAAAAAAAACAGACAAACACATACCTAAATGTGAGGCCAAAGAACGAGAGGCAGAAAATGCAGGTTTTCTGACAACCTCCCTGGTGACAAAGGCAGACACTGCACAAGGGACTACTACTGCTACCATGGGACTTGAGTGACCTATACCAACATCAGACTGCTTAAGACATTGCTTTTTGTTGCTTTCCAAGTTATGAGTACATGGAAGTGTCACAAAAGAGACCTTTTTAGCCACAAAGGTCAAAACAGAAGGCAGAGAAGAAGGGGCAGAGGTATGAGGCTAAACCAGACAGGTTTAGCCTCATAAATACCACAGCTAAGGTGTTTCTTCTGGTTCAGACATTTTTTACAACCTAGATAAATGCTCTTTGGAGTAAGGCATCTTAGTAGTAAGTATTCTTAGTAGCCAGGTGCAGTTATTGTGGCTGAGCCCTCTTAGCTCAGTCTGGCCATTGCAGTAAACCCTCAGTACTAGCTGGGATGCTGTGTTGAGCTTTTTATCTGCATACCCTTCATCCAGTTCTGTGAACAGGACAGGCAGAAAGGCACCAAGGGATGGTACCTTCTTTTTACCAGATATGCACATGATACAACTGATAGGTCTGTTAAGACCTTTGTTTTGGAAACACATCTACTGTAATTATATGACACAATATATGTAACTTGGGGATTCCTAAGTGAACAGATTTAAAAACCTGTATTTACAGACCTTTTATATAATAGCTGATACTCGCTCTGGTGGTTCATATGAAAAAAAAATCTGCACTGAAAGGCTTTATTATGGATCAAATATTGCCCGCCTTTCTACAATCATCAGAAAAATTAGTGTAAAAAGTAAGAAAGCTGGCACAAACCTAATATCATGTTCTGATTAAATAGCCAGAAATGCAATTGTGTGCTTGTGACTGATCCAGATCTAATTTGTCTTACTGGATGTTTGTCCAGAACATAGATACAGTATTAATGATCATGCAACCACAACCATAGACTCTTTTTCTTGCTTTGGCCTTTGCAAGAAATTTGATATAAAAACTGGATTGGATTTTTGTTACCTCTAACAAGAAGTCTAGGTCTCTGCTAAGCAACAACACAGATTCAAATTCTCACTGTCTGATTTAACCTGAGGATTCCTATGAAAATCTCCAAGCTGATTGTACTACAACATTCTTCCACTCTTCTCACATTGCATTGCCTTTGCAAAGCCCTGTTTTGTGCTGTTTGCAAAAGACCACTCACATTTCTGTGTCATGACCTACTTCATTAGTTTTCCTTCTCTTGTGCTTTCTTTTAGTCCTGGGCAAAGTTTCTCTACTTGACAACTGGGTTAAAGACACTCTCATCTTGTTCCTGTTGTCTGCATTGTAAAACCACACATGGCATTCTTAGGCCCAAGATTCAAGATACAGTGGGAACATCTGCCAAGTAACTTACCTGGAAAAGGTAAAAGCCCTCTGATCTTTCATCATTCTATAGGCTACCAAGACAAGTAAAGCTCTGCCTCCAATGATGGAGGCATTTTATCAAAGGTAGGTGCCTTGATGAAAGAATTACAGCTCGCTCCTGCAGAGCCACAGAATAAGGGTAGGTGGTGTCAGTGCTGTGCCTCTCTCAGGCACGGGTTGTATGACAGTATAAATGGGCTGATGAGAACTCAGGCGTTCCAGCAGAGCTCTCTCAGCTGGAGATACACCAGGACATGCCAGGAGCCAACTGCCTGGACAGCAACTTTGCAGAAAAGGAATCCTGGTGGACACCAAGTTAAACAAGAAGCAGCACTGTGCCCTTGCATTGTCCTTTGCTGCATTAGGAGCAATGTTACCAGAAGGTGCAGGGAGGTGATCCTTCCACCCTGTTCTGCACTGGAGAGGTCACACCTGAGTGCTGTGCCTGTTTCTGTGCTCCTCAGTACAAGAAAGACATGGAGCTACTGGAGACATCCACAAAGATGACAAAGGCACTGGAGCGTTTCTCATATGAGGAAAGGCAAAGACAGCTGGAACTGTTTAGTCTATGAAAGAGAAGGCTCCAAGGGGATTTCATCGATGTCTACAATTATCTAAAATGAGACTATAAAGAAGAAAGAGCCATTGGTGAAGAGTGGCAAGACAAAAGCAATGGGTAAAAACACAGAAGGTTCCCTTTGAATATCAGCTTTTTATTGTGAGGGTGACTGAGCACTGGAACAGGTTGCCCAAGTGCGTTGTAGAGTCTCCATTCTTGGAGATATTCAAAAGTCATCTGGGCATAACCCTGGCAGCCTGTTCTAGCTGACTGTCCTTTTGCAACAGGGCTGTACAAGATGGTTTTGGATTCTGCATACCTGCAAGTCATGCTTTCCCACCTTTAAAACTGTCCAACCCTTGGTTTGCAGTGGCATTTTGGAACAGCCCATGGTGCAAACCCCATTGCAGCAGTTTTTTTAATGCTGTAACCTTTCCTCCCAGCAGATTTCCTAGTACCATGCATTTGTGTCAGGATTTATGCCAAAGGAAGTTGGCAGAACCCCAAGCAGAATCTCACATGGTGTTCTAAGGAGCCTCAGAGGTAGCATGTGAAAAACAAATTTTCTCAACTACTACTTGTTATGGTGGCACAGCATTTCTAACCCTAAACAGGCCCAAATTTTAACTTCATGGAGGTAAGGAATTACAACCCCAAGTTCCTCCCCATCTGAAAAGGACTTATATTGGCATAGTTGATGAAACTGAAATATACTCATTTTCTCCTTCATCCTGGCCTCTTTGAATTATTGCTCTTATTTTACATTCCAGCCTCTCATTTCTAAACCAATCACCACACCTGCCCATTTCACCCCATGGATGCTCCTGTTCCCATTCTGAGAAATACAGTTTTGGCATCTATTGTCCCTTCTGACAACTGAAAAAAAGCAAAGGCCAAGTGATACAGAAAATGCCTAGAATTTTGTAGCAATTAACATACTCAATTATCTGCTTATTTAGGGATTTTTTGTTTCAGTTCTTTAACAGTTGTTATTTTGAGAAAATCCGAACCTCCATTAAAAATAAAAAAGGTTTTCTTTTTGGCAGAGAAAATTTTGAAATTATCTGATTTTATCCACTTCTCAAAATCTAAAAGATTACTATAAATATGTCACCATTGTTGATTTAATCTAACCCAGCAGGTTGGGTTGAGGCAGGGGATAGGGAAGGCCAGTACTTCTCTAGCCAGAGAAGACAGGAATACTGCCTTTTCAGGCTTCTCAGCACATGACTGCTGTTCTGAGCTGAACCCCAGAAAATGTGTGTCTTCCTTTTCCAGGCAGAAGCACTGGGCTTGGAGAGAGTTATACAAAAGTTTATTTCCTGTAAATTGAGTTCTGCCCACACAGTTCACATTCTACTCCAAGAAATAGGAGGAGGATCCAATTGGAATAAGGAAATCTTCAATTATTAACCCTTCCATGATACTTCGATGCAGTAAATTTAGATTGTATTTATTACAGGCCAAAGAATTTTGATTTATCTCTGAGCATGAAATACAGTCTCTTGGTGAAACACCATTGAAAAAGCAGTTTGTGTTCAAGTATTCTTTGGTGAGATTTCACCCAAATCACAGTATCTCAAGTTTCCCCAAGCTGAATCCCATAATCAGAGAGTAAAATCTTCCTAACCTCTGAAGTGGAAGAGGACAGCAGGCTAGCAATGGTGCTTACTACAGCTTTAATTACTTTCCTGGTCTGTGGAGACAGAGTTGATAGAAGCCTTTTAAAAGCTGCCTATGAAAATACAGGGGCCAGTAGTTTGGAGCAGTTTGGCAGAAGAAGCCAGTATGGAAAAACAATGCACTGGGGACTTTGCTCCTGAAAAGCTGCAGTCAGAGCTAAGGGCCTGTAGAAACATTTAACAAGAGCAAAGGTGACCAACAGAAATGGAGAAGAATTATAGTAGATTAAGTTTCTGTTTATTTCTTAGTCCTCTATTACTGTTTATTTCTTAGTCTCTTGCATCTATATACTGTCTGATTACTGTTAAATATTTTGTGTTTCTTTCTTAGTCATCCATACATCTCTATTATGAGGGATATCAGACTAACAAATGGATTTCTGGTCTCATATAGTGAATTTTTGCTTTCATCCTTGGGGACAGAGAGGTGAAAAGCTCTACAGCTCATTAGTAGTGTCCTGTGATATAAGCACTAACTTTAAGCTGAAAAAGACCTTGCTCTCTGCTAAGAGAAACCATTTAAATATTAAGTATTTAATTTTTTTTGCTTTTACAGAGCTCAAAGAGGCAAGATTGTCCATTCTTTTTGTGAACTGACAAAACTTCACCTTCTATACTGCTCTGCTTTTTGAAACTATGAAGCCTGCAGCACCCAGGCTGTGTACTTTTTAAACTATAAACATTAAACAAAATAGAAATAGTTTTGAAAAAATGCATTACAAACCAAATATAACTGCAAGGGCTAAATTCTCTTTTAAGTAGAACATCCAACAATAGAAAGCCATTCAAAAAATTATTCCAATGATCTTTTCAATGACTCTTCTGTAGCATGCTGTTACTGTTTTTCATGCTTCATCCCCTGTGGCCATAATAAAAGCAAGGTATTTAGCTCAAAAACTTATTAATCAGAACTACCACCTCTTTCATTCCAGGGGGAAAAAAAAAAAGCATACATAAAAACGAGTTCTCATCTATGTGAACCAGCTTATATAGAGGAGATTGATCCCTGTATCTTCAGGTCCCCTTTGCTGGTGGATTGTATGGTAAAGCAGCAGTGCTAGACACTGCAGCTGCTCAGTAGCTGTTTATTATAGTCCTATTCTTTTTAGGAAGAAACTGCAGTATAGTATTTACAGACATTAGAAGAAAAATAAAACAATATTTGTGTTTGGATCACAAAACGCAGAACCCGAGGTCCCTAGATAGAAAAACCACTTGGTTTCCCCACTTGGTTAAAGCAGCATTGTAAGCTCCTACACCTATGGCTGAGAAGGACAAAGCTCTCCCCACCTCCCCAGCAGCAGAATCGGAAACCTCCATGCAGGTTCAGACACTGTCAAGTGACAGGAACATAAAATGGCAATGCAGACAAACACTGATCAGCTTTTTGGACAGCTGGGTCCTGCCCTTTATTCAGCCAACCATTCCCAGATTCTCACTACTAAGATATGTGTCCAGGTATAATGCCTAGAGGCACACAGGAATGGTGAGGTTTTCAGATATTTTAACATAACTTCATGGGAAACCTATTGCTAGGAATGTTAGTGCCTAATATGTTCCACTTTATTACACACCAGAAGGTAAAGATGCAGGAGTAGAGCTAATTCCTCTCAAGCTGTGCTAAGGCTGCTGGCTCTCACACTGCCCACAAAAGGGCAAACAATAGCAAAGTTTTTGAGAGAAGAAACATTCCTGAAGATTGACCAATGGATATATCGGTTTTGTAGCACAAGAGCATCCCAGGGCACGTAAGAGAAAACTGAGGTGTAGTCATACACATCCACAGTTTGACTGTATTATACCTCTCTCCATCCAAACAGCAATGACAGCGTATGGGAATAAATGGAAATCATCCTGGTGCCTGAGTGCTAGGAGTGCAGTGCAGTGTGGAGCAAAACATCTAAGCAAAGGAAACAATACACAGACATCTGAACGACAACCCCTTAAAAGGAGTCCTGCACTGCTTTGGTAGCACTGCCTTTGCCCTCTCAAAAATATTTTTAATTGTTTTCTTAATTGCTGGACTTTTTAAAGGAAAATATTTGAAATAGTTACTTTTAAAATGCTGCAGTGAGCATTTCAATGACTATTACCCACTTCCTCCTGTGTCATGCTCAGGGACTGATAACAATCAGAGAGCCCAGATGCCAGTCTGTATATTATAGTCCCAGCCAGGGTATTTGGCTCCTTGGTGAGATCCACAGGCAGCTATTCTGGCAGCTCTCAAATTGTCCCTGCCTAGAAAATGATTAAGGCTGTCGACTGACTGCTCAGACTACCCTGTTCTGGACATCTGGGATCTTTTCCCCTTCCCTAACTTATAACAGAACAGCTGTTCTGTTCATGTACTGCACTTGTGCAAGTGTGCATCCATTCATTTATTAGCAAGGAACTGAGAAAAGCATGTTTATATAGGTCCCTTTTAAGTCACAAAACATATGGTTATCACCTAGTCTAGCAAGACTTCCCATAAACTGGAGAGGAAGTTTCAAAAAAATAGACAGAGAAAAAATCATGGAAAGCCATGTCTGAGAAAAGGTCTCAACACACATGTAGGTGTGTAGCAGGTGATGCATATTGCCTGTTGGTTTCCTCTGGAATCTGAAAAACACTTGCTTTAACATGTGCCTAAGAAAGCTACCAGATACTCTGTAAACACCAGCTCTGACCTTAACCAACTCTTTGACTTCCTGAGTAGAATTTCCTCTGCATCAAATGGGCCAGAAACACTCCATATGTGGCTGATCTCTCAGCAACATTGCCCTTAAATTGTTTATTATTTCTTGAATGCCATCAAAGTTTCTGAGGTTGTGTGACACAAAGGGACAAACATTGTCCCTGTCTTGTAAGACTTTATCTAAATAAGACAGAACTCTTAGTGCAGACATTCAAAGTAATACCACACAGCAGAAACAGATGAAAGGCCAGGCTCAACATTTCATCACTCAACTCTGCTATTATCTAACATTATTGCAAAACATGTGTGCTTTCAGTAAAGCCAGGTGTGCATGTAAAGATTTCCTTATATTACTCACATCAAGAGAGAAAGTGACAAAAATCAGACCTGTTTGACATAATCATTTTGTCCAAAATCTTAGCATAGATGACACAAAACCAACAGGTGCTATACTGGAGGTTGTGGCTAAATGTTTTGAAGAAAGCTTGGACTAAATGCACATGGAAGTTACTGTAAGGTTACACATAGACAGGTATCTAGCATTCTGTAACTATTTCTGTGCTTGCCTCAGTAGTCCACACACTTAAAAGGGCAAGCGTGTGGAGGAAATTTGGAGGAAAATTGCTTGTGTTTACAGCCAGGAGGAGAATGTAGTTAGATAGTTATTGGGGCACAGATAACTCTACAAGTTTCCAGCCTAGCCTGCTTCATGGCAATGTGTGTATATACCCACATGCTTTGAGAAGCAACTTTACTCCAGCAAATGGGCACAATGATGTGGAAAGAAGTGAGCAGAATTCCAGGCACAGCTGGAATCACTCAGTTATGATTGCAAGGAAGCTGGAAATGAAACTGATATGGGAAAGTCATTAAAAGGATTCAAAAGCAAAAACACGGTCTAAAGAGTATTTTTCCAGAGAAAATGGATTGGATTGGTAGGAATTAATTGAAAAATCTGAATATTGAGATGTGTGAAGTATCTGAGCTCCATTTATGTCAGATGTGTTGTCCTAAACTTGCTTACCAAGAGAAGGTCCCTCTGCAACAGGGCAAGGATACCTAGTTCAGATGTAAACCAAAGGATAACCTACCCGGGCATTTTGCTTTTTATGCTTCATGGTATTTCAAATCCTAGTCTAAATTCCCATAAATGAAGAACAAACATGACTACTTACTGCCTACACATGCCCATCTGCTCAGATGGCACAGCTCCCACTAACAATTTAGTTGGGCAGTTTCACTAAAGTCTAGGTGCCAAACCAGCATACGTTTCACAAAGATAAGTCTGTATGACACTACAAGCACCATTTCCTCTGCAAGATTCCCTTGTCTGGGACAGGTCTGAAGATTATCTAATGCTTCCCTGTTACCTGAGTTTCATAGGAAACAAGATAATGCAATCACAGTCTGACTCCTGATCTCTCAGTCTGCCCTCTTCTTTCATACAGAAGTTTGGCAAATCTCAAACAGATTTGACATAAATGGTTTCAAAGTCATTATTTTTCTATACATTTCGTTAAAATGAATGTCTGGTTAGACAAGACCAGTATTCAATTGTGTAAACTAAATCCTTACTAGACAAGAGAAAATCTCCACAAGTGATTCTTGTCTTACCTGTGGGACAAGCTACTGCCAGAACCTCACTGGTATTAGACAGAAGGGAATCCAATCATTAGACACAGTCCATAATAAAGAGGACAGATGCTCACAGAACAACTAGGTTTTGACCACAGTTCCCATCAAAGTATCTATTTACCTGAAGGCAAATACTGAAGAATCCCAAAAAGTTTACAAGCACTTCTTCTTTACAAGTGTCTTTTCACCACTCAAACACTCCATGTGTGTAGTAGAATAAATTGGCAGCACTCTCATCTTGCACAGGGCAAGCACAGTGCCATCCACCTACACGTAGCAAGATTGCATCAGAATATCTGTTGGATTTTTCAGATTTTGCAAGTTCCTCAGTAATTTCCTAATGAATGCTACAGAACTTGGAAAACTCAGCAAGCTCTCTCACACTTTTCTGCATGTTCAGTGTCATCCATCAAACACTTGGCCACAGGAGAAAACCCATTCAATGAACGAGGTATGAACTTCTACAGTGCAGAAGAAGGGTCTATATGACAGCTTCTCCTGGCTGGTACAGGGAAGTACCCTGTCCAAGTACCCTGAGCCTGATAAGAGGCTACTTGCAAAATTACACAGAAACTCTCAGTCAAAGACACACTGAACTCTAAAGAGCAGTGGCAGGAAACTGAGCTGGTTTTCAGCCTCAACAAATGGCAGTGCAGAGTAGAATGAGGAAATACAGGCTGGTTTCCAACCACAGTGATAACAAAATCCATGGCCAGGAGAGAGGGCAGTCGTTTATTTTTTCAGCTTCAAAAGAAAGCCAAATCCACAAAACTCTCAGCATAGACAGGTGAGCTCTGCAAAGCAGCTGTTGTGGAAAGGGATAGGAAGAACTATCACATTTGTGCTTGCAGTGTTGATGCAACCATACAAAAATCAGTCCCAGCTGTCCTGGCTAAAACAAGGAGGAAAAGGACATGAAGAGAACTAGATTAACAGTACTGAGGGAGATGGCCAGCACACACAGCATGCAATTAATATCATCCTGGCAAGAAGAAAGAGCGTCATCCCATTTCCTTTCAAATGCGCTATGGCCACAGATAATTCACCTCTACCAAGAAGGAGCAAAATTTAATCTGGGTGTCTGAACTGCATTGGTATTCCCACCATGAGATCTGCCCTAAAGTGGAACCATCCCAAATTAGTATGTTGCTGTCAGAAAAGGCAGACCATCCTTACAATACAGAACTCATTGAGAGAAATAATTTTTAACTGATTTGAAATTGACATTTTGTACAATAGTATTTTGATTTCATTGTGTTTTTTGTTTGGCAGTGGAGGGGATTTAAGTAATAAATATTGTATTTGGCAAAACTAACTTTAAGATTAGAATTATCATCACTGATATTCTATCCTGGGAAGAGCATTCCCATTATAAATAGGGAATTTTCCAGGTATATTAGTTCTTTTGACCTTGTTGGATCAAATACAGCACTGTTTCTATTTCAGGTAGTTGTTATTCTACAGAATAGCTTCACTGGAGTTCTGCATGTGAACAGTGTCACTGGGCAGTGAAAAACAGGCAAATACAAAACAGACCAACAAGTTATAATTTTGATTTTTCTAACACATTCCTTGTGTTTTCTGAGAACCTTTTACTCTGTTAGATAAAATTGGAGAAGATTTTTGAAGGATCCAATTTTGCTGGCAGTTGCTCCTCAAACCAAATCAATAACTAACAATTTTTTTATAGCAAAGCTCTTTCAATCTGAATGGCTGCAGTGCATGTGCATAAACTGCAGCAATGTTTATTGTATACTAAGATGGAAAAGCCAGACTTTAGATTGTGCAACTTTCCATAACACAGTTTTCCTGCGGGCTCTTCAGCTCAGCAAGCAGCCAAGGAAAGGGAGGGGGTGAATGCAGCAGATCTGTTTCTTTCCAGCCTCAGATGCAGATGAGGCCCCACCCAGCAAACCAAACCTTTGGCTGTTGTCCACAAGATCCTCCAGGCTAAGGAAAGAGGAGCCATGGAACAGTATAGCAGCACAAGCCCTCCCCAGCCTTTCATTCTGGTGCTTGCTTTCTCACAGAAATAAACTGCCCTACATGGCAAACAGGGCTGTTGGGCTTGTGGTGCTCCATAACTGTAAAGTTGCCATGCAAACCTGGATTCTAACATGATAGCTTTCCCCCTGTTCAATATGGCAGAAGCTACAGACTTCTCTTCTCCATTCCTCACTGTGTCCATTGTTCTGGGCACACACAGGGTAGACTCTTCCACACAGACAGAAAAATATTCTCTTTCCAAACCTAATTCTCAGTCAAGCAACAGGAAGACTCTCTCATCTGAAATTCAAGTAATCAGAATTCCCTCAAATGACAAGTTTTTTACTGCAAGATCAATGTGAAATAATTTGGTAGAACATCACCATCTGGTGGATACACCCACTGACAATTTGGTTTAGATTTTTTCTTTATCTCCTTGGTAGTTCTTCAGTACACTGAAGAATATTACATCAAAGTTACAGAAAAAAATACATTCAGTCAATCCATTGGCAATCTGTAACTTCTTCTTAGGACAGAAGTCTGCAAAAAGGAAGAGGGGTGTGGAGAATTCCTATCTTCATATACCATTGTAGGAGGCAGACCTGTAAATAGAGGCCAGACAGGTGAGGCTACTCAACTCTTCCAGGCTGCTGTGGAAAGATCCTAGCCTTTGTGAAAAATAGCATACACCTCCTCCAAAGTCAGCGAGAAAATAGTACTCTGTTACCAGTTGGTTAAACAGCACATTCCACACCAAAGCTGAGATTTCTTTTTCCTTTTACTCTCAGAACTGAGCAATTAGTCTCACTGTTGATAGAAATCGTCTGCTTTGCACAGTCCCTACTCCCCAGCATGTCAGCAAAGTGCAAGATGCCACCCTTTTCACAAACTCTAACTGGATAGTGGAGAAAAAGGGGAGGAAGGGAAGAAAAAAGGTCTATACTGTCTATGAAGCAATTCTGTCAGCTGAAAATTGCCTTCCCTACAAACACCATCTACCCTTAGACCTTGCATCTTCTATCACAGAATCACAGAATGGGTAAGGCTGGAAGGGACCACAGTGGATCATCTGGTCCAACCTCCCTGCTCAAGCAGGGCCATGCCAGAGCACATGGCACAGAATTGCATTCAGATGACTCTTGAATATCTTCAATGTGGGAGATTCCACAACCTCCCTGAGCAACCTGCTCCAGTGTTTAGTCACCCACATAGTAAAGAAATTCTTAGTCATATTCAGGTGGAATTTCCTGGGCATCAGTCCCTGCCCATTACCTCTTGTCCTATTGCTTGGCACCATGGAGAAGAGCCTGGCTCCATCCTCCTGGCACTCTCCCTTCAGGTGCTGACACACATCGATGAGCTCCCCTCTGAGTCATCTCCTCTTGAGGCTGAACAGGCCCAGCTCCTTCAACCTGTCCTCATAACAGAGCAGAGCTGCCAGGTCAGCCCTCAGCCTGTGCTGGTGCCCAGGGTTACTCTTCTCCAGGTACAGGCTCTGCATTTGCCTTCGTTGAATTTCAAACGGTTCTTCTCTGCCCATCTCTCTAACCTGTCTGAAACATGTTGCTGAATATGGTATTTTCTGTGTACTTTATTTTCCTGTTGTTATTTGTTTTAACCAAAAGCCCCACCAAATAAAATGTATATATGTCTGTCTAGACAACTTTCGCATAGGATTATAAAACTCAATGATGAATGATTGGTTTCTTTGGTCTGTTTCCCATTTGTAGGAACTGTCATCCTACAATGCCATGTAAGACCTGTAGAAATGGGCCTTGTGTGATCATTCTCTCTGTCTAGGTGTTTGTCTGAATGCCAACCTGCAGCTTTCAGCCAAAACCCGAGAAAAGGTAGTGGTCTCTGCATCCATTATATTGTGGCAAGTTCCATTTCACTATGATGCCATTTGGGTTTTGCCTTCTTTTCTTTTATATGCTCTCTGTGTTCTTCACACATGTATTTGTAACTCTGTCACCGGTTGTATTAGTGACTGTTTTCCCAGTACTTTTCCATGGCCTTTCACTAAGCAGAAAGACAAAACAAATCCAGAGCTCCAAGGGAACAAGGCCCTTACCCTATCTTGGTTCTCCCTGGGAGCCAAGGCTGAGAACAACACTTTGAGATCCATTCTCATGGGCAAAGTACAGGCAGTGCTGAAGGGGGGGCTCCAGAGAAGGGGCTTGACCTGGGGGAGAATTGCATCATCACTTGTCCTCCTCATTGGTGCCTTTTATCAATTATGCTAATTTCCTAAAACCTATAAAAAATGTACTCACCTCTGGGGATGGTGGGCTTTTGTGGACACCTTTCCATAACTGCCTCAGAAGGCTGTCAAACGAAGATCCCCTTCTATATCACCTCCTTCCTAAAATTATCTTGAGTTTCATTTCCAGGTTGGGAAAAAGGCAACACTATGCTGATACATAAATAATGGGACTGAACTTCGACCATCAGGGAGACTTGCACAGCACAGAGACTGCAGAGCGTGGAGCTCAGACTACCAGAGACAAAAGTGCTCCAGTCACTGAAGAAAATCTTAGACAAGGTATTGTAAGACAATTAAGGCTAAATACTACACCTCATGGCCTCCCATTGCATATTACCCCAATGCCTTTATACTCTATGTAACTTACACCCTTGTTTCATAAATCCTGTAGCCTGGCATGTTTAAGCACTACATTATACTGAAAACTTAGCAAAGAAAAGGCAAAAATCACATTGATTTCATTAGAAATGTATTTTGGGCAATTTGTATCGTTAATGTTGCACAATATTAAAGCAGAGTTAAGAGTAATGCAAGAAAATTCTTTGGATGAGATGTTACATAATGAAATAAAACCACACAGCTGCATCATACTGCGGTTGTCAAAAGTTTGTACCATAAAGTTTCCATGAAAGGCTCTGATGAGCAGTGACAAGGTGAAGTAGGGCTCTACAACCACTCAAATAAAACTTGAAACACTGACAAATAATGGATTTTAAAATAAGGATTTTCAGGCATTACCAGAAAAAAAAAAAAAAAAAAAAAAAAAAAAAACAACAAAAAAAAAAAAAAACAACACAACCTTTTTTTAAAAACATAAAACAGTTCCAAGAAATTGATAAAAACTAGCACAGAAAATCAAGAGTTAAAAACAAAACATTGATTCTTACTGAGTGTGTGGGAGGTCCCAGGGCAGGATATGACCTGAGAGACAAACCTGTATGCTGAAAGATTGCAAAGTCTCAAGGAGAATCAAAACACCTGAGCAGTGTTTGAAATAGCTGAAGTTTTATAATATATTTTAAACAAAAGATCTTCTAAAGACAGCCAAAATGCATACACAGAAGATGACAGGAAGGAAAACAGGATCAATAGCAGATCAGAGATAAAGACATCCTTAAGACACTGTCAATAAGTACTGTTTTTATTCATTGTTGTAGCAAGAGCCACTTTGAAAAAAATTGTTTAAAAGCAATTAAGCAATTTTACAGAAATAGTCTGGGATTTTGTGCAAAGCGAGAGAGACTCCACGCTTGCCTCATCTCCTAGAAGCATCCCATATTCTTAGATGTGACGTTGCCATGACAACCACAACTTGGTGACCTCGTTATTTCAACCTAATCCTGCTTTGAAATTATAGTTGCTCCACCCTTTTGCCTGGCTAGCCTGATAACATAATCATTGTAAATGAGGATGGAAAAACACAGCAGGATACCATTCCCCTAGTGACATGGGACTGGTCTCACCTTATCAGGGAAACAGAGCAACAATTAAACTGCCCAAATCTAGAAGCCCAAAAGTAGATTTTTATTTTGGTTGTTGTCGTTGTTTTGTTTGCTATTCTTTTTGGAAAAAAAAAAATCTAATAGCTCGTCAGTACAGGGATTTGGTTTTAATGGGGGCTTTTCAGGAAATTCCTTTTAATTTAATTTAATGTCTTTATCAGGAAATTAAACAGTAATAAGGGGTAGTTCTTCTTAATTATGCATTTGTTTTGACTAACAGCTGGAGGAAGATTTAAGATATAGACGAAGAGTCAGGACAGAACTTGTTTAGCAAATCAGATTTGGGTTTTTAAGTTCAAGCTTGCCTTGCTCTATTTAAACTGGTTAAAGCAGTGAGTACTAGAAAATCCCAGTTGCAGACATTGTGGAAATACTTACTACTTAATACTTTACTTACTGTTATACTATTACTTACTATTGTAATACTTTCTATGTTTGCTCACATGTCACAGGTACATTACTGCACTTATTGCACACATGGGCAACAACCATACCAGTGCTGTAGCAGATCTAAAGAAAACACTTTCTTGGCTCCTTGGGGAGGTAATTCAGAGTTTTGTATGTACATAGGACATATGAAAGCTAGTTGAGGAAGATGGGGAGGAAATAACTTTAAAAGAACATAAACTGGCAGGTGTTAGCATATGATCCAACAGAAGCTCCAAAGATTTTAGTTCACAAAATCATTTTGGGGCTGTTCTTACATACCTGTGTATGCAAGAACATACATACCAGTTTCTGTCAGAGAAGTCTAATTTTCCTTTCTTGGTGTTTGCATATTTTAATCTGTATAGGGACACATTTTACCTTAGAGGTTGTGATATAGCTAGAAACTTCTTGAAGGAACACCCTGCACAAGAGGCAACTAAATTTGTAAATGATGGTCATTATTAGAAGAAGATGTCAAAAAGAAAGAAGGACAAGCATTTTGACAGAGAAGTACTAAGAACTATTAGCTTGCTTGGTAGGGATACAAGACTTCTGTTATTATGGTTACTTTCAGAAGAGTAAGAAAGTTTTCCTCAATCCTAACCTTATGTTCCTCTGCCAGCAAAGGAGCTGAGTCAGCCTCTGAGGATATGAACTCATGATTCTAGAAAGAAACTCTACATTTTAACATTTGGAGAGTTGTACCACTAAATTGTTCTTTCCAGCTTTCATGTCACAATAGAGAAGTTGGGTGATGCCCTCTAAAATCAATCACCAAGGACTCCATGCACAAGCAAAAGTACCTATCAGGCACCCACGGATTCAGTGGCCAGCCAGGAAAACCTTTATCCAGAAAGTGCTTTATTAACAGTATAATCACAAGGCTGAGGTAGCTGATGAAGTAGTGAGGCAAATAAAGTGATGATTTCTGGTAAGGCATAAAAAAATTTTTGAATCCTACTGCAGCAGTGCTTGGGGATAATTCTCCTGAAAAACTAGTACAAAAATCCCAAAGCACTATAGCCATGCATTGCAGGTACAACATGATGAGCTGAAAGCTGAGCTCTTCTCTCTGTGCCTTGAAAACATCTTTCTTTTCAAGAGCATCTGCAACAGGCAGGGCTAAACCACCACTTGCCTCTGTTTGAAATCTTGCCACTCCCAGCACAGAAAATGAAACCACTGACACTTCACACAGTCACCTTCACATAGGATCAGCACAAGGTGTCTCAGGCACAGAGAATTCAGCTTTCCTCCACAAACCAAACAAAAACCACAAACAAAAATACGAAAAATGGAAAGAGAAAGAAAAAACCTACCCAAAAAAAAACCACAAACAAAGAGAAAAAAGGGAGACACCTCACCAAAACACACTTTGCTGCCAGTATCTAACCATTAAATGATTAGAGGAGAAGAAATGTGAACGTAATCATTAGACATTTTTTTCTTGAGTTGTTCAGCAGGGGTTAGAAATCAGTCTCCATTAAAATATTTTTCTTAAGCTCTGTTGAATCCCAAGTGCAGAGAATAGACATGAGTAGGAGATGTTTTCACAGCACTGCAGCAAAGGAAGCAGGTTTTCCTTCACTAAAAGGCCAAAGTTCATTTTCTTAGAATAGCAGCATACATTCCAAAATGGTGCCTCACATTTACCAAGAGCTATCAGGGAACAAGTGAACAAGATTTATGTCCAGATTCAAATTTAGTTCTCCTACATACAATAGTAAAAGGCCAGACCATTCAATACTTAATCAGGTTTGGAGTCTGATTTTTCCAGCCTTGCTTGAGATCACCATATATCTTTTGTGCAGGCTGATTAATCCCTCTAACTACTGATTCTAACACATGAACAGGAATCTAGAAGCCCCAAATGAAATTCTAAGCAGGAAGTGTACTTTGACAATTGATTTTTGCATCTACAATCTGACTTATTAACCTATTACAACCTAGTTTGCTGTACTCATTTCAGAAAAAGGAATATATTGTCCCTGTTAAATTTCTGATCCTGGATTTGAACAGCAGCTAAAATCATTCTGTATTCAAAACAGCTAACATACAGGGGGAAAAGAGTTGTGAACTCTTCCCTGTGCAGTTAAAAGGGGACTGTCTAGCAGACCTCTTGCTGAATTTGGGGGATACGACTCCTTACTGACCCTGCTATGGAATCCGTAGGTATGAGGTTTATAGGCAATACAAAAATTGTTATGTAGAAATGTTTTTCTGCCTCGCACGAATTTAAAACTGAAATAAGAACAAAGCTCTGCCTCTCTCCCAGTTCATTAGTGACACCTAGTGACCAAAGACTAAAGGAACCGCGCTCAGAGGAGCCCAATTGCACTGGCCTGGATTACACTACTAAAACTGTAGGGTGTGGCAGGACAGAAACCAAATAAAAGACGACATTAGCTGTGGGGTGATTTAAACTTATACAGAAACGCTATATCTCCTTTAAAGAACAATGCTCTTCAAATCAAAAAGAAAGGAAGGGATGTTTCCATAAGCAGGAAAGAAACCACTTGGACGAGTAGAATGCAATTATTGAGACCCAGGAAGGCTCTGGGACAGAGCATTCCTACACATTAACGATGTGCACAGTACAGGGAACAATCCATTGCCCTAAAAATCTAATTTTTATATCTCATTGAGAAAGGATAACTACCAGAAGAGAGTGCAACTGCTCCTTATTATGGTCCAAGTTCTTGTTGATACAGAAAAGTCTCACCAACGCAGCTGTAGTGCAATATGTTATTCCACTAAACCTACACTGTGGTGGTGTTCACAGGGGTCCCAGGAAGAGGCAAGAGACGAGGATCTGACTCCATGTTTCAGAAGGCTTGATTTATTGTTTTATGGTATATATGATATTAAAACTATACTAAAAGAGTAGAAGAAAGGATTTCATCAGAAGGCTAGCAAGCAGGAAGAAAGAATGGAATGACAACAAAAGCTTGTGTCTCTCAGACACGCTGAGACAGCTGGACTGTGATTGGCCATTAATTAGAAACAACCACATGAGATCAATCACAGATGCACCTGCTGCATTCCACAGCAGCAGATAACCATTGTTTGCATTTTGCTCCTGAGGCCTCTCAGCTTCTCAGGAGAAAAAAATCCTAGCAAAAGGATTTTTCATAAAATGTGACACTAACCCAAGTAGATCTCTCTAAATCTGGCCATACTAGTATAATAAAAACCACTCAGTTACTGATCATTACCTGGATCAATAACTTGTGGTTGCAGAGCAATGCTGAAAAGACCACAGTTTCTTCAAAAGGCTTGTCCTGTATTGTTAAACATTCTATATTATATGGCTTGGGAAGTGCTATGGATATGTTCCCCATTTAAGTGGCTGGCCCCAGCCTCTAAGTCACCTTTACTTTGTGCCATGCTGTCCACATGGTGGATACCATGTGATGGAAACACAGAAGCTGCAGCAATGCTTATCACTCTTATGGAAACAGGCTTTATGCAACTTTCTGCCTGAAAATCACTTCCCCCCCCCCCCCCCCCCCCCAGTTTTTCACTAGGTTTAAGATTTGTAAAATTCTCTGCACTGCACTTAAAATAGAAAAAGATTAAAAGATGCCCAAGAATAATGTTAGGAGACATTCCAAAGGAAAATATTAGTCAAAAAATTGAAAAAAAATTGAGTTTAAAGAAGAAAAACCTGGGCAAACTCCAAAGCAGAAGAGATTAGTAGAAAATGCACACTCTAGATCAAAAGACGAATGTACAGTTCAAAAGTGGAGCCAATACCTTATGCAATATATATCACACTATACTTATAGTGGAAGAAATATTTTTTTAGTCTTATAGGAACAAGTGGAAATTGAAGCCTTCATCAGTCTCCTTTATATTCACTTTGTGCTCATTTCTCAGAAAAAGTGACTCCAAGTTGCAACACAGTAGAGATGCAGGCTTGTAATGTCCAAACTGGAGGAACCATGCAAGGATGTTGCACAAAACAGTTAAAATCACAGATTACTAAAGCAGATGAAAAATAGCTTGGGTGAAAGGAGACACATCCACAGCCAGCAGCAAAGACATCATGAACCACACAGCCAGAAAACCTATACGATTCTGGGAGTTTTCAAGACAGATACACTAGAAAAAATGTTCAGAAACACAAAAGAATGCTGCATGTTCTTTAAATTTCTGAGATAAGGAGTAGTGGGGACTGATGACAGAGAAGGTTTAAGAATTTTGTGTTACCAAAAGAGGACAGCTGCAGCCTTGACCAATTAAGAAAAAAAACACAACAACCCACACAATGACTGGCAGTGTCAGAAATACATGTCTTGTTACAAAAATAATCTGCTCACTGCAAACAGTTTGCCCCATATCCCATTAAAATTCATTTCGGCTCCTATCTGTACCAGAACCTAGTACAAGACCCCCTCAAAGAAGGAGGAAAAAATTTCAGCAGAGACCAATTGATTATCCCAATCTAATAGCCCTGGAAAAGTCCTCAAAACAAGTACAGAGATCAGAGAAAGGCCCCATGTTTCACTCATTATGTCTTTTTCACACTGCCTGCAAGATAACTAGAGACTCACCAGTTACCTTGGCCTGTTTTGTACAGAATATAGGTAAGTTTGAAGAGGAATAAAAGTTTTTGTTGATTCAGTCTGCTAGCAAGACAGTGGTTACTTTTAAATGGAGAAGCAGCATAAACTTCTGAACTGAGGCGAACTGGTCTCAGTGTGGCTGGTCTCTGACAAGCAGCTTTCACCCTGGCCCTCAGTCTCTGTACTATAGCTAAGAGATCCATGGGAAGGGAAATATAGCCATTGTCTGACCTTTATGAAATTTCTAGGAGTCAGAATCACTACTGGAAAACCTTCAGGGGTCCACAAAAGCAAAAAACCTTATTATGGTCCAAGTTCTTGTTGATACAGAATGACAGTCATTGCCTTAAATTGGCAGGTCTTTAGTTTTATTCCTGCCTTCAATGTGGGCTGGCTGTGACCTTACAGAAAGTTCACTGGGATATGTTTGAGATTAAAATGATCAGCTGTATATTGTAATATCTCCTATTTATACCTTAAGTTGAAGTGAACTTAACTGCATCTTACTTTAAGATTTGCAGCTTTCTTCATGTGGTATCTTTATAAATAGTGAAAGAATTGTCAATATCTATTCACAGCATAATTATGTATTTGCTAATTGCTCTAGATTACATCTGAAGTGAGGTGATCACATACTTGTTAGCTCCAATTACAGAAAAATCATTCATCAGAGCTTTATAGTACAGAATAGGTATAGTAGGTATTAAATAGATGTTTGGCTTATTGCTGTACAACTCCTATTATATCAGTGTGTGTACCTTAAATATCCATAGCCTCTGCTATTTTTCAGTTTTGTGATCTGAACTGCTGAATTGCAAAAAAACCCCAGGTGCACATGCACCAGGGTGATGAGGGAGAGAGATTATCTTGATGTTTCATAAAATGGTATGTACATAGTTCAATAAGAAAGCCCTTTACCTTCTGTGTAAAAATTCAGCTTTTCCCCAAATGAAACAGAACATTAAGATTCAAGAACATAACCTTGTAATCAGATCTATTATTTCTTTGCATCAACCCTTAGATTCTTTCCTGTGTGTCTTTTTGCCTAATGATCTTATCATTAAGTTCAACAAAATTGAGTGTAATGTACTGAAAATACACTCAGCTGATATTGAACTTGTTGATGAGGAGTGTAGGCCTGTTAAAATTGACAAAACTGACAAGTTCTCTATTCCCCCTTACTTTATTGCTCTTTGGTTCAACATGAAGCTTTGCAAGCAAAAAACCTTTATTGCTTGCTGGCTGAAAAGAAAGGTCATACTCAGGAATACATTTCATTAGTCACGATTCAGACTCTTTTATCAGTTTTCCTCTTTGATGTAAATTCCAATTTGTTAATGATGTGTAGGTACAAAGGCAAAAATAGAAATATTTCATAGAGCTCTAGAGACTATCACTGACAAACTAAGGTCATAATTCTATTTCTGTATCAGGGAGGTGATATTTTCTTTAAAATATTTTCTTGGAGATACAGGAGCAGCAAAGACATCAGCAAAAATTTACGCTTAGATTTTAGTGGTGCAATCACTACCAGCCTGAGTGCTAAATGCACAGGTTGCTGCCCAGACTGTTTTTGCTGAAAAACCACTGAAAGATCTAGCTCACCACATGACCCCAAACCAGCTGCACTCATGCATCAGAGGGTAGACATGCAGAACTGTGAGCAAAAAGCCAGGAAGAAGAATGGTACATTGCCTAAAAACAGAATTTCAAGACCATATTTCTAAGCAGCAAAATTCTACCGAAAAAGTCTTTGCTAACTTTAATTCTTGTGACCACCTCAACACTTTATGGAACTAGACTGAGAGCCACACCTATCCACAAAGATATTGGGCCATCTGGTTCAACAAATAGGCCTAAATTAGTGCAGAAATGACTATATAGATCAATGGAAAGAAGTGTTCAAAACAATACAATAACTAACAGAACTGCCAAAATTATTCTGCCCTTCCTGATGCTGTTTCCAGGGCCAAATCAAGTTATAGCCAACACAGTCTGTGCCAACCCTCAGAAAAAAATTTGAAAGCACTTCACTCATTTTAAAGAAATCTTAAATATTAATTATCCAACAAATATGCCAGAAAACACAATATAACTAATGCATAAATATCTACACATTAATTTAGGCTCCTAGTTCACAATAACCAAGGCTTTGCCATTACATATTACACAAGTCAAAAGAATATTTTACCAATCACAAAACAAAGAACCTCAAAATGAAAAAAGTTGCTTCATACACTGTCATTATCATGAAAATATGAAACCCTATTCATGTACTCTTTTTAATATCTGATTCCCCTCAGCCCTTTTCCAGTCCAACCAGAGCCAGGACTATCTAACTTTATCTCCCAACTAGAGTCCTTGCACTTGCTCTAAAAGGAGTCACAGATGGATTCTTCACTCAAAGTCATCAGTGTAATGCATATTAAAATCTTCAAGAGAGAAATACTGTATCAGCCAAAAGTTTTATTTAGCAGTACCTTTCCAGCCCCACTCCAACATGATCTCAAGGCCTGATGGATTGATTCTGCCCAGCTTCAAATGGGGACTTTCATGACTGGCACTAATACCTCCTATCTGACAAAATCTGAATATTTAATACATCCTTACGGAAAAGCAGGGTACCAAGATCTCAGATAATTTGGGATTTTCTCACAGATCTTCCCTTAGCATTGACACAGTCTTTGATTTTGTAGGGGGAAAAGAAGAATTATCAGAAATTTTCAGACCTTTAGAATAACTTACCATGTGCCTCAGTGAATCCTGGCTGGATCCTGTGAATTGCAGTGACACCACCACTTTTGAGCAAACTACACTACACCTGTAAATCCACCAGAAAGGTTTCAGAATGAACTGCTACCAGCTTGCCAGTCACTCTGCTTTCCACAGAATTAAACCAAAGAACCTGGGCCTAGTTAACCACTGACAAACAAACCTTGCACAAGGTCTAAGTTTCTGCTTTCTATTAATATCATTTGTAAGTAGTATTTTTGCCTGCAGGAAACGTTACAAAGTTGCCTCCAATTTCAAATTAGGAACTACTTCTGCATCTAATTAAATTGTTTCACATGACTGAAGTGTAGTCAGATGAGGTGTAGTCATGCTGTCTACAGATAACAGAAGATGAGTGAACTTTTTCCTCCTCTGCTTGCTTTGCAAGGTAAAGGCATCTCCTTCTAGCTGTGCTTCAGACTGATGTAATCCATTCCTTCTTTCTCCAAAAACAGTTTACAACAAGCTATACTTCTCCACTAAAAACTTCAGCTTCTGCAGGTCCTCTCCTCAATAAATCTCATGTGCAGCAAAAGGTACTCGTGCTTCTCACATCTGCTGTGATCTTGGATTTGTTTGGATTAATAAAAGCTCTGATTTTATGGATAACGGTTAATTATATCTCTGTGATCCACTCAAGTAGCTGAGAAAAGAGGGAGTTCTCTGGCTTGCAACCCTCTGATGTAAATACTTCCAGATCAAGCATAAATTTGGCTCCTGATCCCGCACTTTCTTCTGATTTTTGGAGAGTAGGACACCCAGTGAACTCCAAAACATAGATTTTTATGTCTGCTTCTACTACTGTTTTGAAGTCCTACTTCATTCCCCAAGTATTTTTGACAAATTCTAGTTCTTGTGATTTTCATAAATCATGTCCATCCAAACTACAATCAAGTACATTGAGAGAAATATGAGAGAAAAAATTGAGAAAATTGAAATAAAAAGTATTATTAAAGAGCAAAGGCAGATGAAAAACTGAAATTAATACCTTATTTTTGAAAATAATAAAGTATTTTCCATTTAAACTGTTGTTTCTCTTCTTTTACATTTTTCAATTCCCCTTTCAAGTGAAAGTATAATGAATAAAGATTCATTGCAGAGAAGTACATCCATAATAACACTACATTTAATTTTAGTCGGCTTGCTTTGCTAAAACTTTTTGTATTCTTAAGTCTTTTCTTATTTTTGACAGCTGAGGGGAGGGGAGACACTGACACACATGAAATAGGAAGTCCTCCTTTTGCTATTTGTACACTATGGAACATAAGTGCCTCCTAACACTGAAGCTGTGGGGCTGACAAGCAATATAATTGTTTAATGCAATTTAGTCAAGAACAGCTAAAGAAGGAAAAACTTAATTTTGGAAAAATCAGAGACAGATTCCTATTTTGCTCATTGAGGTTTAAAGAAAAGTGCTTTATATGGCTGAATGACTGCCTTGGCACGGTATACTCCTTTCCAAGTCCTGAATTTCATGTCTTTTTTTCTTTCTAAAGCTGATTTCAATTTTGGACAGCATCCACCTAGAGTTACTTGTATGTTTTTAATTTCTCCTTTGACTACAGAACTTAACAAACAGTTTGGCTGGGTGGATTTAATCAGAAACAGATAAAGAGTTTTGAAAATGAAAAGTAAGTACGCAAAATGCACCAAAGTCAGCTTTCATTCATTTACTCTTCCTTTATTTCTGTTATTAGATAGTTTAATGCTCAGGTTTCTCAAAGACCTGAAGTAAAATGAAATAATGAGCACCAAAGATATTGAACTTATGTATCAAATTTTTTCCAGAAATCTTATATTAAAAGCGAGTCAAATGGAGTTTGTTGTCTGCAGCTAATGAACTAGATAAAGTTGAAAATGAGTCCAGGGTAAATTGGAGATAAGTAAAGTATCAGATTTCAAGAACAGGAGCTTGACAACTCTGGTATTATCTAAGGGTCTTTTAATGCCCTAAATTGTTCTTTGCTCTTTACTACCACAAGACAAGACTGATTTATTACAACAGTGTTAACACCACTTTAGAATTTCAATTTATTGTGATAGAACAAGGTAAGTTGTTTGAAAAAAATTTAACTCTGCAGACAAAAACATTGAGATCTTTCAATTTGATATTGGGGTCCTCTAGTTTCTAAAATCTTGAGTTCTTAGTTTTACCATTGAAATAAAACTCCCTGACCAGACTCAACTGACATGAAAAGCAGGATTAGGTCTGCAGTGAAAATGACTTATGAATTCAGTAAGTCCATGTCCCGGGTTGACTATATGATGCTTTTATCCCAAATCATCTCATTCTGGTTATGTTGAATAATAAGTTTTGCACCTTTAAGAGTGTTCCAGAGAGTGAAGGGGGGAAGAGAAGAAGCGTGCAGCTTGTTTTCAGACACTGCACTCCTCCTCCACATTCCTCCTCCTGGACTCTGTTGTCTGCGGATGGACAGACAGCGGGACAGAGCTTTTTTTGTGCTTTTAGTTAGTGTTAGCTAGCTGAGGCAAAGAAGTTCCCTGGACTTTCAGGTTTTATTTCCTTTTCTTTGGACCTCTTGAAACCTGCTCTGGACTGAACACCCAGGGGAGCACTCACAGCTGCATCTGTGGCCCACCGGGCCAGGCCTGGTCTGCGACATTTCCAGCACTGGAGGGACTGACCAGGGATTGAGTGAGCTGAGCTGCAACCCAGGGATGGACTTTCTCAGTTTGTCAGCTCTTTTAGAGCGGCAAGGGATTTTATTGTTTGATATTGTTTTGGTTTTATTGTTTAATAAACAGCTTTTTTCCACCTTTCTCCAAGGAGGTATTTTTCTCCCGGACCAGTTGGGGGGAGGGGCTGATTTGGATCTGTTTTCCCACTGGACCTCCTGTGGGGAATTCTTCCCCAAATTTGCTCTAAACCTGGACAGTCCATCTCAGTAAAACAACTCAGTCATGTAAAAATTAAGGACATGTTATACTTCTGAATAGTTGTCTTATACATCAAGAGTTCTATTATAATTATTGTACAAGGATTTCATATCACCAGAGCTTCATACCTCCTCGATGTTTCTCACTGGCATCAACTCTAAGCACTGACTCTTCCTGGTCCTCACAGTAGTCATCATCTGACTCTAGTTCCCACCAACCCACTCTTTTATACTGCCGCTCTTATTAGCTACAGGTGTGGCCTGTTAAGATCAGCCCTGCTCCTAATCTTTAATAATTGGTTCAGCTGCAACTCTTTAGGGGATAAGATTACATTCTATACCACCTTTATTTACCCTACACTGAATATGTGCAATAAACAAGCATATACAGCTTTCCAGTTTGGGGGTCCTTATTTAAATATACCTGTGCCTAAAACTGGTCATTAAGTGTGTTAGAAATTGAAGCCTCATTGAATTCCCAGCTTTGCCATTGTCAATTGGCACTCTACTGTTGACTTTTGAAGAATCAGGATTTCATCCAAAGCACTACAATCTAAAACAAGTTCTGAGAAGTTTCAGCTGCTGTATTTATCAAAAGAGGGGTTTATCTTGAAATTATAAAAAGGGAGATTATACAATTTACATTCTTTTTCACTGCTAATAACTTTTATTATTGTGCATATATATAATCATTGAATCAAACAAGAATTATACAAGTAGAGACTCCGGGCTTGCAGACTGTCATATATTTGTTTAATACTCAAAGTTCACATTAGGTTCATTAGAAAAGTGGACAGAAAGAAAATAAAAAGTAAAAAACTCTTCTGTTTCTTCTAGTGTGCTTAGAACAAAGGAATAACTTCCTCTCCATCATCCAAATAGGAACCACCAAATAAGAGTAAATAGCCTCCAACAATTTTCCAGGAGCCAAAAGCATCCATTATTCCACAACCAGATGTCTAATCCTTCTTCTCTACTTGTAACAATTTCTACAATACACTTATGTGTTAGTCAAACAAAACAGACACAACAATACAAAACCTCAGGCATAGCACGGAAATGGAAAGGAGAATGTGGAATAACTAGTGAATACATTATAGTACAGCCTTTGCATCCAAAGACTTGTTTATATTTCACCCACATCCCTGCAGAGATATCAGTATGTGTAATGGAATATATTGTCTTTCCTTATAAACCTTTCCTATGGTAGTCAATATTGAACAGAAATTGTCCCTTTATAAAATGGCAGAAGGACTTCAGAAGACATTCTAGCTGAAATATCTGCATGCTACATGAACTGTCCCCTAAACCAGAGAGGAGAAAATCAAGGTACAGCTGGAGAGTTCCGTTTCAGTAAAGAAGTCAGCTCAAATACTGAGTGTAACAGAAATTCTCAGGCCAATCACAAAAATATCAGCTGATACAACTATTAGGACGTCTCAGATTGCTGGATTGTAATTTTCACATATCAAAAAATGTAGAGGCAAAGACAACAGATGACCAGCAGTTAATAGACTGTCCTTGACTTCCTCTTTGTCTTAGTTTACAGGAATTCTTACAGTAAAATCACTACAAAAGAAATCCCATGATCCTGAACAGATATGCCCATAGTGTTTTGTGTAGTATGGGGCACAGCACATCTCTCATTACTGACTACTGAAATAGCCAGTGATTTCTTCTTTTTGTGTCAGTTCTCAGCATATTTCCACTGATTTATGCGTTAAGTCAAAACTTTTCCAATCTTCCCTCAGAAATATTTTGTGGATAAGTATTGATGTCCATATTTCCCTTTACACAGTCACACACAAATGAACATTTAACAGTTCACATACAGATGTTTATTTTGCTCAGCCATCTGTTCCATCTGAAACAAAAGAGATCACAGAAAATGAACTCCCACTGTAACTCTCCTTCTGAATGCATAAACAACAGGATTCTCAACAAAAAGTCTATTGGTTTTCACAGTGTGTTGGGAAAGACTGCACTTTATGGATCACTCTGGAAGTCAGATCCCTGTTCTGAATTGTGCGGAATATTGGTAAGATAATAATGGAAAAATGATGAGTGATCATTTTTGATCGAGCTATGAGTGATAGCATAGAGATCACTCTAAAATTTTTACTTGAAAGATGGTGTTCTGTGGTTTTGGATTTTTTGTCTTTATAGTTATAGGGGTTTGGTTTTTTTCATTTCAGACAAACCCAAAACTGAGAACTGGATTGGACATAAGCAGATGCAGTGAAGGGCAATAAATCTGTTTCTCTGAGAGGAACAGATTTAATGAGAGACTTGAAGAGGGAATGTGGTGGGCAGTGCCAAAATATAAGAGTCTGTTTTCAACTGCAGGGATGAGTTGGCCCATAAAGACTGGGTCACAAAGCAGTGGTCAGGTAAGAGGTACATGTACAGGGGCATGAAAATAATAAAGTTTGCAAGAGGTATACACAATAGTATGCAAAACAATAACAAGAAAGAATTCTAATTTGGGAAAGCCATTAAGAAGTATTTGCATTTGAGTCAACGAGAGGAAAGGGAGAGAACCATAAGAGAGTAAATTTGTATAGAAATCTGTTAACTAAAATGAAAGTTCAGTTACTTAGTGTGATGGGAAGACAGTAGGGGAAAGGGAAAAGAAGATACAGCTGCTAAAGTACTGTCAGAGAACTGGTTCTCATGAATATGGAGAGATTTTGTCCACCTGGAAATAGTTCTTATCCATTCCTGCCTCCTGATCATATATCTGCATGGAAATTGTACCTTTATTTGTTTCCTGGCCTCAGCTGTCCAAGGCTGTTCCAAACTTTGGTCCTGAAAGTTTTCGAATGCCCTCAACCTAAAAACTGGGCAGGTATAAATAGCTAACCTGGGGTATGATCTGACCCCCAAATAAATGAACATGAAGTAGATTCAAATCTCACTGAAGAACACAACAGTAACACCTTGAGCCAAGCAGGTTCACTATAACTACTGGCCCTGTTTACACTGACCTATATCAAGTGAAATTTCTTCACACCAGCCCAGTTTTCACTATGGGTTTCACTTGGGTCTTAGCCCATTAGCTCATGCACTCCTGCATTGCAATGGGTATAGCTGTACCATAATACCTGACTTCAGGATAAAAATTTTCCTTATTTTTATACTCTCTGAAAATAAACAACCCAACAAAGCGTGAAATTTCATATAACTGAGCCAATGAAATTCATGTCCTGATACCTGCAGTCAGGCTTAAAACCAGAATTGTACTTGGGGACTAAAATCCAGGCCTAGAAGAAATCAAGTAATGCAACCTTGCCTCCTATTTAACAAGTTAAGAAAACTAAAGCAAACAAAATCCCAGCAATGACAATACTTAAACCTGAAGTTTCTGTGGAGGTATTCCTAACTTAAGTTTCCAAACATGAATATCTACCTGCCACAACAGCCTACCTGATGTCCCTGTGTATTAAGTGGCAAGTAGTCACTAAATGAGGTAATTTTTTTGTTTCTTTTTTATTTCTCAAGGGACACTGTCTGGTATTACAGCAGTAAATATTTTTTATGAGAAATTATGATTTTGAAAAATATATCCATAAAATATTTGCACAATAAAGCAAAGAGTAAAACCACTTTATCTGTAATATTGCATTTGAAAAATATTTTGGCATATTTGATGCACACACAAATTTGGAAAGTAAAAGTTGACACTAATAAGGTAATAATTTATAAATCTGTTTAAACTTCCCACATATACAGCCATTTAGAATTACATTTCTAGATACCCAAAGAAGCACTAGCCAAAGATGATCAGACCCAGGAAGCAGTTCAGTGATGCTGTTTGGGTATAAACCTACAAAAGCTGACTCATCTGGTGTTGACACAGCAGCTGTAGCACAGGAAGAAAGCTGAGTTAGCCCAAGAGGTTTAAGCCACACCAGACTGCAGTAGGAATTGCAATACAGCACCTCATTTATGTCTGCCTCATAAGCCCATGCCCTGCCCTGCCCAGCCCTACACAGAAAAACAGAAAGAGCCAAGACAAAGAAGGAGCTTTTGAATATCTTAGATTTTATATTCAGTCCTATTTGCTTGTGGGTGAGTTTTCTATCTGACCTCCTGCACTATAAAAAGTGTTTGTCTTTAACATGTGAAGGTTTCTGTTTCTAGAATGGCCATGTTTTGCCACAGTGAACAAGGTTTTATGGAGCAACACCAGTGAAGTGGGACACCCAAGCCAGAGCAACACAGATTCATTCAAGTTCTTGTTAGAGGGAAACTGCAGCACCTCTCCTCTAGTCCATTTATTAGGTCACATTATTGATGATGTGCTTTTTCTGATGAGGTCTTAGGCACGAAATAATAATGTTACACCACATCTCCAAAGCAAAAAGAATAGACACTCTTAAACAGGAGAAAAGATACATCCACAGCTGCTTTTACTGGGTGCTGGTCTTATATAGTCTATAACACCTGATCTCATGGCATAGAAAAACTGAAATAGATTGAACTTCAAATCATCCTTGCTGATTCTCTTATTCAGGTACTTCAACATCTTAGACATTAATCACTAGGAGTTTACACACAGACTAGTCAGAAACACCCTTATTTTAGAAACACTTGTTCAGTCACTGCCATCTTGCTTTCAGTTTGCTTCATTCAAAAGAAAGCCACTCTCACTGCTAGCTTTGGTTTGATATACAACCCTTTCAGACTCATTTCTGTTGTTCTTGATGCATTCTGTACTTGTCTCTACCTGGATATAAGCACACAAATTAATGCTGATGCTGTTCTCAGTCCAGTGACAGCATTAATAGAGCACTATTTTGTTGTCCACAATAAGCTCCCTCTTGTGCCTCTGGTGTTCTGTAATTAGGCCCCTTCAGACACACAGTTTGGTTATTGTGGTTCATCAGCTTATAATCCATTACTCTAAATAGCTTCATTTTCATTCTTTGTTTTTTCCCTTTTCCTTTTTTTGCTGTTAAATTAAAAAACAAAAACAGGTAATGGAAGTAAAAAAGAATTACTCACCCTTCATCTCGATCTAACATAATGTTTATGGGCAGCAGGGAGAGCAGGAAGATGTTCTTGTGAAGAGAGGAACTTGAACAGCTTTATAGGACAACAACCTAGGAAGAAATGACAAGCCAATACCCACATTTACTGTTTGTAAATCTGAGCATTGATTCTGCTTTCACAAGTGGCTTTCATCAAATGCAAATCAGAAGCCTGGCATCTGCTTGAGTAACCAGGCAGCCCTGTCCCCCTTTCAAGGGAACAAAAGCCATACAATCAAAGGATTTGAAGAGGATGGCAAACTTATTGTAAGCTAGAAAAGGTTAAAAGTCTGCCAGGGCTTAAATATACCTCTCAGAACTCCCAAATATGGAAGCACTTCTGACCTTTATCTTTTTTCCCTGTGAAATGTTTCTGTATATTTGAAATATGATAAAAAGTGACCAAACAGAAGAGAGACAAACTAGTCATGTTTCGTACTTCCCAACTGATTTTAAAGCTCCAGAAAGCAAACTCATACAGTTTTATTTGTCCTCAGATTCCAAAAATCCAGTTCTGATCAACACCAGTCTGGCTGTTGTACAGGACCTACCTGTGCTCCCCTGCACAAGTGACAGATCTTCTTCTGTACAGATGGGTAACAACAGGAATTCAGTCCAGACATGCTTATTCCTCTCTCAGAAATCTTCACTAACAGTGGCACACCCTGGAAAATGGCTGAATAGATATGGGTAGAGAAAAACATATTTTTAAAAATATTTTTATTTTAAATTAATATTTTAATGATATATAACCCTTTCAGATAAATTGCTGTTGTTCTGCTTTGAATTAACTGAAATTTCACTACTTCTACTTGTTCAGTCAAAAGCACACTTTCCCAGCAACAAAAAAACTCAGGTTACTGTTTCTACTGAAAATCTCTGAACAATGTCTAATATTTCACATGTATATTTATCGTGAAAATAAAGCCTTATGCTGTATGATAGCAGCATAAGACGGAATTTTTAAGAAATATATTAAGACCTAATGAATTCATCAGAGTGTGTCTAATTGTCTTATTTCTCATTCACAAAGCTTATCCCAATGATTATGAAGTTAGAAACCAACATTCAAAGGTTTGTAATAAGCCTAAAGTGTCAGTTTGGTAAATTTTCAACTTTTTATTTAGTGATTGGTTCTAGATTCCAAAACAGAATGTCGTCTCACACACAAGTTTTAGCTTTATAAGAACAGGATTTGTCAATGCTATTAATGATTAGCTGGATAATAATTCGCTCTGAGTAATGTCTGAAGGACCCTGCCACTGTGAGGCTTCTTTGTAATTATAAGCAGTTTAATTTAAAACAGATCTTGGTTCTAATGTTCTGAATGATCTAACAGAGCAACCTGTGCTTTCTTCTGAAGGAATCATAACTCTCTCAGGTGTTTAGAGACAACTGTGAAGCAAAGTTTGGCAATTCACTAAGGCAAAACTAGAACAAAAGAACAGCAATAGGAAGGAGGTTTGTGTTTGGGTTTTTAATATGCAGTAGGAACTAGATAGATCAGATTATGAAACTCAGTGTCACAATGTGGTATCCACATGCCCTCTGAACAGAGAGAAGCTGTGGGAGAAGGAGAGAAAAGAATTATCAAAACAATTCTTATCTCATTTGCTGCGCCTGTGTTTGTGCCCATGTGGAATGTGTTCTGGAGATTGTTTACCTGAGGTGATTGCTTGATTGGAATCTGGTGATGGTGTTTTGGATTCACTGACCAATTGGATCCACTTGTGTGTGTGGGGACTCTCGGGCAGAAAGTCATGGGTTTTCTAGTAGTTAGTGATAGTTCTTGTTAGTGTAATATAGTGTAATATAGTTATAGTGTAATATAGGTATAATATAATTTAGTATAACAAAGTAATTAATTAGCCTTCTGATATCCACGGAGTCCTCCTCAACATTTCCTGCCTTCGCAGGGTGGCCCTGAGTTTTGATATCACAAAATGTAATAGAGCCCAAAAATATAGATAGTACTGAAATTAAATTACATGAGCAAAAGGAAAAATCTATTGCTACCTATTGGTCCTGCTGGTACAAGTGTACATCTGACCTTCAGGCCAGAAGGATGTACTAAAACCCACCAGGCTTACCCTATACTTTGTCTCTTTTTAATTCTATGTTTTCAGCACCTCATGTTGGCAGGTACCTTTGTTGAATTACCCAAGGAATAAGCTTGAAACAAACAGCCTTCTCTCTGAAACACAGAGTCTGGGTTTCAAGTAATGCAGATACAAGTGATGAAAATAAAAAAAACAACCACCAAACTCAAATCAAACCAGAAACATTAAGAAGAGGAAACAGATTCTGTTATCCATGTAAATATACAGGTAGAAGACTACTTCAAGGAGGAAATAATAAATGGAAACAAAGAGTGAATGGTAATTCTGGATTAAGCATCCTGCATTCTGCCCATCACATCTCAAATACTCTCCCCTGTTTGCTGCCAATGAGGATTTCTCCCAGACTCAAATCCCTTACAGAGAGCAAGACAGCCACAGAAAACAAACTAGAAAAACCAAATGAGCCCAGACTGCAAAAATTGAACTAAAGGAAGAGGTTAGAGCATCAAAAGTGCAAGAGCAAGGGAACTGGTGAGGGATGTAAAACAGAGCCTTCCTGACAGCAGCCCAAGTAGCTGATGGATGCTGCCAAGTGATGCCCAGGAACAGAGCCATCGCTGTCAGAAGGGAAGTACTGAGCTGAACCCAACATCTGATATTGAGCTGACACTTCCATCCAACTTCTTAAGGCAACACAATCAGGAAAAGACAAGCAGAAGTTACATGATGCTGTCTTTCAATACAATATCTTGTGTTCAGAGATGATCTGCACCCACAGCAAGGCTTTCCCCACAAAGATCTTGTTGTTGAGTAATATTGCAAGACCTTTCTCCTCCTAAAAGCAACATCTGGATTTAGAGTATCTATTCAAATCAGACCCAGAAAACAAAGAAAATCTGTGCTGAGTCATGCTCAGAATAATTCTTATCTTCTCTGTGGTTCCTTTCAGCTGCAGATGTTAGACAATGTTTCGCAAGAAAGAATACAAATAAAGTACTTCACCATTAGTCCTGCAAATAAGTCACTTTCACAATACCAGCATTGAATAACTTGTTTTCATGTAATACAGTCATCTGCATAATAATTGGTCTTCCAAAATCTTTTGACAGAACCACAAAATGTAAGAAGAAGTGTTGGGGTGGCATGGTATGTTTGCTTAAGATGGCTATTCTAGAATGTCTGCAGCAATGCACAATAAAGGTGATACATTTTACCAGTGCTATCCAAAATGCTGATGGCCTAATGTTAAGTACAGTATCCTTTTTTATTATGCTTACATAAGATAGACCCATGTAATATGAGCTTGACACAGTGATAAAAATTAAATCATACAGACATTAAACTACCATATCATTGTTTTCCCCGAGAATTCTATGGTTTTAGCCAGATCCCACTGCACGATTATCAGATAATACATGCTAATTATTTCTTGAAATATGAGTCAGAATTTTTTGAATTGTTAGTTTCTACATCTCATTAAATCAATGGGACACTACATAGGATAACACAGATTAAAGGTTAAAATCTTTCTAGTCTCTTTGATATTTTTGATGTTGTCTCTTATTTTAAAATCAGAGCAGTGATAGTCCTAACTGTAAGATTTTCAAAGGCACTTCAAACAAAAACATCAAATATTGAAATTGCTTTAACTTCTTCACCTTCTCTCCTGTCATTGCATTCACTTCTTTCTCCTCCCATACACACAAACACATTCTCACACACACTGAAAAACCACTGAAAATTAGAAAGAGTCAACATTTTTTTAATGTGAAAATATAGAAATACTCTCTCATAAATGTGAAGCTACCATGGCTTGAAGTCTAAACATTCAGCACATAATTTGTAACTTTAATCAACACATCTCATTTTGCTAATGCGTACTGACTGGCTGCCTGAGTGCTAATGAGCGTCCCTGAATGCTAATGGCTCTGTGAAACTAGATGGCCTCCGAGCATCACATGGATTATCTGAAACTTATTTGCATCTCAGATTCCCAGCACCATTCAGCTTCACCTCTCTTTGACCTTCACATTTTATAAACTAGGGAGAACAGTTGTGTTATGAAAGAAAAGCCAAAACTGAACCAAAAAATGCAGGCAGGCATACATCCATCTAGACCACCTTAGGAACAATTTAATGAGTTGAATATTCTCACACTAGAATATGGTCACTGTAAGTCATTATACATCTTGTCTCCCTTTCCTTTGAACTTTAATCCTTACAAGACATATGCCTAGGAATACAGTGTGTGAAATAGTAGAAGGATTGTGAGAAGAATTAATACCTTTTAGAAGCAATTGATTTTCCAGCAATAAAACATATTGAATATATTATACATTACTGCATGTACTACTGTGAGGAAATAACATATATATATATATCTCATAAATTCAGTACAGCTGGAAAAAAAGACAAGAATTCAAGTACACAAGACTTCCTTCAAATCCCATCCCATGTATTAAAATTATATATTCCCTTTTGTCCAACATATTTTTGTCCAGCATTTCTTTGATGATGATCAGATGTGTTCTGCAACTTCACAAAAGCTCCACTATCCTGTTCCAGTGAGTAGATATTGCATCAATGCCCTGCTTTAAAGGGAAACCTATACTCAAGGTAATATTTCACTGCCTACTGCATGTCATAGGACTCTGTAAAAAGTCAGAAATATTTTTCCTGAAAGATTTTTTTCTTTTTGAATTGTCTTTCAAAAAGACAATTGTTGTTTTGGTATTTTTGTGAAGAAATCGATAGATACAAATATATACACATGTACATATACAATTATATATTTTCAGGAAAAGAAACTTTCTTGTCTGTAAAGAGACATGAAAATTATAATTGAAGAATATGATGTAAATATTCTTTTAAAATAAACTGTCTTTTTCCTTTTTACTACGGTCAGAGTAAACTGATATTCAGATCTGTTTCCCAGCTTGAAATACAGCGGAAGCACTTGACATATTGTTAAAGTCAAAACCCAGGAGATGCCATTAGATCATCTGGTTTGATCTCTGCAATGTTCACTCCATTTGACCACCACATTTAATATGGAATCCTTAAGATGTGGTTGACTCAAACATACCTCCCAAAAAGGTGTGTGACTTTGAACTTTGAGTCATGGCATATCCACACATTCTCTGTGTGTTTGGTTTGCAGTGGCTTAATCACTTCTTCTTTTAAATTTACTATGATAAAAGCTTTTGATACATGGAGAAAATTAAAACTAAAGTCTGTAGGCTTCTGTATCTGCTTTATCATCCATCTGAATACATTAACATTGGCTACCTTATCCAACAAGTTCTTTTTCTTTCACTATTTACATTTTCTCTCCTCCACTTTTCTGAATTTTTTCTAGTATTTCAAGATTTATTAAAAATTACCAGCATGCCAGATGTCTTTTTAATTCTTTAAAGACTGTTTGGTACAAATTATCTGCAACTCTGAAAGTGTTTATCCTTTAATGTCTATCTATGCCCTGAAAAGCACTTCCTTATCCTCATGGAATGCAAACACATGGCTTTCCAAGTACAGAACAGAAAGTCTTACTGAATATTTCATCTTCTTTATAACCATTAAGTATTAATTTATTTCCCGTTGGTAATGGATCTATAGCACCTCTAGGATTTCTCTGACTCCTCATTATGATTAGCTTTTCGTTTCTCCCCTATTGTCCTTGGATTCCTTAAAAGTTTTCTGGATTTTTTATCTTCCAAATTATGCACGCTGCTACTTATTTACCAAAAGTACTTTTGTTTAACTATAAAAAATGGCATGTCCTACAAGAAGACAGCTGACATCATGAAACCGTCTCCAGAGACAGCTGCATAAAAATCAGGTTTGCACAAGACCGAAGACAAGTTTTTAAAAAACAAAGCTCTGGGGACCATAGATTTTTTGGGAAGAATGCAAATTAGTGTCTAAAACAAATCATGTCACTGCACAATCAGGAAGCCTAAGACGCCTGCAATAAAAAGGTTATGATTTAACCTTTGTAAAACACAAGTAAAATAAAAATTTAGTGAAACAATTAGATTTGACATTGTAAGGAATTTTAGCCCATCCTAACAAGGATGAGTGTGATATTTGTTATAATCATACATGGTAGATATCAGCATCGGCCACAATCACAGCAAGAATTTATAAAGAAAAAAATGCAATGTAAAAAAAAAGCTAACATTTTAGCAGACTAAAGCCTATGTGAGTAACTTTATTGGAGAAGTTAATTGTTCTCGGTGCATGCCTAACACTTTTCATAGCTAATTTTCAAGTACAAAACCATACATTACAACTTGGAAGAAAAATTAATAAAAATTAAAGCATCATAATTTATAAACACATTTTATCAGTAATAGTCAAACAAACACAAGAGCATCTTGGACTGATAAGATTTATTCAGAAGATTCCCATCAATACCACTGGGACTTTATTAGAGTAAACCTTCTAAGCAGTAATGTTAGAATAATATTCCATAATAAACTATATCAGATGATGCTAATTAATTTTGGAGTCTAACATTGTTGCACTTCTATTCTTTGCCTTCTTATATTAGCAAAAACAATATTAAGGATCTGAAAAAAAATAATCTAAAAATGATTCATTTTTGGTCTTCAAATAATTTGTAACTGAGTTAATATGACATATACAAAAACAGTCCTATCAGATATTTAAAGAATTTTGTGAAGTTTTAATTAGCCTGACAATTTTCAGCAGCTTGTCATCTAATACCATAGTGTACTCCTCACTGTTTCCCACTTCCCTGTAAACTGCCTGAGTTTCTCTCACATCAGACAAGAGCCCACACTGTAGGGTGGCTTTTGCAACCAGTTATGAGTTGTTGTGGTGGGTTATGTAAGGTGAACAAAGGACCTTGCCAGATACTTAAATCCCCACTGTTTCTGACAACATTCTCAAGGCAGGCAAAAGTCAATTCTTCATGCCACGTTACCTGTGCTGTGTTACTCCAGCACAGGGACACCTGAAAGGATCCCGGTAGGACAGTGAAGCTCCTCCAGGCAGAGCCCACAGGGAGGGACGTGGGGCAATTCACTCTTCTCAGAGTTGTTATTCCAGGCTTTCTGCAGACCTCTATTTAACTTCAGCTCAATTCAAATAAATGTTCGGAGTTTTTCCCTACATGCATACAGCAGGTAACAATTTTACATGTTAAAAGAGGAAAAGAATTAGGGAAGCCAGTGGTATATCATCAGATTATTCAGTCACTGTGGGAGTGTGGGAGAAGAGAGGCAATGATTGCCTGTTTGAGTTTAATCTGTGCCTTGATCAACCTTTGCATTTGCCACTAACATTTCTGCCACCTCCAGGCTCAAGCAGCCAATGTCAAACACTACCTGCTGGAGGTGTTTGAAGCAATGTGAACAGGGCTACTCTGAACCTGAGCTGCAAAAAAATTCTCAATTTCAGTAAGAGACCCTGTACTGATTATCATGGAAAGCATTTATTGTTATAAATATTGTGTTATTCAGAAAACAGAGGAGCAGCAATGACTTTAAATACTCTTGTCCTGCATTCTGGCATATGGACCATGTCAGTTTGACCTGCACACCTTCTGTGGGACGCATTTGGAGCTAGATCAGGAAACTGATGCAGGCCAAATGAAATTTAAAAAACAAACAAATTAAATACTAAAGCTAGATCAGGCCTAAAAATTCTCATTTTGCCATATTTGCAGCAAGGCTACATCCTACATCAGAGCTAACTTTCAATACTCTTCAAAAAAAAAAACAACCTTTCCTCAATTTTCCTTTTTCTTTAATAACTTTTATATTCTGTGTGTTTTATATGTAAGAAAGGTACTTTGAAAGTTTTCTGTTCTTTAAAAATCTTTCCCTTTATTTTCTAAGAACATTTTTCCTGCATAGGCAACCCCCAGGGATGAGTAAATTCAGACAGTTTCTGAACAATATTCTACCAGGTTAGATACCTCTGGAGCTTTGGGGCTGTATATGTACTGCTCATTACAGTAGCCATGTAAATGCTGGTTTATAATCTCTGAAACATTTGTCTAATTCTCATGAAAACACATGAAGACCAGCTACACCTTGTATGACTGACAAAGTGAAGCTTATCCTTTTATGATTAATCTTATTATCTCTAATAATGACTTTAAAAGCTGCTGCACAAATAAAAGATATAACAATAAATTAACTCCATACAGCACACCTTAATCCCAGTTTAACCCTTCTGGTAGGAAAAGAAATCCTATTAATTTGTGAAAACTTTGTGATGGACAGAGCAAGGTGTTTTCATTCAAATCCTTCTCCTTCTCCACTCAAGACTTAAGGAGCAATAGAGAACACAGCAGATCAGCAATGCAGTAATCCACTGGCCCACCAAGCACTTCTGTGAAATGTTACCCCAAAACACAAACTTTGCATTTGCTGTGTTAAGTTGTCTGAGACTTCCTGAGCATTGATGCCACGTCTGCACCCCTAGTGTCACTGTGTTACGGGTTTACACAGCTAAAACTATTTCTTTGGCTGTTTAGTCTGTGAATCATAAAAGCTTTATTGCTACCAACTGCATAGTTTTGTGCACATTTATTTTGCAGATTAGTAAAATTATAGATTAAATGAATCTTTGGAGACTTTGATCTGGTTTTGATTTTAACCTAGCATTTTAATTTTCAGTCAGGTCATCTTATAACAGCAGGAAATTGATTGGCAAATTTCTATATTTTAGCACTTTATTTTTTATCATTGATAGAAGTTATTATAACTTCCCATAAATTCACAAAAATGAAAAATATTGAGATGTAATCTTTTTCTGAGAAAATTTGAAAGTTTTAAAATCACATTTCCATTTCTTGAAATCTTTTCATTGCATTCCTACTTTGTAACCTAAATTACCTAAAAATGATGACAGGGTTTCTTCTTAGCAGGAATGAAAGGGGACAAGTTACTTTCTTCTACATACAAACAAGTCAATTTATTTTATATACAAACAAACAAAAATCCAGATCCAAATAAAACTCTCTCAGCTACAGTTCTTAGAAACAACAAGTAATTTTGTTGGTTTTCCCCTGCCTCCCTCCAAGGAAACAGGGAGATCATTAATTCTACAGTCAGCAGCTGAAAACAGTTATTCTGACTTCAGACCCTACTGATCACATCCCTTGTGCTCAGTAAACCCCAGACTACAAAAGATATATCACTTTTTCTTTCTTACTAGGACTCAGCAATCAGGCCAGAACATTATTCCTAACACAAACATGCATTTTCAGTCTGACCATGCACCTCTGTGAGTATTTTGATTCAAAATGCATGGCTTTATAAGGAAGGGAAGACAGAACATAGAGTCAGTAATGAAAGCTATGTATTATTTTAACTCATATAACTTTATACATTCAAATTTCAGTGCCATGGATTTAACCAGTCACACCTCACAGCATTGCAGAATTACAAAGCAGGAACAATCCTCGCTGTAATTTAATTTAAAAGAAGCATGGGGGGGAAAAAAGCTTTAGAAAATGTTGGTTGTCCTGGCCAAAATCATGAGTACAAACTGGAAAAAGCAGTCCTGCTTCTCTGAAACAGTTAAACACTAAACAACTGCTAATCTAGAGCCTTTAGAGCACACTGATTCACCAGCTCTCAGAGTCAGATTAAGAATGATTCTAAGGACAACCACTCGAATTGTAGGATCTGTGATCATTCTGGGCTAATGCTGTAGAGGACAAGAAGAAAGAGAGGGAAGAAAAGCAAGAACATCCCTAATAAATAATATTCACAAGAGATTGACCATGCAATGTGTTGTCATGATGAATCAAACCCATCTATCATGTGGTCACTCTGCAGCTTTCTATAAAGATTTTTATAAAGAATGCATCTTTTGACTTGCAGTTTATTTGAAACAGTGCATTTCTGTGGATCCAATCTTGACGCTGATTTCTCAGCAACCTATGTGATGTGAAAAGCCACTTCAGCTACAATATTGTAAAATGGTATTTTGTCACATGGTATTTTACAAAATTCTCATGGAAGAATGTGTGAGAGCTCTTTAAAATGCAGGATTCACCACAGGGGAAACAGCGGTTAGCTCTGCAAAGGAAAGAATGTCACATGGCTGAACACATTCTCTCATTATTCCCAGAAGCTAAAAGAGTAGCTAGAGGCAGAAAACTGACAATAATTATATTGCCTAGAAACTGACAGCATACATAAATCTACTGTATTAAGCCTTTACTCGTTGATTTACTTTCCAAAGCTCATTTCAGCATTAGCCCAGAAGTAACACTGTGCAAGGCACTGCTCTTCAGTTCAAGGGAAATTTGGGTAAATTTTTCTTCCACACACTGTGATAATTAAGGTTTTGTATGGTTGCTCTCTCTATCTTGTGGCAACCTGAATTGCCATGATTTTTGACTGCAATTTTCCTCCTTAGTAGATTGTCAGTAATACATGACACAGAAAGCAGACATGCTTAAAAGAAGAGTAATTCAGCCCTTGTTGAAATTGTTGTATTTACGGAAAAAGCCTGGAGTGATGGCAAGACAGCAATTCAGTCCTGATGTCTGTTTATGTCAAATCAGAAGAGCACAGTGCAATCAATCTAGACCCGGGAGGACCTTTTACTGAACTAATTTTGACATAACACTGGAAAATCCAAAATCAAATGTGTAACTAGGAGGGAAAAATAAAGGCTGGTGATGCTACATAAAAAGCGTTAACACGGTGCTGTCAGAATGGCCAAAACATGTTCCTGAAATTACCTCAAAGGCCAGTAAATTTAAAGAAAATAACTTCCCTTTAGCACCCTGCACTATTGCTGCTCCTTCAGACACTTACTGTAGAACATCACTCACCGGTGGGTCCCCTGATGGAGCAGGGAAGCAGACAAGCCCAAGTGGCAGCCAAGGGAAAAAAAAAAAAAAAAAAAAAAGTTTTAAAGTTCCCATGTTTATGAAATCAGCATTGCTATTTTGCTGCCATTGCTTGAGTAAACATCATACCTTTGGTATAAACAGATGGACGAATGCAATTAGAAGTCTGAAAAGATGTTCTATCAAATCACCTTATTACTTATTATGATTCTATTATTCTCAGATTTTTGTACTTATTTTCAGGCGTTTGTTTTGTTTTGGATGTCTAATTATTAATATGGTACCATATCACTTAATGATATTTAAAATTCAGAAAGAATGTTCAGAATATTGAGACTTCTATAGCAACATCTACTGTACAATACGTTACCAAGTAAAATGTGCAGTTTTTGGAGCGATGAGTATTTTTTCCTCTATAAGTTTTGTGCTATACAGTCTCCTTAAAGTAATGTTAACAGGTTTGCATATTTCTGATTGCACAGGTATTTAGTGTTATTTGACCTCATAATCAAGATGAAATAAAAATTGAAGTAATTTCAGTACCAGATATTTTAATGGGTTTTTTGTGAATAGAAAGTGATAATAGCATTGTGGCTTGAATTAATCTACCCTGTTAAACACTTTAAAAAACCCTTGTTTTTGCACCAATTAAACAAACTTTTATAGACCATTCACTGATAAACTCTACTGTTTCAACATTTTCTAATATACTGTCAATTAAATATTTGGTTGGGTATTTCATGCATAGTGCCTACAGGTTGTGAGGAATAAGAAAGTGTCATAAATATTTTGATTTACCTTTCTTAATTCTACTTAAGTATTTCAAGAAATTATTTTCTCCTTATCCTACATGGAAAACCTTTAAAATTAATTGACTAAGGAACAAGATTTTTTTGGGTTGTGCACGTACAGACTCCCAGCAAAGCCAGTCAAACTCAACTTTCTAGCCCCATCAAATACAATGTCCAAACATGATCCTTGGCAACATACACCTCTCACTCTATAAGTACAGAAGTACTGTTCATATTTACATGAAGGGTAGTGGGGAAGAATTTAGGTGAAGAATCAGGATGCCCCTTGTTCCTCTCACTTGTTCTGTGATCATGTGCTAGACAGGCACAGCCTTGTTCTCATTCTGAACAACTCTTGTTGGCTGAATGGTGCCTGTTAATTCTGGCTAAAACTCCCCCTTCCTGTTCCAATGCTTCTTGAAAATTAGTATAAAATAAATCTGTCTATAACAAGGAAAGCAAAAAAAAAAAAAAAAAACCCAAAACATTCCTTTCTTAAGAATACTGAAGGAAGATTCACCAAGTGGAGAGGTGGAGGGTGAGGATAAATTCTTGTGGGGTGATATGTTTGAATCCTTTTTGTCTAGGGAGATTCTACAAGTTTTACTGCATTAATCCCTTCTACTAGAAAAACCACCCCCTAATATCCGCTCTTATGCATTCTTTCCTCACTCATCCTTTAGTCAGATTCCTCACTCTGCATAGTCAGAAAGAAAACAAATCAATGAGAGGACAAGTGGGTTTAGAATCAGTGAAATGAAAGCCCTATCCTGTGAAAAGCTGCAGCAACCATCTGCAATTTCCATTGGATTATGCTGACAGCACTGAACAGTAAATTATGTGTATTCAGAGAATACGAGGAGCCCCCTGCTAACTATACTGACCCTGCTGCCACTGGAACAACGTCAGTGATGTTGGAAAAGGTTCTCAGTGATAGAGGAAAACCTTCACATAAACACTGGCAGGAGGACAAAGTATTGAAAAGGAATGAGGAGAGTTGGAACACAAATTGATAGATCTTCAAACAGAGATTATATAGCATTTTGCTGCTGGGTGAGTGTAGGAAAAATATTTGTTTTATCTGGTGTGACTAAATGATTTTCTCAAGTTGGTTGTAATTTTGCACAATACAGCTATGTTATGTAAACAGAAATGTTTATTCAGTGTTTTTGTTCTTCTGTTTTATACTTAGCAGATTGTAAATGCACATTATCTTAATATTTCATGCAATCCTTGCCAACATTCAGATGAAGAGTTCTTTTCAAAGACACAGTGGACTGGAAGGGAATTTGCATCCTATGTATTGACATTAATCAGTCTTCCTCCTACTCCATAAAGGGGGATGCCACATCCTAAATATGATTAATCTTTTGAAATAAAAAAGAACATAATTTTTTCAACTGCTTGTGAATCAGTAACTAACTCAAAATACAAGTTTCAGCATTTCTTGGTAAAACAGATGGGATTTTTTCCATCTGTTTCTTATAGAAAACCAAATTTGGTTTAGTCACAATTAAATTTCCTGTTAAATATTTACAGTTTTTACTGCGTTTCCCCCATTTCCTTCTTTTTTAAGGAGGAAGAAAAGGGGGTACCCAAAAATTTCCTCAAGTGTACATTCTCACTGTTTCCGGCATTTTATATATTTTACACACCAAAAACATTATGTAGAAGTAAAGGAAGAGGACAAGTTTTTCCCTTTTGAAAAACAACTTTTAAAAGCTGTTTGAAAGTTTAATGTAATATACATAAAAATAAAGTATCTTTTCTCCAATTTCACAAAGTGCACTTATAATCTATTTACTACTTTCAGTCAACTTGAATCTCCTCATTACAGACTTAGCTCTAAAAAAACAGGAAAATTTCATTCCATTAGTGCTAAAATAATCTAAACTGGCTAGTAATTTTGCCTTAAATCAAGCCTTTCAGACATTACAAAGTATTAAATTACCTTTTCTTTTCCCTAAATGAGCTTTTAAAAAGGATCTGATCGTCCTCGTGACTTTTCTTTCTCTCTTTCTAAAAATAGACTGCATTTCAATTCCTCTGAAAAGAGAACTTGCTTTGGTAGATCAAGTTAACTACTGAACATAATTGCAGAAAAGAGCTGTCCAAACCAGAATATCCATTGTGCATTTGAGATAAACAACCAAATCTTCAAAATAAAACTTGAAACTTTTTCTGTCAATTTGTGTGCATGGATTCATCTCCCTTTTGATATCTTTCAGCACACATAGGATTCTGCCATTACATTTAAATTATTTAGAGAATAGCTGCTAATATGAAAATTAGTGATTTTATTTTTGTAATGATACCAGAACCACCATCTAAAGAATTTGATTAAATCCTTGTCAAAGGCTTCTTTCTTAGGCTTGGATTTTTAAGAAACCTTTTACAGAAAGTTTCTTGCTTTGACTTTTGTATAGAAAACCAGTGAACCTGCAGTCATGAATTATTGCTTTGAAATACAGTATCTTCATCATAGTGTATGTAAATTCAGTTGCCACTTACCCCTGATCATCCTTTGTTTGCCTCCCAGTAAAATTATTTTTACTGCCAGAATATATAAATTCATGTCTTGTGGCTTTAATTGATATATAAATAACTATAGAGTGACATCTGATAATTAGCAGATTAAATCCATAGTTTCCTTATGCTACCTGCTGGTTTCTGGCCATGGCCGGGAGATTGCAACTAGATGTTCTTTAAGGTTCCTTCCAACCCAAACTATTGTACTGAAAGTTCATTTATTCACCAGTAACAAGCATCCCTAGAGAAATCCTGTGGGTTATGGCTCTAGAAGGTAAGGGGAGGCCAAGACAGCTGGTCAGCATTGAAGCATCACTTCCAGTGAGCAAGAAATCAAGTAAAGTGGGCAGGAGATCTGCATGAATGAGAAGAAAGCTTCTAGCAAATCTCAACCAGAAGAATGAAATTTCTGGGATGTGGAGAAAGGGGTAGGCCAAATGGAAGAGCTACAGGAGCCTGGTATGCAGGGTTCCAATGAGGAAGGCGCACTTGGAACTGAGATTGGCAAAGGATATCAAGAAGGACTTCTGCCAGTACATCACCAGCAAAAGGAAGACTAGGGAAAATATGGGGCTGCTGTGGAATCAGATGGGTGTCAGATGCTGATGGAATCAGATGGGTGTCCTGGTGATGGAAGACACAGAGAAGGTGGAATTACTGAAAGCCTTCTTTGCCTCAGTCTTTACTGCTGAGGCTGGTCCTCAGGAGCCCCTGTCCTGGTAAAACAGGAATGCTGGAGAAAGGAAGACTTCCCTATAGTCATAGACAGTTGAATTAGAGATCAGCTAAACAGATTTAACACCCATAAATCCATGGGCCCTGATGGGATGCACCAATGGGTGCTGTTGGAGCTGGCAAATGTTGTTAAGACACTCTCCATCATCTTTGAAAAAATCATGGAGAATGGGAGAAGTGCCTGATGACTGGAGGAATGCCAATGTTACTCCCATCTTCAAAAGGAAAAGGAGGACCTGGAAAACTACCATCCAGTAAGCCTCACCACCATCCCAAAGCATACAGGCTTAAAGGGCAATGCAAGGCTCATAGAATAGGCTGTAATTTACATTTACCTTTGTCTGACAAGGCTGTGCATGGTAGGGGCAAGAAAACATTGCTGCCTTTCTCTCAGGGTATTAATAATAGGAGGGATGGCTAAAAAACTACCAATAAAGTAACAGAGCAGTGCCTGGCTTTAAGGACTAGAGGCAGGAACTTAGATACACTTCAGCTGTGATAGAAGTGGAACAGTTCTCTTCATGACTGTAAACCATCATTCAAAACATCAGCAACAGCAGAAATATTTCATGGAGAAATGCAAGTAAATAATGGATTTTTCTAACTATTGAAGTTTTTTGTTGTTTATTTTTTTTTCTTTCTGAATCCTATCTCCTGACCTTAGAAAAACCAGTGTCCTTGTTGAGCACAAGATATACTACCCAAATACAGTACTGCTGCTTACTCCAGGGGCAGAGCAGACACGCTGCTAGAATCACATACTGCATGACCAGCAATAACCCACTGCAGCAATAGGAATAACACAGACATTTCTTAGAGCAGTGGTCTGTGAGTTCTCCCACGGATATCTTCAACACACCAGCTGTCTGTGCTCCCAGCCCTGAAGTGCCTGCCCACACACCAATGGCTAATCCCCCCCATCCTTGGACACAGAGCAGTTTTCCTTTTAAAAAAGAAAAACAGTACTGATTGCATATCAGACATGATGCTTCATCACATCAGAATTTCCCTCTCCTCAGCAGAGAGAGCCAGAAACACATTTCCAAGCTGATGGTTCCCCCTCTCTGTGCATGTTTGCTCAGCACTCCACAAGGCAAGAATGAAACCACAGGAGGGAAGACACTACAGGGACAGCATTGATCCACTGATCATGTAGTTTGTAGTGGCTGAGCAGAGTCAGCAAGAAGAACCTCAAGTAGTTTAAAGACTGAAAAGACACTAATTACAAAATAATTGCAGTTTCTCAAGGGCCAGAGCTGGTTCTCCTGCCTTAGCTCAGAGTTAATCTCTGTTTGAGTTGACAGTCTATAGGCAATTACAATATTGTGCTCCCCTGTATGTGGAACTTATTTTTAACCTGTGCTTTTCATATCTGCACTTTTTTTTTTCCTTCAGAGGAAGTGAAAAAAAAAGTGAACCTTTCCTATATAAACAGTTTGCAATTAAATTGGCAGTGTGAGTGGGAATTCCCCACTTTCAAGTTAAAACCTGAAAAAAAATTCAGTGATGCCAATTTATTTTGCTTTTTTTCTTCCTCTGTAATGTGTGTCTAACACACTACATTTTTAGTCCTTGCTGCAGCCAGCTACAAATCATGTGGCTGACAGTTAAATGGCCACTCTGAAGATGTTGTCTGATGTTGCTGAGGCTTTGGTATGCCCCAGGATGTAGGTCACTGTTAGTGCACAGCCTTTCTCATATTCTTTGCTCCCATGATGCATTTATATGATGGTGCTTTAATGTGACACTCTTTCAAAATAGAAGTCAAGAGATGTAAAATATGTTTCCTACATAAATTATTTTTAATCTGTAATTTCCATGACTTGACATCTGCCATCAAACAAATATATCTTGTTGTTTTATTCTCAAGAGAAAGGCAGATTGTTGCTCTCTTTACTGCCAGCACTCATCTCATCATCTCTAAACAGCCTTATTCCTGGTTTCCAGAGGTGCAAAAGAGTCTCGTAAGGAGCAGAGGGTTGTGGGGGTTTTACATAAAAAACATTGGAGTGAAGAAAGCTCCTAGGATTAGCAAGGCTTGCCCCTCCTGTCACACGTGGTCACATCATAAAATACTTCCAAATGTAACAAACTCCACCTAGTAGACAGGACAGTAATTTACCTCTCTCTAATCCCACTGAAAAAGCTCATCCAAAACCTCATAGATCTAATGACTGGAACCTTATTCTAATTTCTAGATTCACCCTATCTGTTTAGTAGTGAGATAAAAATACTAAAAAACTAAGAACAGGTATATTACACCACAGCCAAAGTCCATCTGTCTTGGCATTCTGTTTCCAACCATGAGCAGTATAGGCCACTTTTGGAAAGAATTTTAGAATCAAGCACTAGAAGAGCAAGAAAGAGATGAAATTGTGTCAGAAACAAGCATGCTAATTGAGACATTAATTTACAACTGCAACCAAACTAAAAATGAACTGACTATGCATATTTTCTTTGGTCCTGTTCCTTTCTGAACACACTGAGCCTCCGAGAGGCATTTCAGATAAGATTACAGGTGATTTGTGATAATTTTTTTTTAAGTATTTTTAAGTAGAGTAAATAGCTCAGGCTGAACCTTGACCTATGATGCCTGCACTTTTGCCATATCTGGGTTAATCTAAAACTACTCTGTATTCCAGTTGGAAACATCTGGCTTGTTTGGGTGACAATGGATGTCACTAAACCATGTTCAGGGTCTGTAGGGACTTCATGACTTTGTACAGGTAGCAGTGTATGGTTTTGAATATGTTTGACTTTGGCATGCCTAAAGTTAATGCCACTGGCTAAAAAGGATCACAGATGGGACTGTAATACTGCTAGAATCTGATTTGAAACTTGTAAGATCAACTTTTTCTATCTTACATCTCTTCACTTGACAAAAACCATCCGATTAGCCAAAATACAAGTGAAATGTTTGATTTACCAGTGCTCATTTTTCAGTGAATGAAAGACAAGTTGGCTTTTGAATACTGGCTCCAAAGAGCGTCATAGATGAGGCTCTTGACAGGGTAATATCGATTGTGAGTAGCAACCTAGTGGACATTTTGTAGTTTCATTTTCACTTCACTTGCCATGAAACATTTTATAACTTCAGGTTATTAAGTTAGAAGCAGTGGGGAACATTCAGTTCTCAGGGCACTGAGAACTCTAAATGCCAGTTTCATGACCAATGCAAGCACTGAAGCATTGATAGCTACATTCAGTCTTACCCCGTGATATTTCATACTGGTTATGACAAGTTACCTGAATGTCTTCCAAAAAACGGAAAGAACTGAAAGACTGAACCTCATCTCTTACACTCCTTAAAATAAAATGTCCCAAACTTGGGCATTATGTTCTCTGTCAATTATTGTAAGGGAGACTTTTAGTAATTTTAAGTTCTTGGAGTGAGAAGATGCTGACAGTGAAAAGAACCACATTTTTAATTTCTGCAGTGGTATTCCAAGCATTCCATCTCCTGATACAAGCAGAAGGATTTAGAATGGAAACCTATTTGTTTCCCTGGGTTCAGTGAAACCACATTATATATTTTATTCCAAAACACAACTTGTGCCACCATAAATACTTGATAGTCTTTTAATATGAATTTTGTATGGTTGGAGAAGGCTCCCATCAGAGCAGCGGGCTGCTCTGGAAAACAGACAGTGTAATTCATGACACTGTGGGAGCTCTGCATTACCACAAAGAGAACCATAGAATGGCCAGGATTAGAAGAGGCTTTTAAGACCACAAAGGTGTAACCCCCCTGCCATGGGCAGGGACACCCTCTACTAGACCAAGCAGATCAGAGCTTCGTCCAATCTGGCCTTGAACATTCCAAGGATGGGGCACCCAGAGCTTCTCTGGGTGACCTGTTGCAGTACTTCAGCATCTTCATCCTAAAGAATTTCCATTAATACCAAAGCCTACTCTTAAAGTTTGAAACCATTCAGCCTTGCCCTATCCTCACATGCTCTTGTAAATAGTCTCTCTGCACCTTTTTTGTAGACTCCCTTTAGGTGCCAGAAGGGCACAATTAGCTGAAAATGCCTTCTCTTTTCCCTCTGGATGTGACCATACAACCACTTTCTTATCCACCTAACACTCTTGCAGAGGGTTTTTCCCTGAGGGTAGCAATACAGGATAATCTTGTTTGTTCAGGAAATACAGATCAGGAGTTAAAATTTCATCTTTTCTGCTGGAACAGGTGCATTTTTTCTATCAACTGGCTAATAATTTGAACTGTATTGGACATAGACCAAGTTAGTTGATATTTTTAATGACTGCATAAAGAACAAACGTGGAGTCTTGGTTCCCTGGACACAGAAAGAATCAAAAATCAGAAGAAAATACTTTGCTAAAATTCATGTTTATTTTAGCTAATTCTTAACTCAAATTCACCTCTCTCATGTATTTTTTCCCCTCTTGGACATATATCCATGATTTCCCTCTGTACCTAGAACATTGGTCCTTCAGTATGATGTTGATATCTTCACACAGAACCCTCAAAACTAATGCTAGTACAACCTTAGGTTTGTTTTCTTATTCAACATGAAAACAGGGGCATTGCACAGGTCCACTTCTTGCCATATACTGGTGTTCTGGGCTTTTATTCTTACCTTCAATTTGAAGAGTAACCCCTTCTTTCTCATGTCCATGTTCGTTCTTATTTCACTTATCCATTTTATCCCACTCTTCAGTATCACCATCGTTCCAGGGCTGTTCCCACTTGTTCTCCATCAGAACAGACTGTGCTCTAAAGCTCTAGTGTAACTTCACCCACATCAGAGACCCTCTCTTGTTAACACTTCCACTTTGCTCAGCAATCCAAAGAAACCTATAATCACAGTGGCTGGAATCATGCCTCACATAAAGTGGTTTTGATTGAGATCTCAAAAAACGAATAGAACAAAGAATAATAAGTTTAACAACGAGTAAGTGGAACAAAACTACTTAAGATCAATCCTTTTTTTTTCCTGCTGAACTTCAAAATTACCATGTAAATGCCACCCTCAGTGAAAAAGTATTACAGGAAAAAACCCTAACATTAGGAATTTTCTTAATTATGACAGGTTCGGCTGCAGTCAGAGTCTCTGCATGAAATCCACATAAGGCAGTCATACACAAAGGAGTTGCTCTGTCTTCATCGGTTCCCTGTTGACTATAGTTAAGGTGAAATTAATGCATTAAATGGAATGTAACTCAAATTTGCTACAGCTTTCACAAGTCTTAATACTGAAGGTATTTATCCAAAAAATTTTGTTGTAGCAGATGTATGCAACAGCACATGCATCTAATATATCTTCCTGAACAGAAAATATTGGCTTTAACCATTTAACAATTCTGAAACAGAAGTTAGACAAACCAGAAGTGTACCCCCTTATCTGAAATCCAGTGGTTTTGGCAAGTAAAAGCCCAAGAGTTAAGGAGAAAATGTTAATTTGAAAACTCAGCCCCCACTGGAAATGACCAGTGGACACTTCAAGAGTGACAATTCCTGTTTTGTTCCAATTTTAAACAGTCTTTCAAAAGGTATCATATCCCCATGAAAAAGTTTAATATTACATTGTCTGAAAATTCAACTCTTGCTCTCTGCTGTTACCCACCTCTCTTACTTTGAGTACACCTATTAGTTTAGCCCTGGTGTACTAGGGGCTGCAGAAGCCACATGCCTGGGCATGCTGCAGTGCTGCCCAGGGGTCTCCTGTACCCAGTGCCCAGCAAGCAGCCCACAGCTGGGAAATTGTCCTTGCCCCTTCAAACAGCATTTCATACCATCTTCTGTCTATACAGGCAGACACCACTTGGCCCTTCCTAATAACCAGCAAGATAAAATGTTTAAGTGCATACATGACTGCGTGCCAGCTAAACAGCTCCTGCATCATTAATAACCTGTCCTCCCCACTCCATTTATGCTGTACATGATGTCCATGTCTTTATCTACAGCACTCAAGACATGTATATGCTAAGCATGACTTATGCCCTTCTGCTCCACCAGCAGGGTGAAGACAAACCCCCTCTGCAGCAGGAACATGGTGTGTGGCTGTGATCCCATCAGATGAGCCTTCAACCGACGTGGTGAGAGCAGGGGCACCAGGGCACAGAGCAGCAGGAAAACCAGCAGGCAAAGTGGAGAAGAAAACCATTAGAAGCACAGAACCTAAGCTTCCTACACGGCCTGACACCTCTCAGAACAAATTTGGTCTGAGAGACTACTTCACAGGGGAAGCTGAGACTGGGGAAGGGGGAGGATGCATGTTTTTACACATTTGTGTGGCCTCATGTTGCTAATAGCATGGTTTCCTACATGCTAACTATACAGATGGTGTAAAGGCTTGCAGGGTAACACTTTGGTAAAGGAGAGACCTGAATTTGCAAACAGGAAGTTTTTGGGGGGCTGTAAAAAAAAAATGTTATTCACAAAATATAGTCATGTTAAAGCTATTTATCAGGTAATGTAGATAAAGTAGGTCATTAATCCCTGTTGGATTATGGACTGATTTTTTTGATTAGTGCAAGTAGGCATGAGGCACTTAGGGCATGCATAGCTATGCTCTGCTGCCCAGGATATGATTCAGGATACAGACTTTGAAAACTAGAAGCTCGCAGTTTAGGAGTTCTGGTCATTGTTCTAATGGAGGGTAGAAAAAAATCTGGACATCTGAGCATAAGGATGTTGAGGATCTCAACAACTGGGAAAAAATATCTTCCTGGGACCCCAAGAAACCCTTTTCTTTCAGGTGATATTTGTGTATGGTCTTAAACAAACAAGCTAAACAACACACTAACTCATATTAATCCAGAATTTACTGAGGCCCATTTCTTTATTATCTCAGCCACGTCTCACTGAGATATAAGGATACATTGACAGAAAGAGTAATTGGTTTGCCCAAATTAAAATAAAAAGGTATTTTTAAATTCCAGCTGTGATAGTCATGAAAAATTAATGCCTGTTGTACTGCAGAGAAAACATCACTACATACCACCACATACACAGGTAAGTGACGTCCAAACTACCAGGCTGAGGCAGTCTTTGACACTGCACTTCTTTGGCAAATCACCAAATATGACTGGTGGTAACAAAGGGATATGACTGCTGCTTGTGGTCACAATTTTACATTAAGTTCAATGAACAAAAAAAGCACTTTGAGCTTTTATTATTGTACCCATTGAGATAACTGTGTTTTATTCATATGTTCTGATGCATCAATAGATATCAATACACTATAAAATGGTCTTATATATATTTGGGATGTGAGGTAGAGGTGCATATTTGTATTCAAAATCTTCCACCAGACAAGTAGCCAAAAAAGGAGCAGAAACCAGGGGCTTCAATCTTAAGGTTTCCTTCCATTTGTAAGAACATCCTACTTAAAAAGTGCTTGAGAGGAAGTTCAAAGAAAATTCTAAGAATAGTAGTGTAGTTCATATCTACAGAAGGCACTGGATAATGAATATTAAACTATAGAAACCACTGTGTGACTTACTAATTTTTGTTCCCTCCTAAATAGTTTAAAAAAAAATATTATACATTCCTTCCTAAATAGTTTAAAAAAAATATTATACATTCCTTCATTTCACAGGCAAAGAAGTTAAAACTTTAATACTCAAAACCCCACAGTAATTAATTTTTATGTCTCCAAATTCCACCTCTTTGTTAATACCAGTCCAGTCTGAACAGTTACAGGCTTTTTTGCTTGGGTTGGGAAATTCTTATACTCTTATGTGCAGTACAGCAGTTAAACAACCTGTTTCTATTCACACCATGTCCAAGCCCTTAAAGCTTTGTTGCAGAATATCGATTGTCATTCCATTTGCTGATAACATGCCAACAGCAATGGTACACCCTGATGTGGGACTCCTTTCACAGCCTTGGCTTATTTTTTTGTTGTTTTGGGGGGTTTTTGTGCGTGTGTGCCTGTGTATTGGTGGTGGTGGTGGTGTTTGTTGGGGTTTGTGGCTGTTTTTTGGTTTGTTCTGCTTGAAGCTGATGGAGTGGTTTCTAAAACTGGTATACAGAGTTGGCTGTATGTGCTTGGCATAGGAAAGACCAGAAAGGTCAGACTGTGGGCAATAAAGCAAAAGAAGGGGATGAGCCTCTCAGCAGAGGCTGTGGCATGGTTAAAATACTCACTGATAAAAAGCTATTCCTTAGCAGAAATCTCCCCAATCGGTGGAAGCCTCTGCCCTCTACTGGCATTGCCGAGGATCAGCCTTGCTCAGCCGTGGGAGGCTGTGATCAGACCCCGAGAGCCCCCACACACCCTGCTGAGACCGGCCGTATTTATAGAGCAAATCCTTCAGAACGTGGTGTTTCAGGAAGTGCAAGAATAACCGGGATCTAAATCTCAAGTGACATTTGCTATTGACTTCTGCAATGCCTTTCAGATGTCTGCCTACTTCTCACCTTGTTCAACACTGCAAGGGTTAGTCTGAAGCATCTCCACATGCTATTACAGTCCCCATCTGTTTTCTTCCAGTGAGCCAATACAGGGAAGAAGAAAGATAAATGTTACTTCTTGTTGTGGTAGTAATTTTCATTCTACCATTAAAAAAAAAAAAAAACACAACAACACATTTGTTTACCATGTTTCAACAAAAGATTTCAAAGTGCAATTTTGGGTTACAATGGAACTGGACATGCTGAATGACTGCTATTACTGTACTTGAAAACTTCTGTTTTCCTTAGAAGCAAGGCATGGTCATAAATGTTTATTTTGTGGCAATTTTTACTACTAATAATAGGTAGAAAACTGATTTTCTCATGAAAATATACCTAAACAAATTAAGTATCTTGGTAAAATATGTGAATTTCACTTCCCAGTGAACTCTGAAAACATTTTGGACTCAGTCCTGCAATGATCAAAAGGTTCTGCAAAGCAAGGGGCCTGGAACCAGTCAGGGTCTGCAGAACAGCAGCCACAGTCCACACAGCAGCCCAGGCTCCCACCCACTTCACACTTGGAATGTCAAAAACAGGCTCTTGCCCAGTGTCCAGAGGTCTTAGGATTTATAATACCACTGATATTCTACTGTACAAGGCTCTTTTGTTTGTGCTCTATTAAAAACTACTTTCTCTAAATCTGTAAGAACAAATCCCCTTCATACAGAGCAGGCCTGTCCCAGCTCATGGCCTTCTGACAAAGCCATGTTTTGTCTCTGCACCTTTGTATCAGATGCCACCTGCAAGAGCCATCCCTGTTTGGGGAGAGTGGAACTGTGTGTATGGCTGGACCATGCAATTGCATCATCTTCTCTAAGGTGCACTGGCTCTGCTCTAGAAAACTTTATTTTCAAATAATATTACACCTGTGAAACCCAGAATGCTGAGTGCAACTGGGCTGCAGTGTAAGCAGGACTGATCTGGCATGATTGGGTTTTATTTTTCACCAGACTCCACTTGACTTCCCTCCTAGTAAACAGTAGCATGCATCTTTGAAGGAAGATTGCATAGAAAAATGCCCTACTAAACAGGCTCTGTGCTTATGAATTCTGTAGTGTGACAACATCTGTACAGTCCCAAGTAAAACACACGATAAATTCAGCTGCTTAATATATATAAGAAATTAATAAATATTGCATTCCTTAAATTAAAGGAAGGTAAGGTCCTAACTTCTGTAGTACAGCGCTGGTAATCATGACATATTTAACATATGTAAAATATGAGCAATTCAGAAGTTCTCATCAACACTGGAGTGGAAATTCATCATGTACCTATTTCTGTAATAAGCAGTGAGACATCCCTGCCTGATGGGGGGGTTGGACTAGATCTTCAGAGCTCTCTTGCAGCCCAAACCATGCCATAATTCTGTGAAAATCTTTTCAACAGGACTACAATCTCCATTAGTAGTGTGGGGGCACTGTAGAGAGCTCATCCATATGGAATACCCCTACACAAAGACACATCTCTGCTCCTCATTGCAGCACCACCAGATCTCTGGGCCAGCTGAAGGAAATAAAGTTTGGAAAGATACAAGATGAAACTGGTCACAAAAAGCCTCTTTAACATCAAACTCCTCAGGTTAAATCTCTCACCTTAGCAGCAATTTGTCAGACAGCTGGCTCACTGTCATACACTCACCTCTATTGTCACTCTCCAGATTCAATAATATCATTTTTGTATCTTTCTGCTCGTACCTGCGAACTGATGAGAGTTAATCCAGAAGTCCTGCACTCACAATTGTACTTTAAAACTTTTCACTGCCTCAGCTAGCTTGGCAAAGGGAAGCCTTCAAATCCTGTTAGTTTGTAGTATGACAGCTACACCCTATTCAAGAATAACTGAGTAGCACTCTAGTTTCATTCCCAACCAGTCCCTTGCAGTTGTCTGTACTCTGAGCCTGTATAGACTGCTGGTGCAGCAGCATCATTGCAAGCTTTTCACTGAAAAGCAGATTTACAAATGACAGTCCTGGTTTGACAAGACAGAAAAATTCCCCTCTACCTTTGCATCCTGCAAAACAAAACAAGTAAAGACAGTCATAGCAAAACAGACAATCATTCTATGTTAAAATTAACATGGGCACATGTGAGCTTTTCCAGTGGGAAGAGGGGAAAGGTTTCCTGACTCATGGCAGTAAATCCTTCCCCAGCACAACCCTGAAGTTAATAAAAACAGGAAAGTTTAGAGGGAGAACATACACACAACTTTGCATGTTTAACTGCTTTCAAGATGTTCCCAAAAATCCAATAGAACTGATTTCCTGTGAGTCCATGCTCAGAACAGGTAATGCTTGCACTCTTTATCTGAACTGTACTCCCATGTAACATGGCTGGATTTAAGAAAACATTTGCCCCAGCTGAAGGCCTGCCTCTGTGCATGGCTAGTAGATCTTCAGCACACACAGAAATGTATTTTATGCACCATCAGAATTAAATAAGTAAAAAGATTAAGTCCTTTACCACAACTGAACTGTATGTTCAATTAAACCAAATAAAATGTTATCAAGGTATTTGGATTACAGTAATGGAGACAGCCCAGTACATAAAACAATATATATTTATTTGCACAAAAAGTTCCATTTTCAAGTGCATGTATGCTTTTTCTACTACTTTACAGCACTTTGCTTTTAGAAAAAGTCAAGAACAATCATGACCAAGAGAAAGACACACTATTCATTTGACAGAATGACTCTTATCCTACAACTGTAGGCCTGAGAGCAGCTTATGAACTGTAAGGCAAATTAGGAATTCCTTCTCAAGTGAGTAATCTCAGTTTCATTAACTCAAGTGGAACATTCACAAGAAAAGTGTTACATGACTAGGACATGATACATGACTGTGGTGTTCCCTATGGCTATAGCCAACAGTATAGGCAGGTTATATTCTCAGACAGAAAAAGACAGAAAGCTATAAGATGCACAGTAAGTTGCCAAAAACACTTACTGACAGAGAAAAAAAAAATCCAACTATTATGTATGCAATCATATGACATAGTTAAGCACAATTCCCATTTCAGAGAAAACAGGTAAATTGCCATAAAATGCTCAGAATTAGGACACCTACAGACTTTAAAGCCTGCAACCTTCATTTAGAGACAAGTTGGTATTATTTGGTAAACAAATGCTGATAGCTCACAACTGACAGCACAAACATTACTTGAAATCTGGTTCCATTAATGGAGTAACTACAAACACTGGATACAGAAGACCATTGAAATTATACTGGTGGACAGATTTTCCACATCTTCTCCTTTGTTGAAGTTTCATCACTTCAAGCGACTGAAATCAAAGATGTGCTGCTGAAACTAATTCAGTCTTCCCACCTGTAGTTATCACCTGGATTAGACTGCCAGAGCTGGGTCGATCCTTTCCTGTTACCCAGTCATAAAAGGTTCTGTTTTAAAATAAATGGATAAAATAGGGTGAGGGAGAACAAAAAAATTACAACTATTATCAGGTATATTGACAGGAAGAATACAATACAAGCCTATTACTTTTCCTACTGCTCTCTCTAGAGATGTCAATGTGATGTGATCACTGGATTCAGACCCTCAGAACTGTACAGAGGGCCCAGAGAAATCCAAGGGACACAGGATTTCCAAAATATCTCAAAAGAAAAGGCCAGGAGCTTAAAATGCAGTCACTAGGTTTTTTCCTATTTAAAAGAAGTTAGAAAAGGGGAAGGAGGAGCTACTTTAGTTGCCTTTATAGCACATAAATAAAAGAATTTCAGTTTTATGACTAGAATAGAGTTGCTAAATTCATTACTCTGCCACTGGCCATTATAACATTATGATATGTAACTGTGAAAGTGGTCTCAGAGGGAGGGAAAAAAGCCTTAAGACATCCAAAACAGTGCTGAGTAAGATGGACGCCTTCTAGGTAGCAGACCAGGAGACTCCTTATCAAAAGACAGCATAATCTCCTTCCTCAAAATATATTAGACAGAGTGAAGTGTATTTTACAGGTCCTTCAGCCTTCCCAATAATGCACACATTGCAACTATCATGTTGGAATATCCCACAATTCAACAAGAGCTCCCAGGGCACAAAATCCAAGTGCCATATGGGAAAGGATTTCCTGCATTGTTCCCAAGATGCAGATGTTGCTCAGTGAGATTTTCAGTTTTCCAAGCACTGAGGTTAAACTTTGGGGAATTAGAAACAAAACAAACCAATCAACTGAATTCTCCTGTAAGGATAAATTATTTAAAAGTTCAACTTAAAAAACGAATTTGCAACACTGCAACATCTAGCTAAGCTATCCCTGGAGCACAATAAATTAGGGATCTTTTTCTGAACATTTCCAGGCCAGCTAAACTCAATTGATAGGGCCTGTTTTAAAGAGCCTCATCAGACAACTGCAGAGGCTTAAACTAAACAGATGCAACTGAAACCATTTCCATCTCTGGCATCCACCTTAAAAAAAAATTACAGAAAAGGAAATCTGATGTCAGAACTAAACTACTCTCTGAACAATTAGCAATAGGTAAATTCAATTCCAGTTCTAAAAGAGTTTTAAAATGTGAGTTCACACTCAACAGAAACTCTGCTACTCCCCATCACATGGCAGAAAGCAATAGTCATGCTGCACCTTCTCTAACCCTGAGGAATGAGAACAGTAAGGCAGATAATCTCAGCCTGCCCTTACATAAACTACAGCTGAAGTTTCAGCATTTTGCAGCACCATTCAGGACAAGTTTTTGTAGATAGTAAAAAAAAAAAAAAAAATCTGTATTAAATTCTTCTGAACAAGAGCAGAAATGTTGCCAGTTGATAGAACTGAACTAACGTGCCATAAACTGGGCAGTAAAATGTGTTTAGAAGAAAAAGAATCCCACCCAAGTTGAAATGCTTATTTGCAGTTTATCTTTAAGCCAGGTGTCTCCTGCACCTGCTGTCTGCAATTTAATTTGTCTACAGGCTTTAGGAAATTCTCCAGCTTCCAGCTGCTTAAGGCTATCTTCCTTGCTGGAATCACTCATGCAGAGAAGCTAAAGTTGATGGAGTTAGGCTAATTTTCTCCAGTTAGGAAGCCTGTGCAATTAAACCTGATGTGATTTAGAAAGATACCCAATAAGATGATAGAGGAAAAAAAATCCACCCAAATCCAAAACAGCTATTTAAACAGAACAGGCACTGAAATGCAGCAGCAAGAGGGACAGGGAACAACTGTTTAGTTATCCCACAGATACTCACTCTGCAATGAAATCTAAAGGTGTCCAGGAGCTGAAATCTGCATCAGGCATTGATTTCCTGTTTGCTGGTGTATCTAAGGTAACCCTGTGATTAAAGAAGATAAGCAAGCCTTTTATTTATATATGTTTCTGATGAGCACCACCTACTTCAACTCATTTCTGTAATACGTCCTTGACTTTTACACCAGGTGATATGGATCCCTTGCATCCTCTCCATGTGTTAACAGTCTATAGTCATTAGTTTCAATCTATATCCAAGGCTCCAACTAAGACTGCCCCCAGCCTCCTGGCTAGCTGAAGAAGTGCCCATTGGAGCCATCACTCAGCCTGCAGCTCCCCTCCCATCCCTCCTATGCAGATGGGGAATGGCAGCAATAAGCCTGTTCACATGTACTGCCCAGCACACCTGCACTACTTCCATGCTTTTGAGAGACCAAGTGCATAAATATAGGAAGTAGTGAGTTTGACAATACATATTTATACTAGATACAATGATATGAAAGGGTTAACTTTCCAGAACTCCCTCACTGAAATGCTGTTGACAATCCAAGGTGTATTTATCCTCTCAAAAATTCAGTTAAGAACAGCAGTTTGCATGAGAACTACACAAGAGCAGCAGGCACAAAAATCCAGTGATCTTGGTGTATGCCTGGCTGTAAAGCTCTCTAGAAGGTGCTGTCAGTTATCCAAACACATTTAATGCCATTCCTGTCTGACCTGAAGAAGTGTCTTAAGAGTTTGTGTGAGGAAACCAAAAGTAGAGAATTCAGGTAGTAGATCAAATCTCTGTACAGAACTCTCTAGTCTTACATTTTGGGTCTTGAACTAGATATGGACCCGGCAAGAAACATACTTTCAATTTTTGCAACAGAATTGATAAAATTAAACATAGTGAAGACCTACTAGGCCATCCACTTTTCACTAGTTTTTCTAACAAAAAATGAAAGCAGGTAAATACAAGCTAAATTTTTTGGTTTACAGGTCCTCAAAGTACCCTAATTTTACCGTCCACGCATGCAGCATCTTATGAAGAAGCATCTTTAATCAAGTGAAAGCCTGTCAAGTAATCCTGTGCTTACTATTATCACAGAGCTAAGTCTAAAACTTTGCTGAACAGTTTATCTCATTTTTACAGTTCTGTCTATCCTGAAATAAAGAAATCACATGTTAATGCATGGCTACAGTTAAACTGGTTAAAAGTAAACAAAATTTTAATCCTAACATCCATGACTGTTTTGCAAAGACAAAGAAAAGAACGCAATCATTTTTAGGGTGACTTGTGTAATTCTTTGTTCATCCAGTGAAGATGTATCTTTTCCCTGTGAGTAGGTCTGAGAGGCTGTCTGTGTGCTGTGAATAGGACACTGCAAACATATCTGGTTGGCTCTAGGTTGCAGCAGTAATTAAATGAAACAACACAGGCAGAGACAACTAAGCAACCACTTACGGTAAAATGGCAACTGCAGCACAGCCAGATGGCAGCCCACTGTTGGCACCAGCCAGACTCTGACAAAGCTGGTGCACTGCTCCTTTGGCCATGCCATAGGCAATCATCCCTAAAAATTAAAAACAGGCAAATCAGAGCACTATCAGAACAGCCCTCAACATCAGCAGTAACATGACAGAAACTAAAGACTGATAAATATTAGGACCACTTACCACAGCCAGAAAAGAATCAGACTTTCAAAACATATTAAAGCATACATATTAAAAGAAAATATAATATTAATAAAAAGGCTTTAGAAGACATCCAGAAACTACCACAGAACTCAGTTAACTCAGCACTACAGAAATAAACAGCTTACCAAGTCAAGCATGTTTAGTCAAAGTATCCAAATGCACCCTGAAGGATGTGACCTACAGGGCTAAGTTTACAAATTTAACAGAGTAAGATGCTCACAGACTTCAATAAGGCACTCTTCTATTAATTTTCATCATATAACTACAGTATTTGTGAATTTGGACCCAAAGAGACACTTCTCTCTCAAATCTGGAATTCACTTGGTCAGCATCCCAGGTCTGACAGGCCCTGTGGAGAAAGCTACAAAAAAACCCAAGGCTCATGGTAGAAAATTAATAAATAATGTGCAGGAAAAGAAGCCTTTTCCTAAAAACTGCTGCTTTCTAGGCAAGCCAGCATTTAGCAGTGTAAGAGCAGCAAGAACCAGAGCATAAGGCACACTGGTCAGGAACAAGATCTGGACAATCAGAAGTCTCAGATGTCTCAAGGCATATATCTGTCAAGAAGTCCAGACACAGACAAAGTACCTAAGAAAACAGGTCTACTACAACTGAATGTCTTCCTTCCTAGCCATCTATACAGCCATTTAGGCCCTATCCAATGCTCCTAAAGAAGTATTCTGAACATAGTAGAAATACTTCTACAATGTAATTAAACATATTATATAACATCCATTTTTATTAGGAATAATCATGGACAGCCCTAGCTAACTTATTTTATTGTTATGATAAAAATATTCACATGTGTATCATATTCCTCTCTTGTCTTGCCTAAACCAAACATTCTAATTCTTCTTAGAAACCTTTTCATGCCTGATACATTTCTCAAATATCACACTCACCCTGCTTCTGTCACTGTTCATGTAATTTTCAATGTTCTTTGGTTTGCATTATGTGAGGCAAGATTTTCTCATAGGAAAAGAAAAATCTCATTAACAGCAAACAAGAAAAAGATTCTTTCTTCCAGAACAGCCAGTCACAAAAAGGCTAATAAGGCATATTTGCAAAAGTTGAGTAACAACTCTTTCCCAATTCTTCCTGATGTTAATAAGTTGCATGTGTTTGCCCAAAGCACTGCTGTGACTGTTAGAAAAATCCAGACCAGCTGAAACCAGCTAGTTCAAAACAGGAAGGCTCATCACTTTGATTCCTGTGTTGTGGTCTCTAACTCCCAAGACCACCCAAACAAAAACTGTGAAAATCTGCCAGAATTCACTTTATTTCATTTGTGTACAGTCATTCAGCAGTTCACTGTAAATTATTCATCTGCTTATTCTCAAAAATAAACCTTTTATCTTTGACTATAACAGATGCCACTATAAAAACAAAAGACTAATCATTAACTAGAAAATATATAGAATATTTTTGCCTGAAGAGTTTTAGACAAAGCTTTCAGGAATATTCATAAATTGTATATGTTTCAATATCTTAGTATCTGTGTCTTAAAAACATTGTTAAAATGACACTAATAAAAGCTTGGGAAATAGGAGTATTTGTCTCAAACTTTCCTTTTGCTGCCTGTGGGCTTGTGTGTCAGTGCCTATTTTTTTTTTTCCATTTTAAATTTCTCCCAGATTTCTTCCTCCATGCAGATCAACATGGATGAGGGGTAAGATTAAAAATGCAATAAAGTTCCTATTAAATAGCTAGCTAAGGACAAAGCCAACAGTCAACAAGCTTATCTATGTTTGAAGCAAAGATAGATTGGAATCAGAACATGAACAGGACAAGCATGGTTATCAGAATCAGCTGAGTCATCACCCAACAGAAAGATTGGTCAATTAAGGACTCTGTCTTTCAGAACACAAATAGGAAATTTAACTTTGTCTAAGCACTGTACTTCTATTGCTCTGTGCTTCTAGTCTTCATTGTCTTCCAAACATTTTTCTGTATCATATACTAGCCAAGTATATTTCACCAATGCATGTCAAATACTATTTAAATACTGATTCTACATGCTTGCACTACAGCTTCGAGAGATTCAATATTGTTACCTGTAAAATTACATTTTCCTTACACGTTCCAGCAGCAGGATCCCATCTGTGCTAGATGACAAGAACCTGGGGTGTGAAGCTATTGCCTCACAAACAAGAATGCTCAGACAAACAACTGTCTCTGCCTGCTGGTGTCCCTGCAGCTGTCATGCACAGCATTTTACCTGGGGTTCCAGACAAAGCAGCTTGAGCTCCTGTCAGAGTCAAGAGGCCACCTTCTTTCAGATGTTGTGTGGCAAGGTAGCTGGAAATAGTCGATGTCCAAACACTCTGCTTCCACATCAGATCACAGTTTTTGTATAAAGCTGATTAGGAGGAGAATTAATGAAATTAGCCAAAGGAAGACGACAAACTCTGATTTCCTCACTGTTACACAGAGTGCAATAGCACTATGAAAACATGCTTTCTGTAATTTTCTACCTCTACATTGTAAAATATTCATTTATGTCTTTTTATCTCCTTTGTCTTTGAGCCTGTAACAGCCAAACCAGAAGGGGGAAGAAAGGGACACATTTCACCAGATTTATTCCAAACAGAAAACAAGGCTATTTTTATTCTTGTATCTCTACAGCAGTGGGCAAAGTACAAATTTCATTATGAATGTTACATGTTTAAAAGCCTTTTTTCAATCTGAAGTGTTTTTTTCTGTGGCATGAATAGGCAGTGCCTTCCAATATCATATTGCACAGTAACAGCTTAGAGAGCTGCAGAAGCAACTGAGGTTTTATGCATAAAGCAATGACTTAGGAAACAACATCAATGTGTCCTTCATAACTTGCCTGACACAGGTAATCTCAGCAAAAAGATTGTTATCACAGATAACAATGCTGAGCTCCTTCAGAAAGCACATCAAAACTTTCTGATAAAAATTACTGAAGAAATGAAGTGCTGTGCAAATTTAACAGAAAGCAAAAATTCAGAGCACTGTGACTAAGCTATTTTGTGCTTCTATGCTTTTGTACTCTTATGGAAGAGGAAGAAATATTTTTAAGGACTTCTCTCAGGTATCATTCATGTTTTCACCAGCATGTCTATACCAAAGGCTTACACTTGGCTTTGGCACTGCCTCCAGCCCATCCTCCTGCCACACACAGGATTGCATCCACCTTCTCTTCACCAAGAAGCCTTCCAACTTCTGCTGTCACCTTCAACACACAGAACAAGAACATACTGAAAACACTGGACTGATAAGGTAAAGAGGTAAACACCGTGAATGCCATAAAGCTACTTTTTCCTACTTATGTATCTGAGTAACACAGGACACAGCAATTTAAACAGCTATAGAAAATTCATATTTATGATTCATGAACTCAAAACAACTGTGTTTAAAAATAACTATAGATGAAAGTCAGACAAATGAAAGCCATAGAGTGTGTGATGTCACTGGAAATAAGTGATCATCAGGGCTGAAACACCTGACCCTTACCTCTACTGCTAACAAAAATTATTACTGACTTGCTTTTGACAGGTTCTTTTCAGAGTATGGTGTTGTTTAAGATAGGAAATGAAACTCTAGGTCTGACAAGGACTACTACTGTCACTTTTGATGACAGTGCAAGAAAAACAACTAAAGATTAGCCCTCTTTAATGCTTCTATCTAGACCACAACCATCAGTTTGAGTCTGATCACAAAATTTGAGCTTGTATACTTTAAGATATCTATAATTTCTTCTCTTTCAAATATAAGACCTCGCAATTGGTAATGAATTTGTTGGCTACACACTTTCTCTGTCAAAGCAAATAGCAAACAATCTATCTCCCAAGAAGTGAAGAAAATCCAACAGCTTTTACAAAACCATATACTAAAAATTGTATTGTAAACATTCTATGTTACTCTTCCAAGCTTTAGGAGTTGTGCATATATAAAAAACTCCTACTGGCTAGGTATTCAGTACATCAGTAACAGAAATTGGCTTGAAACTTAAAATGTAAAAATGAATGCTATCTGTAGAGAATAAAGCAAAATACTTTTTTCAGCTGGCTTAGATCCTCTCACATTCCCATCTGTGGAAACCAGTGCATTACCCTAGGGATCCCTTGGGGCTTAGGTTCATATGCTTTGAGCATGCCATCTACTTACACACAACACATCTTTAAGTTAGGGTATTTGCTTCACTTTAAGGTGTCCTTACCATCTTGATTACAACTCACCAGGTTCAGTCTATAACTCTCAAAAGTCAAGACAAAAACAAAGCAAAACTGCCTTATATGCCTTATTCAATATCCCGGATCAAGCTCTTTCTGCATATTAAGTTAAAAGGAATTACAAAACATTAAAAAGAAGGGACGAGCAGAAGCTGAAGGACCTTGAGATTCGCGGTACGGCTGCTGCTCCCTGCGTGGAGCCGGACCCATCCCTGCAGCCACCTTGGTACCGCGGGCGGCAGCGAAAGAGATGCACAAACCTGCGGGGAGGCTGCGGGCACCGCTCGGCCGAAGGGATGCGCACCCCCGGGGGAGGCTGCGGGCACCTCCCGGCCGAAGGGATGCGCACCCCCGGGGGAGGCTGGCTGGTGCACCGCTCGGCCGAAGGGATGCGCATACCCGGGGGAGGCTGCGGGCACCTCCCGGCCGAAGGGATGCGCACCCCCGGGGAGGCTGGCTGGTGCACCGCTCGGCCGAAGGGACGCGCACACCGGGGGAGATTGGCAGCTGCACCGCCCCACCGCTTCACCCGGCACTGGCCGCCCCGCGCCCGCCGCAGACCCACCTGCTCGGCCTGCTCGGGGAAGGAGTCGGTCGCTTTCACCACTACGCTGGCGTGGGCGTCCGTGTTCTCCGCCAGGTCGATGCTGGCCACCCACTGTCACGGCGAGAGGAACGGCGCGTTAGCGGCCCGCGCCCCGGAGCGCCCAGCACAGCCCGGCAGGGCACGGCTGCTCCCCGCCTCGCCACCTCCCGGCCCGGCGCTTACCCAGTTCTTGGACCTGAAGTACCGCACGCACTGGGAGCCCAGCGCCCCTCTGCCGCCGTACACCAGCACCCTGCGCGCCATACCCGCCGCTCCGGCGCTGCTCTCAGGGCGCCGACTGGGCCGCGCCACGGGGCGGGCGAGGGGCGGCAGCGCCCGGCCGTGGGCGGGGCGGGGGGCGGGGCGAGGGGCGGGGCGGGGCTGCCCGCCCGGGCCGTGCGCAGCGGGGGCAGCGAGGGAGGAGAGATCCCAATGCCTCGGCCCAGCCGCGTCAGGGGCCTTGTCCCTAGTCCCCAGGGCTCCTGCTGCTGTTAGTTGGTTAATTAATTAATTAATTAGTGGCTCTGAAGGTCCTGCCAGGGCTCGGGTAGCAGTAACCGTAGAAGTGCGGACAATTACGGCGGGTTTTCTTTAGCGCTCGTGGATCGCAGCTGTCGCTTGTTACCCCCCATGAGTGCCCCGATGTCCGGCACGGCTGGCCAGGCCGCCCCCGCTGCCAGGGGCTTCGTGCGCCCCGCTGTAATTCAGGAGATTCCAGACCCATCCTTTCTGTCCCTCTGATATCTCTGCCCGCAGTGACATTTACAGGCTGGGTGGGAGCAGGCGCCGGGAAGCTCAGCACGGCTCAGGCGACTGCAGAATCCTTCAGACAAATTATGCTGTTTTGATCCTTTGTCCCTTGCACACAGATGTTTACCCACTTTTTAAAATAATCCAATAAACTGGATTCTTCTCCAAATTTTCTTCACATGAGGTTTCAGTAAGAAACTTGATGTCATTTGAGCAGGACAATTAAACCCCTGAAGAAATATTAGACTGGCCATAGAGATAGGATTACTTGCTACAAAGAAGCATCACCGCACTACAATGTAATGAAGCCCTTACTTGCAACCATTTCAGGATGTTGTTGCAGCAAAATGTATTTTTTGCCTTGATTTTTAACCATACAGATTAATTGCTGGACCTCCAAAATACAAAGAGAAGTATCTTGAAATGCCTGGTATTCAGCTGTGGATTTTGGAGCATGATGAAAAATGGGAAATACGTCTGACTGCTGCAGAGAGGGCTTGGAGATGATCCCTTGAAGGCACTAGGATGCCTGGCTGCTTTAAAAAGACATTATTTGCCTTGGCTTCCCTAATAAGTTTTGTGTCTTTTATCTTGATTGTTGTTGCAATGGGGATCCCAAAGTGGATGACTGGAAAGATCCTTTGCAAAACAGGGGCTGATTTGGTCAATGCCACAGATCCAGAGCTGGTCAAGTTCATTGGAGAAATTTACTACGGACTCTTTCGGGGCGGCAAAATACGCCAATGTGGCTTGGGCGGGCGGCGTTCCAAATTCACAAGTAAGTACAATTTTGGTTGAATATTTAGTCTAATATCTAGTTCAAATTTAACTTTCTATAATTTTTGTTTACAGAATTTGTAGAATGCAAATTTGTATTATTAAATAAATATGTAGTCTTTATGGTTTGACATTTGGAGTGTGAAAATAAATTTTCTATAATTTCATTAATACTTTCTGCTATAGTTATATTCTGTAATCCTGGAATCAAGCTGGGGACAAAAAATCCCTAGGGCTAGATGGAGAGTTTCCTTTTAGCCTTGTGAAGGGGGTGAAAGTCATTTGGAGATGACCCTGTAAATCATACTTTCCCTTGACTGACTTTTTCCTATGTCATGTTTTACTCTGCCACCCCTCTGCATCTGTTCTTGCCTTCTCTCTTGAACTCTTCTGAGGATTTTTCCCTTTAAGAAGCAGAGATTTATTTAGCTGGACACATTTCTGTATTTCTCTGGCTGTCCTAATGCAAATGTCTACCATAGCACATATCGCTAACTTTATTAACATGTTGAAGAAATTCTTACCTTCTTTTCTATTAACTTGGGAGACAAAAAATTGCTGAACTTTTAACAAACATAGAAACTTTTCTAAATGTATTGCTTTTAACATAAAAGATTTTCATTGAAGTCTTGAAAGCACTGAGCTGTACTCTGGATGATTTCCAAATTTCACTCTTCCTGTTCTGTAGTGAAAATGGCAATTTGCATTGAAGATTTTTATTTCAGTGTACACATTTACAGAAACTTAAACCAATACAAGTTGAAACTGTTGCAGTCTCACCATCTCCCTTGGCCCACAGCAATGCTGTCCTGTCCCATCCTTTGCAATGGCTCTGGTAGCTGAGGTGAGGTATTCCAGAAGTTAAACGGGCCAAAAATTTAGTCTACAAAAATAAATACTTGTTTTCCTATAGGATCGTGTCTGACTACACAACTACACAAGCACTTCTATAAAAATTGAAGGCAGGTGTGACTGTGGGACTTCAGAGGGAATGTAGAAAAGCACCAGAGCAATCTCAACTTAGATCAGCATGACCAGTAGTTAAACTGGATGAATTTGGACTGGTAACCAAATTATTGCTCAAGCTCTGCCTGCAACTGCAATCATGACATGGACACAGCACTCATGCTCATCCAGCCCCAGTTCTTTCAGGCCATCCTGATAGACAGAATGAGAAAAACTCTGTACAACTTTTTGGACTATTTAATAAACTTTCTGATTTTTTACTGTGCAACCTGAGAGGAAGGCATAATGTTCCATAGTCACTCTGGAGTACATCAATATGCAACTGGAGGACATGAGCCAGCACTCCCTAAACAGAGCTCTCACTGAAGCTAGTAATAATTCTCTGGTAGAACTGTAAAACATTAAGTGCAGTAGGCACAAATATGCATTTTGTTCAACAAGTGTTCCAGAGATTTTCCCTTTTAAATATTTTAATAATTCTACTGAATTTGATATTTTCACAATACTGCTTTCAAACAGCAATACACAATAAAGCTGATACTTTAGCACAATGGTAAGCAGGGCTGGGGGTTCTGGGTTTGACTTGATGTTTTTTGGTTAGAATGTCCCCCTTCATCTCCAAGCATTCTGCATTTACTGGAGTGCAAGAACTTTGAGACTTTTCGTGAGGATTGTGATAATATAAATGGACTTCACTGGCACCATAGATGAAGACAAAGCTAACATATCATATGGTGCAGTATTGCAGTACTTCTGACACTTCAGAATTTCAAATTGCAATAATTTGCTGTTATTGGTTCATCACCTCTCACTTTGTTAACATCCACTAAAGTAGACTTATGGCTGGAACACTCTCTTTTAGCTGAGACAGTGACTCTGTTGCCGTAACAGGTGTCTACTGCTCTTTTGTACTCCTCAAGATGTATCATCTGGCCTCCAGCTGCAGCTTCTGGAAGTGTCCCATCCTAAGTGCAGCATGTATGTTAGACCTCAGGCTTGTTGTGATGGTCCCAAAGCACCTAAGCTGGCATGAGATGCTTCTGTTTTGACAATTAATTCAAGCCCTGGAACAAGCTGGGGAAGCCACGTGTTTTGCCTGTGCATAGCAAACACTGCTGGATTGTGTCTGGAGTCTCCATGGCAATATCCTTTTCATGGATTCTTATTTCTGTGTACTAAGCCAGACGCCCTGGGCAGGTCATCAGGACTTGGCTGCAAGACTCAGAAAAGAGACCAAATAATCCTTACAACTACCCTAAAATCTCTGATTGTTTGTAAGGAGCCTTAATTCCACGTGCTTTGTTGTTACACTGCCAGTTATTTTCCAGTCAGAAAGCAGCCTTGTTTTTAGATTCCCATTTCTCAGATGTATTTCTGATCCTCATTACTCCCCTCATTTCTTGTTGTCAGAGTCTTCTGTAGCTCTTCTGTGCACCAAGCCCAACTACAACCCCAGAATGAGCTACTGAAAGGGCAGATCTGTTGAATCACATCATTTTTGTGTGGGATTTGTACAGTACAATTTTTTTCTACAGGATCTACTGTAATTTTGTCCTGTCATGATCAAATTATATGCCTGAAGTTCATAGTGACATCTACAAACTGTTGCTGCCTACTTTTTAGGTGGTTTGTTTGAACTTTGTGGGTTTTTTGTCAGTTATACAGCACAGGTAGGAATGTATTTATTTGTTTATAACATAGTATACCTTCTTTGTAGTAACTTTTTAGTAATTGGGCAGTGAGTTTTTCAGAACATGTATGAGTGTGCAGTGCTATGCTAGCTGGAGGTCTCCTCTTGATCACCTTGTATTTTAGAGTTCCTCTCAATCAGCTTCTCTCTTTCCTGTCAGCCAACATCACCTACAATTCCCTACTCACATTTCTTCTGACTCTGTTACTAGAGGGCTGCAGGATAAACTAAACACTCCGGTGTACATTTCCTGCTGCTCCTGCCAATCTGGCCCTCCAACAAAGGAACTGTGTCTGTGAAGACAGAACCAAGAAAATTGCTGTTCTCAAGAGACAAGTGAGTGTCAGGCTGCTGAGGGAGAGCTTGTGTCTATAGCAAACCATGCGAGTGCTTCAGCTAAAGCCCACCTTGCAACACTTTACAAGCTTCCTACATCTGTGGCTAAAACACTGCCAGATGCCCAGAAAAGCATGAAGGGACCATAAACACTAGACGAGAAACCAAGAAGGGAATCTTAAAGGGCAGACCTGTGGGATTAGGATGTATGAAATCAGGGCAGATCTCACTGGAGCCAACAGTAAAGAGAGGATTAGAAAAAGAAGAAGAAGAACGTGAGAAAATAAACAGAGAAAAAGGTGATACTATTTTAGGCAGCAAGGAAACAAGGAAACTGAGACTATCAGACTTCAAATGGATGAGATAAAAAGCATGAGACAGGAATGAGAAGCTCCAAACCAGGAGTTTGGTACTGGGAACAGAGGTGAAAAAGAGACAGGAAAGTCTCTTTTGCAGCAGACAATACAGCACCAGAGATAAAGACATTAACATGCTAGATAAATAAACAGGACTTCAGCCTGAATCCTTATTCACAGATCCTGTTTAAAGGATTATTCCTGTAGCAGAAAATCCCTGGCTTGATGCACTGAAAAATAAAGCATCAGGAACTGAGATGTGTGCAGCTAGCTGAATTCCACATCTCCATAAAAAAAAATCCTTAAATATAAGTTGAATTTGAAGTACCAGCACAGTGCAATGTTTGCCATCATCAAGAAATCCAATACACTGAATAGACAATTTATTTTTTCTTGACAGTTTTCCCACACATGGTGAAAAAGTTGAATACAGGCCTGCATGTGATGATCATAATGTTCCTCTGTGTGGCCATTTTCTTTTCTCTGGTCAGTTTTGGATTCTGCATTCTTAACGCAATAAAAGTTCCTTACCGGGCTATTAACGGTCCAGCAGGAGCATGCCTTTGGAACTTCCTTGCAGGTAAAGTAATTTTCCAGTGTTTTTCTCTAGTCACATTCATAGAAAATGATACAAGTTCCTTCTTTTGCCTTACTGAATACCTCCTTGATTTAAATATTGTGAATACAATGAAGTTGGTGGTGAATTCACACCTATCAAAACAGAACTTCCAGGTGGTATCTTGGCTTACTGTGTCTAGTTAACATTTATCAGGAGCTGTGAATGCCAGCCTTGAGTTTTTATGTCATGGATAAAAGTATGTTTGCCCACACAATACAGCCTAAGCATTTTGAAGGTGTTTAAGCCATGCCTTTGTCTGTCCCCACTCTGCATAGTGCTCAGTGGTGTATTCAGTAAGTCTTTTGAAGCATGACCAAAATATCTGTCTTGTTTTGATTTGATAATGGTGAGTACTCATTTAATTTCATTGCAGGTGGATTTGTGGTACTTGGAGTCACCAGCTTCATGGCTGCTGTGAAACTTCATCACCTCACAGAAAGAATTGCCAATTTTCGGGAAAATGTCTTTCGGTTCGTTATCTTAGAAGAACGCTTTGAAGACTGTTTTTGGATTTGTGTGGCAAGTGCCACAGCACATGCAGTGAATTTACTGCTAATAGCCATTAGTGAGATTCATTTCCCTAAAATTAAGACTAAAACAGAAGAAGTCAATGTTACAGCAGAGGATATCATGTACTAACAAATCTACACAAAACTATTTTGCTCACGTGAACTGTTGTGACAGGAACATCTTCTTGGCTCTTCATCCTTTGTTTTGGGCAGATGATTTGTGTACAAACCTGTGTAAACATGTCAGTCTACAATACCAGCAACTAACATGTCTGTGAAAAAAATTAAAAAACCAAATGCTATAAATATCATTATTCTCAAAACAAACTGATATCTGCAGTGAGTATATACTGTTTCCATTTTAAGAAAATTTGCTCTTTGGGGTATTTTAGAAAGCTAAGGTAAAATATTCATCAAACCAAATGTCTTCTTTATTTAGAAAGACAACATGTTTATCACAAATCTTTGAAACTATAAGGTTATTTCAAAAGAGAAAGAATGTATATTTGGCATTTACTTTCACAGAATTATCTAGAGCATATTAAGAAGGACATATATCTTTCATGATGTAATACAGCATGGAAAAAGAGAACTTCATCAACTGTGAGGCTAAAGTTAAGGGGTAGCAAAGGCTAAGTGTGTGTGTGTGAAATGTTTTTAAAACAGAAATTGTCCAATACCACAAGGCAAAGAAGTGAGAAATGTAAAGTATATGGGATTCTATTAGTCTGTGAAGCAAAAATTATTAGCTGCTAGATGAACATTTTATTGCAGCTTCTGGAAGTAAACGGATTAAGGGTAATAATGCTTTTAGATAACCTGGAAAATATTAATCTGACAGATTAATTTTCTTCATAACTGTTAAGTCCATCTGAAATCAAGTAAAAGTGATGTATGATGAAACAGTATTGAAATGAATAGAACTGGCTAAATGGATGGACAAGTTACTTTCTTAGGAAGGGCCATAATTTTGACAAAGTTTCGACCAGTTCATGCATCCTGAGGAGTGAGTATTTTTGAGAAAAGGATATGGAATATACCATTAAGAATGGATACAGTGGCCTCTACCATCTCTGGGTTTGGCTCTATAAGGTTAGTAGGATTATGAGTGAAGCAGAAATTTCTGAGGGTGTCTCTGCAATAGGCCCTACTCACCTATCTTCTTCAAGACACCATAAGCCACTTTTGTTTTGCAGGAGCACTACAATTATTCTAAAAAATTTAAAAGATAGATGGAAAATTATGATGATGAGTTGTAGAACTGTTACAATTTTAGTATAAAGGAGACTTAATAAAGCAGAAAAAGTTCCTAATTCATACCACCCTCTTGCTTCATTGTTCTTCTAAATTTACTGGTGCTTTGACTCAGACTGTGCCCTGGGCCACAACTCCAGGAAGATGGTGCAATAGCCTGCACGTGGATAGCAGCAAACAAACCCAGGCTACAAAGTTGTCTTAGATGGTAACAACACTATGGCCCTGAAAACTGTCCACAGGGCCCTCTGTGGTACCACCACCTTCTCCTTCCAGAAAATTCTGAATGGCTTTGAGATAGAAAAACTTGAAGTGCAGCATAATTACACAAGTAGAAAATGTAATACTTGTCATTTGTAATTGTTCTATGAACATGTATAATTTAGACAGTTACTGTCTAAATTCTAAAGAATTATATTGTGGCATGTAACTTAGCTTTTACTAAATATAATTCTCTTCTGGAGGTGAGAAGGAAGCAGATTCTTAAATCCTCCATATTGAGTGATTGCTGTGAAAATGCTTTTCAGTAGCATTGATATGCATGTGTTGCAACACATTTTCATACTGATAATGAACTGCTTGATGGCCCACAAATTTTGAACCCCTCCAAAAATATTACTGAATAAGAATCATGGGACCATTTAGGTAAGGATAAGATTAAAGATTTGTTGGAGTGGATTACTAGGGAAGTCACAGTAGCTCTGAAAGAACCTGTAGAATGCACTGTATACATGAAGTTAAAGGGGATGACTGGGCTGATTAGTGTTGTAATTTCTTGGTTTGAATCAATTCAAGAATGGAACATACTCTGCAGTAAATGATAGCAGACCTATGAACCATCCTTGTGGGATACTGTAGTTGCACAAGTTGAATGACCAAATAACATTCTCACCAATGACTGTGCTGTGAGAAAATAGAATTTTTAGTTCAGAGTGAACAGAAGTATCCTCATGCATGAACTAAACGTAATGAAACAGATGTGAGGCTAAATTAAACTTTCAGCTGCACAGGTTGTCTGAGTTTAGGCACTGCTAAGATACACTGATAGGTCAATGCATGGAATATTTGCCCTGGGATATTTTGTCTGGAGAAAAAAAGGTTAAATGCAGGTATACATATTTGAAATGTGCAATTATAAAGCCCACCTTGGAGTTAACAATAAGTAAGTTTATCACTCAGACCTTTTCAGCTTTCCCTTGAACCTCGTAAACTAATTTCAAAAATGTGCAACTTGATATATGTGGTCTACTTTATTTACACATTTTTATTATGCTTCACATAGTGTATCTGATCATATGCATGCTCAACATGTAAAAATGAGCACTTCTCTGGGGGCATTTCTTACCTTGGAAGATTTGAAATCCCAGATGAGAATATTTATGAGTAATATCTACCCAGAACTTTGAAGATATTTTGGGCCCAATCCTGTCTTTCCATAAAATTCAAGACAACTTCATATATCTGAGAAATACCCACTTAATTTGTATGTACAGAATAATATCTAGAAACTACATGAATGTGGAGAAGCTATGGAGCTATGGAGTTCAAAGAACTAAAAAACTGTTAATTCAAGAGCCTTGCCAAAATAAATGAAGCTGAAAATTAATTGCCACTTTGACTCTTTAAATAATATTGTGGTTTAATGTTAGAAATATGTATTTTTACAAGATAAATCAAATTGGGTCCTCAGTCATTGTTTCTGAGTGCTGCTGTCCTTAATAAAACATGTTATTTGTCTGTCTACCACTTCATGGGAAAAGCTGTGAGGTGGGAAATCTAGTGGACTCCTAGTGAACAGGCCCAGCTCCTTCTACATCATGTTCTGCTTATCTAACAGTCTAACTCCACTTAAGGATGTATGGAAAAGCAAACATTGTTATATATATATTCATAAGGTGTCTTATTCTTACATATTTAAATGAAATACTTAAAATCTATGCTTTACACTTCAGGGCAGGGAAAGAAACAAAAAATGTCTCAATCACCTGAAATTAAAATCCAGTGCATGTTCAGTGCTCTTCAGACTGACAATACAATTGTCAGCAAACTCTAACCAGTTCTTTTCCATGCAGTGCTTTTGCTCACCATAAATCTGATATTACAGATATTCTGATATTACAGCGATGACCCTGTATTCTGCTCTGAACTTTCCTGACAGAATGTAACTACAGTCATTGTCATTGTTTTGTTTTTTTCATTTGCCACATTTTTATTTCTTTCCGTAATTTCAGCCTGAAATTGTTACAGTAATGTGCGTTTGCAATAAAGTTTTATTTTTCCTAAATAATTCACATTTTAATCTTCAATATGCAAATTAAGTACACGGACTAGGGCTGCCTAAATCTGTGATAAACCCCCGAGAGAAGTACGACCACCTCTCTAGAACATGCCACGAGAGGGCAAAAATCCACTGTGAAGCTGAGCCGCCCCCTCGCACGAATGATGCCTGTGAAAAACGCCTATCACTTGTTTTTAAAATTTTAAAAGTTTAATAGTAATAAAATGGTTATAAAAACAGTAATGCAATTAGAGTAATAATAATTTGGACAATTTAAATTAGGACAATATGAGACAATAGAGATAAAGAGCTACGGACGTCCGGGTACCGTTTTCTGGGCAGCACGGGCCCGAAAAAGGATGCCCATTAACAAAGGATTAACCCTTAAAAGCAATAGCCTGTTGCATATTCATACACTTCATACATGATGCAAAAATTCCATTCAAACACAGGATTCTGTCTGGTCATCGTCAACTTCTTCCTCTAACAACGCCTTCGATGCGGGAAGAAGTTCGTTTCTTCTGATAAGAGGGCAATCAATTTTTTTTCTCTGAAAGATGTAGGTGTCCTGTGGCTGCTATCTCGCTGTGAATCCTTTCTTTTAAAAAAGTATCCTACATAGCATAGTTTCTATTTTAACATGTTTTGTAACCTAAAACTGTATTTAACACACTACTTAAGATAATTAACACAGCATTACTTTCTAACACAACACATATAATATTCATTTTAATATTTGCGAAAAGCCAATCATAAAATACATGCATTTTTCACAGTGCCGGACCGTGAGGAAACCCTAGTCCCCGTCCCGCGGGATGCCCGCTCGGGAGCGCTCCGGGGCCCGCTCTCCATCCCCATCTCTCCATCCCCGCTCGGGAGCGCTCCGGGGCCCCGCTCTCCATCCCCATCTCTCCATCCCCTCTCGGGAGCGCCCCGGGGCCCCGCTCTCCATCCCCGCTCTCCATCCCCGCTCGGGAGCGCCCCGGGGCCCCGCTCTCCATCCCCGCTCTCCATCCCCGCTCGGGAGCGCTCCGGGGCCCGCTCTCCATCCCTGCTCTCCATCCCCTCTCTCCGTCCCCGCTCTCCATCCCCGCTCGGGAGCGCTCCGGGGCCCGCTCTCCATCCCCATCTCTCCATCCCCGCTCGGGAGCGCTCCGGGGCCCCGCTCTCCATCCCCATCTCTCTATCCCCGCTCGGGAGCGCCCCGGGGCCCCGCTCTTCGTCCCCGCTCTCCGTCCCCGCTCGGGAGCGCTCCGTCCCCGCTCTCCGTCCCCGCTCTCCATCCTCGCTCGGGAGCGCCCCGGGGCCCGCTCTCCGGCCCCGCTCTCCATCCCCATCTCTCCATCCCCGCTCGGGAGCGCTCCGTCCCCGCTCTCCGTCCCCGCTCTCCATCCTCGCTCGGGAGCGCCCCGGGGCCCGCTCTCCGGCCCCGCTCTCCATCCCCATCTCTCCATCCCCGCTCGGGAGCGCCCCGGGGCCCGCTCTCCATCCCCGCTCTCCGTCCCCGCTCTCCGTCCCCGCTCTCCGGCCCCGCTCTCCATCCCCATCTCTCCATCCCCGCTCGGGAGCGCTCCGGCCCCGCTCTCCGGCCCCGCTCTCCGGCTCCGCTCTCCGTTCCCGCTCTCCGGCCGGGCCCTCCCCCGCGGCCGCCGCGCACCGCCCCTCGCGGCGCCGGCTGATGAGGCGCTGTGCGCGCCGGGCCCGGCCCCGCTGCTCCTTTCCCCTCCCCGCCCCGCCGTGCTGCCTTGCCTGCCGCTGCCGCGCTCGGTGCCGCGCTCGGTGCCGCGCTCGGTGCCATGCTGCTGCCCTGCGTGCGGAGCGGGGCTGCGCGCCGCCTCGCCCGGGACGTGCCGCGGGCCTGCAGCTGCTCGGCGCAGGGCCCCTCGCCGCGGGGCTACAGCCGTGACACGGCCGGGAAGGTGAGCGGGGAGCCGGGGTTGTGCGTCCCTTCCTCCGCTGGGCTCTCGGCTGAGCCCCCCGTGTGCCCCCCGGAGCTGAGGCAGGAGCGGTGCGGCTCCCTCCGCTGCTCTTGGGGGTGCCTGACTGGGCGTCTGCGCTGGCGGGGAGAAGCTCTTTTTGTACTTAAAATTACTGATTGAAAGAGTTTTTGCCTTTATGTGATCGGCAAAATTATTGTAAGTTCACTTATGCTGTATCTGACTTCTTTTTCACACTTTAAAGTAGTTGTAGTTGATCTTGGTTTACAGAAGTGTTACTCTAGGCATCATGTTAGATAAATTCAAAAACTGAGATAAATACATAGAGAATTAGCAATAGTTTGAAAACTGTGCTCGCTGACTCTCTGATGGGTCTCTAAATTTCGTGTTGTTTACATTAACGCGTGTTCTTTTCTAGGGTCTTGTTCTGGGAGTCTACTCTAGTGAAAAGGGCGATGGTGCTGCCCAGTTCACTAGTGCGGGAGATGCTTTTGATAGGCTTGTGTCCGGAAAGCTGAGAGCACTTCTCTCCCTGTAAGTGTGTGATAAGCTCCTGAAATGGACTCAAGTACCTACAAATACCAGTAGGAATGATATTTTTTTCATTATTACTGTGTGTGTCCATATCACCATCAGGCTGGTGTTTGCTTCCACAAACAAACAATTGGAGGGGAGCTCCCATGATAAAACCAATCACTGAGCAAACATGCAAAAATTTCATGGGAGCCATCCCCTGCCCTGAATGAGCACAGAGCCAAGCATCCGAGTACATGTGTGGCACACTGTGTGGTTGTGGAGTAAATGCAGTACTGTAAGGTTGATCACAAGTAAGGCCTTCTTCAAAAATAATCTTTTTTTTCCTAGATGTGGGCCACCTCTGAAGAAAGGCAAAACACGTATATTTCATGGTTTGCATCAGGTATGAACTTTGTGGTTTTGTATGCTAGTTGATTGATGTTTGAAGTTTGTCCTTACATCTAATTTTATGCTGAGTTCACTGCTGTGCTTGTATAAGTGGCTGGCTCTTCTTCCCTCTTCTTGACTGTTTCGACTCCTGTTCTGCACTGCCCATGTTTGCACAGCCTTTTGCACATTCCTGCACTCCCTCCATGGTGCTGCAAATGGAGAGGATGTGAACAAGTCTGCCCCAAAGGTGCTGTGCTCTGAATAGCTGCTTCCTGAATGAGCTAAAGCATGGCAGTTTTGGATCTGACTTCCATGCCTCCCGTGTCCAGGAGGGGTGAGTCTGTGAGGAGTTACTGATAGGTGCAAAGACCTTCCAGACCTGACAGTTCTCAGACAAGGTAGTCTCTTCATAGGCTTTTGTCAGAGGTTTTAAGTCAGGTGCTTGAAACCTCTGAAAACAAGTTATGGGACTGTTCTTCAAGCAGGACTTTTTTCTGCACAGGCATGATAGAACATAAGAACATGATAGAACATGAGATGAGGATTCATCTGCTCAAAGTCAGGCTTTTAGTTCCACTTGAGAAGCTGGGATAGAACTAATGCACATATGTGAAGCTGACCAATATGGCATGATCTGTGCCTTTTTGGAGTCCTAGTAAGGCATGTGATGTGACATTAGGTGTTCCTCTCTAAGTAACTGAATCTTACATTTCAATAATCTGAAATAAATCCATTTGTAGTGAGAATTGCCTACCATGTATAAATTCCTGTGAGGACACCCCACGCAGGTGACACCGGACTTGGTAAAAGGCTCTCAGAAATTTCATGGAAGTTGAGTGCACTGAAGGTCCCAGTTCTGCATACAGGATGGGCTCTGAAGTGAGTAGCAAATCTCTGCCGTAGAAGACAGGAGAATGTTAACTGATATCACTGATTTTCCAGAAAGCTAACACAAGCTTCAGCATTTTGCAGACTAAAGGGCTTTACTACAGTGTAGCAGTTTGACAGCTGATTGTTAGAGGCTGACAGAGATGGGAAAGCCTAACATTAATTTAATTTTTTCTTAAGAGTTATAGGAACATTATATATGTTCATGTATATAGCTTGGAGCTTTATACAAATTTGACTTCACTATTAAAAGGCTCCTTTAGCGCTCATTCCTTCTTTCCTTTCCCTTGCAGCTTACAAGGCAAGCATGTAGTCTGCTGTGCTACATTGTTTTCCTGAGCTCTGGAGAGGTCTGCCCTTGTGCAGCTTAGGTTTGCTACCTGGCAAATCCTGCCAGCAGAACTCCTGAGATGAGCTACCACACTGAGCTTTTGAAGTGATTTTATTTTCTTGAATATAGCACTGTGCCAGAAAGGGTTACAATTCTCCAGATAAGTTCTGTCTTTCTTACAGCTTGGAGGCTGGATGTGCTTTCCAAGGACTCTTAGGCTTGCCCTTGGGTGCCCAGATTTACCAGGTGTTGAGCATAAAGCCCTACCTGCCATGTGCAATGCACATGATTCTGAACTGGACAACAGAATAATAGACTTGCGTGCCTGTGGCAAATTTTTGGGAGCACAGCAGAGCGGCACCATGCAGGCACTCTTAATGGAAAGTGCCTGATATAGAAAAAGTACTGCATCTATTTTAATGCTTTGCTTGATTTGATTTGGAAAGTAAAGTCTTTTTAACAACTCTGCGGTGGCTGTAACAATGAGGAAAATTAATCCATTTTTGTGTTGGCTTCATCTAGGACTTTCCAAGTGTGGTGGTAGTTGGCTTGGGTAAGAAGAATGCTGGAATAAACGAACAAGAAAACTGGAATGAAGGCAAAGAAAACATCCGTACGGCTGTTGCAGGTTAAATATCTTTAAAAATTTTTAAGCATTTTGTCTGTAAAGCAATTGCAGTTCTGCAGCATGTTCCACTTTTGAAGACTGAGTCTAGGTATGCCTTTGTTTTGAAATGCACAACTTACTGTATGGTTTGGTAAATGCATTTACTTGTCACTGATACTGATGGAAATTCTTCCTTAGTGAGCAAGGAGTTATCAGGAATGTAAATCAAATCTGAAGACAGGTAACAGCAGTGATTTATATCAAATAACTTTCCTAAACAGTGTGATATTGAAAAGGCTCTTGTCTAATTAGTATTTTGGAGCCCAGGATCATCACCAATTGACTTTATGGTCACTCTGTACTTAAGTACGTACATATATTATATCTATTTTATAGAAATATCTATATTTAAGTATGCACACTTATATAATAACTAAGATATTTGTGTTATAAATTAATATCTTTCACAACATCAGTACTATGATTCAGTATGTTATCTGTTGAAGACAGAGAGGGCTTATCTTAATCAAGGATGATTGCTGCATCTAAGTGTGTAAAATAAGAATTAGGAGTTCTCACTGAAGACTTTATAGTCTGATTGGATGACAGCTGTTTGTCCAAAGTGCTAGCCTGTAGCTGCCATTAACATTTTTAATTAATGTTCACTTTGTAGCTGACATAAAACATTGTTAAATTATTTGGGAACAAAATAGAATTTATGGAATACTTTGTTTATGAAAGGGTATATAAACTCATCTGGAAGAAAAGAATAGTCATATTCTTAGCAAAAATCTAAGTTATGGCAAATTTCTGATACCTGTAGATAGCTATAATTCATAGCACTCCAGAATGATAGAGCCTTACTTTGCTATGGAATGAGCTTTAAGGAGTCAGAACAACTGTGATCTTTGCTTTTTTTTATTCTTGTGAAACATTTTAATAATTTTAATTCATCAACTGATATTTTTAGTAAAAAATTGCCAGTATATCGTCATTAGCATTTTTCATTCTTCTGCTACATGGTCTCTTTGACTGACTTACTTATAAACTCAGTTATCTCTAGTTAAAATTATTTTTTCCTTGCAATGTCCCATTGATCACCTCAGACAGCTGTTTTGCTGTTCTGTATTTTTTATTTGGCCTTCAGTTCTGTGCTGTATTTTTTAGTTGGCTGCAGGCAGATCCAGGACCTGGAGATCCCTTGTGTGGAAGTTGACCCCTGTGGAGATGCACAAGCAGCTGCAGAAGGTGCTGTCCTTGGATTGCATGAATATAACGAGCTGAAGCAAAAAAAGAAACCTGTAGTTACTCCTCAGCTTCATGGAAGGTGATGGCAAAGCAGAGCTTGCCTATTTATTCTTCTGTTTGTTTGCTTGTTTATAAAACTGTATGCATGGTATGTTTGTGCATGAGAAAAACAAAATGGAAAGAATAGGGGTAGCAACAGTACTCTTCTTAACTCCTGCTCATTTGAATTTCCTGAAGTATCTTACATCTCAGGTATATTCATCGTGTTTGTTCCGTGTGTTTTGGTGCCATATTCAGAGGTTAAGGATAAATAAATGCTGCTTCATAGAAAAGAACCAGGATAAAAGTAAAAAGTAAAAGCTACCCAAAGAAAAGTTGTGATATACTAGGACTTCTGTTGGTATTGTGTACCAGAATTGTGGAGAAGAGGTATTTCAAATGCCATAAATGGATAAATCCTTTGGAGAATCAGGAAATGCTAACTGACACCAGACCAATGTGCTATGGATATATTTTACATAGTTCATTTGTTATATTTTCATTCACAGAGTTTAATGCAAGAAGAGACGCCTGGGTTCTTCTGCTCTCTAAACAGACATCACTTACTGAGAGCAGAAAGTAGAACCAGGGCTTTTGGTCTCAGAACAATTTTTGTAGTGGACTTTGGATATTTGGTATAGAATATTCTGTCCTGCAGGGGAGAGGAATTCCCTGTATGTACTTTAAGCAGGAACAAGTTCTTCCTTACAAAAAAGTTAGTGAAATAAAGTGGAAGCTTCTTGATTAAGCATGTTTTGATAAGTTATATGTAAAATAAACACTCTTCCTATTTTGTAGCACTGCAGATAGTTTAAAAACTGATAAAATTTGTATTAAATAAACATTTCTTGAAAACATAGATGGTCCTATGACCGGTTATGGAAGTAACTTTTTTTATATAGTAATTTAGGTTGGAAAAGACTTCTGGAGGTCATTCAGTCCAACTCCAGCTTGGATTAGGGATAACGTGGACATTACTTACAACATTAAAGCCTGGCCTTTGTTTAGTCCACATTTAAATATCTCCTGAGTTGAAAATTCCACAACCTCACTGAAGCATCTGTTCTAGTACTTAACTACACTCACAGTCAATTTTTTTCTTTGTGTCCTATTGCAGTTTTCCGTGTTGAATCTTGAGATTGTTGTCTGTTACTGTCTTACTGTCCAGCTCTGAGATGTGTCCGTGTTCAGACACACTCCTGCTTCAATTCATGTTTTCTCAATTTGTCTGCAAGGACTCTGTCTGAAAACCTAGCTAAAGTCAAGAAAAATCACGGAGTTGTTAAGGCTGGAAAAGACCTTTAAGGTCAATTACATCCGTTGTGGTCCTCTGTGACAAACTCTGTCATCACAGAATTCATTTAAGTTGGTCAGGAATTTGCTGCACATCTAAAATTATGGTTCCCAGTGTCCATCTTGTCCTTCATATACCTAGAACTGACTTTCAAAATTACTTTCTCTACAAACTTCCAAGGAATTAGTCTAGGATAACTGGCTTGTAGTTCCCCATATTCTCCTTGGCATTTTTAAAGGTGCATATTTGTCCTTTTCAGGGACCTCAGGGTCATCAGGGACCACATTCAGTTTTACCTTTCAAACTGAAAGAGCCTAGGTTTGCAGTGATGCCAGCCAGCTCCCTCAGAACCCTCAGATATGTTCTGCCTGCTACCAAGGAGTTGTGTATGTCCATCATCCTTGAGCTAAGTCCTGAGTCTCTCTTCCTGTCATGAGGAGTGCCCCTCTTCCTTAAACTCTATTGCTGAGCACAAAGAACTGGAGAATCTGGAAGCAGATCCTTCCATATCCAGGCAATATTTGTATATTCCTCCTGCATTCCTCTATCACTGTCCTGCTCTTTTTAGAGGCAAGATCCTGTTCAATGCCTTGCTTTGTGATAACTTATAAAGTAAATTGTCTCAGTAAAATGAAAGGTTTTGTACTGGTCGTCTGTCAAATTAACCAGAGAGACTTCTCCATTTCCTACACAGGCAGCTCTGTGAATGTTTGCTCTGTCATTTCTTAGTGCAGTGCCTTGAATGCACTGAGAAATGAGATCCAAGTTCCATTCTTACCACATAACCATATTTCAGTAAAGGGAGAAACAGAATTGGAGACTTTATATGGTAAATAAAAACTTTCAAGGCTGTTAAAAGTAATGTGATTACAAACTTCAGAAGGGGTATTAAACCTTGTGTTTAAGGATTTAAGGCAACCTTTGATTAGTAAGGATTAGGATAAGACCTAATGAATTGGATAGATAATTTTCCATCTGTCTACTCTTGGATTCTCCTAGCTTTCTCTGAAGTATTTGGCACTGACTAGAACCACAGCTGAGTTACTATACTAGGGTCCTTGTACCAAGATAACTGATATTCTTAATTTCTCCAAATTAATGATACTGCATTTTAAGAAAGAAAATATGTGAATGCTTTTCTTACTTTTGCAAATGTCTATAATCCTGATCATTGTGTGTTGCTGTTCAGTGCTGAAAGTCAAGCCTGGCAAAAAGGTGTTACCTACGCTGAGGGGCAGAACCTCGCTCGGTACCTCATGGAGGCTCCAGCTAATTATATAACTCCAATCAAATTTGCTGAACATATTGAACAGAAGCTCAGAACTTTCAGCAATGTGAAGGTCCACATAAGGTAAATTCCATGGAAATGATTCCTTTGTAGGGTAGAGGACCATAACAGTGAGATAAGATACCTTCCAGGTTATTCAAATCTGAAGTTATTCAAATCTCATTTTCCCTTTGCTACTTCAAATGACAAAAGAGGGTGAAGTGTTTGGGGAAAAGGTGTGAGGGGTGCCCAGACTGCAGGCTGTTGTCGAGGGTTAAATGAACTGCTAGTTTGCAGAGGAAGCAAGATACTGTGTTGCAGTAAAATCATTAACTGTCAATTAGCCATGCAGTCAATTATTGCTTAATTAACACATGTGCTGTGAAAAGAAGAAGCCTCAGTGAATAGAGGGCTAATATTAAGTACCTTTTGTTTTCTTCCCAAGTGGGTTTTTTACATACCTTTGCTTTTTTGTGTGGATATGGTAATAAAACATCTTCTATTTATTGCTGTTACTGTTGGGATTTTTTTAATAGTTTTTAAAAATGTGAGATGGAGCCATAAAAGCCCTTGCAAGAGAATTTGCACAGCTGGTGCTTCTTGCCCCTGAATTTTTACTTTCTGCTCTATAGTAGAAATGGGCATACTGGTTGTGCAAGTGTTGGAGACTATTTTGTTGAAAGCGGAAGACTGGGGGAAATCTTGCTAGCAGAAAGCTAAATGTAACCTGCTGCAATATTGTTACTTCATATACCTTTAGCATCTACAGCCTCACAGGAAGTGAAAGGTCGGTGTTTCTGATGCAGAAACTGTAGACAAGCTGTTGTTTTGTTGGGTTTTTTAAAACAAAACAAAAATCAAAGAGAAACTGAGGAAGTATTTTTCTGATTCACCAGAAAAGGTAGTAGTAGTTGGATTTAAACTACAGTTACCAAAATAACTAACTAAAATGAAATAGTTTGTGTACAAACCATCAAGAATCATATCTTTAAAAAAGTCACCTTGGTCAAAGTGTCCAGTTGGCAAAAATAATCAAACTAATACATGTTTCTGTTCCAGACCAGAGTCTTGGATAACAACACAAGAGATGGGAGCATTCCTGAGTGTAGCTAAGGGTTCAGCTGAACCTCCCATCTTTCTGGAGATTCACTATTTAGGGAGTGCCAATACAGATGACTCCCCATTGGTATTTGTAGGAAAAGGAGTTACATTTGACAGGTATGTATGCTCGCATGCCAGTATTTTAATTACTAGAGGGAGAAAATGCTTTCTTGCTATTCATGTTCAACAGGGAGATGCTTTTTCTTTGCTCAGCACATCTTCCAATGCCATTCCACTGAACTTGCATTATATAGCAGCTTGTGCTCCCTTTTCTGGCAATAAGATAACATCAGTTGACCAAAGTAGGAATTAATATGCCATCATCTTGTAAGGGGAAGAAAGAAATTCAGAGGGAAAGAAAATAAAGAAGGTGCTATTTCTTTTCTTGTCCTGAACAAACCTGCGGATGAAGGATTTGCATGTTAAGAATTGCACTGTGTCACTGGACATTAGATGATGCTTAAAGAAATAGAAAATAGTTCATTCTTCACAGCAGTTCCTTATAACTACTTTCCATGTCACATACTGCTGAAGAATTTATCAGTCAGTTCCCCATCCATATGTTGATTTTTACCAAGTGTAATATTTTGTTCGTTATGTGCACTGCCATTATGAAGATCAAGGAGTTACTCCACTGCAGTTACCTGGATTTTTATCATCTCCTAATTAGGAGGAGGTAATATTTTATCTGAAATGAAAACCCAGATACCTTGCTTCCAGTTTATTTACTAGGGTTGTAGAGGTACTTGGAGCCCCAGGTCTAGCATTTACTGCTATTTGGTGTTAACACACACTGAGGGACAGAACATCACCAGTGTATGTGACATGGAACTTGAGCTGTTTGTTCCAGCGGTGGCATTTCACTGAAGCCGTCGTCGGGCATGGATGCGATGAGAGCAGACATGGGAGGGGCAGCAACTGTCTGCTCAGCCATTGTGACAGCAGCAGCTCTAAATCTGCCTTTGAACATAATTGGTAAGTGTTTTTGTGTGGAGAACCCAAAAACCTTAGTTCTACAACATTTTGTGAGAGAGCGTTTTTCTAGTATTAGCAATGGTAAAAGCCATGTACAAACATCATGGACTCTTGCACATCCTCTTCTCTCATTCCCTCGCTCAATCTCTCTTCCATTTTTACTGGCATATCAAAAAATTACTATTCTTGAATAAAATATTAGAACACCAAATCAAGATTCTTAAGGTATGATTTTTACATCTTAAGCAAGAAATATTTGTCAATAAAGATACTTCCAATGAGTCTTTGGAAAGTCCTGATCCTTCATTACAAGGAGGAATGTGCATCTCTGTATAAGCAGTTAGACTGAAAAGGAGTCAGGAGTGCCAAGCTACCTCCATAAGTGCATGAACAGGAGGAGGGATCAGCTCTAGTTTCCTTAGGTGAATATCCCAGCAGAAAACTAAACCAAACCAGTCTGCTGATGCCTTTATGCACGTGCAATGATTTTTTCTTTCCTGAAAAAAAGTTTATTTTTTCTACAGTGGTAAAATTAAATGAGCTGATTCAGATGCTGTGGCAAGACCGGTTGGCAATGACATGGAACATGGTGTGCAATAAGTTTTAGTTTGAGAAGCTCGACTTTGAGTTAACCTGGTACTTTAGTCACTTCTGTGCTTCAGCCAGGAGAGGGCAGCGGTGCCCACGGACATGCTCGCGGAGTTCCTCACCAAGCGTGCGATGGCAGTGGAGCCCGTCTGTACATCATGAAAAGTGGGCTCCACTTGTGCACCTTGTGCCAGGTGCAGGCTTTCCCTATGAGTGAAATTCCTCGTTCATTCCACGATCCCAGTCATAGTTGCAGTTTTGACACTGAGCCTGTGTTTTGCTCATTTCTAGTTGTTCTTGGTGTGGCTGAAGTTATGTGGCAAGTCCTTGGACCACTCTAGACATTATACAGCGAGCACAGCTTGAATGGCTCAGTGTTTATTTGAGAAGTTTTTAATTTCAGAAAGAAACAAGTTCCTTTACATGTGAATAATTATACATGGGAGACAAAAAATAGTATTTATTGCTCCTCTGATATCACTTGTCTGAAAAAAATGTAGAAGAAAACCTTAGTGGTAAAGTACTGTAGGTGAGAGAGCCTGGTAGTGCATCATGCAGAGGAGATTCCCTGATTGAAAACTGGACCATGTGTCTTCCATTAACTGGGAAAACTTGAATTTTTACTTTAATTTCAAAATTAGACTTGTACTATTTTCTTAAGGAGGTGTTTGGCATTTATCTAAGTAGGTTTTTTCTACAGCTTTTCTGAGAAGGAAACAAGTAGTTCACTTTTCTTTTTCTCTCTCTGAGGTTTGGCACCCCTCTGTGAAAATATGCCCAGTGGTAAGGCGAACAAGCCTGGCGATGTAGTTAGAGCCAAGAATGGAAAAACAATACAGGTATGCATGTGAAACTTGAAATTTGGGTACTTTTAGTGAGCTGGTTTCATCAACCAAGTTGACTGCAGTCAGAGTACATTTAAAAAGCCCTTCTAGATTAGCAGTGCAAATGTACTGTTTTTAAAATTGTAAGAAGCATGTTACTAACTAGAAATTGCTATGGTAGGATTTTTTCAAATATAGATTGAAGAGATGGGACATGTCTTATAAATTGCTAGGAAAAGCTGCAAAGTAAGGTCATTTATTGAGCACGCTGGAAAAGCTCATTTGGCACAAGAGGTTGTTACAATGCTCATAAATACAGGCTCTAAGTCCAAATAAATAACTATAAGTGCTTCCAGCAGACTCTTGAGGCAAATTCTTTGCTATCTGGAGTAAGACATCAGAGAAAGACATCAGTTTCCTGCTGATGTAACACGGTCTTTACATTGCCAAAATGCTCAGTACAATCAGAACTCTGAGTCATAGGGGCTGTTGGTCCAAAGAAGCCTGCCAAATCAGTACCCAAGATACATATTTCATATTTATTACAAATGGTTCCATACTCATCTAAGAGATTAAATTGTACTGAAGGTCCTTGTGCTGTAGATAACTGATTTAATGCAGAAGTAGATGGCTTTCTTTTTGTCTGAATTTCTGTGATTCTGCCACTTTTGACTCGCTGAACCTTCCTCTTTTTTGACATCCATCTCTGCAAACTGAGTTCAGTCACCCTCTGCTTTGAGGGAAAAAGACTGGGTGGGTATTCCCCCACCAAGAAGAAATCTGCAAGTAAGTGCTGGTAGCTCCAAGCACATGCTGCAGCCTCTGTGCTCCCCTGAGACACCTCTCCAGTCTCCAGGCTCTTCTGAGGAGCCAGCAGTACAGAGACCCAGCATGCAAGGAGGTTGTAGTGCTGAAGGATGACTTACATCAGCTACAGATACACTTTTACTTTATACACATAACTGTGTGTCAATGCTGTATTTTTTCTTTCTTCTTTTCAATGTAGTTTGAGTAATTTTTCATTACCTGAAGTTTCTAGGGTCTCTATCCAGCAGCTATTTAAGATAATATGTGAGAAATACATCAGTGAAAGAGGTGTATACAGTACTTTATCTGTTTTTTACTGATTTTGCCTTTGAAGGTAGATAACACAGATGCAGAAGGAAGACTGCTGTTAGCTGATGCTCTCTGTTATGCCCACAATTTTAATGCAAGGGCTATTGTGAATGCTGCAACATTAACAGGTAAGCAGTGTTCCTTCCCTGCTCACTTTGAGGTCAGTTTTGCCTTACCCATTAGTTGGGCTGTGGATTACTTGTGCTGTGTATATACACCCCCCTTTAATTCAAAGGCAATGAGATGATTTTACGTGTTTCAGGACAGCAGCTTGTGTGACTCTGGAGTGGGGAGGGGACATGCAGGGTACATGCTCAGCAGTGGAGATGAAGTTGGGTTGGCTCAGCCCAGCTGGAGCCCGGAGCAGGAAAACCTACACAGATGTCAGTGTTTGTGCACAGTGTTTCCCTGTGCTTCCATCTCTGGGCTGAACCCTCTCAGCTCCCAGGCCTGTGTGATGCAGAGGTGGTGACATGTTCATGGAGGAGTCCTGCCCGGTCCCTCTGGCACAGAGCCCAGGCAGGTTCCTGAAGGCCTTGCTGGGTGCCTGAGCTCTGACCCTGCCAGTGCCAGTTCTCCCACCCTGGGAGCTGGCTCAGGCCTCCATGATGTCATCATTTCCCAGGAATTTGTTTGACTGAAGTCTTTTTTGTGTAATTTGCATACTTTTAGGCATTATGAAGTGTGTTGTAATTGCTTCATCTCTACAGTTGTATAATAATGAAGTTGTAAATTTAAATTTAAAACCAGCAATTTTGTATGCATGAACTCACTAACAGGCTGTCACGGGTGAGGTGACTGTAGCTGAAATAAAAGCAAACATGGAAGAGTAATTCAGACAGAGCTCTGTTGCTTAATTAATATGTTAAGCAAATAATTATGCTTATATAGATTCTCTGCTAATGCCTTAAATTATGTTCCATCAGTTTTACTGGTTCAAATGCTGTGGAAAATTTCAATAGACAGAAGGGAAACTGATTTTAAGATTGTTGGCTTGTATAAAAGTATTCTTATCTGGGATCCTTGGGCACTAAGCAGGAAGAAGGAGGGCTCCCATAGAAATTTCTTTGACATATTTTGCTAAACTACTTTTTTTGTATTTTCATCTCACTAAGGATTAAGTGTTGCTATTAGAGAAGCAGTTCTGAGGCATGAAATAGATAAATATCTAATCCTATGGTTTAATACTTTGATAATGATTATTTTAATAAATTAAATATTTAATCAAATAAATTTACACATGATGTGCAAAAGTCTATGTAAGTGAAATTCACAAAAGAGAAAGTATCAGCTCAAAAATTGTAGAGGTCTATTAACTGGAAAAAGCCCATTCACTTGTATTTTCTATATGAAAATAATAATATCTAGGGGTTTTTTAGAGGATAATGTTATTGTTTAATACATGATCTTAAAACTATTTTTAAGAAACATCAATCTGAAATCAGAAAATTTAGTTTCATGGAAAAGAGAATATTATAATTTTTATGATTTCTTGCATTTTTTGGAATATATAAATTAAATAAAAATGTTCAGAATTTCAAAAATGTCAGTATACTAAAGTCTTCAAGTTTTGCAGTCTGATAAATTCCTGTTGCTGATACTGGGAATTAAAAATGGAAAGTTCTGTGAGGAGTCAGGATGCAAGGAATAGCTCAGTTCTACCTTTGCCTTATTTCATATAAACTTGAAGGTGTGTTCCTTTAGGTGCCATGGATGTTGCATTGGGATCTGCTGCGACTGGAGTGTTCACAAACTCATCTTGGCTTTGGACTCACCTCTATGAGGTAGATCACCTGCATTATTGTTAAATCATAATAGTAACAAATCAGTGATATGTCTTATTGAAAAGTTAGTACACTACTGAAAGTCTTTATGCAAATCTGAATGATGTTACTATGTTTTGAAATTTTAGACGAATGATGTCAGTACTATATTTCGTTGAAAATAATGTTGACTATTAATTACTCTTAATTAATTATTAATTATTAGCTATTCAGTGAGATGTAATATCATACACCAAACATCTCATGGATCTGCATGTTCTGATAACTCACTACATTTGGATAAACTCTGGACTACTGGCAGTAATTAGTCTATGTTAAAAAGATAATTAACAACAGAGGTACAGAAATTCAGAGAGGCCTTGTGAGTGGCTGAGGTGCGATGGATCAAGGAAGCCTCTGAGGGGAAGGATTTCTGTTGTCAGGGAAAAGGAAAACAGATAAAAAATGTGGTCTTTTGATGTTGCCTTTTGGCTGACACCACAGTACCTAAAAAGCAGGACTGCCTGTTTTGTTTTGCAAACAATGTATTTCCAAAAACCTAATATCTTGGGCTGCAGATTTTTAGACTGGTAAAACCTAAACAAAAAGAAGCATGCATGAAAACAGGACTTACAAGTACAGTTAGAAAAAGAAATTCCCAATACATCATTGTTTTGTTTTTTTTTTCAGGCCAGCATTTTGACAGGGGACAGAGTTTGGAGGATGCCTCTTTTTGAGCATTACACAAAACAAGTCACAGACTGTCCTCTTGCAGATGTGAGCAACATTGGAAAGTACAGCAGGTAAGATGAACCCACACCTTCTATGTGCCCCTTTCTTTCAACCCATTTGTTTAATATGTGTGCTGTTGGAATTGCTTTGGGAGCAATACATCTTTCTGTTTCCTACAGGGCTGGAGGAGCATGCACAGCTGCTGCATTCCTGAAGGAGTTTGTGACTGCCTCTCACTGGGCTCATTTGGATATAGCTGGGGTCATGTCCAACAAGGATGAGGTGCCGTACCTGCGCAAGGGCATGGCGGGGCGGCCCACCAGGACGCTCGTTGAGTTTGCAGCTCGATTAAGTCAAGACACTCACAGTGCCAAATAAAAATACTTGTTCTAAAATCATCCACTCTGCCTTAAGAGACAAAATCTTAAAAGGTATCATTGATAAATGAATGCCCCAAGCATATTTTCACTATGGCAATTAACTTTATAAATTATTACTTGGGTAAGAATATCTCAACTTTGAGATTTTTCATCCCGTCCCATATTATGCAGCAATATAAAAATTATTCTGTTTGAACTACTGAAATATTTAATACCAAAACATCACAATGGGAACTATTGAGAGACCTATTTTATATGCAAAGTATGCATAACTATCGTAAACAATAAATACTTTATTTGGATGTGAGTTTTGATTGAGAGAGAATAAACAATCAATGATAGATGTACCTCAGTTTTGAGTGAACTGTAGGTGGTGTCAATGGGAACTCTGCAAAGATTTTCATAGAAACACCATTCTGGCATTTTTTCCTTAGAAAAACTAAACTGCTTTTGGTATGTGCTGAGGCAGAAATGATGCTGTGTGATTAGCATTAGCATGGCTTCAGCATAGAATTATGTAGTAAGTTATAAACATGTCAAAAACTGTATATTGTAACTTTTTTTCAGAAAACTACTGGGTGCAAGTTAGTGCTTGTGTGTTTTTAGGGGAACCTGCCCTTATCTTAATGGTTTTTGTCATCCTGATAGTTCCCCGCTTTCCTGGTGTGACCCCAGACTCAGTTCAAACATCAAACAGACCTGACACTTAAAACGTGAGGTGATGTTTTCTTGACAATTTGGGGGATCCAAGCCCATGAGGTGGGGATTTATTTTGGTTTAGGGTGGGTTTTTGGGGTTTTTGTTAAATGCTGTTGTGGACCAAGTGATGCTGAAACAGTGCTTAGCCAGGCTCGCACCTGTGAGACAGAAGCAGGGCAAAGGCTGGAGGAGGAGGAGGGTCCCTCTGGGGAGGACGGCTTTGCTGTCTGTGCTTGCCTTGTTCCAGCAGGGCCAGTGCTATCCTGGGCTGGAGTGGAAGGAGTGTGGCCAGCGGCTTGGGGAGGAGATCCTCCCACCTCCTCTGCCCTACCGAGGCCACTTCTGGAGTGCCCTGTCCGGTTCTGCGCTGGTCAGTGCAAGAAACGGGTGGAGCTACAGGAGAGGGCAGTGAGGATGGACGGTGTGGAACAGGAGAGACTGCAGGAGCTGGCTGTGTTTAGTCTGGAGAAGTCTAAGAAGGGATCTCGATACATTACAATATCTCTGACACGTGCCAGGAGAATGGTGCCAGACGGTGCCCAGTGACAGTGCCAGGAGCGATGCACCGCCCCACACGCCGCGGCCGCCCGAGGCTCCGGCCCTCAGCGGGCGGGGCCGCCCGGGCCCGCCCCGCTCCCGCCGCATGCGCGGCCGCCGCTCCCGCCATGGCGGGCGCGCTGGGCGGAATGTTCGGCTCCCAGGCCCCGGGGCCGCCGCCGCCGGGCCCGCCCGGCCCGCCCGGCCTCATCCCGCCGCCCGCGGGGCCGCGCAACCCCAACAGCACCCTGGTGGACGAGCTGGAAGCGTCCTTTGAGGTGAGGAGGGGCAGCCGCGGGCGGGCGCTGCCTGCCTGCGCCAGCCCCGCAGCCGCTCAGCGCGGTGCTTCCTTGTCCGCAGGCCTGCTTCGCCTCGCTGGTGAGCCAGGACTACGTGAACGGCACGGACCAGGAGGAGATCCGCACCGGTGAGCCCGGGCGGGAGCAGGGCGCCGCCCCTTGCCGCTGCCGGGAGCGGTGGCAGGAGAGAAGCGGAGCCGGGAATGCCCCGGGTGCGGTGGGAGGGTCGGAGTGTGCCAGGTGTCTGCTGAGGTTGGGTTGGCGTGCAGTGAAACGCGTTTGGAGCACCAGGGAGGTGATGTGATGCATTGGGAAGCTGAATGAAGCAGTTCCAGGGAACGGGAAGGGCCAGGCAGCTCAGCAGCGATGCTTTAGGGTTTGGGTGACCACCTCCGTGGAGGTGGAATAAATATTGTGTGAACATGAGTTTAAAAAGTGGGCCTTAGAAGTGCCGTTGTCCCTGAAAATTTTCTGAAACTTCATTCAAATGGCGTTTCAATGATTTCGGCATAAATGCTTTTCAAAACTCCTTTCTGGTTATTTGATCATATTCGTGTGCTGGCATGGAACAACTTTTATTACCAAAATAGTAGTGTGTAGTCTATGAGGGCAGAATATTCAGTCTATGAGGGCAGAATATTCTCCTCAATAAATGCATGTTTTAGAACCCTACACTGAGCATGTTGCTTAGGCATGCAACCAGGTTCCATGAATTACTTTATTACTCCTTGTCAGAAATAAAATAAAACATGGGAGGAAGTGTTGCACTTCTAAAATAACTTGTCCATTTGCAAAGCATTGTCTTATACAAGGACTTACTGGTTTATAAATACATTATTTTAGATAGTCTGACAATTTTCGTTCTAGAAGGTACTGTGAAAAGTGTTTTTAATAGACCACTACCATTACCAGCCTGAAATCCTATTTTTTTGGAAGCTGTTCTTTCAATACTGTTATTATATGTTTAGGTGTTGATCAGTGCATCCAAAAGTTTTTGGATGTTGCAAGACAAACTGAATGCTTTTTTCTACAAAAAAGACTGCAGCTATCAGTCCAGAAACCAGAACAAGTAATTAAAGAGGTATGTTAATTTACCTATCCTGTGCTAGATCAGATAAGCTATGTACCTTCATCACCATGTTCATAATTTTGGATTTTTCAACATGATGCTGTACCTTAAGTTGGTAGAACTTGGCTGTTATCATAAGTCTCATCATGAACCTGGAGAGGCTGGATACCTGCTATGTGGAGTATTGGAACACAGCTGATAATTCATTGGAAGAGACAAACTAGTTAGTCAGATTTTGCTGGGGATGGTGATCTCTGCAATATGTGACATAGGTGAATGGCACTAGTGCATTCACAGTGCTTTCCCTCTGTATCATTAGACACTTTTCCATTATTCTCTTTTTCCTGAACTGTAAGTTCAGCTTGAAAACTCAAGGTCTAAAAAAGTTACATACTCTTTATGTGAGGTGGTTATCCTTTTGAATGCTATTTACTAATACACCATTTTTTCATCCATAGGATGTTTCAGAATTAAGAAATGAATTGCAGAGAAAAGAAGCATTAATTCAGAAGCATCTGAGTAAACTGCGACACTGGCAGCAGGTCCTGGAAGACATCAGTGTACAGCACAAAAAGCCTGCAGAAATGCCTCAAGGTCCATTAGCTTACCTAGAACAAGCATCTGCAAACATTCCTGCTCCAATGAAGCAAACATAATCTTCAGTTTTACACAGCTCAATATTTTAAAAGCAATGGTGTTCTTTGTATGCTTTTTGTATAATGTAATTTATACTGCAAATATAGTTAAAACAATTAAGCCAAATAAATTTTCTTGTTTTCTTTTGTTACAGAAATATGGATTGGTTTTATGTTTTAATGGAAAATATTCAGAGTTGCTGTTCAGGGTGATTTCTGGTAGAAGTGTGTCTCCCAGAATGCATCCTTGTTCCTTCTAGAGAGGGTGGCCCTTGCTTTCCCCTCTTTTTGATATAATCAAAATATTTGCAAAGATTAGTTTTTGATTTTTTCTGGAATATTTAAATGTTTTGTGATCCAGTAATTATCCATGAGTACAACTGCAGAAACATTCTTTAAAATTGTCTGTATGTAGGTGAGATCACTTTTTTTTGAAGTGAATTGTCACTCTCCATCATACTGGCTCACCTCATGGAAGGTATCTTGGGATATTCAAATTTCGTTCTTATGGGATGAATTGAAATGGAAAAACACACACAAAAGAGTGGGATATGTAATGCAGGCCTCATGCTACTGATGTTCTGACTCTCAGGCTACTGAAGAGGTGTTCCAAAATACCTACCCCAAAATGCAGACCACTCATTGTGGAGGTAGAATCACCACCAGTATACAGAATTACCTTCTATTGCAGTGCTCTATTTAGTAAGTTAAATGTAGCCAAAAAAGCTTTTGGAGGTAGAAATAGCAAAACACTCCTGTGTATTACTAAGCAACAAATTAAATTCATCCATATAACCACTTTTCTACATATACTTATTTGGGGGGCAGAGTTGAATAATTAATTGTTGTAACCCTGGAAGTAAGAATTGCTAATTGTGTATTGAAATTTCTAGTGTTCTTGGGGCAGAATGGATGAAAAATAATGAGAACAGCGCTGTACATTTCCATCCTCACAGGTGCCAAGGTACCCATCAGAGTTTCTGTACGCTATTTAATCTCTTTCTTGATTACAAGTGTACAAAAAGTGCCTTTTTGCCAAATCACTTTTCCAACCAAACAGTTCCTCTTGGAAAAAATACTAGATAACTGGGATGAAAGCTTTGGCATGTAGAAGTGTTCTGCCCTTCCTTCCACCTTTGCACCACCAGTGAGATGCAGTGGCTGTTTTGTCTGAAATGATTGCATCTGTTGGTGTAGCTCTCGCTGGCTGTTGGATGTGAGCACAGGTTAGGCTGGAGGTACATCTCTTTGCATGTATAACATTTTTTTTAGGTAGCTGGGCCCTGTTAGTTGAAATGAAATGAGGATTCAAAGCAACCAAAGAGAACTGTCCTGTCTTAATAGCAGGCTGCTGGTTGCACATTTTCCTGCCTTTTACACTTCATGGGTTATAACCCAAGAGTCAACTTCTGGGTTCTTTCCTGCCAGCAATGAATTAGCATGATCTGATAAATGTGGTCATTCCCCCACTTGACTTTTATGTGGGCATAAAACTAGTATGGAGTTAAAAGGTACCAGGGTGCAGTTGTCATCACTGGAACTCAGTGTACAAGTCTGACTTCAGCATTAACAGAGAATTCTTTTGAAAAACACAGAAATTGGATCATTTACAAGCTTTAATGTTCATACTTACATATCACCCTAATTTATCAGGCTGATACATATATTGAAATTCAATGGGAATATTACATAGCAAATAGCTATAAATATACAAAACAGTTTATGAAGCAAACCAGAAATTATTTCTGAATCAGCCTGCTATAAACATGCTAGCATATTTTTGAAGGTGTACTACATGCTGTGCAGCTTAAAATTAATTTGACAAAAAGCATTAAAAACTTTTAAAATTACATTATTATATGCAGAACTTACATAAACAGCTGATGAAGCAAACGTAAATGTACAGAAGGAAGATTTTTTTTTTCAGCTGGTGCCAAATTGACAGAACATATCAGAGTCCAAATTCCACATTTAATGAAATAGTGGAGTGATATAGTCTCTTCATTAAAAAGTCTTTTCACATAACTGTATCCAAACTTTTCCTTAATTTTTTATAGAAGTTGTTTTTAAAAAAGCATTTTCCTGAACTTCATGCCTGTAACTCCATAGTTACTAGATGAAAGAGAATGCAGGTACTTCCTTACTTAGAAATTACTTTTTTTTTCTTCCCTTAAAACAACTATTGGATTATCATTCCTAAAAAGGAAACAGGAATGACTTTTATAGTAATTTTGAGAAGTATGGCAGTAGTTTGCTTTAAAATGAAAAATACTTAGTAAGCCATTCTTGATGCTGAGGGTCTTGTTTTTGGTCATCTTTGGTTTGTTCATTGTTCGTTTGTTCATGTTCATTGCCATGTGTCCTGTGCAAACAAATAAGCATTAGCATCACCAACCTACTTACTTACAATCCAGCAGCACTGATTGTAACATGAAGAAAAGCATGAAGCCGAGCTTAACAGCTATAGAGAAACATTTGAACATAGTTCTTAACTTGACACTCCCAAAAAATTAAACAAAAGGATGCATCAGGATATGAAGTCTTGAAAATCAGAGAATGGCAGCTGCAATTCACTCTTAAAAATACCAAATAGAATTTATGCATTAAAAATGTTGGGTAAAAGTTCTATTTGAAATGGAAAGATTTATCTGAACACTACCTGGCATTCATAATCAATCCTATTACATAGTCCCTGATTTTCCATAATTCAGGATTTTTTAAACATATGGTAACAAATAGGACTTAACTTATGATTGACCGATTTAAAAGAATTAAGGCAGCAGCAGCCAAGCTCAGTCTCCTTGCACGTTTGTTTCCCTCTAAAACAGAAATCCCATTTGCCTTGGCAGTCATCTGGGATGACACAGCATGTTTGTATCTTAAAGAAGTGGGAATTGCCAAGGAGGATCTAAGCCTGTGTCCCAGGTTGTTTTTGTCAGCAGTCAGCACCATCTGCCCCCAAGGAAAGAATTCTCTTGCACATAATTTACAGGATAACTAAATCTCCTCCAGGAGATAGCTGAGAAGGCCAGATTTTGCCCTGAAATACTGTGGTAAAGTTTGGGGATTTTTTAACTGTATAGTAGCTACATACATTTTTAACTATTTATTGAAGAGAGAGTTTATGTAATAAACCCTGAACATCATTTACATAACTCAAAAATTTGAAGAATTGAAGCTCCTCAAAGAGAAAAAAACCAAAGATGTTAAGTATCTGCTAATCAGTTTTCAAATGCCTAACCTTTGCTAAATGATCAGCCTAGGTTCATTCAAATACATCTTAAAATAAAAACATGACATCCACATCTACCAAGTGCAAGGTGAGGCAATAAAAATAAGGAAGACACACAAGACACACATCCTTAACAGAACCATTAAAAGATGCCATGTTACTAATTAATTACATTCTTAGTAAAATACTTGCAGCTCCTTTTGCTTTTTTGTGTGTATGTGTGTGTCTGTCTGTGTGTTTTGTTTGGTTGGTTTGTATTGTTTTTTATTTCCCCTACCAGGAGGGGTTACAAGCAAAAGGTCAGCTGGGCAGGGATTATAGCCCACTTTTGCAGTAAAGTTCTGGATCTGTCTGCAGAAAATGAAACACACACAGTTCATTGCACAGTAGGAACCTTACATCGTTGTGTATTTCGTGTCAAATGTGTTTGAATTGCCTACAAGATTCTAAATATGAATTCATTTATCATAATACAAAATGGACAAATACCTTGTGGCAGCAGTGCTGTCTGAGGACTGTGTTGATGGAGAGCCCACCCTGAGGCAACCAGAACTCCGGTCTAAGCTTGTAGATTTTGTTATTTGAGGAGCACTTCTTTTTGATCTCAAGTCACAGCTCAAAAAGCTCTTTGCGTAGGAAGCTAAATTCGGAACACTGACAACACGACTGGGCACCTCAACCTTTTTCTTCTGCTTTTTATTGCAACAGAAAACTTCATTACATACACATTTTTTACATTTTATTCTATGAAACCTTAACAATACCTCATTCCCAAATACCTTACAAGGAACACCCAAATAGGAAGATTTCTGTATTTTTCTATAGGCATTTAAATTAAATTTCCATGGTATGCTGTATCCATGCATTTTGCCGTCCAATTAAAACAACATGTATTTGACCCTGAGATTTTAGACACATGAAGGTGCTTTTCACCAACTTGACCTCCCTTCTTTCTATGGATATTTGTAGAAATATCATGCAGAGGGACTGGAATGACAAAGGGCAGATACCAAGCAACTCAAACAGATGCATAATTTGCCTTGATGCATGCAATATCCCAATTAGCACATCCCAAATCTGCAAGCAATTGCCATGCTTATCCCAATGGAAGACTGATGTCAGAGTTCTGTTGTTTTATACTGGCTTAAACACCAGTTATCTATGTTGCATATATACTTCTGAAGAATTTCTCCTCTGCTCAACAACTGACTCTAGATTGGCACTGGAAAGAATTCTACTGAATATCATCATAGACCATGGATAGCATTTTTGTTGTCCTGATATGATTCAAATAGTAATAAAACGATCACAATGTGTGATTTTAATTGCATTGCTCATCTTACCTTCATGGAGGGAGTCAGGCATGCTGTATTGGGGTTGAAAGAAAATGACCGATTCCTGTAAGAGTCAGCGTTGGCTGCAAGTGAATGCTGACATTTTCTTCCTTCCTGAAGGGAAACAAAGTTACATGTATGGAAACCTGTATTTGTTGGAAGCTGGTATGGAAAGATACATTTGTCAAAGAATTCCAGAACAGAAAGAAACAACCAGGGTGAAGCAATGTGTGAAACACTGAATAAAGCCTTACAATAGATTCCAAAATACATATGTCCATATAAAAAAGAGTCTTACCACCAGCTGCTTGATAATCTCTTCTCTCTCACTTAATTTGTCTTGCAGACAGTTTATAAGGTGTGTGTCTTCAGGCCTGGACTCCCACTTTTTTGACTTTTCTTCTAATTCTTTAAGTCTGTACCAAAGAAAATACAGACCAGAAAAAAACTTCCTCAGATTAGGTTCAAGAGAAACCTTGGATGTACTCTGCCCTATGTTCCAAGCCTAAAATACAGGGACATAGCCAGGCCTTTCCAATAAAACAGGATTTTTATAAAATGGACACCTGTACATGGTTTATGTAGAAGTATAGAATCTTCTGGAGCTCCAAAATAAATTTCCAGGGTTAATCCACAACACCTGTCCAGTGTAAAATCCAGCCCCTTATGTAAAATGGTAACAAGCTTGCACATCATATTGCTAGTCTAGTTTCCTAAAGAAAGAAATCAGTGTCAGAGGATCTGTACACATCTATAATCATCTACTTGTTCTCTTTTCTGACCCAGTAACTTTGGAATCCTCAGAATTACTCAATTCCTGTAACTTTCATGAAGATAAACATGCATATGCATGCTGCTTTAGTAACCCTGCTAAGTCAAAACCTGTAGTCTGAGTTCAGCTTTTTAAATTCCTTAAATTTCCTGCTTTATATGTGTGGGTAAACATTTTTGAGAGGACCACCCCTGACTCTTATTACCTTGGAGTTATCTCTGAGTTAAAATAAAAAGATGAATCTTTAAATCTGAAAGGTTTAAAGGTTAGAGGCCTGCTTACATGCCAAGTCTCTCTTCTGGACTTCTGCTGCTTCTGAGCAGTTGGGATAAGAGAAAAGGAGGAGGGATATATATATATATAAGGGATTATTTCTGAGGGGACTCAAACTGAAGCACCACAGGACTTCTTAAATCCACAGGGGGCTGCAAACTGCATTTATTTACACGAGCATCTTTTTCCTTGGAAATTTTTAAGGGAGTGAGAATGAGGTTAAGAAGTTTTACTTAACGATGCTACTCTGCTGAACAAAATTAAGTACACAATTATGATCAAGGCCTCTGGTGTTATCTATAACACAGATGATTTTACACTTTATAGAATTTCTAGATCCTACATGCAAGTTTTAATTTAGCATAGTAAAACTTCATGTATAGTGCTTTAGATTAAGCAATATCCAGAATTTATTACAATGTGGCTGGGTATTTTTGGTTTGCAAAGACAATACCTATGCACTCCTATTTTGATCCTTATAGTATTTTACTTATGATTAATAAAAAAACTGTACGTACTAAGGATAATAAATAGAAACAGAACTCAGTGCCAGCATGAGCCAGAGTTTATTGTTAAATTACTTACGCAGTTTCTAAGGAGAAAATCTTTGCTTGGAGATGTGCCTGAGTGCTGCTGAAATCAGACACTATGGTTTCAATTTCCTTCCGGTGATCTCCTTTCAGTATGTCCAGTTCTTTTTTATGCTTGATATTGAGGTCTTCTACCAGTAGCCTTTCATTGGTATTAAAATATGTCTGAATTCTCAGGTTTCAATATTAGTTTATTATCATTGATCAAAGCATGCTGTTTTGAGGAGTTTTATTGACTGCAAGGGTAATTAACTGGGCAAAGATCTGGCTTCTGCCTACAGATTTGACATTTTGGTTGCAATCTGAGAAGAAATATTTTAACACTGAGGAAGAGAAAAATTATTTTGAAAAGTACTTGGCCTTCACCCTTCAGGAAATTCAAGGTCTATTCCATATAATGGTGCTATTGATGTTCTGTCGAGGGTTAGTTTGTACATCAATCTTAATGACAAAATATGACAACAAAGTACCATAGGAACTTATTTGTATTAGGCAAAATCATGTTGAAATATCTGGCATTTTAACATGAGGCTCTCATGATATATGTCACTACATCATGACACCAGAAACATTTAATACTGCCTATCATCATCCTAAAACTAAAAAAAAAATTTAAAAATCTAAAAAAAAAAATCTAGTTTCTCCCCTTGAAATTAGAGCACAGCCATGGAAGTGACTAATTTGGCACTTAGCATAAAATAAGCAGCAGAAGAATAAGGGCAAAAAAGGGAGAAGGATCCCTTGAAATGAATATTCAGGAGTAGAATATTTTCCTTCAGAAGACCCACTTGGGGACTTGTTCTCTCTTCCCATAAAAACACCTTTGTCTGCTCTTATCCTCATCCTTGTAAAAGCTTTCTGTACTGGAGGTGGAAATCACACAGTTCAAGAGAATGGAAAGAGGAATTATTACTTCAAGCAGATTATGGGTTTCACTTACTTTGCAAGAGTAGGCCTAGTAATTTTAAGTAGTTTGTTATAAAAATTTGTCACATGCAAGTAACAAGCCCCTATCAGCTTTCAAATCAGAAAAGAAACTGGCATAAGACAGGGGCACTGTTGTTAAAAGTAAAAATAGCAATTACTTATATGCACCAATTTAACTACTCCCCTACACAAATTATTAGTCTGGCAACAAACAAACAAACAAACAAAAAAACCAAACAAACAAAAAAAAAAAAACCCCAAACCCAAGAGCTGCAAGTTAGTTTTTCAAGTCTTCCATGGGTTAATTTCAGAGCAGCCTGTATCAGAGGCCTAGGTCCACTCCAGTGCTTTGGTCCTATCTCCAGTTATTTGAAGGATTTCTCCTTATATAATTTCCATTAATGCTTCCTTCCCAAATGCTTACTGTAGTAGAGCTACACCATCCATTCCCTGTAATGCAAATCCTCCAGCCCAGCAGCCTTAGCATTTGAGGCCTTTTAGACCTCAGCGCTGACACGTGAATAATTCTTCTCTTCATGAACAGAGGCTCTAAATTCCTTCAAGGTAGCTTGAGGGCATTAATGAAACCCTCTGGTTTGCAATTCTCTCTATTGATCTTGCTTCAAAAGCTTGAAATGAAATTCACTTTGAAGTAACTCTCCAAAGAGTGCAATGGCAAAAAAAAAAAAAAAAAAAAAAAAAGTTACTCATTCTTTAAATATCTACTGACTGGTAGACAGGAATGGAATTACTCTGGCCACTCTGACAGTCTGCAGAGAGACATTCTATCCATTGAATGCTTTTTTCTGGACTATATATGCCATAATTTTAAAGATTCCTTTAAGGGCACACTCTTCAGAAATCCTTTTATATACATGCTTGTGTAGTTAGGGGCATATACCCACACACCAGATCCCTCAGTCTCTCTGCAAAGAGAATGTGTTATGTTCATCCATAAATTTCAAAGGATTCAACACCCATACAAATGCAGTGGGCAGTGAACCCAGACTTAAAAAGTCTCCTTTTTAAGTCATGCCAGGGGAGGTTTAGTTTGGACAGTAGAAAGAATTTCTTCAAAGGAAGGTGATTAGACATTGGAACGGGCTGCCCAGATGTGTTTAAGGAAAGACTGGATGTGGCACCCAGTGCCATGGTCTAGTTGACATGGTGGCCACAGGCTGGACTCAAGGATCTCAGAGGTCTTCTCCAAACTAATTGATCCTGGCATTCTGCACTTTTTCTGAACAGAAATGGAACCATTTGTGTGGTGAGCCTCTGGCTACACAGAGACATGGCTTACCTTCTACAAGATGGCCAAGACTCAAGTCACCTTGCCCCTCCTGTGCCCTGACAGCCCCTCACAGTGCCAGGCTCACCATCAGCCCAGGGGCACTGTCAGTATCCACTGGCACTGCCCTTACTACCCCTGTGCAAATCTGGCTGCTACAGCCAAAGCAAACTCCTACAGGGAGTATATGGCATTCTCAAACATCCCTTTTGGAATTAACAGTCCATTGGTTTCACCTACAGAGTATGTATAAAAACCTGATATTTATTCTCAGAAACTTCCATATTCCTTTTAATAGCTCTTTGGTGAGTTTGGGATCTATGTCTCCCAGTGCCTTTGAAAGGCTGACATCATGCACATTTTCTCAGGTCACTCCTGGGGGGATACACTAGACATACTTTTCTGTAACATATAATGAACAATTAGCTCAAATGCATCTATTATGGCTGGAGGAAAATGTGAAATGAATTACTGCTTTTGCAAAATTCCTAGCTTCTAAAATTAGTACTTTAGGAAGGAAAGATTCTGACATGCATCACGCTTAGAACACCACTCACTCTGGCATAACTATTGAATCTCTAGATTGCACTGCCAAGTGTGAATTCAAGGCAAACCTTCTATGCTGTTTATCTCTATCCTGAAGCTGTGCAGCTTCTTGCTTCTGTGTCTCCAACTCAGCACTGAGCAGCTCCATTGTGTCCTTCAAAAGTAAATTCTCTCTCTTGAGTTCAGAAATTTCACTCTGACATTTTTCCAGTTCATCATGAAGAGATCTGATCTGGCTTTGGCTACTTCCTTCCTAAGAAAAAGGCCAAATTTAGTTATTCACAGCCTCTTACTTTTAATGTTAACATCTTCCTGGATTTTTGTGCATTGCATTTTTGTGATCTGATTTTTCAATTATATGTGCAAGACAAAATCAGGGATCAAAAGTTTCTGAATATAATCTACAGTCTCTACACAATTTATTTTATTGTAACATTCTTTCATTTACTTCTTTTGTAGATTCTGATCTTTAATTGGAAAGAAAAAGCCTGCCCACAGGGAAAAAATTATAAACATTTAAAGTGAGACTTAAAGGCAGAAAACCCATTGCATTTCTGGAAGAGATCATATACTTTTATTATCACTGGAGAGAGAAATGTGATATTATTGCTTTTGCTGAACCCAACACAGCAATGAAGTACAAACTGGTCCCTTGCCTGTTGCTTCTTCAGTGTCCTCACACTCCTCAGCTCCATTTGTAGTTCTTCTATTTGCTTCTTTAGGTTTGTGCATGATGTCTGCTGCTCGGAGAGTTCCATCCTTAGAGACCCTAGTAACAATCAGACAGTCATTTAGGCAGTCAGAGGCCAGCTGGATGGGGAAGGCAGATACAGGGAATGTAGATGAAAACATTAATTCATTATATTTTGCTTTGTTCCTCAACTCCTTCCCCATTAAGCATAATGGCCTCCTATTACTAGAGAGGTAACTCAGCTGAGTAATAATAAACTGATATGGAGCTACAAAAGCAATGAGTCCACATCAGACTCAGAGAGATAATTCTGTGGCAGTTGTATTGCAGACCACATCATCACCATTGTTTCTTCTAATCTTGAACTTTAGTGTTAATTCAGCTGGTGTTATACAGAGGGCCACAGGGCAGACTGAGGAAAGCTCTGGTTGTGTTAGAGAAGTACAAGGCTTATGCAGGCTCATCTGTCATATACTGCAACTTTCGGGTATTTTAGGTACAAGTTTTTCAAGTACAAGAAGAAAAAAGTTTTTATCTCTGTTGTCTCCCTACAATCTTTGTTGAAGAAGATAATCTATCTATTTAAAGTCTACACTTCAGAAAGGAAGAAATCTTTCGAGAAAATTTTAATTACTAGTGGAAAAAATCCAAGAATAAAATTCAGTTTGTATGTAAAAGACTTTCAAATTATTTTTTATTTAATTAAAAAACATTTTATAGATGAGCTTTAATAACCTGAGATTAAACCTGAAGATATTACACATCTTGCTAGTGCAGTGTTCTGTTGAGTTCTAAACAGTTTTGGGCACTTTTGAAACTGACTAAACAGCACATAGGGAGCAACTCATCTCCACTGCTGAACTCAATAGAGCAGACTTGAAGCACATATAAAAATTCAATATAGAAAAAGAAGAGTAAAGTCATATGAACTAATTATAATTTTCCAATCTAATATGCCTGATAATGCATACTTGAATGCTGTACACCATACTACTCTCTCTGCAACATTTTGCTGCTGACAATTGAGAGCTTGGTTAACAAAGAATATTAAGACTATATTGTTGAAATTGAAGGATATGACAAAAGAGATTAAGAAAGATCTGAGTTCCCAGAAAATGGGAAAGAAATGAATGGGATGAAAGTCAGTGGTTCTCAGCATATATATAATCAAGCAATAGGAACTGTGCATGACATGAGACACTATACCTAGCAAGAGGGCTTGCTGCTTTTGTATCTGCTCAAGTTCATCATGTAATTCTTTCTTTGCTTTCTCTTCCAAGGTTTGTATTTCCAGCCTATGAGACTGATGTTGGATCTTGAAAGTCTCATTAAATTCCTTTTTCAAACGTTCTTCTGCCTCCTGTAAGCAAAAGTTCCCCCAAAAACAAAGTAGTTGGAGCCTGTTCATCAGCTTGTTGTTTTACTTGTAATGCTAGGATGAATGTGGCCTTTCATTGTGGAACTTAAATTTTCATCACCACTTTACAAGATATTTTATCTATGCAAGCATAAAAATGAGCTGAAGTTAAAAAGTAACAGTTAATAGGTACAAGATAAATTATCAGTGTATCACCTCTTAGATCTTTTGAGCAGGATAAAATAACACGGATATCTTCGTACTATTTGACATTAGAAAGAAAGTTTTATTATTCATCATACAAAGGCCCCAGATTTAACCTGTTTGTCATTACTTATCACAGTGTGTCAGACAAAGGCATCTGTCTTTCCTTGAATCCCTCTTGGGTCATGTTTCCACTGTCATTAGAAGTACAGCTGGTACACTGCAAGGGATGGAGCAGCTGCTCTGTAGTGGCTCTGAAAGCAAGCTCCTGTCCTCAGTTTTATTCTTACCAACTCACTGCCTTCAGCTTGGTTTTGTCAAAACTGGAATTTTATTTGGAATATATAAACAGGATATTAAATTCTACTTACAGTAGTTTTATTACCTAGGTTTTATAAAGTTCTCTAAGCTGTGGGAACCAACAGGGACATCTGAATTCCATGTCACAATCACATGTACATTTTTCAAGTTGATTTTTTCTTGGACAGCAACAGTCTTTGGAACTTCAGTATATTGCATTAACATTTTGTCACTGAAATCAATTCACTTGAACCTTTAAAAGCCTTGGCTATCACTTACTGAATTGATTTCTTGAAGGTATATAAGGCAATACACATCACTATATGTGTCTATTATACTTCTTAAGTATTTATGTATAAATTAATAATGGATGAAACATAATAAAACTGAGTCCTGTTATTAATACTCTCAGAAATTCCCTTGTATTTCTGAAGTAGGTGCACAGATAAAGGAGCTTATATTCATGGCAGCCTAACTGTAGGATATACTATATTCACACTGTGGTCTAAGTTAAAATGTTAAAATTATTAAAAAACAAAACAAAAGTCCCATGATGAGGAAGTTTCAAAATCCCAGAATAATTTATTATGTGCAACAATAGCAACCCATCATTAAGCTAATTGGAGGTAACTGAGTTTTGGCTCTCACTTAAATGGTTTATCCCATAAATATATATATATTTTTAACATTAGTATGTAGTAAACTGACCTTGAGTTCCTGATTCTTGCTTTTCTCCAACATTTTTAAGACTTTTTGATGTGATGCCTCCAACTGCAGTTTAACATTTTGGTTTTCTTTAATGGTGTTTTGAAGATCCTGCAAAAGCTTCTCTTTTTCTTTGTTGGACTGTAGATTATGTTTCTTCAGTGACTCCTTGAAATTATTTGCTTGTTGTTCTAATATTTGCTTCAGCTGGGCCACCTTCCAGAAAAGCAAATCAGCAGGACAGGATTATTAGCTGCATTTACAATGCAGAGGAATTATGTAAAGTTGAATATACTGTATGAGCTTCTCTTGCTCTATGAAAAAATAGCAAGATGCTTGTTTTGTGCAAGAAAATAACACTTTTTTCAGTGAAGAATGACAACCTTTTTGCATATACTGCCTGTTGCTCATCAAGTACTTTTTAAGAATTTCAAATCATCTTCATCTCATATGTGCAATCCACAATTCAATTTGCACAATAATATGGCACAAACCAGAAGGCAGGCCTAAGGCTCTGCTGAAGCTATCCAACAAAACTGATATATTTAATTTGAGCCAGCACCTAGCTTCACCTGCCTCAGACTGAGTTTAAGTTCACTATTCATCCAGTTTTTTCTTGGCTTCTTCCACTGTGTCATCAAATGAAACCAATTTCCCTGATCAAACTAGTGAAGAGTAATTGCCAAATACTATTTGTAATGAAAAACATTAATTGCCTTTAATATATCTGTGTAATGGGATCTGTCTGTAGCCTGGATACACTCCAAGAATAGGCAGATGCCAAAGCTACTTGCCAAACATACTTTTGCTTCAAGAGGTTATGATTTTTTCTTTTATTACTTTTTAAAGAAATATGTGGTAAATCATAAGATTTAATCAAAGGGGCGCTTTGGTTTCTGGTTACAGGCAAAAAAACCCCTACTCTGTCTGCACACCTATTGAACTCAAGCCAATATTTTCCTGTATAAAGAAAAGAAACACTGCAGTTTTTAGGTACTGCAGTTCCTCATAAAACTAACCTTTGATGTGAAAGACTTAATGCTGTACTGTGCCTCCTATCAGCTGACACAATATGCATTAGCATCACTACACTCAAGCATGCATTTTTTAATGGGCTTCCTGAAAATAAGGAGACTGAAAAAAATGTGTCAGAAAATAGGCTGTATATTTTATAATAGAAAAATCTGAAAGAGGAAAAATGTTACTTGGAATACTTCTTAAGCAAATTAGTCACCTAGGCAGGAAAGATTTTTAGAGGCCTATATAAACTTAATATGTGGTCACAACATTATAAACTTCCCCAACTCTTCAGAGACAATTATTGGCCCAAAGGACTTCAAACACGAAACAAAAGATCATACTAACTAGAAATAGGCTGAGCTGGGAACACAGTGTAGTAAGAAATCATATGGAAAAGTAGTTTTAAAACCATTGTTTTTCAGTGATTAAGGGGAAAATCCTACAGAGAGGTATCAGACTTACAAACATGTTCTTTCTCATGAATCCTGGTGCTTCTAACATATCAGAAGTTAAGAAACAAACATGTCCATCCTATCAGGTTTCCTCCTCCTCTTTTGCAGTTAAAGAGGTTTTCAAATCCACCAGTGAAAATCTTCTCTGGAGTGTTTTGCAGTGCCCAAATAATTTTTTGCACTTCCTGACTTCTAAACAGATAGCCAGACCCTCAATTTGCTGAAGTTGGTAAAGCATCATTTAAGCCAATGAAACTGTCAACTCACATCAGTCCAGAATCTATTTGGATGTTTTCATTATTAACAAAGCAGCAACACTCTGGAATTTTGTTTTATAATGTCCTCCTGCTGCAAAACAAAAGTTCTTGAAAAAACTGTACTTTAATTCCATTACTAATTCACTTTTATCTACCAGAATTGCACAAAGTAATCTCAGAGATGCAAACATTACCTAATATAACATAAACAGTAATATGGCATAAGAAGTAAAAACAAAATAAATTGTATTTTACTGGGTTTTTTAGGCTTATTTCAGAGTTACTTCAATTAAGTTCTCAGTAAACAATATTCCTAAACTTGTGGCAATTCCTGACCAGAGGAATTTCTGACTGTGTTCTTTGGCTGTTAGTTGGTGGAATCTTCAAGATCCATAAAAACTCTGGGCGTTGCTGTGTTGTACATTGTACAAAGATATATCATGACAAGCTGATGTTTGTACTGCCATTTTATGCATCTTCTAATTCCAGAATAGAACAGAATCATAGAATATTTGGAGCTGGAAGGGACCTACAGGGGTCATAGAAGTCCAACTCCTGGCTCTGCACAGCCCCATCCCCAGGAGTCACACCATGCCTGAGAGCAATGCCCAAACACTCTTTGAATTCTGCCAGGTTTGATGCTGTGACCACTGCACTGGAGAGCCTGTTCCAGTGCCCAACCACCCTCTAGGAGAAAAACCTGTCTCTAATATCCAACCTAAATCTCCCCTGAGAGCTTCAGGTCATTCCTCTGTGTCACCAGAGAGAAGAAATCAGTGTCTGCCCCTCCTCTTCCCTCATAAGGAAGTTCTGGACTGCAGTGAGGCCTTCCCTTGGTATCCTCTTCTCCAGGCTGAACAGACCAAGTGACCTCAGCTGCTCCTTATATAGCTTTTCCTCAAGACCCTTCACCATCCCTGTAGCCATCCTTTGGACACTTTCTGATAGTTTCATATTTTTCTTATATTGTGGCACCAAGATCCTTTAACACATGCTGAAGAGATCCTGTAGTTCAAAACCAAGGAACTGGAGGGCCCTAATGAATTAGCATTCAATCCACACAGGATCTCACATCTTTCCTTCCAAATGACCAAACAGATACAAGTCTGATTTCTTTATCCATAAAAGTCTTATTAGTACAGAAATACCGACACTTTGAAGTGCAACCCCAGAGAGATGAAATTATCATTCTTCTCTCTACTCTGGACAGTGCTCCAGCTATGTCAGACCAACCAAAACCAGGTCTTAGGCAGCCAAGGAAGCTATTTTTAGGTCTGAAATCCAGGTTAGAACTGGATTAGTAACAGCACATTGCCTAACCTTTGAGGCAGAAGCTCTGGGCTGAGCCATTGTGAAGGTTTCCAGATGGGAAACATGCCCTCACTGAAACATAACATTATATAGTGAATGGTGCTTTCTCAGGTTGTGAATATTCGTGTACCTATAGCAGGAAACTATTACAAGTTGAAATGACTTCACTACCCTGGCAATATTGCCAAGTAATTAGTTAAGAAAGTAACTTCTGGAGTAATCAAGAAAAATGCAAAATTTCTCTTCAAATGGAGCATTTGCTCCTTTTTCAGAGCAGTCAGATTCTAAGATACAATAAAATGTTTTTTAGTGTATCTGTTCATATTTACCATGGCTCTGTGGACATAACATATGGCATGCTATGTACTATTTAATACTATTTATGCTTATAGTTGCAATAATTTTCCACCACTCTTTGCTAATTTACCATGATCTTGCGATGCAAGTGGATGAGCAGTTAGAAAACATAAGTTTCCTTCATATTTTACTGTCCTGAACATTTCAAGAAAAGTAATTTGATTACCCACAACCTTATTTTTTGCATCTGCAAAACCTAAGGAATAAACCTGAATGTCATAAACCTTTCACTCTGAATAGGCCAACATAGGTTGGATTGACCCAAAAATCTCTCAGAGAAGAATCTGTAGGAAACAGTGGCATGAAGAAATATGTAATGAAACTCAAAAACAGCCAGAAATTTCAGAACATTAAACTACACTTAAATTCTGTATTTGTAAGACTGGGAAATAGACAGAATGTCACTGTTTGATAACAGAATGTATAAATATGTTTTGGAGGAGAAATTAAAAAAGAAACACCCATGCTGCACTCATAACTAGTACAGCTAGTGTAGCACAGATGGGAGAAAAACCAGGTGTGGCTTACCAGAAATGAGCACAGCCCACGGCCTGATTGCTGGAACATGCACACCAAGGGGTAGTAATGGCATGTGGGAAGGTGGAGGCAGGAAAGGGAGGACAGGGTTTTGCTTAGCCTCCTCATGACCCTATCTGTCCTTTCTCTGTCTTCAACCACTCAGCAAGAGCTAATTATGACCACTGAGAGGCTAGAAATGTCAACTGAAGATCTATGTCTTGATTTTTTGCAGAGTTGTTGCCACACAAATTCCCACTGAACTTGAGGGAAGTGAAACTGGTTAGAATCAGTGAAGATACATCTCTATGAATTACAAAAAAATCAGAAAGTTAACAGGATTTGTAAGGAAGAGTCTTATCTCACTTTGTCCTGTAAACAAACAAACAATCAGAGTCACTCTGCAACCTTGATATGGCCAAACTCCTCACCTTAGAACATCTGCACAGCACAATATATGAAACAAATAGGCTTGTCAAAATCTTCATAGATATTTAGAAGCTGTTATTTCTATCTGGAGTCCTTACATATTTTATTGAGTGATAGACACAACAAATATTATTAAAATCTAATCCAGAATCTCAGAGATGGGAGGAAAAATGAAGAGACTTTTTATTACTGCATTACATTTATGCCCAGTTTACCTCCAATGAAGAGTTTTGAAGTTTCCCAGTAAGAACTTCTTTCTCTTTCTCTAGTTGCTTTAGTTCACACTCAGATTTTCTTTTAAATTCATCTAGCTGTGTCTGGAGCTCCTAAAAAAAAATAAAAGAAGAAAAGACAAGAGCATGCAATAGATGGGACAAAACATGCAGCATGAAAAAGAACACTCTTCTTTACATTAACCTAGATAATACAGCAGTGTGCACAACAGTACATGCTACGGTCAATTAATGTCAGTTGTGTTATTTAATTTAAAATATATAAACAGTTTGGTTTGCTTCCTTCTAATGTTACTGTGAGACAATACAGCTCACATTATCCTAATCTTCTACTGAAAGCTTCCCTAAGGTGTAAAACTGTACAGCATGAAGAGTCAGACTGTTTTGCCTAGAGTAGCATGAATCTTCAAAAAGAATTTAGTATGCAAGAGTCACCCACAAGACCTGAAAAACTGTAACTATACATTGGCCATATAAATAACAAGATGACTAATGGGCAATTAGTGCAAAGAGAATCAATAGGAAGCAATATCTGACAGCATCCATAAAGAAAAAAATGATGAGGAAGTAAAAAAAAAGAAAAAAAAAAAAAAAAGAGGATTAAATAATCACCATGTTGCTGGAAATAGTTAAAAAAAATCAATGAGAGCATTAGTTGCAAGACAGTGACCAAGAGCTTGTAGCAATTGTTTGTAGTAAGTGTTAGCAATTACTTGTAGAAAGACTGAATGTGAATGTGCAACCTCTAGAAACTTCCTGAACTGATACACACAACAAATTCATTAATGTGCTTGCTCTTCCTATCTGTGCAAATTTGCTAACTCAAAAAACATTCTACAGTGTCTTCATGCACTACAAATGAAGGAAACAGAAAAAAATAACTACTTAACACCTCCTCCATCCTGTACAGCTCCCTCTCACACCCCTTCGTGTAAAACCTAGGTAACAATTAAAGGATGGAATTAAACAGATACATGAATATTGCAACGGAGGAATTAGCTTTAGTTTTGCCTGTACAAAAAGGAGCAGATGTGTCTTTTTGATTAAAATGTTAAGATCAGGTGCAACATTCCCACTTCAACTCTGTCAACTGACTTTCTTCTCTGTATCCTAATTTTTCTATCTGGAAAAATAGATACAACACTTCCTTAACAGCTGTTACAGGACTTCGTTGAATAAGAGGATATAAACAGCATCAATAATGAAAAAAATTGTAATTTTGTTCGTTTTACTAACTCAATATTTTCCTGATTAAATTAATATTATTATCTAAGAAGATATTATTATAAGTAATAATATTTATTGCCTATAAAAGATAAATATCTACTAGTATGCCTTTTTCTAAAGTATGAAGTGTTTGATACTTAAATTCAATCTGACTTACATGAAGACCTTCAGCCTGGCATAATTTTAAGAATACATGTACAAGATAATAATAAGTAGAATACACTATATAAAAGGCAAAGCAATTTCCATGAGGCTTCACTAGTTTAACTGCACCTTGAAGAATTGCATCTTCAGATACTGATCAAAAGTGAGCCATTCCACAAGCAGATAAAATAATTTACTCACCCAGGTTCAATTTTGAGAAATAAGATTGTATAAACGTATAAACTCCAGCAGTTTCATGGACATTAATTCTTTTGGCAAGCACTAAATACGATTCCTAGTCTCCAAGACTGGGCAGGTACTATGCAGCTCAACATTTAGGGACAGCAGCTGCTCAAGTAAACACTGAACTCAGAAAGTTATAGCAGTGTTAACTACAGAAAATGGGTGGAAGTTCATTCTTAGCACCAAGAAGGATCTAAAAACCACTTGACCAGTAGCCTTATTGTCCCATTCTACAAACTGCTGAAATTAACCTTCTTTTTCTGTCGAGAAGACCTTTGATGAACATCAAAGTCCATTAGGAGTCAGAACCTAACTTCCCCCTTAGCTTATGCTCAAATTTGGCAAATCACAGACATGCACTGACTTGTGAGCTCCACGAATCATTAAAACAAATGTTTCAAAGTTATCCTCCCTTTGAACAGAATTCAGCTCACACTTAGGTTCCTACTGCAGTAAAACATTAGAGACTGCAAATTTCCTATAGCCAAAGGATTCAGTCACAGACAGCAGCTCTGATGAAATTGAAATTCTCTGAAGAATCTCTTAAATCAACTGCTGCTAATGCATATCAACAACAAAAAATAACAGCTTCCCCACTTAAAACACACTGAAAAAAAAGTATTGCTCAGGTAAGCTGTTTGGATATGCAAGGAGATGAGCCTTCTTTCTGACTAAAGTTAAAGAGACACACATATTTATATGTATGTATATTTGCATGCATGCATTGTAAATAGTTGCAATTTCACTGGTAGCACATGCACTCTGAATTAATTTAACAACTCTTTGCAGAACTAGATCCTCTGCCTAATTAATGCAAAATTCTGATTAAATAAATTTATCTGAGTGTTTCACAGCAGCAGCCCATGAAAATTTAACTCAGGAATTGGAACAACATGCCCAATACAATCTTCTTCAGGAAGAATCTTCTATAAAACACTCCAACTGCCACATGCAAAAAAATGCAAGGATAAGTATTGCTAAGAAGGCCAGTTATCCCATCAGGGATAAATTCACCTGTCTTCAGAGCTTTTCACTGAAATAAATCAGTCTGACCTTTTTTTTTCCTTTTTCTGATTTTTTTTTCTGTAGCAAGAAAATCCTGGCATTTTATGTTAATTCAAAGTGCCTACAGTGAGCATAATTCAAATGATGTTGCTGTGACCAATAAGATTAAAACCAGATGAATTAAAGCATCTATAAATAGAAGAAATTCCTACCTTCTGGTTTTTGGTTTTTTCAGATTCCATGAAGTTTTAGACTGGTCTGATTTCCTTTGTAGCCTTTATTACATGATCTACCGTTCCTTTTACCAGCTATTCCTTCAGATAAATCTTTTCCTTATAGGATTTATGCTTGATTTTACAAAGAAGGTTCTCTCTTTTATTCATACCCTCCTTGTAAACAGCTACAGTTTCCATAGCCTATAAAACACACTAGATATATTGTACAAAAAAACCCTCAGGGTAGAACTCTGGGATCACAGTAGTATATTTTGTAGTGAAAACGCTATTTAGGTAGCAATACTGTATTGAAAAATATTAGCTTTATTTTAGTTAAAAATGTAGAACTGTACTGATTCAAGATGGTAAGCCTTTTCTGCAGTCTAGGAATGATTTGGGATTTTTTGCAGTTCTGGTTTGAGCTTGGGTGTATAACTCACTTCCAACCATGCAGGCTCCCTCAAGGACATCCTTAGTCCTGTGAAAAAGTACAGTAGATGATTTGCTGACTGTGATGCCAAGTCTAATTTTCCTAAATGGTAGCTTAACAATAGTTAAAGAGAACTAAAAAGTGTAGAAAAGATTCAGGGCTGAACAGTTGCTTAAGGGGAGATATTGTACAGAGGGTACTCTCAGGATACACACATTGCTCATTTTACTGAGTTTATTCCTACTATCATTTCTGCACAGCTTTTCAGAATAACCATTTCCTATATTTAAAAATAAATAAATCAGTATTCCAGCTTGACCTCAGCAGAGATAGTCTGCCTTAGACATTGTTCTCTTTAAGGATTTGACACAAGTCAATGTTCCACTGAATGAGCTCAGGGATCTGGGAATCTCTCAGGACTGACTCCTGTACAATGAAGCCATCAATTGTAAAAAAAACCTGCATTGATTTCAGTACTTTTGGTATGCCATGTCTTTGAATATTTGAGAGCAAATCACCTGCTAAAGCTCTTGCACATCTTCAGAGTTGCTCTCTTCCTGACTTTCTGTGGTACAAGTCATTTGCTACAGCTGCGTTATTTGATGTTTCAGTTCATCTACTTTTTTAACAGCTTTGCTTTGGGAATTCAATACAGCTTCCATATCTTCTGTGGTACCAAAATTTACATTTCAAGTAGCATAAGTAACTTGCAGAATTTCCAATATCAGTGACTACTAACATGGGAAATACTTTAGAATGACATTAATGAACATCTTACCTGCTTTATGCAGGATTTCCTTTTCTTGATGTGAATTTCTCTCTTTGACTACACTTAGATCTTCTTCCTCTTTTTTCACTACACATTTTGATCCCAGAATTTCTTGCTGTGTTCGCTTAAGCTACACTTCCAAATCCTAAAATATGCATGACATTACTTTCATGTTTATTACATATGTAATTCTCTTGTAATAAGAAATAAATGGTCATTTTCTCTCCTGGTGTTCCATGATATAAATCACCTACAGAACTGATTTAAATGCTTTTGTTTTGCTCTTCTATACATTTAAACTGTCTCTGCTGCCAGAATATTTGTGATGTGGAGCCCTTCCCTCACATATAGTTGGCATCATTGTAAAATGAATACCCATCAATAGTTACCATCTAAAAGATGTCTGAGATTATCCTAAACTTGAAATAGGCTCTACTTCAAATAATTTGAATAATGACAACTTCTAATAATGAAAGCTTATGCCAAAAGCTAATGAAAATTAATTAAGGTTTTTTCAGTTGCTGAAATACAAAAGTTTGTAACATAATCCATATACAGATGCCTAAACTCAGAAAAAATTGTGCCCTACTTTGCTGGGACTTCTTGTCCCCAGACTTTGCTGGGAGCTGTCTTTCCATTATTAATGGAAAAAAATTGAATCATACTGAATGTGCTATTTCTGAAGGTTCTAGTTGCAGTTTCAGATGTCTAGCATAATACTGCAATACTCACTCAGATAAAACTGCCATTTTTTCCTATATGAATGTCAAGTAAAACCTCAGGGTTAAAACTAACTTGTATTTAACACTGTCTGTAGCTCAAAACTTCAAGGTAAGCTTGTTACTTTTACCTCTGGCATATATGCCAGAATTCTTCCAAAACTAGACTGAACAGATCAGACTTAATGATTTGCCAACCTTTGCATTCTCCCTTCTACAGCAGTAATAATAAATGTGTACTAATGCAATGCCTTGCATCTAAAGGTCTCAAACCTCTTGGCATACTCTAAGGAGAAAACAGGAAAATTCATCTTATTGAATCAACTGTCCTTTCACCTTTCAAGCCTTATAATAGCTTTTCCTGCTAGTATTTACTAATGCACAAAGGTATTTCTGATTAGAGTGATGTTTCTATTTCCCTGCCTGCCATCGTCCATAGGAGTCTGAAAAACTGTATTTAATGGTGGCATAAAAAATAGTCAATTTAGAAAGGAGAAACTTTACAATTTTTTGTTCAAACTGTGAAAGAAACAGAAAACAACATCATGTCTAACTCTTTCCCTCCTTCCAGTTATCCTAGTCTGAGAGTATCTTTTCAAAGATTCAAGGCAACATGCACCAGTGGTATGTAAATCAGCCTCATTTCACAGATTTAGAGGATTTGAAATGTACGAGTTGAGCATATGTCCTTCAGAAAATATTTCAGTTTTATCCAGCTGAAACTGAATTTAGAAAATAAATTGCTAACGACACCACATTGTTACTTCCACTTCCTATCATATTTTACATTATTTGTTCTTGAATTACTGCATTACTTATACAATAAATCAGAAGAGTCAACCACGTGCATAAATTTTCATGTGTTTATTCTTAATTTTCCCTGAATGTCACCACAGTATCCACAGACAAAAAATCAAAATCTTCCTTTCTCTCTTCCCCTCTAATGCTTCTAATTTCTAAATAACCCAGGATACTTTTTAGTATTGAAACAGATATTAAAGATTGACTCAATTTAAAAAAGGGCTTATCTGCATCTTTGTATCCTCTATCTTTTCTGTAAAAGATAGAGGTTGTTCTGCTACAGATCTACACACTGAGACAATGAAATCTGAATGATGCTGGGGAAGGTGTGTTAAATTCATCCTCTGATCTTGTAGGGAGTGTATTGAAGGCTGAACTCCCTGTAAGAACATCCTAAAAGAAGTAGCTCAGAACTCTACATTGTCAGCAAAACAATAGTGGCAAGCAAGATGTGAGGGCAGATGGTGGAAAGAGTGAAGAGCTGCCTTGGAAGAACACAGCTGACTGGGCTGACCCTGCTCCCTGCAGAATTCTGGGGCTCTCTTCCTCTAAAGGAAGAAAATCTTCTTTCCCATTAGGGAACTATTTTTGTTATTTTGTAATACTTCAAATCTAGACCTTCAAGCTGTTTTCTTACCTAATATACAAGATTTCTATCATAGGGCTGGGGGCATGTCTGGTAGGTGAGTTTATCTGATGTAAAGGATCAAAATAATCAGAAGGAAGTTGAACTGATGAGAGCATGGCTGGGTGCTTCAATTTCAGCATGGACCATCAGCATCTCTCCTGCACTCTGCCCTTATGTACCAAAAGCAGCTGTTTGGCAGATTTCCCATGACATGCCAACCTCTGAAACTGCATCTGACACATGATGCAACCAGGAAGGGTCTGCTGAGCTGTGCTGCAAATGTGTGAGATACACAGCAGTGAGCAGGCAAAATGCAAGGTGAGAACCAATGGCCAAAGTCTCATGGCTCAGCACATAAAACTTCACAAGTGTAAAGGACACTTCATTAATGGCACTTGATACAAGCCACTGCTGCAAGAGTCATACAAAAAACTTGATTCCTAAACTGCCAGCTCAGGTCTCATATCTAACCCTCTTTGTATCCATGCACGGAGATATTGGCAACCTGTCTTAGTTTGGAAAGGACACAACCAGAAGGGAAAAGGAGAATGTACTCTCTCAACAAACACACATAGGTAGCAGGAGTGCCTGCTTGCTGCTCTTGTCACATTTCTGGGCAGAAAAAGTAAAACTCTCTTCAGCCAACAGATAAATTTGACTTCATTCCTCTCTCAAGGAATACAAATTATAGTGTTCAAAGTGTTCTCCTAATGAGTTACTAATCATCTTAACTCTTTCTTTAAAGCTGCTAGCATTATATCACTCCTATTTCCATTCTAAGCTGTTAAAACTGCTTTACTACTTAAAAAGCATTTGAATCAACATGATCATTAAAAGACCATCCTCTCCCAAATTTTAAAGGATTGATAATTTTCACTTTCTCAGGCAGAGATAGGGAGTAACTCTACCTGTATTCGCTCCTTCAGCTTCTGGGAATGCTTCTTCTTTTCATTTATCTTCTGGCTTTTCTCCTCTAGGTCTGCTTCCAGCTTCTTTACCTGCTGCAGCAAAAAGCCTTTCTCAGTCTCTGAGCTCTTCTTTTGCTCTGTTTCTCCTTGTTGACAGTTTGTTTCTATCACAGATTGCTGCATGGCTATTTTCAAAGTCTCTTTTTCCATCTCACAAGGGGCTTGCAGTTTTCTTGTTTTCTGAATATATTCTTCAGTTGTTTTCTGGTTCTCGCTCTTCAGGTTTTCAATCTCATTCATTGCAGTGTGCCTTTTCATACTACATTTTTCATCTAAATTTACTTTTTTATCTAGATTTTCTCCTCTAAATGCTTTACAGTCATTTAGCAGTCCTTCAGACTCCTGATTTAAATGTGAAAGTTTGTTTTCAAAGCCTGCAGTGGTGTCTGCTGCTGTCTGTGCTTGTTTCTCTTCTGTTCTTGACTCCTTCTCTTCTGCTTGTCTTTTACACAATATTAACTCTGCTAAGGCTTCTTCCTTCAATCTCTTGTGGTGTGCTACTGCAATTTCAAGGGCCTGAATATGCTTTCTCAGTAACTGTTCTTCTTCAGCTTTGCTTTTACACTGGAGAATTGTTTCTCTTGTCTCAGCAAGAATGTTCTGAATTTCTTCTTCATGAGCCTCCCTCAAAGCCTGTATACTGTCCTCATGTTCATCATTCTTAGTGTTCAGAGCATATATCACCTATTGAACAAGAAAAACAGAAAAGTAAAGTATCTTGTCAGCAATAACCTTTAATCCAGTACCTCTATTTATCAAGGTGTTAAACACTAAAAGTGAATTACTGCTACAGATTAATATTTTTCTGGTGGTGCTGGCTCTTTGTGTTGTTTAGGGGGTGTTTTCTCACTAGGAACAGAAGGGACAATTATCAACTGAAAAACCTTATAAAAAAGGTGACAAAGTATTTTTTTACCTTTTTGACAGAAATTTCGTTTTTATTTTATTTTTTGTCAGAAATTTCTCTTTTATTCTAGGCAAGTTGTCACTTCACATCGCTAGTTTGATCTCTAATACAAAGAAGGAAGTTGGGTTCCTTCTCTAGCTAACTGACTCCTTATTTGAAGTCCAGTCCATCTGCCCTTCAGTGCAGCAGGAGTACTAAAGGCCACATTGCCTTTAGCATGACCAGTAGTGGCAAATCTGAACAGTGAAACCTGAGCTCCTGACATGCTGTTCATGTGGACCAAAATCACTTATTGATGTAAATGAAAGTATGAAAAGCAGATTAAATTTTCCACTCCTCTCAAAACACCATGGAAGATGCACTTCTGGAATCACATTCCTGACAAGTCAGTTTGGTCAGCATTTCAGGGTAGGTATTGCAGGGTAGGTAACTCCAAGCATCTTTGGACTTAATTCTGAGAAGTGTTCAGGCAACGTTTCAGGGTCTTTTCCCCCCATAATTTCAGTAACAGCTATAAATCTCAAAACTGCTTTTAGCAGATTCAAGCAAATCTCTAATAACGATAAGCAATTTTTCCAAAAAACTGATTTAAACCCTTTAATGCTTTATTTCTTTTATAAAATGCAGAATAAGAATTCTCATGACTGTAAGACCATATTACCCTAAGCAGGCTTCATCTGTTACTATAACATACACCAGCTATCTCTCACAGAAGCTGTTGTACAAGCACTCTACTGCTGCTTCAAAAAGAAAACACTTTTAGAAGCCCACAGTAGCCTGAAAGGAAGAGTAAATGCCCAACTTAAATTCACAGCTACATACTGCATAAATTTACAGCTATAACTGCACAACAAAATAGCTGCCTTGAAAAGACACGTGCTTGTCTTTTCAGACCTCCACTAGGACATGTGGGAGCTAATCCAGTTTCTACTAGATAAAGTTATCTAACTTAAGGAGAACAACACATTATGTAGGAAGGCTTTTGACTTGCTTGGTTGGTTGGTTAGGGTTTTTTAGGGATAAATTACTGCTCTAAAAAAAAATAGGTTTGGAATTTGTATACAAGTTTTGACAGATATTTTCAGTCTGGCCTGAGCCCACAGAAGTTAATGAAAAGATTCTTAGACAATGTTTGAGAAAATCATAGCCTTAAGTAAGTAGATAAATAAATACAAAAACAATGAGACAATTAATTCTTTAATTATGCTAGAGTTGTGGCCCTATAATTTTCAAGCCTTTACCAGGGCAAGTCTCAATTTAGAGTTCAGAAGTGTCTTGACCAGAATAAATGTCACAAGCCTGTAATTGTTATGTAAGTCCAAATTCTGAAGATGTCTTCAGAATTATTGAATTTGCTTATCTATGTCCAACCATTTTTTGTGCTATCTGTATATGAATAACACTTTGCATTTCAGTCAACCATAAATTAAAGCAAATTCACAAATAAATCTTGTGTATAGTCAGCTTCCTCCCTGGCAGTAATGAATTAGGTACAGAAGCCTTTAAAAGTCACAATTGGAAAACACAATCTGAATATATTTCTTGATAAATATTTGACAAAACAGAATAACAGCATCTTATTTCAGAAGAACACCAGACAAGAAGTTATTGTCTACATTTAGATAAGTATATTTTGGGGCCTAAGATTACAAGTCATTAATTCCTCTCAGTTATTTTTAAGCATTTCCCTTTGATATGGAAAGAGTTACAGTATACTGAGGAGATTTCTTCATCTCACTAGCTAAAATCATCTATGAACAGTTCTTATCCATTCAGGAGACAGACATAAAAACTCCAAGAAGATTATTCTTGCCCACATTTTCCACACTGAATGACCAGTAATTAGGTTGGGTAACTCTTCAGTTAACTAGGTCAGATGCTGATGATCACATTTCTGTATTTCATTCCACCACTAAAACGGAAATGAACATCCAACCTTTGTGACTAAAACATTCACTCAATGATAAAGTTATCTAGTAAGTCACCATGGCCTGTCTCATGCTATGTTGTGTTCAGGATTCCTCTAAAATCTGACTTAATCACACAGATTTCCCAAATTCCACTAAGCATTCGACTACCACCAGTACCTTAGGTGAGTTATCTAAAACCATGGAAGAACCTGGCCTCCCTGCCCCATCTATGAATCCTACACTTCTGTTCAATACTGGCTAGAACCACAGTGAAGCATTTTGATTTCCATGCCCTTAAATTTAATCTTCAAGCTTGAGTGCTGAAATTGACTCCTCCATATCTTAACCTTCTTAAAAGATTTAATTTTGAGACGGCTGCTGCTCTCTACTTTATGAAATTTAAACCCTTCCCTTTCACTCCCTACTGAATATAGCTCCTATATTCCTATTCCAGATACCTCATTTTGAAGACTGGAGTTATATGAGATGAATCCGGTGCTTTATGTGCTGAAAGGAAAAATACTGAAAAATTATTTCAGACCTGTACATTGTGAGTGCACACTAATGTGGTATAAATCCCTTAACAGCTGTGTTGATAAACAGCTTTTAAAATGCAGCTCTAAAACTGATCATTTGACAGTACATGCAGAACAGCTTTCAAGTGAAAAGAGCACATCACTGCTCTGGGAGGCACTACCATAATACCAATGGCTTCTGCCTCCTCACAGCTCTCCAAAACCAAACAGACTGGGAAACACTGTACTGAATTTATAGCACCTGGGTGTTGTATGGCAGGTTGGTAAAACAATTATTACACATATACACTTGAATATTAACAGTGCAGTGTGAATCCATCTTATTTGCCCTATTTTATCCTCCAAATGCTGTAAATCTAAATAGCATTTCCTTTCTCATTTTTCTTATGGTGATATAAAATAACAAACAAACAAAACGAAACAAAACAAATTGAAAAAGAAAACTTTCAACTGCACCTTAACAGTGAAGGCAGAGTTAAAGCATTCAAACCAAAAATTAACAGTAGTGTTAAATACTATTCTTAGAGGAACCTGACTGTCATAATGAAAAAAATGGTTCTAGCAGGTTGCTTTTCTAGCTGAATAAGACAATTTGGTATGGTAGGTGGAGTGATGATATTAAGATGAATCTAAGAAAAGCAAAAGATCATAAATATTCTTCCTTCAGGCCCAAGCTACTAGACACAAAACCTCCCTGACAAAAAAAAAAAAAAAAAAAAAAAAAAAAAAAAGAAGAAAAGTTAAAAGCAAAAAAGGAAAAAAAAGAAAAAAAAAACACCAAAAAATCCCAAAAGAATGAGAAGAGGCCCTGGATGAAGGTGTCAAACAGGGTACTCCCAGCATCACTCTACACAAAGCAGGGAAGGAGACAAACTTCTATTTCTAAGGAAGAAGTTTGCTAGAGGCTCACTGATGCCAGGTCACTCCATGCATCACCTCATTTTCACTTTGAATTCATCCTGTCTACTTGCTGAGCAGGGCAGTGTGAGGTACTGATAAACACATCAGCCTTAAATGGTCTCTTTAAAAGCAAAGGACAGAGACATTATCAAAAATAACTTCAGTTATTTAAACAAATGGCTTCTTTATCCCTTAGCCTCCATTGTCACCAACTCCACAGGTTTTCTAGAAAATAAACCCACCTCCCACAATTCATTAATTAACATTCTAATCAGTCTATCATGTTCTAACACTAAAGAATAATGTCTTTTAATTAAGGTACAGGCCTAGGCTATGATTACCTACAATGCTGATCCTATTTTACATCTGTGCTGATTTCATACATAGGTGGTAAATGATAAATGATACTGTTCTAAGGCATGACCTGGGACCTAAAGAATGAAGTCTCAGCTCTCTCCTTGCATTCTTAGTAGTTCCCTGGAAGCACAGGAATAATTCCATGCATCCAAATACTTGCACCACATGTTCATAACATAAACACATATGTAGTGTTGTGTAGAATGAGAGAAGCTTTAAACAAATTGTCACTCCAAACATCTCAAAAAGGTGCATGGCTTGTATCCTACACCAGAATGAATCCTAACTACGATAATAAAAAAGGATTTTGCTCCAGAAGGTTTCCTTTTATTTCAGGGTGAATCTCTAGCCTTTCATCCATGATAATAAAGCCCTTGAGACCCTGGAAGAGTCTCCTTGTGCTGCAGAACCCTGGAAGAGGTGGTGCAGCACAAGGGCAGCCAATGGCTCTGTATGAAATCCACCTGTGTTTACAAGATCTGATGTCTCTGGGGCAGAAGCTCATGGTGCAATGTCTCACCCTCCTGGAACTGTCTCAGGCTTGCCTTATCTAGAGATTCACAGTAAAAGAGGGCAAGTTGATCTTACATTCTTCAAATTTGAATATATCATCCATTTTCCTACACATACCATGTGTTACAATCAGTCCAAAAATACAATGAAATACTAAAATGTATCAAGAAAGCATAAGCATAAAATGTCTACAGGTTTCCAATATATTTTGGCACACTTTTGACTCTTTCTGCTATCCCCTTTGTTTCCTCCTCCCTTTAGTTTAGTTTATTTGGTCCCATCTTTTACCTTTTTTTTTTTTTTTTCTGCTTGGTGTAGTGCAATACTGAACATAGAAAATGGTACTTTAGTGGTTTATGTATTGCACCTAATCTCTCAAGTGTGATCTAACACAAAATGAGCTCTGGCCTAAATTTTACTAAAGAGGCATCCAGTTTTCCCTCATTTGTATTTTACAGCTTCTAATAAGCCACAAGAACAACTGCCAGGCAATTTAAGAATTAGGAAGGTAAAACTATATTGGAAGAATATTTCCACAAGCAGAGCAGGTGCTAAAAAAAGACATTAATAATTTCAGCACAGAAAAAAATATGCTGTAGAACCACAAAAGTTAATTGGGAGTCCAGGAAGAGTCTTGACTGCAGTAACTGTCATAAGATTAATCTGTGTTGTATAAACCCCAGAAATGTCTCCAGAATGACTGAATTTGTTTGCCTATGTCTAACCACTCTGTCAGATGTATAATGTGCAAGAAGTAGAGGATCAGTCTGACAAATTTATGTCCTCTGTCCATTGTTGTCACTGTAAATTAGGTGGATTTTTAATACACAACTGAAGTAATCAATTCTGTATCAATTCAAGAATTAAAAAAAGACCTTATTTGCATGAAATTCACTGATAATTTAGCACTGGTTTTTGTTACATGTCAAGCTCTTCTAGGATTTAAACCTATCTAAAACTCATAGAAGTTTGATCTCAATTATGCTTCAAAAATATGAGCTAATGCATTTCATCAAACAGATTTAAACACAGTGCTGATAGAATTCATTTGTCAGACTAACACTGTATTTTGTGAAATGTTTCATTCCATCCCAGACTTTTAAAGAACTTCAAAGAGTCTAAATTGCAGACACCTGTTCAGTGCTTTCAAGAGTTTTGTTTGGCTGTTTTTTTTTAATTATTCTAGACATTTACCTGAAATTTTATGCCTCCAAAATACCTTCTGATTTGCCAATTACAATAAAGCAACATTGTTCAATTTTACAGTAAGTACAGTACTCAAAGAGAGTTGTCAACTAAGCTCTCACTTGATTCCCATTTTTCAAAGTATTTACTTTAAATATAGTATGATTTGAAAGTCTTGCAAATGTAAGTTGCAGAACTGTTGATTTAATTACAGCTCGAAGTGGAAGAGTTTTTCCCAAACAAATACATGGTTTTGTAGAAAAAAATATTATAATTCATTTAAAACACAATATTTATTGCAAGTTTTTGCCCTTTATGTAGATCTATGAGAAGCATAGATAAAATGAGTCCTGTTTCTTCCTAATCCAAACTAAAGCATTATACAGATTGGACCAAATTCTTACTCTCCTGTAGTTTGCATTCTCAGAGAGGATTTTTTAAAATTTAAAAGATTTCTTTACACATTCTAGATACTTTGCTAGTTAAGAAAAAAAACCATCAGAACCCTCAGGTACCTATGAATTTATAATACCAGTTTTTGCTGTTACAGGCACCAAAATTTAAATTCTTGCTGCTGTAAGCAAATTCAACTAAAAGATCACAGAGATTCAAGAAGTGATTGTAAAATGTATTGAATAAAAATCCAGTTACAGCAAGGAAGTATTAAAATACTCTGCCAGTCTGGAAAATCTCACAGATCAATGAAGGCAATGAAACTTTTGACAAGAACACCAGATGCATGTCATATTCCTGTAACTCTCTGGGCACAATCAGAATCAGGCTATTGTCCCAGACAGACCTCAGCATAGTGTTTTTTAAAAGATATTTTTCTTTCAGTTTCTGTCCTCATTTTCAAAGCAGCATCATTAGACCCCAAGTCAAAATAGTGTTATGAAGGGCTACATAATAACACACATCATAATACTACACCATCACTGATGTACCAGGACATTTTTACACAAACATCTGTAACAGTAAAATGGAGATAGATTGAATACAGCCATTACATTCCCATTTCAGGAAGATACTCTTATTAAGCATATGCTGGACACATTCTGGGATTGCACCAATGATCATAAAACCAAGAAAGCTTAACCAACCTTTTTCATCAGAAAAAGTGGAAGCAGTCTGCAAAGAGTGTAGCAGCAATGCTTTTTTGCATTGGTAAGTCCTGTAGTCTACAGAAAATTCATTATTTTTATTAAATACTAAGGCATATCAGTATCTTAGTAAAAATATTTCAACATTGTAAAATATGTAAAAGTATTAGCTATAGTTCTTAACAGCCTTGTTGTTAAATTCTAGTAGTTCTCTCTTGCTGAATGAAAAAAAGTAAAATAATCAACTGCATGCTCATATTTACATTTAAAGGCAGCACTTCTATAACCCTCTAAGAGAGTTATATAGTTTCAACCAGTCAGTGCTACAGCTACTGTGCTGTAGCTTCCAAAGATAATTAAAACAAAAGACTTTGCTGGTAGTAACCTGTTATAAGTTAAAACTGTGTTTAAGTGCCTAAAAACCAAGTCAGACAAAGTTCTGAATGACAACCACATTAAAAAAATATCATCTTCCTTCAGAAGATTTTCACCCAGTTCATTAACTTAAGGGAAAAAATCCCTATTTGAAAGCAGTCAGTTTGTAGTTTCTTTTTGAAATAAAGGTAATATTTCCTCAGTAACAGAGTTGTGTCTGTTCTGCTGTCTCCAAGCTTTGAAAGACAAATGAATACACATGAAGTAAAATGCCAAGTTTGAGCCAGCACAGAGAAGTTTGAGTGATTGTGCCCACTGGGGGTTTGGATAAATTAACTCAGACTTGGTACTGCTCTAAATACATTCACAGATTTCCTTCCAGCTTTAAGCACAAGCCAAAAAAAAAAAAAAAAACATCCAAAACTCATATGTCTATCAGCTTCTACTTAAAAACACAGGTTAAGTAGTTTTCAGAACCAGACTAAAGACAATCTGGTAAAACAGTGAGACACTTAACATGTTTAAAATATGATTGTAGAGGTGGCAACAGAGGGAGTTCTACCTCAGTGTTACAGCTGTTTTAATAAAACATAGAAAATCTTTTAACTAATGAGGATGTGATTGCTGAGGGGGTGGGGCAAGAAGAACATGATACTTTATGGAAAAAAAGGTATTTTATATACAATATTCAACGGTGGAGTGTTCAATAGCCCAAAATACACAGCTCAAAATATTTACATGAGAATGTCTTCAACTGACTTGGCACTGACTTCTAATTTGGGTATAATTGTCACAATTGTATCACATTGCATGTACAGGGTGGTTAAAAGAAATATTAGGAGAGAGGCACTATTATAGTGTCACTGAAAAAGGGACTTTTAAATATTACCATAAAAAAAAAAGACAGAACATGAAAAAGAAAAAGCTATAAGCTTGCAACTTTCCTTTGTGCAATTAATGTATCATTAGATATTTTATTCCCTATTGTCTGTAATTTGCATATTAATAATATCCAAAACATGTTGTATAAAAACATTAACCAGTATTCATTGATAAAGAGACTTGAATTCATTATGTACTCTCCATTATAAAGAGAAAAAGTCAAGGGGGAAAAGTCAAGGAGGAAGACAAAACTTGGAGGGGAAGATATGAGGGACATGGCATGGATACTTAAAAAAAAAAACAAACTCTTGAGTTGTCAGTTAATAAGACCATCAGATTTTCTGCAAACTTGATATAATTAATGCCAAATTTCTAAGGTATGGAAGTAATTCCATACATAGATGTCATTCTTATCCCTTGAATTAATTTAAACAATTTCTAGCTATCCAAATAAGATACTAGGTTTTTCCTAATGGAAGTATGGGTTTAATACTGCTTTTGACTAGCTGATCAACACAATTTTATTTCATTGCACATGCATTTAATAATACAGTTCCTTTTTGGGGAGGAACTTTCTGTAAGGAGAAACATAGTAATGACAAGTTAAGAAACCAGCCTGCACATTCTTATCAGCTCATAAGCAAAAATAATAGTAGCTTTGGCAGCAAATTGTACAAAAAATTAATGAAAACAAATACATCAGAGAGTACTTAGGAATAGGGATGGCTGATTTCATTGGTCTTCTTGGCACATAATTTAAGCAGTTTTATAAATAGATTCTCTCTATTTGTCTACATGGAAATAATTTTTTATATTACTTGCCCAAAGGAAAAATACTGTTACTCCAAAAGCATGATCCTAGTTTTTATTCTATTCTATTTTCCTTCATTTTTGTAGAATATTGAATACATCCCAGGAGAGTTGAGATCAAAAAGCCTCAAGCACACAGGAGAGCTCTGGTAGCATAATAACTAACTGCACAGCAGCTGAACCTCTGCAAGCACTGGTTACTGAGAACAGCAAACAAGGTCAGTAAACTTAAACTATGTGAAAAAGGCCACATTTTTCAATAGGAATATGAGTAGACCACAGAAGTGGGTAGCTCTTTTAGAGTTACCCAGCTCTTAGGTGCTTCCAGAATAAACCATTAAAATTTGATCATATTTCACGTCTGAAACCAAGAAATGTTTGATAGCTTTATGGCAAATAAAGCAGGAAAGGTTAAAAGATCTAATATATAGCTCTGCTACAAGACACTGCAGTGGTGTACACAGTTTATGCCCTCACACACGTGCCAGGTCACTTGTTAATTCTTCAGTAAATTTCTACCCACAAGAGTGAAGCCAACAGAACTAAATATGAGCATATTAGTGCAGCAGTCAGCCATCCCTCCCTTAATCAATGAAGGAAAGAGGGTTTTGCTTTTCTAGCTGATTTTCCACTGAAGCTTATTAAATAATGGTCATATTTTCTACCTTGCTGACTGAGCTGAGGGGCTGAACCTCCTAGTGACTGCTGGTGAAAGGCAGTCAGAACATGTAACACTTTGAACTGCTCCACACAGAGTCATTAAGGAACATCTGCCTACGTTGCTGCTTCTGGAAGAGGAACACACTTGCTTCCCTTTGACATTTCTTTCCCCTAAAGGGAAAAAAGGGTTTGCAAGCGTATTTTACCAGCAATTAACTTTTCCTTGCATCAGCACTCTCTTCCTCTGTTACAACTCACAGTATCCATACATACACAAACTTTTTGCCAGGCTACTTGACTTTATTTTTTAGTAACAATCTACTTGACCAGTAATACTGCAATTTAAAATGTGTTTCTTACAACAAGGCTCCCAGATTTGCAATGGACAGTCAGATGAACCCTGAGGGAAAAAAAGTACTTGAGAATAATTGTTTTCTCTTGTTAAAAAATACCCCTCCATTGGTATCCAGGAATTTGTTTCTAAGAAGGAAACAGAACTATTTTGTGGCTTAGGTAGCTCTCTGATCACCAGGTAATGTCACCTTTCTAGGTATTGATATTGGGCTTGGTTTCAGAACTGCAGTCCAGAACAGGAGGTTTGGTTTGAGCAGAGGTTTGCAAAGGAGCCTGAATAGCATGGATATCTGCAGTGTAGCTAGTTCCTGTCAGCCCTGTCCAAACTGCCTCTGTTAATGAAAGCTGATCCTCAACACTCTTCTGCAAGAGCTCATTTGAATTTCTCATCCTATTTCAATTAAAAAGGACGATGCTGAGAAACCATAAGCACATGAAAATCCCATAATAGCCAGTAGATGTTACAAATCCATAACTTGAGCCAGCAGGGAGTGACACCCCAAGTCTTACAAAAGTCACCATGCATCTTAAACTCCACATCATTGCTAACCAGAAGTACAATGAACTGGAAAGCCTGAAACAGCATGCCATGAGTCCAATGGCTGACAGAGCACTTTGAACATCACTATTGGTATTACTTAATAACTACTACAAAGCCATGCATTCTGCTACAATCAAATACAATGTATATACACCCATTTCAAGAGCAGGGAGCTACAAAAAACGTGGTCTGTGGCTCAAAGCAAGCAAAATATTGCTAAAGGTTTGTATTTTTTGTGGCTACAGCCAAAAATGTGCAGTACAAAAAAAATGCATGACTGAAGTGATGACAACTTGCTATATTCTACCTCTACAAAACCAGAAATAGCAGAGCAGTAGAATGGGAGCAGCTCTGACTCTCTGCCCAAATTACCTGTTGGGATTCCCTGGATCCCTGTGTTCCCCTAACCAACACTTTAAGGCATAATCAGCACTACAGGCAAGGACATAAACTCATCACCTCACCCAGTTTGGTTCCTGTTGACACCTTTATGTACTTTGCCTTTGAGAGTATGAGGAGGTCCCTAGTAACTATGTAACAAAGAGAAAGGAAGTCAAGATATAGATCTTATGCCTAATTTACATATTTTGCATTCATCTCACCTGGCACAACACTGAGTAGATGAATAATGAGATCATTATCTCCTCATCAGTGAAAATCTACAGTCACTGAGACAGGAAGTTGCAGCTGTGCAGCAACACACAGCAGTATTGCATATGGGTTGGAAACAAAAAGGAAAGCACTATGGGTCATTTTAATTTAGAAGGGATTTTATTATAATCATTCAGACTGTAATATAACCAAGAAAACAGTGCTTTAAATGGGAACTCTCAAAATTCCTAGGCCAAAAATTGCTATAACAAATTTCCCATATAGCCACTTTTCAGTTGATCTGGTGTCAAATTTTGCTTCTTACATGCCCACTGTTGGTACTGCATTAGTCTACACAGAATTCAGAAGGGAAAGCATGTAATTTAAATTCCAGTTGTGTCATGAATTCTCTGTAAGTGTAGCGTTATTGCAGAGAACATTGCTTCTTAAAAGCCACATTCCAAACCAGAATTATTTGCTTTCCAGAAGTATTTTTTGAGCTTCAGGTATAAATTATCTTTATTTCAGATAACTAAAAAGCATCCAGAGGGGAAATTCTATCAAAACTAAAGAAATCAACCCCTACACACTTTAAAAGTAGAAATTTAACAAAAGACATCTGAAAAAATTACTGCAATAAAATTATGCAATGTGTGGGCAAAAGTAAGGATTATATTGTGCACAAATTCTATTAAAACATACAATCAAAGAATCTGTTAAGTAAGTATTGGTATAGCACAGAAGGTATCATATAGGAAGTATATGTCATTAGAGGTAGCTCTTGTTTATGCATCGATGCACATGATGTACATTATCCTGTACAGTTATCATGAGAATGATAGCACTGTAACTAGTAAGCCATTCTAACCTGAGCATCTAAATGACTTATTCTTTTACCTGTATTTTCAACGTTTTTTTTTATTGCTAATAAGTTTCTATCAATTGCAGCGAGGTTACAGACCATGTAAAAGCTGCATTAGTAAACAAGGGTAGTAAATAGGTTTTCCTCACTGACAAAGACGCAGCATAAGAATAGGTTAATAGATAACTGCCATTTCCTACATACTTTCTCTTACTTCTTATCACGGTGTGGAAAATATCGAATAGTTCAGTATCGACTATAAGTTTTAAGTACAATAAACGACGTATATTAGTCCTGTCTCTTCTCCAACTCCTTTAACAAACGTCATTTAAAGTAGCTCTTTTTACGCACATCAGGAACAATTAGCCGCGAGTCAGAGTACCATTGTACTTTAGCACCACGCGTTGGCTGCAGCTTTGCAACAATATTACTTGAGAACATAGAAAAGTCAAATTACTTGCAGTCTTCGTAATTCTAGAAGCAAAGCGGATACTGTCAATCCGTCTCAACAGCTCCCAGACAAGCCCCGCGTTTTCGCGGAGCTGGAGCTCTTCCCGTTTTGGTCGCACTAATTAGAGCAGCTCAGTGAGAGGCGTCCATGGGCTGCCACAAAGGCAACCCCTAAGGATGGGCTGCAGCCCCCCGGGGAACTGTGCGCAGGGAAGTTTGTGCACAGCGATGCTCTGGCAACAGCCTAAGAAGAGAGGAGCCGCTTCCCTTCCCTCCTCTCACACAGGGGGACCAGAGGAGACAGTTCCCTGACACCCCCGGCCAGGGCAGCCTAACCTCCCTGGAAAAACTGCAACAGCGAGACCTACCTTAGTGAGCTGGGCAATCTTCTTGCACATTTTCACGTGCATTTCCCGATTGCATTCCTCTGCCGAGCTGCTGCGAGCGGCTTTAGATCCATTGCAAGTCCCGGGCTGATGAATGTTGTTTATGCCAGAGGCCATTAGGCTTGAATTTTAATCACGCCTGTGTGCGTGCGCTGCGGGGAGCGCGATCCCGGCCCCGCTGCTGGCCCCCCGCCCACAGCGCACCCACCGCCCCCGGCGCTGCAGGAACTCCAGCCCCGAGCAGGGCACGCTCCGGCCCCGCCGCTCCCCCTGCTCTGCAGATGTCCCAGTCCTTCAGCAGAACACCCAGGCGAGCGAGCCGACAACAGCATGTGCAAGCGTCCTGATTGGGATATTTTTTTCCCTCCCCTTCTCTTCAAATGGTTGAGCTTCCGCCAGGAGAAGACGCCAGCGGCTGGGTGCTACAAATTCCCCGCTGGAGACGCTGAGCCAGCCTAGAGACAGGAGCGCAGACACTGCTGGGGATCTGCTGTAGGAGAGATTGCCTGAAGATCAGATCATGCTGCCTTGTTAAGTGTCAAAGGACTGAAGCGGTCATCTGAGAAGAGAGTGTTGGCACATTTCACAAGCTCTGTTATTTTGGCAATCCTCTCTAAACCAGGATGAGCCCAGAGGTGATGAAGAAAACCTTTGCTTAGCTTTTGCTGCTGTGCTGAAAGCAGAATGGGAGCCAAGGGGCCCATGAGCACAGCAGAGCCCAGGAGCTGTGTCCTACCTTATCCAAGGAGATTCCGTTCCCTTTGCTTATACTAAATGCTCTAGAAAGGTGCCTGAAGAAAACTGACAGTATTACAGGTCTTTCTTTCTTTCTTCCTTTTTTTTATTGTGCATTATATCAAAGAGATCAGGTTTGGACATGTAAAATAAATAAAGGGACAGAAAAGGCAGAAAAATACACACAAGAAAGGCAAGCTATTAAGATAATGGGATTTTTAAAGAGAATGCTTCAGTGAAGTGTTATACAAGAAGAAAACTGTTGGTGAACATGTTTAAACAAGTCTAGAAGAGAAGAAGTAGGAGAAGGAGAGTGGAGTAAGAGAGGTAGTAAAGAGGAAAAGGGAGAAAGAACAGATGAGGGAAACCAAGACCCCTCTGATGTGTCACTGCAGGCAGTGCAAGAGACCCCATGGAAATGCCAAGGGCTCCACCTCAGGCCCTACTCACTTGCAGCCACCCAGAGGGGTCAGGAGGCTGTTTCTGCCCTGCTGCCCCTACCTGAAAAGGCAGGCAGCTTTCCAGTCTCAGCTCCTGGCAGTTCTTACCATCCTTCTTGGGTGAGAAGCTTGCACTTTGCTAGTGGTGTGTTTAAAAAAAGAGCTTCCTGAGGACTATCAGAATTGAGGAGGAAGATTATCAGGTGTCAGTTAATGGTAGGGCAGAAGAGGAACAGAAAAAACTTGGTGAGGGCAAAAGAGACAAAGAACTGTTAAGAATAACACTCCTAAATGGAAAAGATCAGGGCAGAAGAATACCTACAAGGCAGTGGGGAGAAGGAACACTGTAAAGATGTAAGAAGATAAGAACTTGGGACAGGGAAACCAAACCCTTGATTGCCAGGAGAAAAGGAGAGACTCTAAATCTCCAGAGGCTGAAAGTCTGCACTCCAGGAATGAGAGGAAATGAAGACTGAGAAATGCAATGTATAAATGAAAATGATCACAGTTGCTGAGACATGCTAAGCAGAGAAATGATGATTAGCCCAGAAAGAACATGAATAAGAAAAGGTGAGAAAGAGATCCTTGCACAAAGGAATGCCAAACAGTTTCTTTGTTCACTGGCACTAGTGTCCAAGATGTTGCTGGAACTTTTTCTGTGACTAGGACATAGGGACATGCCACTGCTAATTGTCTGATATCTGCTAAGACATGTACTCACACATAAGTTTAACTCAGTTAATATTTTGTAGTACCTTATCTATCTGGTCATCAATTTCAGAAAAAGCCTAGGAATTTAATTATATGTAAGATTTTGATTAAATTAACAAGCTTATTAGGAGAATCAAGAGAAGAGCAAGGGCTAGAGCAAAGTCCTAACACATTGTTTCCTCAGAAAAAAATAGAACAAACTAAGTGAAAATAGAAAGCATATTAAGAAAATTGCAATAGGTTTTACAAGTACTGACAAGAAGTTGCCTTTGTTATCACACAGGTGGACAGCAACATTTATGGTTGTTCTATTAAACACTGGACCTGAATGCTGGGGTGGATAGAGACTTGAGACACCTGTATGGGCATAGCAGAACAGAGAAGAACAGACCTTCAGATACATTGGAAAAGGAATAAACTACTGAGATATCTTCAAGCAGGCTGTTTATGAATTTTGGGGCAGTAGAAAGAAAGAACTTGAGACTTTGGTACAAGATGGTGTTTTAGCAGAACACAATTTGTCACTGGTGAAGTATTCTCAGTCCAGACTTCTCAGACAATACTTCAAACCCTGGAAAAGTTTAAGTCAGATCTCATGCACCAGAAAATGCCACAACAGAAAATAAATTCACAGATGACTCAGGTCCATTAGTTTCATTACTCAAAAAACCCAACTTAGTATCAAGAACAGAATTTCAGCAGATAATGCCAAAATGTTCCAATGAGCATTTAGCTTTTTTTTCCCTTGTAACTGATCTAGGAATCATCTATGAGATGAATGTCATAAGATGACAAAACAAGGATGTCACAAAGCCTAATCTAAATGTGTACGACACAAATATAGATTTTGTGAGAATCACATGGAACACAAGTAAATTACAGAATGTGTCTGAACTTGGGGCAGTAGATGACAAAAACATTTTAAAATAAAAAACAAAAAATCTAACAGAAAATGCTTCTGCTTGAATTATTATTGCTGCATTAATTTTGGTAAAAAAAATTGTGAGAGAAGGTGGTCATGTCACTACAGTTTTTATACGTCTTTGATTAACTGCACACAGGTTTGTAGCTTTGCTGTTCAGATATATGAACTAATCTCCTTTCCATAAAAAAACCAAAAACATACATGAGCAAAAGACTATAAGCCTTCCATTTTTACCTCCTGCTTGTTGAACACTCAGACCACATAACTTCTGCAATCTCCTGACTAGCTACTAGTTACTATTAAAAGAGCCATACCCTGAAATTCCAAGACATTAAAAACCCATATTTCTGTTGCAAATGTTTAATACAGAAGTTTGCACCTTTGTTTAACACATTGCAGACAGCTTTCCTAAAACACAATCAATACAGCCCATTCTTTCACTCTTTCTCTGAACACCAGTGCTCAGTGAGATTTTTTTTTAAATATACAACAGCAAAGTTACACTGATTCCCTGGATTACATTCTACTGCTGTTTTGCAGTCCAACAAAGTTTGCCTCTGAACATGGTAGAACAAGCTTTAGTCATTAAGTGTCATGTTATGTCAAGGCTGGCAGCAGGGGATCCTGGGCACCCTGAGATAGTGGTGGCATCCCTGCCCACAGCAGCACTGGGGTGGCAGCAGGAATTAGATGATCTTCAAGGTCCCTGCCAACCCAAACCTTCCTGTGATTCCATGTTTCAAATGAAAAAGCTATAGTACTAAAACTGACATAAAATCTCTCAACTTAGTGTGTAAGTAAAGGAAGATACAGCCCCGAGATTCTAATTCAATTCCTAAATCCCTATCCTCATTTTTGATCTCCACTTACATTCACTTTGGTCCTACAGTAGCTTTGTGATCCCAGAACAGAGAATCCAGGAACCATTTTCTCTTTTTTTGACAAGAGGAAAAAAAGGGAAATAAGGATAAAAATAACAGTCAGAAGACTCATAAAAGTTATGCTGTTCACCTAATTCACTAATCCATTTCCAATAAAACTTGTTTTGGGATTAAGTACAAGAAAAATAACAAATATAAAGTGTTGCCACTGATACATCTTGGGTAATTACCCATATTATACATAATTACATATAAAAATATTATATATAACTACTTTATATTTTTCATTTCTCCCCACCTCATAAAACAGACAGGATTCCAAACACAGCAGAAGAAATCCTCTTTGACTGAAAACATTAACCATTCAAAAATGTATATACAATTTTATAGCTGACTTACATATATACAAGTTTTGGAGCAATGTGGTGGATATAAGCTCAGACTCTGTTGAATAATGATGACTTAATTATGGATGAAACATTATTATGTTTATGTTTTAAATATGGGAACTGGAACCAACTAGACACATCAGATATAAAAGCCCTTGGATACCTAGCAGGATAGCATCAACTTCCATTTTTTGCTATTTCCATTTTTTATCCAATGACCTACATTTAATATTACCACAAAGTAATTGGCATGCAGCAAGTTTGGCTTACCCTGTGGCACTGTATTTGCTCACATAACAGGACCAACAAAGGAAAGAGAAAGGATCTAGAACAGTGAGTTATGAGAATTAGATCATGGCAGATAAGGTCACTATTTCAAAGGATAAGGAAAAAAGCTGGAATTAATAGAGTGCATTACCCTCTAGGGCTCAGAGCACCATTCAAGGTTCAGAATTTCATCATTCTTTTCAGGATAGAACTGTGGAATCCCACTGGCTATGACCTTTGGGGCTTCATTACATCCTTGCCCTCCTGGTCAGTCATTATACCCACCCCTCAGGGAGCAGCTGGTCCCCAGTGAGCCCCCACAGTCAGCTCAGCAAGGAACTGAAGGTGCAGAGCAGAGCTGGAATGGATTCCTGGGCCCACAGGCAAAGGCTGTGGCTCCAGGCCTCACGTGAGGCAGGTTGGGACTCATTAAAGCTGATCAGTGCAGTCAAGGCTGCATTAAAGTAAGCTTTAGTAAAAATTATGGTGGCAACATTTCTATCTGTTGAACAAGGTATCTGTACCACAGAAACATGACCAGCATTTGTGATCCTGCTTCAGCATGCTATTTACCTACATATGAAATATCTGTTGTACTAAGAATTTTCTATTTCTACCTGTAAATGCAAAGCCTAGCAGAAATATTTAAAGCAGCCTGTACAAAATAAATCTCACATCCTAGATGAAATCCATGGTAAGGGACTATGAGATATTCTCCAGGGAAGGTCTTCTGTAGACCTGAGATGCAGGTAGGCACAACTGGGATGGTAAACATGTGAATAAAAAATAATTCAGTTTGCACTATTATTTCACTTATAATAACTGTCCTGTGTTTTTAATGCCACAAGAATCACAAAGGTTTGTCTGCTCATCTTCCTCTTTGCATCTTGTGCACAGAGAGGAGTTCCATTGCAGAAAAAAAGCTATATGAAGGTAATTATCTAGTAAAAATACATTAAACAGAAAGATTGTTACACATTGTATTTTCCCACAAAATGTAATCGTAAAAAAAGTTCAAGTCATTGATGATTTGCAGTTGATTATAGTGGTTTTGTAGAGTGATTATTTCTCCAACATAAAATGAAAACTTTTAGAAAAATGTTAACATGTAAGATTCTATGTTACTATTGTATTTGTATATATAGAATCAATTTCCTACTCTCTAGGAGCAGAAGGTGATTAGGCCTGATCTGTATATTTTAGAAGTTAATAAAAAATATAAAACTCACTTTTAAAATGGAGGTATCTTTTTTAAACATACACAAATGTATGGTAGAATAATATGTCAGGGGGAAAAAACCCTCAGCCACATATTTAAATTATTTTAGAATTTATTTAAGTCTATAAAAGAAGATACTTTGCCTCCAGCTGCTGCCCTCCATTCTTCACATACAGCTCATATATATCCCATAATCCTTGACGCCATTGTAAGGAGAAAATAATTCCAATTATTTGGTTGATTAAAATCTGCCTCTTAAGTAAAACACTAGGAAGATTCAGATCTAGAACAAGACTGACCCCTAGTGTTTTTCTTTTTTCTTTTTTCTCTTTTCTCTTTTCTCTTTATTTCTTTTTTTTCCTTACACAAAAATGACCCTTCTTCAAGCCAGGTCCTGCCTGTTTGACCTATTTGATGGTTTGTCACCTGTCATTTCAGGGTTTGTCACCTGTTCTTACTAAATAGCTGTCATCCCTTGAGGTCCATTAGGCACTTTTTTTTTCTTAAAGCCCAAACATATATGGACATCAAACACTGTAAGTTGCTGCTGTCCACGGCTCGTGTTCACTTCTTTGCATGTTGTGTGTAACTCTGTAATTGACAGATGCTCAGAATGCTTCCCCTCAGCTAATGACCCTCGGCCTTGGTTCGTTAATTGTGTCATTAAATGCTCACCGCACGTTCCGTAACAGTAACGCAGCTCCGGGCTTTGAGCTGAGTTATTTTTCCTGCTTTTAATGAGACACTGAGATAATGAGGCTTATTACTCTTCTCAAGTTAAAGGATTTCTGGGAAAGCATTAGGTTCACAACAAACGCTTGCAAACTTGGGGGGAATTTCCACTAGAAAGGGATTCAGCGTGGAAGGAGCACAAATGGGTATTGCCTCCGTGTGTCAATGAGCTTCCATCGCTTACACAGCGGCTGAGCTCTCTCAGGTCGCCGCCGCACATGCTTCAGTTTACGGAACCCGTCTGTAATTACTTTCCCTGGTGCTCACGTCCGGAGAGGACTCTGGAGAGCGGCTCCGGGCGGGTTTAAATCTTTTAGCGAACGTAATTCTGGAGGCCCTCAGCAGCAGGCGGGCTGGTACCGGGAATGGGCTTTGGAACAGCCGCAGGGCCACCGCAGCCCCGCACGGCCCCAGCCCATCCCTCTCCCTCCCAGCCCGCCCTGAAGGGCTCGGAGCACAAACCCCATGAGGAGCAGCTGCGGGATTTGGGGATGTAAAGCCTGGAGGAGGTTCAGGGGGACCTTATCACTCAACTACCTGAAAGGAGGCTATAGCCAGATGGGGTCGGCATTTGCTCACAGGCAACCCGACGCAGGACCAGGGGAACATAGTGCGCCACCTTAAGGCTGGCGTTAGGACGAATTTCTTCACAGAAAAGGCGATTAGACAGGGTGAGTCTCCACAGAAAGGTGAGTGGGCCGTCCAGGGAGATGGCAAAGTCACCATCCCTAGAAGTCTTCAAGAAATGACTGGACGTGGCACTCAGTGCCATGGTCCAGTTGACACGGCAGTGTTCGCCCACAGCTGAATACACCTCAAAGCTCTACCCCCACCCGTTCCGTTCTATGATTGTGCAGAAATGGCGACGCTCCGCGAGCGTTCCCGGCCAACGGCCGCCATTGGCCGCCCGCCATCGCCCGCCCCGGCCCGGCCCCCGCCCCGCCTCCAGCGCGCGGGCACAGGCGCGCGCCCGCCCGGCCTTCTCGCGAGATCGGGAGCGGCTCCCGCGCCCGGTTTGAAGCTGCGCGCGCGGACGCCGCGGCCGTTGCTGGCGCGCGCGGGGCTGTGAGGGGTCGGTGCCGCAGCCGCTCCTCCGCCATGGGAGCCAGAAAGAAGCTGCTGCAGGTCCAGGAGGCCTTTCAGCTGGCCCAGAAGCCTCACCAGAACCACGCGAAGCTCGTGGTGGCTCTGAAGAGCACTTATGCTCAGGTACGGCTGCCCTCGGGCGGCCCGGCGCGGCGGGAGCTGAGGGCCCCAGCGGCTGCTCCCCTGGTCCCCCGGGGGCAGGGGCCGCCCCCGCAGTGTTCCCCTAAAACGAGCACCAGTGTGCCTAAGGACAGCCCGCGACTTAAAAACAAGCAAACAAACAAAAAGAACCCCCCAACCCTCTCTCAAAAACGCCACCCAAATGCCGCAAAGCCGGGCTGCTGAACTGTTCTGCCCAGTTGTCTCCTGAGAGCTGCACGCGGGTGCTGGTGATGCCGGGGAAGGTGTGAGGGTGTTGGGATGCCCGAGGTGTGGCTGTGACACAGGATATAATGCACGGGGTGTGATTGATGTCCTGGAATCTGTCGGCCGGGTGGAACCCCCGATTGCAATGTACCTGCTGTGTAATTAACTTATAGCAAAATACTCACTGAGAGGGGCACGATAGCGGGTGTGCCCCGACCGCTGGCTGTAGCCCTTTAAAAATTTAAATTCAATTGGAAGCTGTCAATTGTAAGCCCACTTACTTTATTTTTCTGTGGTACAGCTTTGAAAGATGAACCGGATAGTTATCTTTTGTTGTGGTTTGATTTTTTTTTTTCCCAGTTGGATGATAAAGAAAGCTTTAATGAAAAATTCATTCACTTCCTCAAGTATGCTATGATAATCTACAGGCGGGAACCAGCAGTGGAGCGAGTGATCAATTTTGCAGCTGCATTTGTTACTTCATTCTATGAGATGGAGAAAGAAGATGGTAGTGAGGAGGGAGAAGAAGATAATTTACTTCTGAATTATGTGTTTACATTTCTGCTTGAGGTACAGTTAACATTTATTCTTAAATGCCTAACGTTTCTAACATAGAAAATGGAAACTTTTTGCAGTGGGAAAAACTTGCTGCTATCTGACAAAACTTAAAAATTAGAACTTAAAAAGTGAAAGCAAAACAAAGCTAGTGCTTGACACGTAACACCATCCCCATTCCCCCAACACAAAAAGATCCACCACATCACACACAATAATCCAACAACTGGATTTCAAAATTTGAGCCTTTGAGAAAAATGAAAGTTCTCCTATATGGCTATCAGGTATATGTATAAGCATGAAAGTGTGGGAGTGCTGTGGAAATTAATTTATACCCTTCCTTTGATAACAAAAATATTAGAAGATCTTCTATACAACTGTGGTTGGCACGTGTATTATTTCTTTCTGCTTGCTGCAAGTGTTACATAGAAACAGAAACAGTTCCAACAGCATGAACACAGATAGAATTACATTTTCCTAAACTATTGATTTTCCATGGTAAGATTATGGATCAGGATAACTAACCATAATTGCTAATGTGTTTTTTTCCTTCTAATGTTTTGTGGAGGCAGAGCAGTAAGCTGGCTAATGCACTGCAGGCTGCATGCAGTGGTCAGCGTGCTGCTTCCTTTGGGAAGGCACTGCTGATTTTCCAGTCACTGGTCCAGGCAATGGGCTGTAATTCTGTAATTGCTTTTCAGTTCTGTGACTTTTTGAGATGAAAAGTCAAATTAAATTGGAAAAGCTTTTGAAACATAGAAGTGCATATTTAATTTATTGTGTAGAATATTAGGCAGTTAGATGTGCGTATTAATAGCCTTATGATGGAAATGAGAAAAATGTGATTATAAAAATACCTTTTTTTTCTTTCCCCAAGTCTCACGATGCCAACAGCCATGCAGTGAGGTTTCGAACCTGTCAGCTTGTTAATAAGATTTTGGGAAATATGCCAGAGAATGCTGAGATTGATGATGACTTATTTGATAAAATTAATGGAGCTATGCTGATTAGACTTAAAGATAAATTTCCAAGTGTGAGAATTCAAGCTGTCTTGGCCCTGTCAAGACTTCAAGATCCTAAGGATGAAGCCTGCCCTGTTGTTAATAGTAAGTAGTATTGATCTTTCTCTTTTGTCTAATTTACATTGCTTTAAAGTATTTCAAAGCTGTTTGTTTTTTTATCATTGACTAAGTGGATGTTTGAGGGTAATCTTGTAATAATACATAAACTGTGAAACTGCAAGATGTGTGTTCAAGGGGAAGGGACAACTGTTAGGAGAGATCTGCTGGACAGTCACACTGGGCTCAGGCTGCTCTGGGCTGAATGTAGAAGTAGGCTTGTGAAAATGTGTTGGATACTAGAGTGGAGGTACAATACATGTTTGTTCAGTTCTTGCCCTCTAAGGAGCCATTGGTACTGTTAATTGAATTAGCACAAAACTCTTAGTAGAAATGATAGAGAAAAACTATTGTTGTCTCAAATTATGATCACTTTTCTAGAAGAGATCAGCATCTCTGCAAGGCAGGGATCTTGATGATGTTTGAGGGTTTCTTTGTGTATTGTATCATTCTTGCCTAAGTTTCCATTTCCTTTGCCTCAAGGTAGACAGAGTGTGCATTTGTACCAGCAGAGCTGGTAATTAAATTGTGCCCTGATTAATCTTTACATATTGCCTTTTATGAAGAATTACTGAATTGGGGGTTTCTGTTAAGGGAGCTTCTTTTAAATTTTATTTTCTATGTGATGTTTATAGGTTACTTATTTAGAAGCACATGAATTTCATAGTAAGTCATTGTCTCACAGAGCAAGAGGAATTTGTGTATACTGTGATTAAACTAAGTTTATAGTTGCCTTGAATTTTGAATAAGGTTCAAGAATATAATAAAAGAACTTGAGCAATGTGAGGGATTTACTGTAAGAGTTTTGGTAGGCTTAATGGAGATTGCAGTTTGCCATTCATAGGAAAAATTGAGGATCTACTTCAAAAGATAATGAAAAGGTACAACTAGTGAATAGAGGTCTTACAGAGCCAATATTTGGAAATGTTTTATTTTTCTGCTAGTAAATGACAAAGTGGTTATTTCTGGGTGGGATCTAGAGCAGATATTTTTGGAGTTATTACCTGAAGATCTTACTTATGATTGCAAATATTGTTTCTTTTGACATCATAGCTCAGCATGTAGTTATCTTAAAATCTTGCAGGGGAGGGGTTTTGGTAACAGCTGTTGGTTTGTTTTTTTTTTTTTTTTTTTATATTTTCTGGTTTTCTATGTTTCAAACTCAAATGAAAGCATTATGATGACTATTTTATTTTCAGTTTATAGCACATTGCTGGAAAATGATTCCAACTCGGACGTGAGACGTGCGGTGCTGTCGTGTATCGCTCCCTCAGAGAGGACTCTGCCCATAATTGTAGGCCGCACCATGGATGTGAAGGAGGCTGTCAGAAAGCTGGCATATGAGGTAACTGGGCTCACTTACCATTCATTTCAAAGGCTGACTTAGGAAAAAGGCTTGACATCTTTTATTATATTTCACTCACCACTAAGATCAGTTCAATACTTCATTGACCAGAATTTTGAGGGGGGTGATTTAATGCAAGTTTTCTAGTTAAAACTGCTGAACTTGACTGTAGAACTTTCTTGATGGAATTTACTTGTGTGGTAGAATTTGTCTGTTGAAGATCAGGTAGTAACAGTATCAGTTATGTATGCAGTCAGTTGTTTTTCCTCTATGCATTTTGTCATTGAAGCAAATTTGCTTCTCTGGTATTATGTAGTGGATGTTAGCACCACAGCAGTAGTGAAAAGCGGCATGGTTTTGGTATTGCAATTTTGGGAAGTACCAACCGTTATTCATGTTTGCATGCAGAGGTAAGAAATATGCTAACATGTCTGTTTCTTATGCAGGCATCTTATGGGAGCTCTTGAAACAAAGTGTTCAATTTTTTCACACAGAACTGTCTTCTGCTTTTTACATCTTAGGTTAGATTGGTTTTTTCAACTGAATCTCAGTGTTAGTGGCTTTTTAAGAAAAGTACTTAGTTCTGTAATTTATTGTAGGTATTCATCACCTTGCTCACATTAAAGAGAGAGGATAATTTTCATGTCCAGATGTTGCATTCAAGCAGAGCTGATGAGCTTCTAAGCTATGTGTTAATTTTCTTGTTTATTTTACTTTACATTTTCTTCCATGCACAAGGATCTGATAGTTAATTGTTGGTACAGTACTGTTGGTATAGGTATTAGAGGTTTCTATTGATTTAGGATTTATGTGGATGGTTAAAAGTCTTAAGTGTAAAACCATAGGTAGGTAATGGGATCATTTGTTATCAAATGTGGAAATGTATTTTAATGTCTTAATATTTTTCAAGGTTTTGGCTGAAAAAGTTCACATGAGAGCTCTGACAATAGCACAGAGAGTTAAATTGTTGCAACAAGGACTTAATGACAGATCTGGTAAGAGATCATAAGTTTCTTAACATCTTAATACTAATGTTTAAGAGAGAATACTTTCTGATTGTAAAATGTTGGGGTGCTGTGTGCAGAAGCTGTGATGGCAATAATAAGGAGCCCAAAGGGATTAGTGAGGTACCAGGAAGTGTTTAGACACATGAAATCTGTTTGCTGCTTCTGCTTTCTTTTTCCAGGCCCTTTATAGTAAACAAACAAGAAAAGAATTGCACTTTCAAAAAACCTGAAAGCCAATGAGTTTTAAAATGGGACCAAATGCTATTAAAATTTAAAAAAAAGTAATTAAACACAGAATTAGAAAAAATTAATTATTTTGGTGTATTCAGAAATGTTACATTACAGATATTTTTGTAACTAATAAATGTATTAAATAATTTAAATATGAACATTAATATCAGTTTGAAAATATTTCCTATGTGCTTTCAGAGAGAAATCTTCTCAGCTGGTTAATTTTTTGTTTAACTAGCTTGAGGGTTTTTTTTAATGAATCTTTGACCCTATGCATTTCACCATGGGGCAGCTTTATTCTTTTTAATGTCTTTTTTACTGTATCACTCTACAGACAGAGCCATTCAGAATGTACCCATAATTGTGTGTCATGGTGTTGCCAAAAGATGAAAACATCACCTGCATCTGAGCAAGACAATTTTGGCCTGCCTATGTAGAACTCCCTTTTGGTGTTTTTGTTTCCCCCAGCTGCAGCAATTGTATGCATGAATTTCACAATGGAAGCTAACCAGTTTTACTGAGTGCTGATGTGTAGTCCCCCTGCTTTGATTGAAAAGCCTGCACTAAGTTGAATTTTACTCTGAGAATTTCCCTTGCTGAATGATGTGCTGCTTGGGAATTGTGAGAATTATGATCTATGTGGATATTCACTCACAAAACAAGAGTGAAGTACTGGGTACTAGAGCTCTTTAAGGTGTGTTGTGCATGAATGTGTTTTTATTGATCTGCTGTTATTTTTGGGGATCATATTCTGTTCTTGACAGGAAAGGAAGAGACAATCATCTGACTCCTTTTTATGCTGTGTAGAGCTATGCTTTAGAAGACCACCTCCTTCTGTAGAGGAGGTTTTAGTCACTTTGCCCCACCTATGCTGAATTGGTCTGTAGTAGCTTACAGAAGTTTGCCATGTTCTGTTTCTGAAGTCCAGCACTGAAAAACCCATGTTCTGAATTACTGTTTCTTATTGATACACTAGTTTTCTGTTTTATCTAACTAGTTGCTGCTTGTCTGCTGGCTGCCCCCACTCCCCCAGTAATCCTTGGTTGTCAGAGATACTTCTTAGGATGAATGCATTTCTTTTAGTAATCTCTCCAAACTGGGGAGGAAATTACTTTCCCTAACTTTTCATGTGATCCTTCACTTGTCAGGAACAAATATTTGTTGTATTCCTTTAAAGGAAAAGTACAGCCTTTCTATGTGACCTATTTTTTGGTGACAGTGATGAATTCAACATAAAGAAGTGTCTTTTATGATTCAGGACAGATACTTTCTTAGTGTCTGTCTCCACCTTAGGATGGTTTTACATCCCAGCTGTTGAGGACTTTTTCTTGACATCTAGAATCACAGGGTATGTAATATCTGCCAGGGTGTGTAGTTTGACTGATGTCACATGTTCCTGGCCAGGTAGGATTGTATTCCACATTGGCAATTCTGTATTGCAAATCCTGTAGCTCTGAAGGATACATATATCTTTATTGTGAAGGATATATGTATCTATTGAATTTGCTTATCTGGGTAACTCCTGAGGTAACAAGTGAGGAACCTGCTCATTCAAGGTACCAACACTGAAATTTTGGATGTTTTTCCATATTGGCTTTAGAACAAGGACTTATAATTAGATAAGATGTAGAGTACATAATGCACATTCTGCTTAGTTATGCTTTTCAGGGTGAGTTCAGCTCTCATTGTACTTTATTCTACTAGTTTATGCTTTTCACCTTCTTAGAGAGGTTTCTTATCCTTAGGATGGTAATTTAGCTTTTTCAAGGCCTTTTTACAGTCCTTTTTGAACTGTAAACTATATTTAACTGCAGCATTTATTATCATGAGTTACATATAAGAGGAGAGATGGATGTTGTCAGTGTGTGTGGATTTTGTTTCCCTTATACTGGATATATTCTGAAAGAGCCTAAGAGCAAAATTGTTTTGCCCTTTAGTTATTATGTTTTTATCTCCACCAGACACTTAGCCTTTCAACTTCCCTGCTTAATTCTAGGTGAATGCATTAAAGATGTGTACATTCTGGATGTTCCCATAAATTTTTTTTCATTGATTAAATAGCACTCTCTTGATCCAGGAATTGTTTCTTGTGGCAGTGGTGAGTAGGGAGTTAATGTATCATATGTAAACTTCATAATCCATTCACATAATTGAAATAGCATGAGAATTCTGTATGGCAATTCTCATGTAGTATCCTGCCTCCAAAAGTGGTGACTCCTGAAACAGAGCAAGTATGTAACAATGCTTACCAATGCAGAATGTTTGGGACTGGAGCATCTCTGTTACAAGGACAGGCTGAGGGAGCTGGGCCTGTTCAGCCTCCAGAAAACTGGGAGGGGAGCTCATCCATGTCTGTCAGTGTGTGAAGGGAGGGTGGCAGGAGGATGGAGCCAGGCTCTGCTCAGTGCTGCCAAGCAATAGGAAAAGACACAGCGAGCAGAGAGTGATGCACACAGTGTTCTGCCTGAACACAAGGAGGAATTTCTGCACTGTGCAGGTGACCTTGCACTGGAACAGGTTGCCCAGAGAGGTTCTGGAGTCTCCCACACTGGAGATATTCATGAAGTGTCTGGATGCAGCCCTGTGCCATGTGCTCTGGGATGGCCCTGCTTGTGCAGGGAAGTTGGACCAGATGACCCACTGTGGTCCCTCCCAGTCTTACCCATTCTGTGATTCAGATTTTGGATATTTCTTCTACAGGAGTTTGTGGTTTGTAGGTTTTCTGGGTTGAGATGCTGTCTTTAAATGTAAAAGTTTATTGGATAGAGATTTTTTTTCTAATTCCTTGTGAGGGGAAAATTACATTGCCTCAAAAAAAGGGTGTACCCCAGGTAGTTCTTGCTCAACAGAGTTTTTCTTTATTTAAGGTAATCTTAAGTTTAACTGTATAATAGCTTCTTTTGCAAAAAGACTTCTATAGAAAAATGTTTTATGAAAGTATGTTTAAAATTTGATATTTTTTAAACTTTGTTTTAAACTGTTTGAATTCTTGTATTATTAGATGCTGTTAAGGAGGTAATGAGGAAGAAGTTACTTCAAGCCTGGTTACAGTTCACTGGAGGAGATGTTTTAGAATTGCTTCATAGACTGGATGTGGAAAACTGCCCAGAAGTGGCCATCCCAGTACTAAATGCTATGTTTTCATTATCTCCACTTCATGACATCGTTCAGAGCTGTAAAAACCTTGATAACAGGTATGCAGAGCATTCTTCATTTCCAAAAGATGAGTGTTTTCTATGAGAATATAAAACTAAATTCATTTAACCTCTTAAGATACTGGCCCGTTTCCTCTGTAAGAAAGTTATTTCACTATTATTGAGGCTCTTTAAAGCCAGACAGGCCCACATCTATAGCTTTGGAGTGCAGTGCATGTAGCATCTACTGATTTCAAAACATCTCTCCTGCTACTAACCAGAATGCAAGGCACTTCATGTGATACTGTGCATTTTCTCCCATAATAACAGACTAAGATTTTGCTATTGCTTTTTAATCAGTGACAATTTGTCATTTAATTTCATCATCTGAGATTAGACTCCTACCACACTTCAAAATCTTTTCGTTCTGATTGATCTGACTTTGGTCCTGAGCAAAATGAAGCTTCCATTCTGAAAAACTGGGCTGAGAATTTTTTAAGTACTAGATCTCTTAGACTAATGACATTTTGAAAAGTAAGTCAAATTAGTCAGTTTATAATGAGGTTTACATTAATTTATGGAAAACACTAGGATTGTTTTTGTATGAAGTTTCTGAGGACAGCTTGAATGATGGAGTATCAGAATGATAAATGGTTAGATTGTTTAAGTCTGTGATTTCTGTTTGTTAAATTTACTTTTAAATAAAGAACTGTCAGATTAATGAGAATCTGTCAAAAGGTCAGTTTTCATTTACATGTTGCCTTGGGTGTTTTTGGCTGGGTTTTTTGTTTGTTTTGTATGTGAGCAATCTAAAGCAAAACCAAAATTGTTGATAGTTTGTAAGTAAAATGGGATTCAAGGGAGTAAAAAGTACCACTGCAGAGTCTTTTCTGTTTTGAGGTAGAATTAATGCAGAACTTAATGTTCTGCTTCAAAAACAAAGATTAATTTCCATGCTTGGCATGAAAAATACTATGGATCTAAAAAGGAGTGGGGGTCTCATGATGGATGATCTGTGTATGAAGGCAGGTGGATGAGGAGCTTACAGAGTTGCTGAGAAAAAGTTGTATTAGATTTTGTATTTGGCATACTGTGATTGCTACTCCACTCTTGTCTCCTGATCTTCTATTAAGAATGGAAGAAACAATTCAGAGAAGCTGAAAAAATATTTTAATGCTGTTTTGCATTTCTGTGGATTGGTGGTGTTCAGTTTTCCAGATTTGTGCAGGGATAACAATGTTTCATAAAGTACCTGCCTGGTTGCTCTAGGAGGCCTGAAGGGTTGGGCACAATGTTTCTGCAGACTGGTGTGAGCAGCCTTGGGTTACAACACTGAGAAGGGCAGTGTGGTGAATGGCTTGGGGAGCTCTGTGTCCTCAAGAGACAGGGAGTTATTTTTCTCAATCTCTAACTATTTCTGTGGGGAATACTTTTGATGGAGTTTTATTTGCATTTTAGGAAATAATATTTATTTCTTATTTTCTAATACTTGTGTGTATTTATTGTTTTAGACTCTATTATTCATCTCTTCATATTGCTTTTTTTTTTTTTTTATTTTTGTTTAGAAAGCTGATTCCAGTGGAGGATTTAACAGCTGAGAATGTGTTATATTGGAGATGTCTTTGTGAATATCTAAAATCAAAAGGTGAAGAAGGTGAAGTTTTATTGGAAGAGGTGCTGCCAGAACCAGCTATATATGCAGATTATTTATTGAGGTACATTGCATTTAAAAATGAATCTCTTACCACTAAAGTAGATTTTTATTTTTAAATTAGAGAATATTTATTTTATTCAAGTGTTCAGGTATCCTTCAAACCCAAAGCTGTGCTTGAACAGGCATTTTAGCATTTCTTTGCTTTTTTGAAAAGATTTTTGAGAGATTTTTTCAAGCTTGCAGAAATTGTCACTTCTTCCAGTGTTGTCATTTGTGAAAATAAAGTAAAATTTTGCTACTGTCCCTAAGAGAAGCATTTTTGAATTGAAACTTCCCTCTCTTTTGCCTGCTTAGGCAGGCGTGCTTCCTAAAAACTTATGTTTGAAGGCAGTGACAGAGCTGCCAAATGAGCAGTTACAGAACAGTTATTTAACTGGAGGGCACAGGAGGATGGAAATGAATGTTTTGTTCATGCAATGTTTTTACTCAAGCAAAGAATGGCAATTGGTTTTTTATTGATGGGGTGTTAGTGTAACAGTTTTGATTGGTTTTTTTGTTTTGTTTGTTTGGGGGCTTTCTTGGCTTTTTTTTTTTTTTTTTTTTTGTCTTCATGGGATTCTTTAGTCTTAACATAAATTTTGAACAGAGTTTGCTTCTGAGCATGGATAATGCTGGGAAATCTTAACTGAGGTGCTGTACCTTTAAACCTGTACCTTCCTGAAATGATAATAAATCAGATCTGCTGAAAAATGCATTGTATTGATGGATGTTTCCAATTAAAAATATGCATATTCTTTTCTCACTGCACTGGGTGTAGCATACTGGTAGTGATTACAGAAGTCATTGCTACTTTTCAGTGTGGAATGTGTTAACATGTTTCATAAACATTTAATAAAAGAAGCATCTGTGCTTCCTTAGTTTGGAAATGTATATCCAGTCTGGTGGATATAAATTTATTCATTCATTATTCATTTTACAGTCCATGAAACATTTATTTTCCAAAAAATCTGTTCTTTCAGAGAACATTTGTTCTGTTTTCATCTAGTCTTACTCAAAGTGCCTTCAGTTACACTACTCTTCAGGGTGAGGCTAAAATTAATCAGGTTTACTAGTAATTGCTTATGGTATCAACTGTTAAAGCCCTCATTGCTGAGCTGTTTCAGGTATGATTTTCAGTTCTCAGTTTCTGGTGTACAGTGCCCAGTTGTGCAGTGCCCTGTGAGGGTGTTGGTCAGGAGGAGCAGGAAATGCTGGTCACTGGCACTTCAGGAAAGAGCAGATTGTGAGCTGCATTTCCATATGCACTGTTACCTGCTGCAGGTTATTATTCAGTGATCAGAAACAATTTTCATTTCAGATCTTCTTAAATAGTAGTTACATGTGAAGTTTTTTGTCCTAAATTTGAAGAAATTGTAAAAATTTGCTAAAAATAACAAGCTCTTACCGAAAAGTATCTACAAAGCTGAGGTAGAAAAAAGTGTATTTTTCACAGCTTATGTCAGTATTTGAATTGTATTTTATGATATTGAATTTTGTACTTGATGTTTCACTTCAGATTTTCTGAACATGCAAACTCCCACTGACAGATAAAATTTTGATAAAAAAACAATTGAGTCTAGAAAAAAAGAAATGGAGCAAACTGATTGCACTTTCCATGCTATATGGCTGAATGTATCTGATAACAGATTATTATTCTGTGATGACATATTTAATCAGATTAAGACATCACTGTACACTTCCATGATTTTCTTGTATTTTGTCTAGTAGGCAATATAACAATTCTGAAATTGTAAAAGATACATTGTACCTAAATATGCAGAAAATAGTAAGAAAAATGATGTATCTATACATTTGTTCCTAAGATGTTACCTTTATGCATTTTTACAGAACTGAAATCACATGTTTCCTATTGTATTGCATTCACAAAAGGAATTTCTTTAAATAAAGTGCATTATTTTGAAACTGTACATTATTTGGTATAAATAACTTCATGAAAAATAATCCATGAAAAGAACACAATCATTAATTTTTAAGGTTTGTACCTAATGTAACCACTTGTTTCTACAGGACACAGAAGTGGTGGGATTTTTATTGGGGTGGAGCAGGAGTGGATATTTGGATTTGTTTGGAGTGTATTTATTTATTTACTTATTTATTACTGTCCAACAGTGAACCTGAATGTAATTATATCTCTTCTGTTTGGATTCAGTTATCTTCAAAAGATGCCAATTCTCAGTGAAGAACAAAAAGAAGACTTTAATTGTTTTGAAAACCTGATGACAAAAGAATTCATAGGCCAGCAACTGATTCTAATCATAGGCTGCATGGATACCATGGAAGAGGGAGGAAGGTAAACTTAAATATCAAATTTGTGTTACTGAGCTTAAGACACTCATGCCTGAGGACAGGTATAGAACCTCTGCTTGGAAAAGAACCTGATCAAGCAGACAAAATACATTTCTAATCCTAGCTGGAATAGAAAGCAGTCTCCTTAGTGGAATTGGTCCCAACATTGTGCCACATATTGTCTGCTTACTTTTATGGAAATGTAAGTTCTAATTCTGATTCAGCATTGTTAGGGGAAAGAAATTCAGTTGTTTTTGTAATATATCATTGAGATTATGAAATTACAAAACTGCTTATTTGGAGTATTGTATGTAAAAAATAAAGGGAGAAAACTGTATTGCTTCACAACAGATGACTTGTAGCAAGTAACATGTTTGTTTCTTATGTTTTTAAGCTATAATCTGCTAAGGCCTAAAAGGCTACAAATATCTTAGATGCCAGGCTAAATTGTGTTAACTGAGTCATTCTTATAATTTTAACAGTCTTTTGGTGTGAATTAAGAAGAGCAAATGAATTTGAAAATTCATACCATCTCAGGTATTTTGTGAAAACTTACAGTTATGATACTATAAACACAGCAGTAATTTCAAACTCTCACTGGAATGTGTCAGTGTGTGCCAGACTGGCAGGGTAGTTTAAGTTGTATTTTTCTTTTTTTTTTTTTTTTTTAAGTTTTCAGTCAGATATTTTCCATGAAAGCATTCTGCAGTATTGATACTGTTTCTGCTGGTATGACTTTTCTTTGGACGGTAGAGACATATGATTAAAAAATTCAGCATTTTCTAATCAAAAGAAAACAGGTAAAATCAGTAAAAGACAAACATTGCTAAGTAAGAAGATACATTTGGCAGTTAATGTAGCTATGGAGAAAAGTTTCATACTGTATTATGAAATCTTCATCACAATATCTCCGAGTTGGTAGGATAGTAACTCTTATGTCTTCCATTTGCTTGAATAAGTAATCACTGTTTTTTTTTTTCCTCTAATCCAGAAAGCATCTGCTAGTTATTTTACAAAAGATTCTCATTTTACCTTCAACTTCAGCAGCACTTATCCCTCTGCTTGTTGAAAGATTGCTCAGTATTGTTAAGGATGAGGACAGAAGGATTCAGATTGTAAGTAACTGTAAAAGCTTGTTTTCTAGTCTTTATCTTTCCCATAAATCAAACATTGTAAAAGAAATATCAGTATTTAAATATTGTCTCCTTCCCTCTGGCGTTTTTTTGGCTTGTTGGGGTGGGTTTTTTTTTTTTTTTTTTTTTTTTTTTTTTTTTTTTTTTTTTTTTTTGTGGTTTTTTTTGTTGTTGTTTGTCATTTTGGTTTTAGGCATAGCTGCATTTTGTGGTTTTCTAGAGAGCTTTATGTTCAAAGATGTGACTGGTGTTGTAAATGCAGTCCTCACACTAGGAACGTGTTACACTTCAGCGGCCTGTTCCAGAATATTTTATTGTATTAGATGCAAAGTGTTTTGACAAAAACATTCAAAGTGAGGATGATGTAGATTTCGGGGTTTCATATTTCTCTTCATTCCTGTTTACTCAGATAGGTGCTTAAGGTCTTTTTGTTTCTTGCTTACCCAGCTGGATGGGAAAAAAATGGGATTGAAATGTGCTCATGGAAACATTGTGTTTTCAAATTGAGGATTATTTACAGGGAACCAGCTGATAAGAGAAACTGCATGGATGTGGAATACTTTTTCAAAAAGTATTCCATTTTAAATTTGGAAAAGTGAAATGCTTAGTGTATATCTGAACTGCAATTAATGGCACTAATATACTGTTTGTGACAATAGATTGCAGAAATTATATCAGAAGTTCGTGAGCCAATTGTTGCAATTGACCAGCCTATTGATGCTGCTGAAATAAGAAAGCGGGAGCTTAAGGTGAGATTTTAGTTAATAATAAAAATATTTTTGTAAACTTAATCATCCAGAGTTTTACATAGTAGGTTAACATTGGCTAGTGTCAATAGGGTATCACTGGCTAATACTACAGAAGTTACTATGTTCATTTTCTTTTTACTTTGTATTTCAGCTGGCTGAAATAAAAGTGAAGCTTTTTGAAGCAAAACAAGCTTTGGAAGAATGCATTACTCTTCAGGATTTTAACAGAGCATCAATATTAAAAGAGAAAATAACTGAGTTGGAACAGACAAAAAATGATCTTATAAAAGCAGCAGAGCAACCTGAAATTAAAGAAATGCGTGTGGAGAAGGTCTCTTCCCTTCCTGTATTCCTAAGTGCTGGTTATGTTTTAAAATTTATTCTTAATTTTAAAAGAAAGTGTAGCTTGGCCTTGTCTAAAATACATTTTAAAAATTGAAATCAAACATTGATGGTATTAGTATTCTTCTTCTGCAATTATAGAAGCCAATAGTATACTCTGACAAAAGATAAATTGTATAGAAGCTGATGGTATGTTCCAGAAAAAACAAATTGCAGTCTTGTTCTTACTCTTTTTACTCTTAACTAACTGAAAATATAAAAAGGAAATAATTTTGATCATAGCTTACAGACAGATGATGACTAATATTCTTGCACAACACATGTGTAGTGGACAGGAAAAGTTTATTTGGGTAGGGTCAAATTGATGAGTGGCCCCATTCTTATCATAGCCACCATTTGTATTAATAGTGTTTTTCTCTTTTCCCTGGCCAACTTGAAGAATGATCCTGAAACCCTGTTGAAGTGTCTGATGATGTGCTACGAGGTTCTGAAGATCATGTCTCTTTCTAAAGGCATCAGTCCAACCATTAATGAAATCATTCAATCTCTGGTATGTAGGAATGCAAAATAACTTGAACTCCTTAGTAAATGCAAAAATATTAAATGATGCCATTGCATTGTTCATACTGCATCTAGTCTGGTTTTTTGTGTGGATTTTTACAATTGTGTCCTCAAAACTATTTCAAGTACATCGAAGTGGCATCTGTATTTCATAACTTGGAACTGTGCATGGTTTCTCTGCAAGAATATTCATGTCTTTTATGAAGAGATGTTTAGGCTTGTTGTGTGTTGGTTTTTTTGTTTCCCAGAGTGATCAACTCAATTTTGTTTGAAAACAAGTATTTTTTAAAAACAAACACAAAGCAAAACACTCATGTGACTTTTGCCATTATTTTCTTGCTGATTTCAAACAACATATTCAATCTGCTTCTGTTTATATCTAGATAAACAGAGTATTTGATAGTTGCCATTTTCTAATACTGTATCAAAATAAATAATTTCTAATTTCAGGATAATATATTTTAGTAGTCAGAGTTTTATTTTCAGTTTATGTATTTTGTCTATAAAGTTTAATATTATTGTTTTCAGATACTTCCAGGTGTAATTAATGTCCACCCAGCTGTCAGAAATATGGCAGTTCTGTGTTTGGGCTGCTGTACTCTTCAGAACAAAGAATTTGCCCAACAACAGCTTCCATTGCTGTTACAGGTAAAATATCTGATAAGAAGTGAAATTATAGTCTTTGTGACTTAGTAAATAAATCTAGTCTTGTATCTTTAACAAGCTGTCATACATAGTAATGTTCTTTGAGAACCAGTAATTCCTCATTTTCTGAAGATCTGGAGAGTATGGTTTCCTGTAGATATTTCTGATGTCTGATAAAATTCAGTTTATCTTGGTAGTAGCATGTTTTACCTTTGTGAAGTCACCTGTTGTCCTAAAATTTTCTAAGAATTCCTTATCCTTAAGGTCTCACTTTCTCTTCCAAATCTGGATGAAATCCGTCCTGAATTTGTTACTCGATACAGAAAAGAGAAGCTGTAGGATTCTCTAAGCTTTCCTTGGGAAACCAAACTAAAAATTAGTCTGGTTTTCACACTTCTGTTGCACACTTCCTGTGATACTGGGTGTCTGATTTAAATTCTGAGTAATTAATATGTTTATATTAAGGATTGAGGAAGAGTTGTTAACTAGAGGATAAAGCAATATTCAAACCAGCAAAACAATAGCATGGCCAAACATCTGTGAATATGGAGCGTGTTGGATGCTGTAATATCCACAGTTCCCAACCTTGTGGTTGTTGTGATACCAAGCTAATTATATCCAATATGACACTTGTTAACCCTGGTTTTTGACCCTGGATTTGAGGGAAGTGTGGGTGGCAACTGTGCTTTTCTAAGAGTGTGTTCAGGCAGACATTGGAGAAATGACAACAAGAGTTGAACTGATGTGCTTGGCTCAGACAAGATAGTAGAGTTGTAGTCATAGTGGGAGAACTTTGGGTTCCTAAAAAAGTAACATTTACTATTGTTTTTAATTTGGCTTTGAGTATGTCACATTAAAAAAAAGTTTGTTTGGAGAGGATTTCAGTTACTTAAGTAACTAAAATTTTTGAGTTAAGCAATCTTTCTGCAGATTGTAAATCCCACAATCTCTGTGTGGGTTGCAATCAGAAGCAGGGTGTTGGACTAAACAGATGTAGAATCTCTGGGCTAACCCAAGAGGCATGGTTTGACTTGCATGTAATTTGAACTATAATACATATAGTAACCTCTGTAACTTTGACTTTTATCACTCTCTTGGTCCCTGTTGTCTTTTTACATACCATGATTTTAATTAAGCTGTTCTTTTGTTTAGCTATATTTCTGTAATGCCTAACACTCTGCAGCAACCACAGGCAAATAGACTTTGTTTGTCCAGTGTCTGTTTATGGGTTGAACAATAAAATTACATCTCGTGCATGGATGTTCACTCCGTGAGTGAAATTAATTTGATTGTATGTAGTGGAAATTGCATAGGTGACTTAATAAATTATTTCTCAGATTGTATTATAAATTCGGGTTTAAATTTGTATCACACCTTCCTAAAGTTGGAAAATTGGTTCAAATATTATAAAAAGTTTCCCAAAATAACCAATCTTATTAAAGGAAAAATCTTACTATGCCTCATTTCAATTGGTGGTCTACTGGAAGATGATATGTTTATTTTCCTTATTAAACCTAGGTGTTGCAAATAGATAACATAAAGATAAAGCTCAGTGCTTTAAAGGCAATCTTTGATCTACTAATACTGTTTGGAATTGAGCCTTTTAAAACCAGAAGAGGCAATGACTTTCAAAGTGAAAGTGCAGACATTAGAACTGAAAATGGTGAGGATGAAAGTGAAACAATAGAGGAAGAAGAGACTGCCACAGTTCACAGCCTTCTGATGCTTCTCTCTGGCTTCTTAGACAGCACGGTAAGGAATATTATAAAATTTGCCTTAGCTTTGTTTTAAAATTATATTTGCAGATGGCTTATCATCCCATTAGGCTGCCTGGGAATGTTTCGTGATGCAAATTGAAATTAATGGTCTATTATTAAAATACCTGTCCTAGAAAATGGCTACAAGTTTGTCACTGGTTCAGGCTAAGATTACCCTTGAGCAGCTTTGCATTCTGTTTGCAGGTGGAAATATGTGAATGCAGAGAAGTGATTGGTAAGACAGGGTAGAGGCTGTTGCAGTGCAGTACTAGTGAAAAGCGTGCTGGGTGGGGTATGGTGTCTGTGATGAGCTCTCTGTTCAGTTCTCAGAGCTGAGGACGGAGGCTGCAGAGGGCATTGCCAAGCTGATGTTCTCTGGGAGGCTGAGCAGTGCCAAGCTCCTCTCGCGTCTCGTTCTGCTGTGGTACAATCCCGTCACCGAGGAGGACACTCGGCTCCGACACTGCCTGGGAGTCTTCTTCCCTTTGTTTGCTTATGCAAATAGGTAATGCTCTGTGTAGTTGTTTGATGACAATATACATTCATCTAGCAGCTTTAGGAACCTCTTGGTCTTGCACTAGTAGAAATGGCACAAATGCAAATTAGATTGACATCTAATTCACTCTCCTATGCCTATTGCTTTGAAAGTACATAATCTCAACCTGTGACCATTCTGAAGACTTTCCATTAATGGCTTTCCATGGGGCTTCCCCTTTTGTTTTTCTTTCCTAAGCCTACAATTGAAACTCTTCTCAAAGAGATTGAATAAAATTAATTTAAAAATATGTGCTTTACTTATTTATGGTGTTGAGCACTACAGGTAGGCTTTGAAGTGTCACTAAAAAGTAGCTAGCAGGAATGCTTCAAAAGAAAAGCAGTTATCAAAGCATCAGGCTGCTGGGTTGTGGTTTGGGGTTTGGTTTTGGTTTGTTTTTGAACCAAGGAATATTCCAATTTAAATTCACAGCATATTCAAATCTCCTGTTTATTTTGGTGGTGGACAAAGGAGGTAGAGAGCTTATGTAAGGGAATAAGAGCTTAAATAGCAATTCTCATCTCCTTTTACCTGCTACTTTTCAGTAAGCTGCTAGTGGTTTTATTAAGTTAGAACAAACAAAGTATTTATCTGCTTTTTTATAGTTAGGTTTTAATTTAGGTGTATTATGACACCTAAATTATCTTACCTATTTTTCAAAACAAATTAAATTAAATTTTTGTGGTCTATACATTGCCATATTAAGAGGAGTAATACAAAGGGGAGTTTTCTTGAAGAGGCAAAAAAACCCTAAGCAATGTGGTATTTGCTGTTGTCAGAAAAAAAATGAAGAAAATTCCCAATTTCTCATAGAATGGGGGTTTCCCTACTCAAAATTCTTATAAAAGTAACATAAAAATTGATTTAATATGTTTCCACTATCTCTGATAATGAGTAATCAATTTAAGCTTTTACCATTGATAATCTTTTATTTGTGAATGTCATCTGATGCTGTGAATTTCATTCTCTTTTTATGAGAGTTCTAGTCCCATGTATTTCCATGTCATTTGTAAATGAAGCAATTTCTTGTGGATCTCATCGATGATTGTGCTCTTGAAAAAATAACATGGTGTATGTGTTAAGCAAAAATCAGAAAAATCTGTGGAAAAAATTCCTATGTCTTAGTCTGGCTCATTGATTAGAATCTCTGTTTAGTTAGGAAATCTTATTTCTTTTCTGTCTCAAAACACTGTCTGCATCCTGGATCACAAATGGTCCATTTTAAGTTGAGTTATTTACTTTCTTCAGTGACAGATACTGTATTATTAGAAGTGAATTATTAAATACCAGGTGTAATTCAGAACTTGTCTGCAAAGTTGCCATTCAGTAAAGGAGAATTTGGGTAATAAATGAGATTTGGTGGAGGCTCATACCTAAATTTGGTACTGATCTCTCACAGAATTTTAAAGTACCATTTTTTTTTCTGGGTGCTGCTCTGTTAATCTTTCCACCTGGTCACAGATTTAATCAAGAGGCTTACTTTTTGAAATGAAATATTTGAACTCTGAGGAAGAAATTTTGATCCTGACTGTTTAAATTATCTGTTGTGTTGGAAGTGTGATGTGAGATGCTGGAATAGGGACAATTCTCACTCATGGAATGTCTTTATAGTGTATTAAACTTGCAGGCAGCATAAGAGGAGAAGCTTCTGCCTTGTGCCTGTGTGTTATTGGAGATGTTGGGGTTTTTTCCATTTGCAGGGAATAATCTGAATGATACTTCAGTAATGCTTGAGCCAATATAAAGCCTTAAAGCTGCTGAAAGGGGGAGTTCTTGCTTTGGTTCTTTTGTAGCCAATTGTAGTGCTCAAAAGGATTTTTTGTCAGCTGGTTTTGCTCCATAATCCAGCAGCAAATAATCTGCTTTTTAAAAAATTACTTGCTTTCTTGGTTTTCTCCTGTAGTTATTTGGGTTCAAATAGGAAGTTAATAGAAATATCAGCAAGAGTAAAGGCTTCACTTCAACTGTACCTTGTACTTTTTGACATCTTACTTGTCAAATTGTTTTGACAAGTCTTGTGGAACCACACTTCTAGACAACTTGCTGCACGACCAAGTGAAACATGATTTTTAGGTTTTTAGGTTTGCTTGGCAGGAGTTATGAACTCTTCTGAGAAAAAAATCACAAGTATTTCTTCCAAAAATCCTGTTAACCACTGCATACTTTTTTTGCCAAGTTTCCTTGCTTTCTTACACAATGAGAAGTACCCCCAAAGAAATATGCTAGCAGAAAGGAGGAATGAGCAAAAACCAAGGTTAATCTATGAAAATGAAACAGAGAAATGTATTTATGGAAATTTTTTCTCTTGTCCTTCAAGACAGAACATGTCTGTATATATCAGTTTCAGTAGTCAGGATGAATATTCAAATTCTTCAGAGGAAGGAAGTGTTAAAATTTCAAATGGTACTATGAAGCAGTTTTGATATCTTGATCTTGCTGGCTGTTGCTTCCAAGATTGGCTGCTCCCACTTTGATTGATGTACCAGGTCAGTGAACTTTCATCATGGAAGAAAAAACTTAATTTTGTCTTATTATGCTACTAATATTTGACTTCACTGAAACAGGTCCAACCAGGAGTGCTTTGAAGAAGCTTATCTTCCAACTCTGCAAACTCTGTTAAATGCTCCTGCAACATCACCTTTGGCTGAAATAGATGTCAGTAATGTTTCTGAACTGTTAGTGGATCTGACCAGACCAAGTGGACTGAGATGTCAGTCCAAGAAGTCCCAGGACTCTCAGGTACAATGCATTAAGCTGTCAGAAAGTAGCACTTGTGTCAGATTAAGAACTACTCCCCCTTAGTTTACTGCTACCTGTCAGGGCCTCTGTGGGATTCCCAGTGCCAGCAGTTGGATTAAATGAGTGCCTGCTCAGGTAATGAAATCTTTTAGCTTGACACTTTCTTCCTCCTTTTCCTTCCCTTTTCTTCCCCCCTGTCTCAAATTTCCTGTCCCTCTTACAATTAAAAAAAATGTTAGTAGGAACTTGCACATGGCTAATTGTTTATGTTGTGGAAGATATTTATAAGAATCAGGTGGGGATTGTACTGAAAATAGTGCATTTTAGGAAGATGTTTGCTGTGTAAAATTAGCCAACTGTTTAAATGTGATTGTTCTCACTGTTGTCTCTAGTAAATAGTGCCCAGCAAAATTTCTGATGCCTAATTTCTTTCCTTTGCAGGAGTTAACAGTGCATGATAGTTTAGCCATGAAAATTTGCAATGAAATCCTGGCAGACCCAACTGCACCAGATGTCCGTATTTATGCAAGAGCTTTAAATTTTCTAGAACTCAGTAGTTCTTCTACAGAGAATCTGCTGGTGCTGCTCGATGAGATTCAGGAGGTAGTACATAAAAAGCATGGTTCTTACTTTTTTAATCATTAGTAGGCTAATATTCTGATAGCCCTAAAAATAGGCCTTTTGTTTACTTTGACCATATGACTGGAATTTATCTTCTAAACAGTTTTGAAAATTAATTTTTGAATAATTTATAATAATCTGAGCTGATATCACTGCATAAACCATAGACAGTACAAACAGCTTGAAACAGTGTTCCTGACTTGATACATTGCAGTACAGTAAGTTCTTTTGTTAACTGTGGTGTAGTTATTACTTTTAAGTTAAAATAAATTTCAGTATTGAGTCTTGCAGTTTTGCAATTTATCTTTAGTTAATTATTAATGGCTGAAATTTTACACCTAAACTTATGGTATAATGGGAAGATCATTGGCCAACATGAAAATGATGCTTGATTTAAGATGAAGTAGGAAAGGATTACAACAGTTTTACTTTGGTGTTTTTATTATTATTTAAAAAATTGAAATTTGGAAGTGTGGTACAGGAACACAATGGTATATAGAAATGTTGGTAAGAATGCTGAATCCACGATGGGCATATCATCCAGTGATAGCTGTACTCTGTGTCCAGTTGCTTTAATTTTTTTCAAGTTTTCTTTAAGACAAATTATGAAAAAAATATGGTATTTTAGTGCTTAGTATTGATGGAGAAAGGTTTTCTTCTTTTAGCTTGACTGGTCACTTTCATATCACACAATGTATCCTTTGTGCAGTAATTTCACCTAATCCTATTAGTAAGCAAATTTTATAGATAAAAGAAATAGTTGTAAGTTCAAGTAGTGTTTAACATGAAATGTCTGCCCTCCAGAAAGTGGAAGATAAACCTTGTCAAAGAGCTATTGAGAAGCTCCATATGAAACTAACCAAGGGTCCCAATGTGGGCAAAAACCACTCTGGAAGAACTGAGGAAACAGGTCTGTCTGAAAGGACACAGGAAAGAGACATCACATTGTGTGAAAATACTGTTCACAATGAAGGAGGTAATTCAGGAGGGGTGTAGCACGTGTACAATTCAATGAATTCTTTAGGTATTATGAAAATAAGAAGTAATGGGACTTGGGAGGCAATTCCAGCTACTCCCCATATCACCTGTGCTCCAGCCCCTTCCCCAGCTCCACTGCCCTTCTCCAGACTCACTCCAGCAGCTCAATGTCTGTCTTGCAGTGAGAGGCCCAGAACTGAGCATGGGGTTTGAGGCCTCATCAGTGCTGAGTGCAGGGAATGGTCACTGCCCTGGACAAAGTCACTGCTGCCTCATGCTCAGCTTACAGACATTCAGCTCTTGGAGCTGCTCCCTTATCAGTGTCCTCAAATGGAAAATCACTGTTCCCATGCTCATGATCCTCTGATTCAGGGGACTGGGCGGCCTGAGCTCCATCAGTAATATTAAAGAATCCAGCAAATCAAGCACTGAATGGCTCTGCTTTTTTCTCTAGCTCTGCTAGTCAGGTGACTAACCATCTTCAGCAAGTGTTCATCCAGTGTTTTGTTTGGATTTTCTCCTGTTTTTACTATACTGTCAAAAGTCCTTCTTTATTATCTCACAAAACACGGACCACGTTCAGCTGTAATTGAACTTTGGCCTTTGGTGCCTTCTCCCCACGTGTATGAACACAGCTCTGTCATCTTCCTGCAAAGCCTGACCTGCTGAACTTGCAGAGATCCTGCAGTTCCTTTTTCCTCTTGAGCTCCACAAAGAGGTCCCTGTTCACACAAGCTGATCCTCTGTCCTGCTTGCTCAGCTTCCAACACAGTGGAAGGAGCTAAACAGTCATCAGGAATAGTTTATGTATTATTGACCTTTGCTGGGGTGGAGTTACAGCTGAGTGACATTTTAAATTTCCTGTTAGCTTTATTAGCTAGTTTCTGGTTTAAAGAAAAAGTGAGGTTCAATTGTGTGGCTTTTTAATGTAGCAGCCAAAATTTAAAATCCTGGTATTTAAGATAATCAAGTTTTAATTTATGAGTTCTGCGTTTGTTATTCTGTTTAACAGAAAATAATGAAGATGCTCTTCATACTCCAGTTAATGAAGTTAAAGAAACTGCAAAATTAAGATCCACAAGAAGCAAAACTGGCAGAGGTACAGTGGCTACAATATTAGTTGTTTTTAATAAAATAATTTCATACTAACTTTTTGTGAATGCATAGATGGGAAAGCCATTCATACTCTGTTGTAGATTTATAGTTGTATTTGTTAAAATATTAAAGTTGTTTGTTCTTTGGAAATTTTTGTGCTGTTAGCCTCTCCCAATAACAGAGATTTCAGAAAAGAAAAAAGGACTGACTACAGGCTGGCAGATAACCCAGCCACAGCCACTGACAGTAACATACAGCTGTTTCTGTGAGAAGGAGAAAATTGTGGGGTTTTGGTTGCAGACTGCATATTTCTATGTTTAGATGCAATTTCAAACACTGAAGAAAAGTAGATACAGAACTAGTTTAAGAAAATAAATGATATCAAGATATGAAAAAAGACTTTTGCTTATACTTAGGACAGCGGAAAGCGTCAGAAGTGAGGTCTGTGAGCAGAAGAAAAACTGGTGCAAGTGTAAAACGTGGTCTTGAAAGGTAAATCCTTGTCTCCCCACCATCAAAACTATGATGTCTGTTCTAGCAAGGAAATTTAATTCAAATGTTTTTCTTTCCCAAACATATATGATTTGATATTCTCTGCTCCAAAAACACTGATAATATTTTAAGGAAAAAAATTTCTTTGAACTGGTACTTTTGAAACAGTGGCAGGTTCTGCCAAAGGAGCTTGTGATATTTTTTGAATGTACCTTTTGTGTGTTAATAGATATTCTAGCTGAAAAAATTCAGATTTTTGGTTTACATTATTGCTCTTCTTCCAGTTAAATTTTTTCTGCCTTTTTAAATTTGTTCTGTGGAAGTATAAATGTTTTAAATTTAAATCCTTTTTCCCCTCACAGTTTCATTGCTTGTTGTCCAACACGTAGTTGACAAGCATATAGAAATGACTGAAAAGTGAATATAGACAATTGATCTGTTCCCTTATGATTTTTCAGGATATAATCATTACAACAACATTATCTTTGTACTTTTCACCTGTGTTCTAATCTTTCTTAAGCAAGTAATCCATTTACTGTGGACTTTATTGTGACCAGGGTCAGTCTCTCCCATTTGCCTATTTGATGTGTTTGCTTTGATTCCATCTAATTTTGGGGGAATTTGACTCCATCTAATTTTGCTGATTTTGCAACACCTTATCACCTTATGGTTATCTTTACTGATACTGCTATATCACTTCAAAATAGCAATATATTCTCAAAAAATAAAAAGTCTTTAATTAGTAAGAAGTATTTTTGCTCTTTATGACCATGTTTCAACTTTGTTCCTATAAAAGCTCTTCAGTTTTAGTCTTTTTTACCTAACTCTTAAACAATCTGTGTTTCAGTGATCAAATTCCAGAACCAGTCCCAGTGTCAAGTTCGAGGCCTCAAAGACGAGCAAAAACTTTGGCACTGGAGAAAACCAGAATGAATCTTTCCAGACTGTTGAATGAGGAAACAGATGAGTGAAGACAGGAGAAGAAAGTGCCTTTGTCAACACTGGTAGTTAACATCAGACTTGAAAATAAGACTTTTTTCTTGCTAATCATATTTACTCCTTTTATATGAATCATTTATAATTCTACATTTATATATTAATTTTTTTAAAATAGATGCTTGTACTTCTTGTAATTCCTGATATAAAGTCCCTCATTCATGTAATAAAAATGGATTAAAATATTACCTGAACAAAACTTGGATGTTTTTTCTTTTACTTTATAGAGAAGAATGCATCTTACCTGAAAATAGAAATTGCTGTTGGTGCTAAATATTCCATAGTTAAAGCTGTTTTGATATTTAACAGTAGCAGAGTGGTTGCTTGTGATGGCAGCAATTTTGAATGTACCTACTTTTACAGCATCTGCTTTCTTCATAAGGTTTCATAACAGTAAAGCCTGGTCAGCAGATGCTTACTTACTTACCATTCATGTTAATGTAAAAAAATAGTTGATCTTAACTGGGAATTCTGCTTTCTGCAGGTGTGCGTCCACTTAATTAAACAATGTCAAAGTGGTAGAACTGAGTAACTGATTTTACAAACCATACTGAAATCTACTGATGCTGACTTTGTTATATAGAATCAGGGACATGCTTTTAGAAAAGCATAAAAATATTTGTGGTACAAAATAAGATCTGGTAAGGAAAGGAGTATTTCAATAGGGAAGGGGCAAAAATTGAAATCTTCTAAGGTCAGTGTTGTGTCTTTTTTCAGCAGTATCCAGTTGTTATGTCTTTGTAGCTCTGAAGTTCAGAAGGGGGGAATGGCCAGGGCTGCAGAGGACAGCAGACAAAGCCGTGATCACTCCGCAGTCGCTGTGGCTGAGCAGGGTCACTGGTGCTGGAAACGCCACAGAGCCACGTCCGTGTCACAGCGGGGCCACTTGAGAGCAGTGGCAGCAAGCTCACTCCATTGCTCCACATGCACGTCTCAGCTATTGATGCCCAATGCAGACTCTAGGGAACTTGCATTTGAAACTGCTAAATATGCTATAAATGATCTTTGGTCATTCTTAGGAACGACTTAGGGACACAAGTGACATTTAGTATTCCCAAAGTGTAATGCCCAAACTATTCTGCTGTTTCCAAGCTTGCATATAGGAAACAGAGGATTGGAAACTTGTCAAACTGCAAACAGCCACAACACACTTTTCTGCTGGTATTTGCTCTGTTTAGAAGCTTCTGTAACTGAGGAATTGATTTTGTCATTTTAAACACAATATTGACGTCTTGATCTCCCTCCTTTGGTAACTCTTTAAATCCCCAAATTGTGTTGTAGTATGAGTTTGTGTACATGCAACCACTTCAGAGATGCTCTGTCCCCTTGAATGCTGCCTGAACATAGTTGAAATGGGCAAAGTGTACAGTTGTTTTTCTAAGGTATAAGAGCTTTCTTGGGGCTTTAGTTGTTGGTTTTTTTTTTTTTTAATTGAAGTTCTGTCTCATCCTTCCTCTCTTGAGGGGTTTGTTTTTTAAGCATTACTACACTGAGCAACTGGTGCTAGTACACCCTTATTTTTTCTTAAAATGAATTTTGAGGTAAAGCAGGAGAAATAAACATCCATAAAAGCTTCTGGGCATGCCTTCCTGAATAAGACTTTAGTTTTGCCTTCTTGCTGTTCTGTTGTGCCTTGCCACATATACAGGTTCTGTCTCTGGCATCTCTTGGGAATGCTGGACTGAAAAGATGAGGTTTCCCTCAAGTCACCTCCCAGTCTGTGGATGCCTCTGCTGTGGATGTGGCTTCACTGGGGTGTGTTTATAGAAAATACTTTGTCTAACTAGAGGCCCCTGGGGCTGGTGTGGGGCTGGAGTTCCCAGTGGGAGAGGCCAAGCAAGCTGGGCTTGTTGAGCCTGTGAATGTTGGGAGCATCCCCAGTTACCTGCAAGGAGTCCAGTAAAAAGATAAAATTGGGCTTTTTGTTGCATATGATGAGAGGATAAAAAAAACCTGGGTATAAATTGAAACTCAGACCAGAAGGTGAAAAAGGCAGTGAAAGAAGTTAAAAACTGGAACAGGTTGCCTGTGCAGGTTCTGTCCTGGGAGTTATTAAGACAGGACGAGGTGTGAACTCCTCACAGGTGGCTGCCTTTGAGCAGGGGGTACAATTATGGACCTTCCCCATGTCCTTTATGCCAGACTTGCCCTGTGATCCTTTCAGGCCAGAAACCTGAGCAGTAACTGGCACTGCATTTCCAGCCCCTCTGGGTACATTGCCTGCCCAATTCCCTGTAAAGGGAAGGGTTTTCTGTGTAATATAAAATTTGATGTGTTCTTGAAAATTACCTTTTAGGAGGGGTGGCTGCATCATTGCAGGGTGGGACAATAAGGTGTGTGCTGTCTCTCAAAGTTCACCATCACTGATGATCAAGGTTTCAATGGATACAGCTGACTTCCTGAGAAAGGCACATGGTAGCAAGAATTCGTCCAAAGGTGACAAGGAGCCAAGCTTGGAATTGTCATCCTTGCAATGAAAAACATCTTTTCTTGGTATGCATTACTCCTTCTAGCTAAAATAATGCTGTTTTTTACTTTAATTCTATGTCTTAAAAGTACCTAACTTCCCAGCTTCTTAATTAAGGAATAAAATTTTATTCCTTAAATTTTATTCCTTGAATTTTATTCCTAAAATATTTTAATTTATTTAAAAGCAGTCTCTTTGTTGCTCTGGACCAATTAGTGTGTCCTTCCTCTTTTTGCTGGCTAAACACAACAGTGTCAAACACGAACTAGATCTAGACTTGACTGTCTATTAAATAACAGTAAAATAGCAGTGAGCACTGGCTCACTCGTCAAACTTAGATCCCATGTTTATTCCCACACTAGTTTTTGTTTCTTTAATCCAATGTTGTGATGTTTGTTTGCCTGTGTACTCAGTCTCTTCAGCCTATGCACTAAAGCAGCTTCTCTTGAGAACAGGCCTTTGCTTGGTTGCTCTCCAGGCTGAAGGACAGCAGGGGCTGGTGAGCTTGGGTTACGCCTGAAAACTCAAAGGAATAATAATTAATAATAATAATAATAATTTGTTAACAAAAACCAGGCTTCTGCTTGGAGCTGAGGGAGAGCTGTCCAAAGCAGCGGGGTGCTGGTGTTTATGGGTGTTTGGAATCAGAACCTCCGTGTGGCGTCTCCTCGCCCGGGCACACAAACACAGCTCCTGTGTCCTGCCTGACCCTTGTGCCTGGGGGCTCCACTGAAGGCAGCTTCAGTTCCTCTCCCCTGCAAAGTGCAATTCTTCTTTTGGCTTTCTTGCCCCACTGAGTCCACGTGCATGTAACAGTTGAGATACATAAAGACCTGCTAAACAGCTCAAAACATGATGAATGTTTATTGTTTAAATCACATTCTTTTAATCATGTCCAATGCTTCAGTGACTCAATACTCTTTTGGGATCTTGTGCCACCAGAATTCATAACAATCTCTTTATTTCAGTGACTGGATTGCACCTGCAAACCAACAAACCTCTGTAAAGAGGAAATATGCAGCTTCATTTTTGTAAGGTGAATCCTTAAAACCTTTGTTTTATAAAATACAGTGTCTTCCAAGGAAATTTCCTTCTGGGAAATTAGTTTTTGTCAAGTAAAGGACAGACAACTCATCATGAATTAAGAAACCTCTACTCTAGCTACTGAATGTATGACTCCAGAAAAAGAGAAGTATATTATATGGTTTTATTCTAACACTTTTTTTATAGCTGTATCAATAATAAAGTTTTGATGAACAAAGTACATGAACCTTGCTAAGATCATTTAAGCATGGAATGTCTACAATGTAGTCAGCTACAACCATTTACTACTTCTTTGAGTAGAGATAAAATTTCGATTTTACATTGAATTTCCAAAGTACACGGAAAAAATGAAATAGGAAGAGCATTTACATCCATTTTAATTGGTGGCAGGCATAAATTCATAAAAACAAACGGGGAAGAAAGACCATTTAGCAGAAACCTCAAAAAGTGCAGTTACAGATTTGTTGAATGACAATCTTTCACGAGATTCTCCAGCAGGCTTGGTCTTTCTTTTAGACATTAGGGTCATTAAACACTGTCACACAGAAGTTCTCAAGGTCAGTGAAGATGAAAGCATACTGCAGAAACAAACTGGTGCTTCCATACATTTCATCCATTGGTGAAGGAGATCTCCTCAGGTCATTTAGCTTTGTACTGCTTTGCTTCGAGGTAGTCGGTCTCCACCTGTTACAGATTTGTTTGAATTATTACCATAAACCTTTACATGGTGACCTATGCCACAAATTACATAATATATTAACTTTCGTGCACAAAAATAAAATTGGGAAACCAGAGTTAAATTTAAAGAACATAGAAAAATCACAATACTATTAAAGGGGAACATCCGATTCTGATATAAATTTGAACTGCAAGAATTTCATGATGGTCAGATGTGAAACTTCATATTTAGAAAAGAAAAGTACATCAAACTGAATAATGCTAATAGTATATAAAGCCAAATCACACAAGATCATTTCAAGATCAATGTAATAAATGCTTATTATTTAGCAGAAAAAAAAAATCAGGAACAATGTACAAAATAATAGTGCAAGAACAGCTGCAATCTATTTGTTCTCATCAGTTTTGAGATTTTGGTTAAAAACTTTACAGCTGGCGAGAGATGCTGCTGAAAAACTCAGATTCCACTCAGTGGGCTGATTAAGGCACATCTTTATGGACTTCAAATGTTCATTTTCTGTGTTCATGTCTATTGAATTCTGCGGCTCCGAGACTTTCACTTGTAGCGTGCTGTGAGAAAAGAAGGGGTGGTAGGAGAGGGAAAAAAATAAGAAAAAGTTTAGTACACTTTCCTCTTGCCCTGCAAACAAGCTGATAAGAGGCAAGATGAGGCGCTGGCAGATCCTGTGTTCTGCTGGATTTTTGTTGTTGCTTTAGTGCACGATGTTCCAGAAACACCGAGATTAGAACCCTGCTGTGCTGTGCTGTGCTGTGCTGTGCTGTGCTGTGCTGTGCTGTGCTGTGCTGTGCAGCAGACTGGGCTGGGCTGTGTGGGGAGGCCTGAGCCCTTCCATTGGCAGTGTCAGTGCCAGGGCAGTCTCCTGCTCGTGCTGCTCCTTTGCAGGAGGTGCAGGAACAGCTGCTCTTGCTCCAATCATCTCCAGCTGACTGCTGTAAAGGCACAGAGCAGGAACTGGGCAAGAGTTTGGGGCTTGTTTTTATTGCTGACTGTAAATTTAGTGCAGCCATGGAAGGACTCATATAGATGGTATTTTGTTTTAAATTTAGGGGAAGAAGTAACACAGGAAGGGAAAGAAACCCAGTCCTTTGTGGGGGTCACTAAGCAGACTAGGACAGAAGTGTGGATTGAATTATCAAACAGTTTGGGTTGGAAGACACCTTTCAAGGTCATCTGCTCCAACCCCCCTGCAATGACAGGGACATCTTCAACTAGATCAGGTTGCTCAGAGCCCCATCCAGCCTGATCCTGAATGTTTCCAGGGATAGACATACAGCATCTATCTGGACAACCTGTTTCAGTGTTTCACCATCCTCATCATCAAAAATGTCTTCCTTAATATATAAAGCACTCAGAAGTGATTTAAGATATAAAACATACTCAGAAACAATTTCAATCCTCATGTCAAACCTCTTCATCCCCTTTATTTTACTGCCTACCTCCTGCAGTGATTTGTCACTCTGTGTGTGATACAGTGTTTCTCACCATCCTTTTCAAAGTTTTTGACAACTTCTAGAATGACAAAGTTGAAAATATTTCTGAGGTACTAAAAATAATGTTCTAAGTCTTGTAATTAAGGGTAGGAGGTAATCACCATGCTAAAACCTATCTGAACACAGTTTCCATCCAAGGGGTATTTAAGCAGCAGAAACAGCTTTTACTTGCATTGCAGGCAAAGGGGTTCATTACAGAACTCATTCTGAAGGATGGAATGCGCTGCAGTGTAGTGCTTACATGCACAGAGTGGCTCAGGCCAGTCAGTCAGTGTAGAACTACAGCCTAAAACACTGGCTTGTGCTACTGAAATACCAATGACTGACTTTGATTAAAACATTTCCTATGTCACAGCAAAAGGGAAAGACCTTAGACAACAGCTAGAATGACAATTCACTGTTGTTTGTCACAGATATCAGACACGGTTTTAATATTTCATATTTTAATATCTGCACCCCTCAAGGCTGTGTGCCTTGCTGACATGGCAGCAAAACAGAAATTTCACATTTCCTAACACTTGTTCCCAACTCTCCAACTAGTGCGCTGCCCCCATGCTCTGCATGTCCTTGTGTCATTATTCAGCCTCTGTCTTTTGTCTTATTTTGCCTTGTGCCCTTTTCCTCTGGTTGCTCTGATCTTTTCCTTCCTGCAGGAAAAGGAGTGCAGGTGTAGATGATGGACAGGACTTCAGTCAGCAAGGTTACTTTCTTGAGTTTACAACCTCTTCAGACTTGGATCTTTGCCCTCAGGAAGCGAAAGGCTTTTCTTATGACATGGGATTAAGTGCAGATGGAAGATGGTGTTAAGGATTCAGTTAGCAGCTTTCCTCACCCCTACTGACTTTGTGCTTTTCAGGCAGGGCCATGTAGCAAAACAGAACTTCTAACTTCCCAACAGCTAAATGAAGGATAGGGCAGGAATGTTTTGGTTTGGTTTTTTTTTTTTTTTTAAGAGTTGGGGTGGTTTGGGTTTTTTTGTTTTTTTTTTTTTTTTTTTTTTTTTTTTTTTTTTGTTTTTTTTTTTTTTTGGTGGTGCAGGTATATACCTACAAAATACTTTAAATCCCAGCATTTCTACTGTCATTAAAGCAGTGTAGACAGATAAACTGTGTTGAATGCTGGGCAAGGGCCAGACAGAAAAAGCCAAAGGTTTTTTGTTCATTGTATGACCTGGCACCTTCCGTCTGTAGATCAACTGGGAATTGCACCAAGCTGCCAAGGGCCATTTTCCAAACTACACTGCTGGTGCTAGCAGTGTATCCTAGATTTGGTGCCATCATTCCTTCTCATTTGCTTGGACTATAAATGAAAATGCTGAGTGCTAGTATAGCACCAAACAGCCCTTTCCAAGGACTCTGCTCTGTCAGGAACTGTCCAACTCTTCATATTTTAGGTTTGTACAGGTTTCTGTACAAAGTGCAATGGGCAGGACTGAAGTTGCAAAGCTAGAACTGGAGTATGTGTTGATAATTTTCAAGTGGTGATCTATTTACCTCTCACAGAACTCTAGGAAACTCAATACTTTGCTTTTTAAATAAATGCATAAAAACAGGAATAGAAAAATGTTAATTTTTTCCCCAGTTCCTCAGTATGGGTAACATCAACACAAAAAGTGAAAGTACTTTAGAAAATTTTACTTTAATAAAAAGTAAGTGGAAAATAATATGGTTAGAGATCTGCTTTAATATATTTGTTAACCAAGAAGAACCTAGTCTTTCATCTTGCTTTTCATTCCTTTACTTGTAGTGATTTCTTTTCCAGCTGTTGATGTAACAAGGTAAAAAAACTGTGTATTTAAATATTTTTAAATCAGAGAATGTAATTAAAGGGACAAAGTCAAGCCCCAGAAGCCATGGGGCCTATTTCAGGAGAGCCTGGAAGAGTATCCCCACTTTACAGCCCCTGGAGCTCTGCACTACCAGCACTCACTCCAGCAAGGAGATGGAGTTTCCTTTAATTCCCTAAACACCAGGCATATACTGACCTTACACAACGGTCTCTAAAAAGGTCAGAATTCCCAGTTCTGATGCCATGTGTTTACCATGCCTGCAATCATCATCAGTTTTGTTTTTATTCACCTGGGACTCAGTTAATCAGTTTCCATGCATGTGATTTGTGGAAGTCAGCTACAGGTGTTTCTGTGACATGGAACATCACAAACTCCAGCCATGGCACATCCAATAGCTCTCTTTTCACTGGGGAATTTGAAGACAGGACAACAGTGCGGAAATCCCAGTGAAAAAAGTGAAAACCATCTTTATTTTTTTCACAATTTGTACAACAAATTAGTGAGATATCCTGAAAACTCACCATTTTTTCTTCATCTTAAATTAAGCTACCCTTTCCTAGCCCTTTTCTCTAAATAGTCTTGAAGTGCTGGTAACATATTTACTGCTTAATTGAAAAGATTTTATATTTCACCATGTATAATACCTGATACATATAATTCTTGTCTCTTCTTAGAAAGTAAACAGAAAAAAAAGGCACATGGAAATGTGACTATACTTTTTGATCTGAAACAAGGGCAATCTGAAAAAATGCCTTGAGGAGGCAAATTCAGCAGCCCCTCAGCAGGTGCTCTGCCATGGTTGAGTGCAAGGGGCCTGCTCAGTCTCAGAGGCTGGAGCTTCCCCAGAGCCACGTGAAGCCCAGGGGTGGCACTGAGGCCATGGCACAGCACACTGAGCACGGTGACAGGAGCAGGACACGCTGCTGGCTCCTGGGAACGGCCTCCCCTGCTCCAGGCTGCCTTTGGAAGCTGCTGCACGCCAAACCAGCAGGGCTGGAACAGTCAGCGAGGGCTTCAGGGTGCTTTTATGTGTGCTGGAACTCCCAGCTCCCCCACCACCATTACTGAATTTACCATCTTGGAACAGTGCTGCAGAAGGGGTGGATTGCCTGTGTTGTTCTAACAAATTACCCCTGCGTGACTCTGACTCAGCAGCCACATCAGAGTCACACCGACGGACTCTCAGGTGCACTCTGGTCTCCTTGGCTAAGCAGAGAACCCTGTGTATGGTTAAGTTTCCAGACCTGCTGGAAGGATCCCTAAAGGGATCATCTCTCCCCACAAAAATCTCCTCCTATCATTAAATAAAAAGGAATAAATAGAAAGGTTTGAATTCAACCCTCTACTAAAGTAAGCAGTGAGAGGCCTCCCCATGCTCCTAAGCGCTAAAGAAAAACTTGTTCTTTTCCACACTTCCTGTTAAAACTGCCTCAATACAACTTTTTTTTTTTTTTTTTTAATTCAAATTTCTTTCTTTAGTTTTACCCAAATCATCATTATACTGTTATAAATACTGTTTTTTAATGGCAGGATGGGAGAGCAACACCAGAAAATTTGAGGCTGCCAAGTACAAAAGGAAAATAATATTCTTTCAACTGCTTATTTTCTCTGCAGTTTGGAGCCACATTCTTCTGGAAAAACAGGATATTTGACACCTGTTGTTGTTGTATGAAAATGATAAAAAATATCTGGCTAGCTCAACTCCATATATTTGCTGAGTTAATCTGTCACAACATGTTGAAAAAAAAGTAGAAAAAAGAAAAAGTAGGAATGGGTAAAAATATCTCTTATCTGTTAGGTCAGTCCTCAGCATTTCCCAGAGACTGCCATCAATGCTGTGTGCTTGTGTGCTGTAAAACAGCTATGAAAGCATCACTGCAGGGCTGTGTTTCTCTAAGTCTTTTGCAACACCTACAGATAAAAACATCTCCTTCCCCACTATTTAGGAGCAAGGTCAAACTGGCTCTTACCCTCCTGTCTGACAGAAATTCTGCAAAGTGCACTTGTTAAACACTGCCAGCAGAGATTGCAGACTGGCAGCTTGGAAAGCATAAGAGCATCTGTGACACACAGCACTGACTCGGGGCTTTTACAGAAAGGTTTCAAAAACACTGAGTCGAAACAGTAAAACTTCAGCAGAATTAAAAAAAAATGTTCTCTGTACAAACCCTGCTCAAACAATTTCTCAAAAAAGGAACTGGTGGAATACACTAGATTAAAATCTACAATGAATGCAGCAGCCTCAATATGACTTCCAGCAGAGACTGATTTGGTAATGTAATATATATTGAAAAGACAGCAAATCAAGCATGCACAGTCTGACTGATTGTGTCTAAAATTTAAACTCATTTTTTCCACAATGCCAAAACCCAGCAGCAAAGAAATCTACAAAGAAAATTTTAATGTCTCATTTACCAACAGGACTCTCATTGCAGTATGAAATAACATATTTCAGATGAGAGGATGGAATCTCATTTGGGAATCAGAGAGAGAAAAAAATGCGCTGGAAATCAATCAAAGCAAGATGGGGAGATAAGCAATATTCAGAGAGTCTTAAAAGTCAGATATAAGGGCTGAGTGCTAAGACAAACAAAACAGCACAGAACACCAAGACATGAGGTGAACTGAAAGGAGACAAAAGAACAGAGTGAGAAGTCAGAACCAGCCATAATCCCAGACTGAAATTATAGTGGAAAATTTATCTTGCTCTTCAGACTAACTCAGAGTTGAGTCTTGGTTTGAGAAGGAAAAAAACGAAAAAAAAAAAAGGAAACATGAGTGAAATACATACAAAATATATGTGAAAGACAGCAAGAAGAGGCAAGTAGGATTTTGTGAGCACTCTTGGCCTGTCAGTGAAAGAGCATCACTAACTGGTAGCTTTTTTCTGAATTTCTATATTGAGATACCAACACACTGTTCAAGCTTTAACTTTCACAGAGCAAAATTACACAGCAGCACCGATCATTGGTACTTCATCTTCAAAGACCAAGCACAACAGTAGCACTGAACAGCAGGTGGTTACATTTTCAGGTAAACATTTGGCAAGTGGAATGGATGGCAACAGTTTGAGAGTGCAGGTAGAGAAATAACACAACTTGCTCCCAAAAACCAGTCAGCCTCAGAAAATTACACACATCAGATCATAGACAACACAAAAGGTTTAAATTGCAATTTCATTCAAGAATTCAGGAACTAAAGCTCTTTTTAGAAATAAATTAATCAGGCTTGCACAGCCATGGAAGTACAGAGCTCCATTCTAATGGCTCCCCAAAATACAAGGTAGACTTGAATATATGTTGTCTAAATAGCAACAACATTCCTTTCCCAATTATTTAAAGCAGCCTGACTGAGAAGGTTTTGTAGAACAGTGATCTTTTTGACAGGAACCACCATGTTTTGTGGTGTTACAGACTCTAGCAGTCCACAGAAGACAAGAACAAGGAAGTAGAATATTAATGTAAGCTGTCATGAAGAACTCATTAAATTTTAGGGTGTAATTTACTAGTGATGATAGTACATAACCAGTTAAAGAGAAAAAAAATAATCCTATGATCTCAAACTGTTCATAGCATACTGTCTTAAAAGATCTTGGTACCAAAAAGCAGCTAAGATTCTAACAGTTGAAAGGCAGCATTATTAATGCGATGATGAACATAATGAACTCTTAGCTTCTAAGCACCACCCCAAAACAAGCCTCCTTCTGATCACCAATCCCCTGAAAGAAAACTAATTTCTAGTTATGACTAGAAGCTAGCAGCATGTAAATAAATAAAACCCCTCAACACCTGTTGTGAAGATGAGCACTGTTGTATTTGACTTACAAATATACTATAACAAAAGAAAAGCTTTTATTTTTTTCTATCTGATCCTAATTAAGAAAGGTTTGGAAGGAGGCTGGGGGTTCAGAACAGTGTGTGCTGCTGGTTCAGGCTGCTCTGAGGAAGCACAATGTCCCCATCTCAGTGCTGGGATGAATGCAGCTGTGGAAGTCCTGCCACTTGAGCTCAAACCTTTAATCCATAACAGTTTTTTACATTATAAATGCAATTATGTTATGGAGAGAGATCATCTCAGAAACATGATGAGACAGTCCCTGGGTGGTTTAAAACCCACCAGACTTCTGAATTCAGGAAGGTCAAACAGCAATTTGCAAATAAGTAATTTCCTTTTCTGAGATTTCTACTACTTAAATGTAATTTAAAACCAGCTGTAAGTAGTAAACTGATAAATAGGAAATGTCAGCAACAAATACGATACACAAGAGAATTTATTCAAGCACACATCACAAGAACTTTAAACTAGAAAGACAGGTAACAACAACAACCAAATTTAAAGAACTGATACCTCAAGTATAGCTCTTAAATATTTACTTGTGGTGTAAATATATTTCTTACATTTTAAAAAGAAATTCTTATTATTGAATGTTTTGAAAATTATGCTAATTGCCCCAATAAAAACACTAAGCCTAACTTTAAGTAGTTTTTTTCCCCCTAAAATTTACCCTGCATTCAAAATGAAAGACTTTACACATAGGCAAAAGAGCACAATTCAACTGAGAATAAGAATTTATTTTTCAAGAAAAATATTTTAAGTCATTCTTACAGCTTTTAGACAAGATTTTTTCTGGTAGGTTTCCATTTCATGTACAGGGAAATAATCCATTGTTTGGAGCAAGATTTCAATAGTTTGAAATAAGACAGCTTTGAGGGCAGGCCTGGGTCAGTAAAATATCAGGTATAATCTCTGAGTATATGTGAAATTCACACCTTAGGTAACAGGAACCTGTGACAAGATCCATCTGAAAAGACTGACTTCCCTGAACATCTTAATTTTCATGTATGCATGCAGTTTAATATGAAATGTGAAAGCCACATTATTCTAATTCCTAGCAGAATCATAACTTAGAAATATTCTACCCTGAGCTACAAAATGAAAACAAAGAGTAAGACCTGCTTGGAAAAACCTGATTGTATCACATTACTCACTGATGGCTTGACAGTTGATATAAAACATCCCAAACCAAGCAGAAATTCAGACTTATGCTTTTAAAAGTTTTTTAAGTCCTAAGTTAATTTTAAGGCCATTTCTACTGGTATACATGAAGTAAGAAAAGTAGGTCTAAAGTTGATTTAACTGAAGGAAGAGCTGCAATCAAGTTAAGATACCTGCCCCACTTACAGATAAACCATGATGAAAGAGAGAAGCAGATTCTTCTTATGGATGCCCAGAAGTGACAGAAAGAAGCAAGGGCAGTGAGTGGGGGATGGAGAGTGAAAGAAAGTGTGAAACTCCTGCCTAAATTTAATTTGTGGTAAGGAACCAATACAGCTGAAAGCAGACATAAGTCAGGTGAATTTCTGCTGTTGAAATGACAAATCAAACAGTAAAACCTGGACAGACTGAAATCAAAGAATAGAATACAGAAAAGGGCACATTGCCTCCATAAATCATGAAGTTTCTCACTAAAGGTTTACAACCTCTTGACACAGCAAGAGATAACATTATCTGTGCTCCAAAGAAATGGAAGAATAATCTAAACAGCCTTTACTGATGACTAGAACATGAGAAGAATCAGCATAAAAAAATGGTCCCCTTTCAGTTTTGAAAAAATGCAAAGAAACAAAAATTGCTTGACCTGTCCCACAAGGACAGAACGTGAAACTTGCCATGAATAGGGCAGCAGAAATGAATTTGTCTAGAGTTATAAAGCATCCAGAGCTGATGGCCCAAAAGCATGGAGATAGGAAGATGAAATTATTTAAATATCTTGATCTTGGAAAAGACATATCTCTACACTGTAGGAAAAAATTAAATTACCTGGTCTTCAATATGAAAAAACGGATTAAAAATCTGGTATGGCTTTTTACAAAAGAATTTCTGTATCTAGGTTTGAAGAAATCTATGACAAAAACTGACTGATATTTTGTTCATGGTATTAAAAATCTCTTGGCAGGTGTATGGACCAGACAGAATGGACCAGCCAAAGTACACAATGAGAAACATGCAGTAAAAAATCAAAACAGGAATAAAACTGGGCTGCACTCATCTTCTGGAGAAAATCCTTTGGCACTCACAAACACACAGCTTGGCATAAAATGAAAGCTGATGCATGATCTGAGGATCAGTTTGGTGCTAAAGGAGAGGAAAGCATGAAAGCAGTATGCAGAGAAATGTGGAATACCCAGAGTGCAATGGCCTGGCTGTGGCTCAGACACGGGTCTGAATGAACAAGAGGAGCAACAGCAAAGTTGTGCCATGAACAGCAGCTCAGCAGGACAGGACAGGCACTGCTGGGACAAAGGCACAGGCAGCCATCCTGGAGCACAGAGGAAGCACAGGTCAATGCTGTACTGCAACACCACAAACAAGTGGCGTGAGACACAGAAAGGAGCAGTTCAGCCAACACAGGAAGAGACAGCCAATGGCAAAGGTGCAATTTTCTCTACAGGACCAGAGCTGATGTGCAATGATTTGACATCTCAATTGAGCTCATCACACTCCTTGAAAAAGTATGTACATCTTCCTACAAAAAGGTACAAAATTGCAGGGAAAACATAGACAATCTGATTTATTAAGTGAGTAATTAATAAAAAAAGTTCATGAAGAATCATACACTGAGAATGAAATATAAAGTGAGCATTTAGATGAGAAAACAAGTCAGTTTGCTGAAAGCTGGCAATCCAACAATGGGAAAAAAGAAATAACAGATGAAGGAGATACGGTTTTCAAGATGCATGCATTTCATATCTCATGCATTGAAAGGAGACAATGGAGGAAGATGTGTCTCAAGAACAGCATTATTTTATAAAGTTACAATGCAACCAATCAAAACATTGAGTCCTCACCTGGTTAGGACTGTGGCATATGTATTAATTATTACTCAGTGACAATAATTTCAATCTTCTATTTGACTAGCGGTGAAATAAGATTTACTTTTCTAGCTTTTTATAAAGCTCTACTAAAAAAAACCCTTGTGAGCAACAGAGGAAAACATTCTAAATAACTTCCCAATTGGCATCTAAATCAAGGTTCTACTTGCAGATTTTCAAAGAAGTGATTTTCTCTTAAAGTCATACCTTAGAAAGGTTCACAGGTAGCACATATCCCTATATAAATATATTCAGGCACAGGTCTATATATCACACATTTCTATATAATTGTATTTGGTAAAACCCATAATTCTGATTTCCAAATGTTTTCCTCTGATTTCTTTCAAAATACCTAACAATAAAAATCCTTAAATAACTATGAAGTAAACATGGCTAATGAGGACTCCATAAACTTTTTTTTTTATTGAGATCACACACCCAGAAGCACCATCACATTTGAGATGACACTGAGTACAGGAAGCAGGACACTGCCCCAAGTGCCACCAAGGGCAAACCCACCAAGCTGAAATGCTGTAGTGGGGTGTGCACAGCAATATTGGCAAAATGCTGATCTTAAAATATTAGACTTCTTGTAGACAGCAATTTCCTTTCAGATACATCCATCTAATTACTTGCTGATCATTGTAAAAATATCTGTCTTAATTAGAACCTGAAGGTTGCCAAGAGCTTTCAGAAACGCACAGCATTCTCAGTGACACCCAAGATTCAAGGACATTTTACAGAACCTTTCTTTTCCATGCTGACCACAGGAAATATTGGAGAAACAAAGCCTTTTGATAAGGAAATACTGTCCTTAAAATATGGCAAAATTACTATTTCTATTAAATTAATATCCAGTTACCAAATAACAAAAACATTTCTATTAGTCTCAAAGGTTGTTGAAACAATATCTTTAAGGCACAGCTATTTTAGCAAAATTCAATGACACTGCAAGCAAAAGAATGAACAGTGAATAAAAGTGGCATCATATTTGGCTTACAAGTCTGAAAATTATTTCAAACCATCAAGGGTCTGACTAAAACTATCCTTTTAGAAGTGAAAGATGAATTAGAAAGGGAAAATCTACCCAAGAATACATGCAAACAACAACCCAGTCATGTCACACCATTTAAAATTTCCTCCCTTGACTCTGGAACCAGAATCTGCACTTTTTGAATGTAATTAACTGAAGATTCCATGTAAGACACTTTCCAAAGATGTGGTGAAAATAGAAAAGCAGCACTAGCTTTAGCATATCAACAATAGAGAAATGCCAAGAGGCACAGTACAGAGGTTTCTATGAATTACAGCATCTCTCTTGAACTATTTTCAACACCAAAATATGGAATTGTCTCAGCAAAATTAATGTGCTCTGGTCATGGTCAGACTACATGAATACTTAATTTACAGGTTACCTCTTCACAGGCTCTGTTAATTGACTTCCCTCCTTTTCTATCTAACAGCAACAGAAGCTCTGCTTTAAGGCCATGAACTCTCAACAGAAGAGAGGATTTTAAAAAGGATATGTACTTGTCAGATTTTCAAAAGCACTGTGCAGGCCTTGGAAAAATGCTATTTTCTCTTCTAGTAAAAGGCTTTCAAAGGAAGACAGAAGATTGTCTATATTTATTTAGTATTACAAGTTCCCTAAAGAAAGCTGAAAAATCTAGCCATTTCCTCAGGACCAAGGACAAATAGGAAAATATGACTATGAGTTTCTCAGTTTTTGAAGAGGTAAAATTAAAAACAGACAGCAAAGCCATACTGAATAAAATGATGAAAAAATCACCCCAGCTTAGGTATAAAACTGGGTATATAAATTCTACACAAAGGCCTAATGATCTAAACTACAGAACAATAAGCTACAGAAAACTACATATCGTAGCAGGTAAAGAAATTTGAAGACCCCAGAGCTAAGTTCTTTAAAAAAGTCCATTATTCAAAGAAACAAGAATAAAAATCCTTAGCTCAGAACCCTCAAAAGAAGATGAGTAAAAGCATACTCTAAGACAATATGCAAATCAAAAATAAAACTGAACAGCACCCAAAACCTACACATCCCACATTGGATCACCTGATGTGAGAAAAAGAAAAGGAAAGAAGAATATGTAATTTGGCAAGTAGAATCCCAGAGTGTGAAACAAAATGGAGCATTAGAATGTGGCATGGGAGTTGCTGCTGTTCCATCATGGGGAATGAGGCAGAGACCATTAAGTTCATTAAATGAGTAAGGATTTACTACACATGTACAGTCATCTACATATCAAGTTACCTTTCTGCTTTTACACTTGTGCATTAAAACCGGCCCACTTACTGTGAACAGTCATGCAATTCATATTCTTCTTATATTTCTATTAGTGCTCTTACTTTGGTTTATGTCTGCCTGTGAAAAGGTAACTTCTTGTCTGAACAGCTACAGGCATGAAAATTTCTATCTGCTTACTCTGCATCACAGGTAAAATTTATTTTAGAGCAAGTAACCCTCTGATGAAAAGATTTTGTGAAAAGAGCCTTCTTAAAATCAACACATTTAATGACTTTTACTTAATGTCTCCTCTGCACTTTTCCTAACCCAATATTTTAAATTTGTCACTGATTAGGGGTGTAGAATGTGGTCCTTGATGAAAGCTGACCAGCCTGCTAAAACCAATCTTGTCTGCCACCAGGTCATTCACAGTAGAAGGGAAGTGATCCCCATTTGTAGCTTTATTATTACTGGATTGCACTACCATGACACAAATAAGCAACAATACTGGAATATTAAATCCATTCTAACACAGATGTGTAAAAAAGAATTCACAAAAATTTCCCTTCCATTTTTTTGCAAACTTATAGTAATGGAAGTTAAGTTTAAGAAAATGCTTGTCTGTGATGTTAACACAGATGTTATTCTATGTGCAGAATGAAGAGACCAATTAGACTCACAACACCAAAGTTTTCATAGCTATGATTCTTCACTCTTGCAGCCAACTTTGAAATTACCACAAAAAATTAGCAAATTCTCTTTTCAAGAACTGCACAAACTTGATTTCATTAAGGTAAAATATAAAAACCACATCCAAACTTAATACAAAATTAAAATTGAAAAGTCATATTCTCTCCTGAAAAATCCAATAGATCTGTTCTAAAACTCCACACCACTTGAAGAAAAGTGAAAATATAAAGGTGAAAATTTTATTAAAAGTTCATGTTAGATGAAAATATCCTAACTTTGAGTGATAGAAATCTATTTTGAAAATGCAAACTGCCACCCTGATATGAAGGCCAAGAGCACAGATCTGTGATGTCAGCTCTCCCTGCTACCATAGAAGATTCACAGTCTCTTTTCCATCTGTATGAAGTCCACACCCTTTGAAGCAGATTTTTAAAACATTTAGTACATTGTAAGATTGTAAAATGGAGTATTTTACATATCCCAGTTTTATTGTTGGATTAATAGTTTTTTTGTATTTTAGCTTGGCTTTCTTGACACCTTTTGCCCAAGTCCAAAGCATGTTAATGTGACCTTCAATGTTACAAGTGAAGTACTCTTGTGAAAAGAAAACAAGTGCTTTCCTAAAAACGAGCTTATGTAATTTTCTTTGTACAATGGAGAATAATAGCATTTCAGTGTTGCTAAAGAAATTAAAATTGCCAGAAGATGGATTTATAGTAAAAGGGAACTGCCCCTCAACACATCAAATGCATTGTGGAAGCAACAGTTCAGAAGTATAAAGAAACATCAAATGGACCCATGTGTCTACCAGCCACCTTATCTTGAATACAACAGGCAATGAGAAAAAGCAATTAACTCTTTTCTGTTGCTGCAATGAGTGCATGGCTAGCTCTGGTTGTTGGACACTACCTTGAGCTGTAAGAATTCAATTGTTTATTCCTGCTTGCACATGCTAATAAAAAAACCAAGAGTACATAAAAAGTTTGGTAACAACATTCTGCCCACCTGCCGCAATGGTTCACAATAAAACAGCACCACATCTCTCTCTTTAAGAACATTTGGTAAGACCCCATGTTTAAGAAAAACTTCAAATACTGACCATAAATGTGTCTATAGCAACATTTCAAGCATGACAACAGAACAATGATATAGTTTATGATACCACATAAACAAAAATACAATCCAAAGAACACATGAACGAAACATGATGTTTTCATGTGCATTTAACTCCCAGATGCAGGAATGACATTTGAAGTCACATGCATGCCCAGCTAGAAATCATGTTGCTTCTTTTTAGGGAGTAGCTATGTTAGACTAAAAATATTTGTATGATTTCCTTGGCTGGTGCAGAAAGTACACAATGTTGAGTCAACACAGCAAAACAAGACATCCTTCCAATATCAGACAATCCTCTGACAGTGCAATAGTACCCCTAAGAAAGATCTGGGGTTACAAGTGTGGAGACAATTCCAGAATCATCATTCTTTGTCTTTTAACATTTCCTTTTTCAATTAATTTCCTATCATAGTTTTTCTGAAGACAATGACTGATATGAGAAACCATGAGTAAAAGGGAAAACAACAAAAACTGTAAATGAAGTAATGTAAAATATCAAAATAGTTATCAGATTTCCTGAAAATCCAAAACTAAAGGATGAAAGTTATCAGGTAGATAAAATTGAGTCCCAATTAAAACTAACATGAGACCGGATCACAGTAATAGGTCTTGCATTACCATAGAAACAAAACATTTACAGATAAATATAATTGGAATGTAACATTTTCTCAACAAGTTACAAGTATGAGAGAGCTCTTTCTTCATTTGCAATATAGAAATGGGTATATTCTATCCTTTCCTAGTTTGTCTTTTTTCTTTTTTTAACAGCAATTTTGTGTCAAAGTTTGAACTTCTTAAAAACAAGTTATTTATGTTGAGCTTGGCTGCAGATCAATGAATCAAAATACAAAAGAGCAATCCATAGATAAAAAAATGCTGTATATTGGAAAAAGCAGGGTTATACTGAATGAGCTTAATATGAAGAATTCTATATATCACATGAAGTACAAAAGAAATAAAGCATACAAGAGCCATTATATTGTTTATATTACAACTTAAATTAACCTTTCCCTTTATTATCAGAGATCCTTTTCTAAGACATAGAATACAAAAGAGGACCTAAAGTTTTTACCTGATATTTTGAATAAGGTTTTGATATTTGGCCAATATCAGATTAGCTAATACAATATTGTTTCTACAAAGGTAGCAACTTAAATCACATTGCAGGAGTTGTGCGAGGATTTCACACCTTAGCAATTTTGTTGAAATGAGTTAAGACTTCTGTTTAAGGATATCTCTTCACCCAACAGAAGAAATAATTACAAAACAGATGTGCCCTCTTTCTAAGTAATATAATGGCCTTTTTGAGATCACAGTTGTATTACAATGTATTTATAAATACCTATCTTTAAAAAATGATTTAATTTCACACTAGCCTAAAAGATTCCAAGCCAAAGTATTAAGCAGAGTAACTGTATATTGTTCTTGTGAAAAATAATTTTGCATTTTAAATTGTTGTATAAGGATTCAATGTGCAAACCCCTTAGAGTCGGCAGATTTCACTTGGCATGGGAAGGATATTAAAATGGGTCTCTGACTAAATAATTTTCAGAAGTACAAAATACTATCTTTTGCTGTAAAATTACAAAAATATGACTGATTTGTAACAGTAATCATCCAATGACAATTTTTTAAAACCAGCTATATGCTAATGCATTGAATTTATGCTTTATTTTATAGCTTATTCCTCCTCACACTATGAGAAACTACACAATGCAATGAAATTCTGTTCCTTTTGAAGTCAATAGCCAGTTGTGACTGACTACAGAATGCCAGAACTTCTTGTCTGTCTAAACTATATTGGTTAGCTTATCAGAGCTGAAAGAATGGTGCAAAACGTTATAAACATTTTAAAATTGCACTTTCTGAATTATTCTGATGTTATGCAATGTTTGATTTCATGACTTGTCTGAAATTAAAATGAGTAACATGCAATAAACAAAAAAGTGCTTAGTTGTTTGACTTCTCCAATTCTTTAGGATTTCAATTTTAAGATGAAGTGGGGAACAAGAACTTACCTACTTGGTACTTTGGGTAATAAGGTGCCATTTGTCCACTACTGCATGATTGTCTCTTATGCCTTTTTCTTAAATTTGTATCAGTGGTCTCCCATTGTGGACTTTTCCTTTTGTTTATTCTAGTAAGACCTTCAGAACTACCAGCAGGATTATCGTCCTGGTTTACACCACCACTTAATTTTCTGCTGTGAAACTGGCCATCCAGCTTTTCAATCACTTTAGAAGAATTAGATTCTTTAGATGTTTCCACTTCATTTTCTTCTTTCTTTAATGTATTTCGTTTAGTAGAATGGGACCTTAAAAGAGGATGTCTTTTTTCTTCCATAAAGGCCTGAGTGCTTTTACTGTCGACAGCTTCAGGAGAATAAATGACATTATTTAAATTAAATGAATTGTGCTGCTCAATATGGTTGATTTTTCTCAGAAATATCCTACAGTCTTTAAAGGTTTTGGCTTTCCAAGTATTTTGAAACAGTTTATCTTGGCTTTGTTCTTTTCTAACATTTTGCTGGCAATGAATTGTTCCATTTGCCTCTGAATGTGACTTAAGTATATTTGCTAAACCAGGATGTGGGTTAAAGTCAGACGATCCCATCATTTGTTCAACAAATGCATCTCTGGTTTCATTTTCAGTTGGCAAGAGGCTATTCTGAGACTCTACCAAAGTCTGAGTGGGCTGGATTTCTACTGTATTTTTCTCCTGCAGCTTGGGTGTTTCATCATTGGTTTCCCCACTTGTACTCTTAAACAATTGGCTTTGGCAAAATAACTGCAGATTTTTCTTTTTTGATTTCCAGCCTCCAGGAGCCTGATTATAGAGCTTTTTTGTTTGTCCCCACCTATCACGCTGCAACTTCTTAAATTCATTTCTTTTTAATCTGGCTAAAGTGAAATTACTTTTCATGCTTAAGACTGGAGACCTCACCATGTTATGTAACATTTGCAATTTCCCTGCTGGTTTTGAAGGAGAGGATAGTGCAAACTTTTTAAAGTGCTTTCTGAAAGGGCAAGTGCTAGGATCAGATTGTTTTGTTTCCATCTTTATCTCTTTAGTACTAACTACCTCTAAGGGATTGCGAGCATTTGCCTTTCTCACAAGAGAGAGAGACTGTGTTTCTGTAGTTTGCATAAACCAGGTGCAGAGTTCATTCATATTACACTTTTTCTGGAACAGCATTTTTATAGGTGATGTTTCAAGTCCTACAAGGCAGGAGTCTAAAGGGTCTGACATTTCAGTATTATAGTCTTGTTCAATGGGATCCCTTTTATCACATACACATTTGTCAAACTCACTTCCCCCCACTCTCAACCAGGTATTAGTCATCTGTTCAAATCTATGGTTTAGTTCTTCCAACAAGGTGTCACTTGAAGTGGAAGTAGGCCACCACCTGAGAGAGGGATTTGACGAAAAAATGGGATCTGATGATACCTCATTAATGGGCCCGAATCCACCATCCTTAAGATCCTTTTTAGCATTTCCTGGATTTCTCTGTTCTGAGGTATCTCTGTATGCTGTGCACTGATTGGATTGTGTAAGTTTTTCCTTTCGCTCTTTAGCTTTTTTCAAATGGAGTTTGTAAGATTTATGTAGTAAGGCACTTCTACAAGTAAATGGACTAGAAGATGCTAATGAATGCAAAAAATGCAGTGAAGGTTTTCTGTCTCTAGCAGAGTGTCTCGATGGAATTTCACGTTTTCTTGACACTGTTGTAGTAACACTGTGTGACCCATCCTCTCTAGAATCTTTCTGCATGTTCTTTACTTGACCCATATTATTGCACAGTTGATTTTTTCTTTCCTGTGGTATGTTTTTTTCTAACACATTCTGCTGTTGTAAAGGAGGCAAACCATTGCTGATGCTCACTTTTCTTTCCTGAGGTGAAAGTCTGCTGACAGTCACTGATATGCCGGAAATTTTTACTTTTGCTGGCCTGCCAGGTTTTCGAACAGTGGTTAATGGTTTCTTAATCTGCCGTATAACATTGCTGCAAGGATGTGCTGATGCCAGATTGCCCTTGATAGGCCTGACATAGTCATAACCAGAGACCTCCTTTTCAGCAGAAGGATTCTGGAAGGCTTTTACTGTTTCAGTCAAAGCATTTCCAGTTTCTGCATTGTGCCTTGCTTTGTTGGGATCATTGGCAAAATTAGAATCAATATGTTGTGTGGGCAGAATGCTGATGAGATTTAGATTACCTTCAGAAACGTGTCTCTTAGTTCTTCTTGATCTTCCAAAAACAACTGTTACAGTAATATTTTTGTTGCTGTTAACTTCTTCCATTGCTGCTGCATCAGACTTGATGCTTTTACCACCACAGCTAAGTTCAGGTCTAGGTTTTGTGCTTCCACTCATGTCTACTTTTGGTTTAGGAGGCCGTCCAATGGGTCTCTTAACCTGCTTAACCACCTGAGGACCTATTTTCTTTGGTCTACCAGGTTTTCTTTTGAAAACTAATTCACTGCTACTGCTTGATTTCTCCACAACTTCATCATTTTTTTTTGAGTCATTTATGTTGATTTGACCAACTGGACAAGAGCTTGTAGCAGCTTCTGCAAAAATGCAGCTTGACCTCTCCTTAGTATCATTTTCACTGCAATCACAACCCTTGACACACACTGCATGGGAAAGGTCACCTGTGGCCTGTATATCTAACAAAGCGTTTGTGTGCCCCTGAAACAAACAAAGATCTGTGCTTCCCTTAGAAGATGCAGCTGCAGATGTTAACGTGTATTTGACTCCTTCATGACTGTTAACTTCTGAGACAAACATAAGCTTAATAGGACTAGAGTAGTTTAAGGGAGATGGGATCTCCCCAGCTTCAGAAGTGACATGCAAGTCCCCATTACTGGAAGTTGAACTGCTTGAATTAAAGGTCAGAGATTTCAAAAGGCTGTCATTAATTTCTTGATCTAGAACAGTTTCTTGTGTGTTGGATGCAACACAAATTGCTTTGATTTTACTGCTGCTTGGCACCTGTGAATGTGGAAGGAAGGTTTGTCCTGTGCATCCCATTTCGCTCAGAGTGAAAGGTAAGCCCCTTCTAGTAGCTGGGTTTATAACCTGTTCATAAGCATTATCTTTTAATTTTTGGCTTATTTTGTAACTATCCAACAATGAGTTGCTAGTCTTTCTGGATAAGCTTATTGTATCTTCTAAACGCTCCACAACAACTTGCAGATTTGTGTCTCTCACAATTTTGCTTATATTTATGTCACTGCATCTTTCAGCATGAAGATTTTTATTTATTCTCATTTTTTCCAAACTTTTCAACGACTTTTTTGTACTGGATGACTTTCTAAACATGATATTGTTTGTTACATACACAGAGTACCACCCAGGAGGCACAATGTTACGTTTAGTTCTACCCAAGATTTCATTATTCTCATCCTTCAGAGGAATCGGACCAGTCTCTTTTAAGGTTGCACAATCTCCTTGTGCATTTGGGAGTTTTGCCTGGCTGGCTGCAATAGCACTGTTTTCTGAAAGAACTAAAAAGCTGGAGCTGGTCTGAAAATTAGTAAGAGGTAGATTGAAAGACTCTGTTTGGTGTGCTGGAAAGCACATTGGTTTGGTTTGGCAGTTCACACATGGGTTACTTCCAAGGTGTTGCAAAGTCTCATCCTCTATGACAGTAAAAGTGTGTCTTTTATTTGGATGCATTTTATCAATTTTTTTTGTAGATTTTTTTGCATTTCTCTCAGAAATTGACTTTTTTCGTACAAGAGTTTCATCAAGGCTTGCAAGCTCCCTCTTGATTTGCAAGGTCTGTCGTCGAATGACTGGTGAGTCAGGAGAATTATACGTTGCAAATAAAGTTTCCTGACGCTTGCGAAATCTTGTCTGAATAATTTTATTTTCCACTTGTTTATCATGTTGGCGAAGTAATTCCATAAAGCTGTAATCGCTTGCCTTAGCATTATGCAAAAGAGAAGTTATGAAGTCTCCTAACTTGACATCATTTTCTGGTGCCCTGTCACTGCTAGAAAGTTTTACAAGATTTGTGGCTAGATCTGTAGTGTCTATTGATTTCAACTTCTCATTAATGCGGTCCATTAAATCTTGAAAAATGGCAGAATGTTCACCTTTCTCAGAGTTCATACAACCATCATTGCTTTCTTGGTCTGCTGATCCCAGCGCTCCATCTGAATAATCAATCTCTTTTCCTTTACAGGTTTTACCTTCATACTCAAACTCTCCCTTGCTTCCTTCAGCTGGCAAGAGGGATGGAGGCTGGTTGATGGATATTTCAAGCTTGTTGTTGTCTAAAGTTGGAAAGTCCATAACCATTCCTTCCGACAATTCAAATTCTTCACTGTGTACAGGTGATAGTGGAGGTGGCGATGGACTGCGGGATCGGTTTGAATTTTTAATGCTGCTTAAGAGGTCACAGTCCTTAGCTGAATATGTACATGCTGCTGCTTTCACAGAATGCCTGTTATAATTTTGCAACTGGTCAGCACAATAGTTAGGAGAACTACATGCTTTGTTCACCATTGTCTTAATACATCCAATTGCTACAGCTTGGCATGACAAAGAATGGAAATCTTTAATACAAACAGACAGAGGTGGTAAACAAGTGTTTGGCCTTTGATTTTGTAAACAGCACCTTTTTGTCAGCATGTGTCCATTGCAACTGCAAAATGGAACGTGAACATCCTCTTCAGTAAGGGAACTGGGAGTTTCAGAGTGGACCAAATGTGTTTGCTTGCAAGTGCAAGCTATAGGAACATTTTCATCCTGTAATAGGAATTTTAACATAGCCAAAGTCTGTTGCCAGTGATATGAACAAAAAGACTCCAAAACTTTGTTTAATGTTGATTTTCCTTTTTCCAAATTAGCTGTTTCCTCTGAATTTGCATCAGCTGTTGAGCTTGAACTGAAAATGAAAACAAATCAAAACAAAATATAAATTACAGTAAAACACCACATCTAATGTTTGTTATAATGGTTAAACTCAACCCTACAAACCTGACATTTACAAAACAGTTCTGGTCTATTTGCAGTATTCAATCATACTTGCAAGTCACTAGCAATGATGTGCATCTTATCAGTGACAGCACTAAACTACCATTAAGGAAAATAATCATGAGAAAAAATAAAGGCAAAAAGAATAATTTGCAATACAGCTTCTTGAACCTAACTACAATTACAACAATGTCAACTTTCTGGTATTTCCAACTATTTTAACTCTTAATGAAAGAAAATCTCACCAAGAACCTGGCAAGCTTGATATTACTCTCATTTCACTAACTGGGGCACAGAGAAGGTAAATGAGTGAGGTTCAAGGTTGTGGCAGAGGAAAGAATGGATCCATCTCTCCTGAATCCCACTCTTTGATATTTAAATACTCAAGTGTACTGAGTGCTCTTCAGGATACACTTTAAAATATTTCTAAAGACATTTTTATTTGTATATTTAAAGAACACTTAACAAGCTAACAGAAAATGGAAAAAATAGCCTAGTGCTCTTTGCAGGTAAAATATTCCCTTTCAGTTTAAAAAAAAATTGCAATGGTGCACCACAAGCTCTTCATTGCAATATATTAAACACACACGTGTGTGCACACACACAGATTCCTTAAACAGAAAAAGAGATAATCACCACTGAAATAACTAATTTCCAAGATAAAAGCTAATATTCTTTAAATATCCTTAAAACAGGGTAGGCCTATATTGAAGGATTGCTGAGCAGTTGTTCTCAAATGTATTAACTAAAAAAAAAAAACAACTTAGAAATACTACTTTAACTATTTAATCAATTTCTTATAAATTATTAAAACTAATGTCACTACTTACCTAATCAATCATTTATACTGAAAAGCTGAAAATTTTCCATGGTAGAAATTAATACAGGTATTTCTTCAATTAAATACAAAATCCTTATGCTGGATAGCAACTATCAAGAGATAGTTAACACCTAATTCAAATGTTTTACTGAAACCAATTGCATGAGCAGAAAATGTTGGAAGAATTCTGTTTTAGAAAAGTATGTATAGTTTAAACATATCACCAAACTCTGAACATGACACTAACTTTTTTCCCTGTTATTATCCCCTGTAATTTTTTTGTATTTAAGCCTGTACTTCAAAAAATTTTCATGCTGAATTTTTAAAACTGTACTGATCAATGAACAAACATATTTAAAATTTAATGTGCTATATTTAAATAGTTACCTATTCATTAATTGAGTCATACCCAAAATTATAAGCATCAATAATAACTTCTAGCTTTGAGTTTCTTACTGGATGCAAACTTGTATTTTTATTGTCCTAGACATACTTTAAAGCTTAGAGCTTAAAACCAGCCAACTGTGCATAATAATTTTTCATATTTTTTCCTTCTCCTGTAATATTCCATAAGAAATGGTATACATTCAAAATCAGGCATCTAGATGATACTGACTCATAAAGGTGTAAGATAATCGTGATGGTATTAGTTGAAGTTGAGATAATATTTAATCTGAAATGATTAAGTCTTAAAAAGAAAAAAACCAAAACCTCTTTGCACTTGCAATCTAAAATAAAACCCACATTATTAAAGGGAATGTCAGTGTCAGGATTTGACTCTTTTTGAAATGCCACTACACTGAGAAAAGTCTGTTACTCCAACAAATTCAGGAGTCACAAGGTATCAAAATCACTGCACTTGTAAGAAGAAAGCTCATTCTAATAGTACAATTAAGGATAAAAGGTAATTGCCCTCCCCACCACCATGATTTTAATTAATGTTTTGAAAGGCCAGACTAAAAAAAAAAATTCAACATGCCACTAGGCCTCCATTTTCCATATTCTGTTTGTAAACCAGAGTAAATTTGTTAAGCACTAATTTGCTAAAAAGATAGCTATAGCAGAATCTCTTTTTAGACTGATTTTTTAAACTAGCACCTTTCTATCTGTCCAGACTTGCAAGGTGTGTCTATAGCTTCACTGGAGAGCTTGAACAATAGAGGACCTGTATCCATAACTGCTATTTAAAGTCTGTTCACTGGTGGAAGAAACTTCTGGAGCCTTACAACCTTCTCAGAAGGAGTGACCAAATCATCCACAGGCCTCAAAACTTTTGAATTTGCTATGTGGAGATGAATTTTTGTATAAAGCAATATTTTGATTATCACAGGGATTCTTCTAAAACAATTTCTTTCCTGATTACCTACCCTTGTGTGACACCAATAATCTGCTTTCGCCTAACATGAGTTAGTTTCTAAAGCTGACAGACAACAGACAACTTTCATCTATTCTATTGTGATCGATCTTCTGAGTTCCTACAGACACATGGAGCCCTCACTCAGCCACCACTTGGGAGCAGAGCTTACTACACAAACAAATTCAAGCATTAAAGCAACATATTTTCCTTGAAGCGTCTCCCTGTAGAGATATCAATATATTTAACTATACTAATTTTGAGTAGCTTTTCCATACAAATATTATAATTATACTTCGGTTTCCTGTAATACCTTCCTATATCTCTTTAAATTTTTGTTGTCACACTGTAGTTCAGCCTATCCTCAGGATAAAAGGCTTAAGCAATCATTTCATAGAAGGAAGACCTATCACTTTGACAAACTGCACACTTCCTCCAAACCATACACAGAAAGGTGGCAGGAGAGAGTGGGCAGGAAACTGAGGGGTTGAGAGGTGAGAGGATCAATATGCTGCTACCCTGGCACCTTCTGTATCGCTCAGGACCAAGGTTGAGCATGGAATGATGCTTCCCTTCTGGCAGATAGGGGCACTTAATAACATGGAGTGGGGATGGACTAGAGTCCAAAAACGGCACAAAGGCAACAATGTGATAAGGTTAATTCCCAGACTTTCAGTGTATTAAGTTACATATAAAGAAGTAAAACTTGGCCTCCTCCACATCTAAAAACTATCAGGGAAAAGCTCTATGAGAGGATTCCCAAAAGAGAACCTTCCCTTGTTGTCTCAGCCAGAGAGAAGATAGAGCACTCTAGCAAGATCTGTACAGACCAGCAACAGCAACAAAACTGGAACAGAACATAGTTTCAAGTACTCATACAAACAGAATGGAACTACTATAGAAATACAAATCTGTCTTACAGAAATGTTTGTTTTCTGACTTTATTAAGTAAATAAGTATCTCAAAAAACCCATATACTATTTGTAATTTTTAGCTGCTAACTAAGGGGGGTGTTAGAACAATAATTTTCTGATTTTGTTCTCATTAGTAATTAATCAATTCAGAGAAAAGAAAACATCCTTCATTAAAGCTACTTTCTGATAAAATTCTCATAGCAAATTAGTCATTATAAGCTTAATTTGTACAGTTCTTGGTCTTATGCCACTGCTAATCAACTTGTGCCTCAAGAATAAGTCAAATAAGTCAGTGTACAGGTTTTTGTTTCTTTCTTTTTTTTTACTGAATGAGCAAATCAATCACACATCAGTGTTGTAAATTTATGTGCAAAAGCATTGAAGTGCTTTACTACAAATTACAACGTAGAAACACGTTAACTAAACAATTAAATTCATACAATCAGATTTAGGAATATAACAACACAAAGAAGAAACAGAATTACAGTACATTTACAACACAAGACAAATACATGGAATTCATTAGAAAATATTGTAATAAATAATTCATGAATTATAGTGCAATTGATTTATGCATAAATATAACTAATTGCCTAAAAATCAGTTGTTAACAAAAATCTGTCAAAAATCAAGGCAGCCACAGAGTTTTACTAAATTACTGCGACAATGGAAATACTGCAATTAAAAAACAAATACAAGTATTTGTACTGTAAACAACTAAAAAAATCAGTCTCACTAAAGTTAATATACAATTTAATATAAAATTGTCATTAGCTACCAGAAATGGTTTAAACAACTTTACTGAGCAGTAGTTCTAAAAACAGAGGCACTGTTTTTTAATATAAAATACTTGAGAAACATTCAAATAAGTAGAAAGCATGTAGGGCTTGCTTTCGCCTTCATTTAAAATTCTGCTGAAACAGGAATTTTCAGAAATTGTCAATTACTAAGTAGTGACTGGTAACTGAATTTATAAAACAGTTCAAAATGTATAATTTAAATGACATTAATGAAATACATAGGGGTTGGGGGAGGAGAATTTACACATTTCCCTGCCTTTCCTTAGTTGTGTAATTAAAATGTTAGCCTAATAATTAGAAACAAATAATTCTGTTCTTTAAACACTTACAGGTTGAGTATCATCTATAAACTATCAAAAAATATTTTAATTACTATTTCTGACCAAAAAATAAATACAAGTACTAAAACATTGAAAATTAATTATAATATTACATACAAAACTACTGAGTACTGTTAAGTCAATAGTAAAATGATCCCTGATTTTATGAATCCTGTTAAATTTTTGGTCAGGTCATCTTTTAAATGATATAAAAAGAGTGCTGTCACTTGCCTTCAATATAAAGTTCTGACTCAAATTTCTACAATGTCTGAGGAGTAGAAAACATCAGTATGGTACAAATATTAGGCAATGTATTGAAGCCCCAGATTTTTGCAAGTAAAACTGTATAAAGACAGATGTTGAAACTTTTAATGCAGTTTGTTTAGCTGCATTTTTCACTGGGGATTTATTCACAAATCAATCCTTCTGGCCCTCACAAAATATGGCTTAATTCTTTTAAAATGAAAGATGACCCTGACATCTGCTGTTCTGCAAACTCCTTACCAGGTACAGTTCTGCTAAAAATCATAGAATCACAGATTAAGCTGAGTTGGAAGGGACCCACCAGGATCACCGAGTCCAACTCCTGACCCTGCACAGGACACCCCAAGAATCATCATGTGCCTGAGAGATTCATTCTGTAATATGCAAGTAAACCTTAATGACTGAAGAAGATTCAGTATAAATCTGAGAGACCAAGGAACTGAGATAGTGGTTGTGCAGTTTCAGAGGATTATTCTGTTCTAAAGTGGATGTTGCCATTTTTTAGTAGTGTTAATAGATGCGGGTTGGATTTTGCCACCAGTATTGCAGTATGCTCTCCACTGAATTTAATGGCAAGTCTATATAGAAATGAAATTACCTGATGGGGCCCATATGTATCTAAAGTCCTATTTAATTTCTACAATTAACCCATACACATGGAAATTTAAGTGGGGGAAAAAGCATGTGCATGTACACCATGTGCATAAAAGTTGGAGTCTTTTTTTACGCCAAATTAGATACATAGAGAAAAAATTACATGTTGAGAGGAAAAGGGCATTGATGTTCAGTAGTGAATATATGAAGCAAGCCCCCATTCATACGTAGACATATAATTTTCATATTACATAAAAAAATTAAGTGTGATAAAAAGTCCAATGTGAATACTTTGAAATTCATGTAAAAACTGCAATATGAAGGTAATTGGTCTCCCTTAAATTCTATTAAAAGTTACGTATTTAAAATGAACTGTCTAACTTCTAACTACCAAATTTATAAAGAATTTATATTATTGAAAGTTCAAAACAGCTTCACTGTTTCATATTTGTATTTCTATCAAGACCCTGAACTGCAAATTTGGTTATTAGCAAGATGATAATGTAACTTGGTATTCATTTTGATAAACTGAAAATGTTTTGAAATGTCACAGCAGCAAATACATTACAGTTACAGTGAGGTTTTTCAATAGGAGTGTGACACAATCCTTAAATAAATTTTAAGTAGTCATAACATCAACTAACCAGCACGTTTAAACAAAAAAACAAACAAATCCAAACCATTCTCAAGCTCATTCTGTGCACAGTATGAACATGCTCTAAGTTGCATTCCAACTTTCTTTTTAAACCTTACAAGTTACCTTAATTGTCAAACTAAAAAGGTAAATTATGTTAAAGTTTAAATTATTTTATGCTCTTAGTATTCCATCTTATTTCATATTTAATAATTCTATAACTACAGTAATTTCTCAGATTTCATAATTGTACACTTTGTAAACACCAATTTCTTTCTAAACCAACAACAAAATTTTCTTAAAATGATAAAAAAATGCAGTTTATGCCTGCTAAACACACATTTTTGTAATGAAATGTTTTTCTTACTTGTATTGGATATTTAAATAACGAACTTTTTTTCTTTCACAGAATGTACTATATCCTACTAATACTTCACAAATTCACTTCCTTGTGAGGAACTATCTTTTTTTTTTTTTAAATCCCTTGCTGTGTATAATCTGAGTTACTTACAATTTATTGCAAGTATTCTGTGAACTATAAAAGTCTGCTAACCCTTGGTTGTGTATTTCCATAATAAGATGGATAATTGAATGGGTAAAGTGGTTCTCCACCAATTAAAAATTATGCTTCACATGACAAATACTTGTTTTCCCAAAACATCTTTATGCTAGTGACTACTAAATAAAACCTGAATCTTTTCACCTATTTATACATGGATTATATTAAATACACACTATCAGAATTAAGTGAGCAACTCTATAATTCTGTCCACAGTGAAAACCCTGAATATAACTATTTTTCAAAAGGCATGTATGTGGTTTTTGAACTGTATAATTTCATGTCTTCTGTCAGAGTGAGCATATGTATTTCTCACATAGTGTGTGTATCCAGACATACATACACACACACAAAACAATTTGCTAACAATTATTCTACACAGGCTTGCTACTATTTTTGCAGCTGCCAGTCCCTGAATCTGTCATATTAAATAAGCCAGTATCTGGTAAACGGAGTTTCTTCTTCGGTGGAGTCTTCAATGTTCCAGATCTTTCTTTTACTTTATATTCTAAAGTGCTGTGAGGTACCCCATAAATTCCTTGTGCTTTGGAAACACTCATTTTCCCACTCATTACCATTGCAATTGCTTCTTCCATTATTTCATGGTCATACTGCCGATAGCGGCCACGTTTTTTCCTTGGTTGCTTATTATCTTTACGATCCAAACTATCTTCTGTATTTTCTGAGGTTCCATCTACTGTCCCATTCTTAGCATTAAGACACAAAGGAGAGAGGTCCCCATGCAGAAAGTAGGAGTCAACACTTGAGTGAGTTACAGGTCCAGAACATTCAATTTTGTTCTGTTTAGGGAGGATATTTTTCAATTTTTGAAGAGCTGATCCTTCTAAGACTGAGGAGGTTTTAGAAACGTGGTACATAACATCCAGAAGACCAGCAGTATCAGACTGTGGTTTGGACACAGAACTTATTCTTAGCTGAGGAATTTTTAATTGTACAGTGGGACTTGAAGTTTCATATTGTAGATTTTCACTTTTTTCTTTAAACTGAGTGACCATTCTCTGTAGAGTTAACTGGTGGAGGTAACTGGAAGCTGTTGGGAATTTTAATTCTGAGGTTTCAAGTAGACTGAGTTTACTTTTTTCTGTGCGCTCTGCTTGAGCTCTTGCCCACAAGGCTACTTTTTGTAGGACTGCACAAGTTTCTTTACTGTCTTTAAATGAATAACTATCATTGAAATCTCGAGTTTTATTTTTAAAAGGTGCAGGCTTTCCTGCTGGTAAGGCTTCTAAGTGGAGAAGTAAAGTTTTTTGAGGTATGCCATAAAGTATGCCTGCTTTATTTATGTCCAGTGCTCCAGACTGAATGTCTTTCAAAGCTTTTGAGAGCAAACCATCTGCAAACTCAGCACTTCTTTCCACATAGTCCTCTCTGTTTCTGTGTAGTCTCCTGGATGGATGGAATGAAACGATGGTAAACTGATGTATGAGAGACTCTCACACAGCTATGGAAGGGAAGGGTCCACTCCTTTATTATACTCCTTGCTTCGGTAACATCACTGCTTCTGATACTTTTTAGCCTTTGAGATGTGGTAGTTAAATGATTATCCTAGCAAAATGTTACAGTTCTGGTAGGACAGTGTGTCAAAAATCATACCGTGGCTTCTACAGCAGCCCTTCCAAGAACTTTATATCCTAGCTCAGTATTTGGTAATAGTCTCATGGTCTTGCTATATCCCCTTGTTCACATGCTTGCAGAGCAACACTGTTATAATTTTAATTATACAATTAACGTTCTGTTAAATACCCAAATCCTGAAGGAGTTTTTGTTAGTAGAAACGTGACGTTACCGCTAAACAAGTAATAAAAGAGTCAACCCCCTTATAGAAAATTTGAGCAAAAAGTACATAACTACACACAAACATCCCAGACTTACACAAAACTAGGCTTTCTACAACAAGAAGATAAAGTGCTGTAGTTAACAATCAAGTCCATTTTTCGCAAAATAAGGCAAAATTTTAAAAACTTCTACTCACTATTTACAGCTCACTATTACAAAGCCATCCATTTTCAAACTTTTTCATATCAGCAAATTAATAAAATGCACTTTTACATCATTCAACAAATGCTGCTACTGTAGTCCTATTTGTAATAAGTTATTTGTAAGACGTACAGGTGACAAAAAGGGTCCTGCTATGGCTAGTGGATGGGAGGATGCCAAGATCATAAAATCCAACAAAACAAAGCAATTCACTACTTTTGTGGTAGCTTTCAGCAGATGCAATAATCTTTTCCTTGCTGAATAAAGAAATTTAACCATTTGCCACCACACACCATAGTCAGAACCATGATGCAAATATAAGTATGACGATTAAGAGCTCTCTCTCACACGCTTGCTCTCTCTCTCTATTAATGAATATTATAGGTAATAGTCATTTAACTTGTTCATGTTAGTTGAAGAAGATTTTGCATCTAATTATTAACATGGTCATTTTTGTCAAGAATTGAAATTCCCTAAATAAATTCTAAAAGAATTATTTGCATTTTCTTCTACTAGTCTCTTACTTCTACTGTGTTATGTAATCAATTTTCATGTAATTTTTAGTAACATGAACTAAAGTTTGGTGATTGTTCTGATAACTTTTCTTTAAACAGAAAAAAAAGGAAAAAAGACAAATGAAACATATGATATATACATAGACACACACTTATGAGTGACAAAAATTCTTTTGAAAGCAAAATAGGAACCACATGTGTGTGCCAGTATATACAGGTATGTTATGAACATAAAACCTGGCCAAAGAAGAGAAACCTGGATTGTCTTTTTGATAAGCCAAAGAGAGTCCTAAACATTGCTTACCCAGACACTGAGTTTTCAGAACACAAGGGATCATATTTTGGTTCTTCCAACCTTGCGCTTTTCTTTGTAGAGAGATCTAGCACTCCATCCCCTGCAAAGAACGAGTAGTGGTGATAACAGTGGCTTTAAGGAAGACTCAGATTTTGTCAGAAAATGTAGTTTCACCTATGGCACAATTTTCAAGCAGCTACTTTAGCCTGTAAAATTTCTGACACCTTATTCCATTAACAGTATCAGCCATCACTAAATGATTTTGTGTATTTGATTTGTCACCAAACTTTAGAAATTTGAGAAAAAATAAAAAGTAAACCCATTCAGAAATAATAAAATTTAAAAGAATCTGTATTAACCAAACATGACTGCTTTCCTAGAAAGCACATGTGTCTATATTGCACATTTTACTTCAAGGCAACCAAAACAATGCACTTGATATCACAATTATTATTTATATTTACTTACTGCAAACAAACACACAACTCTGATGCTGAAGTTCAACTTGACATAAATCCTATGCTTACAGGATAATTCAAGCTAATAAGGATCTCAGGAGGCCCCCAGACCAACCTCCTGCTCCGAGCAGGGTCAGCAATGACACCAGACCAGGTTACTGGATGAGCAGGTACCAGTAACTGGATAACTTCCCAGTATCCAGTAACTTCCCCGTGACTGGGAAAAGAGCTTGAGCCCAATACAGAGTTCTAACACTTTAACTATACATACTCCTCCTGCTACCTCCACATATATGCAATAATATTAGAAATTAGAAAAAAGAAAAACCTAAAGTGGGGTGGGAGTCTGCTCTGTCAAGTCACTAGTAAATGTTAAAATTCAAGATTTATACTTGGCTGTTAAATCTATGAAGTATTGAAATAGAAAAACATACTTTTAAAAAAATCAGTACTTAAAAACATTAACAGTTAAAATACTCCTTTTAATTAAAAAAAATCAATGACATTTAAATTATAGTTAAATCCCCTAAATATATATTTAATTTCATACCTTTCTTCCTTGGTTCTCTGTTTCAAACTTGGGCTGTTTTGTGTGCCTGAGCTCTGCGAATTCAATTTTGAGTTTCAACATGTAGCTCAACATTCAACTCTATAATCAGCTTTATACTACCCCTTATTGCATTTGCAGTGTCATTTCCATGTTTCAGTACCTATTATTTCAGTACCTATTTCTATTATTTCAGCATCTATTATTTCTAAAATATCAATCAATTTCACATACTTTCCCACAGTCTCAGAAGCATACAATGGTTGAAGCATCCAAATGCCAACAGTGAAACAAGAAGTCAAGAAAATGATTTGGGTAGCTCTCCTTTATACCAGTAAAGCAAAGAAATAGATTTCTGTATAATAATCAAATCCAGATTTTTGTTTTTGGACTGCTTTTTGACTGTTCTTCCACAGCTCTTTTGTACTATTTGAAGGAGGTCAAAGAGAGAAAAGGTAACATCATAACTCAGCAATAGGGGACGAATATATATAAGTATGCCCCTTGTCAAGGGTGCTTCTTTTCACCTGAATACATTCCTTTCAAAATCTTAAAGTCAGAGAAAGGACTAATGCTAATCAGCCTTCCTGATGCACTGATATTGCAGAAGAAAAAGCCAATTAAGAACGCTACAGACAAATTCTACATGGACATTTTGGCCTACCCAGGAATATCCAAGCTGAACCCAAAGTCCCTGAGTCCTGTGGAACAGATTTCACCTGCTGTGCTCTGTCAGTCGCACAAAGTAAATCTCCCTCTTAAGTGCTTGTGCGCTCTCCCTTTCTCCATCTTCAATTGGCACTCATAGGCATCACAGAAAAGTTTAGAAGACATCACTGGGAAAAAAACTACTACAAAGCTGACAACATATCAAGCAATAGAAAGCTAATTGTCTCTCCACCAATCTACCAAAAAAAAAAACAAAACCCAAAAACCCACCAAAAACCAAAAACCTAGGCAAAGTCAGCAGCTAGCAAGATTTTTTAGTAAAAGAAAGAGCCCCAACAAATCAACAAAATCCAAAGGCTCTTGTAAGATTTCATAATGAAAATAATTTTTGTTCTCAATCTTTCAGAACTGGCTTTGACAACACCAGGCTAGCAATCAGTTGAAAAATTACTAAAAGAACACAGTAGTGAAAATTCAGCTTCCTGAATAAAAAAATTAGATATATTTTCAGCCTCTAAAGGATGCGCAGAACTGATGGAATTTGAGGTTCAAGACATTTGGTTCTTCCAACACAGCAAATTCAAATTCATTAAGTACGTAACACCTCCCTGAAAACAATGCTTTATGGGAAGATGATACCCAGTAAAGAGAATCATAGAAGAAATTTTATATACATGCAAAATACCAGATAGAGTCACTGGACCACAGATTTTTTTTTTTTGTTGTTTTTTAGTAATTTCAGTTGAACTTTTAAAAAAAGCAAACCAATCAATCAAAAAAAAAAAAAAAAAAAACCTCACTAAAAAAACCCCACCAAATCCAACAATAAACAACCCTCACAAAAACCCACCTCAAACTGGTAGGAAAATGAGAGCATTTGCTGTAAAGCTCTAAGACATAGCGAAATCCCATGTAATAAAATGAATGCATACACACAGTTGAGATGCTCACTTTGGAACATCAGGTACAAAAAGTTTGCAAAGAGGCATCCTACAGGTGGACTATGAATCTTGTAAGGTTGTTACTTGCAAGATAGGGATAGTCTTCTCTAAACTGAGCCAGAACTTTCTATTATTTCTTACAAATCCATCAAAACAGGTATTACAGCAAGAATTCTGGACAGGAACTGAATTGTATCAGGAACAGAAAAACCACTCTGTAAGGTGGTTTTAATAAAAGCTATGAAATTACTTCCACTCTTCAGGTGAAGCCATGACTACTAAGAAATGATTCTTCATTAAAAAAAGTATAAAACATTGGATAATACAGAAAAATACATTAGATGTTTTTCAGGTTTGCTACTCATGGTCTTCTAATGCAGCTATTTCTATGCAAATTGAATTATTCTTATCTTCAAAGGAATGGCTCAACCTCCGGCCTTTGATTCTCAGGACAAGATCATCAGGTGCACCAATACCAAGATGAAACTAAGTGTGATCAAAGTTCATTTCCAAAATAATCAGGACCACAATCCCTTGAAACTCCTCCAGACTAGTGATTTCAGGGAAGGAGGGAGGGGAAGGGGAAGCAACAGAAACCAGGTCAGCCTTGAGTTCCCACAACTGGTATTTGATTTCTCAACTGATGTTTTTTCTGGGTTTCAGGAAATCTCTTAGTAGCTATTATGAACTGTCTTAGTAGATCAGATAACCCACACTACTCAGTCCTCAGCATCCAAGGCAGGGGAGCACTCCACTCCTACTCTGGAAGAGCACATCAGCCTGGCTACTACCTGCGGCTCTTTGCTCCCCTAGCAGCTGCTGTTGTTGGCTTAGGGATCTCAGGGATTTATCCCTGCCTACTCTAGCTTTAGTTTCTGGCCTTGTTTCTGTTAGCTGTGAAATCTAAGGCCCTTTGTGAACCCAGTGACCCATGACCTCCTGTCACAGCAGTTCCCATGTTTAAGAACAGTTGAGCAAAACCTGCCCATTACCTGTCTCTTCCTCTAAGAATTTTCAGAGAGTTTTACCTAGTTTTAATACAGTGAGATTTAGTAAATAACAACTCTCCCTTTACCTTATCCATCCACAGGACAATGGGTTTTGTAGCAACAAGACAACATTCTTGTTTTCAGTACTTTTCCTGATGGTGCCTTGCCTTTTGATGGCTATTTTCTGTGCTTCTGAACACAGAGTTTTCAGGAAACTGTCAATAGGAACACCAAAGCCTTTTATTAATTCTTAACTACCACTTTGAGTAGCCCTTTTTGACTTGAAGTGCTATTTAGTAACATAAAAGAATGCCAGATGAAAAGTATATGGCCATACCTAGGGCGATCAGGGCCCAGTCCTGGCAGTATCTGTGAGGACAAGCCCAGGGGCTGCCCTGTGCTGGACACCAATAGCCAGCTCCCAGATCTGCTGCAGCACACAGCTGAGTCCAGCAGCCACTTGGGCAGAAACTCTGGAGAGCTATATTTAAGAAAGGGGGAAAAGTGCCAGATGGACACAAAAAATGGGAATAAAAAGAATAAGAAAATATCAGAGGTAAGTCCAGCAGCAGGTACAGACTGTGGACAGCCCACACCCAATCCCCTTGAACTACAGGGATGGAGGTGGTGGTCGTGGTCACAAGTGGACCTGGAGCAAAGCTGAGCCTGGCAAAAGAGGGAGGAAAGGCAGTGTTTTAATGACTGTTTTTGTTTCTACTGCCTGAATTAGTAATGAAAAAATATATTTTAAGAAATATTCAAATTATTTTCCCCAAAGTCTGTTTAGCACATGATGGCAACTGGTAGCAAGCAGTAACCATATCCTTAACTCATAAGCTCTCCCTTCTGCACTTCCCATTTTCTCCCCTGTCTATCGTGAGAGAAGTAAGCAAGCAAGCATCTGACAAGGAGCTTGGCTGTCACCATAGCAGCCAGCAAAGAAAAACACCTACTCCCCTCAAAAATGTAGCTTTTCAGGGGGACTTTCTCATGCAAAAGTATTAAACTGTTTCTTGAATATATTTACAGCTCATACAATTTTTCTTGGGAACATAGCATGTGTATCTTCAAAATGCATAGTATTTTCACCAATACATATAGTTAAACCAGGATATTAAGAAAAAGAAGTTAATTTTCAGTAAAGTTTGGAATTCTTTAAATACACTGCCAACTTTCTTTTGATGTCTTCCAGTCTATGATGGCTCAATGAAACAAGGGAATTATGAAAGTTTTCTTGCATGTTTTGGCTACATTTACATATTATCAGTGTGTGGTTCTGGATATCTCGGTTCCAGAAAATCCAGAAACAAGAAAAAGCTTGTGCAGCTAAACCTTCAGATTATATATTGGTACTGATTCTACTTCTGACTCTTAAAGTCACTTTGCTTAGAAGCTTGAGAACTATCAACCAAGTGAAAGAAGCCTCTTTATCAAACTTTGCTGTTGCTAGGAATATTTCTGAAAGAGCTTAGCCCTGTGACTGCACAAGGAAATAAGTTGCTGCAGGATATTCCAACACTGTTTCTTACCATTTCATTCTGCAAGGATGCTGCTTCTTCATTAGCTTAGTTTAGAGGAAAAGCGATATTGCAGAAGCACACAGCAACACCTCACTTTTGCTAGATGCAGTGCATGGAAAATAGATTTTGTTTCACTTTACAGAGTACTCATTATCAAGGCCTGGACAGTAAGTTACATGGATTAGAAAACAGAGCAAGATACAGGTATTTTTGGAGACAGTTGCTGTTAATTGACTGACAGTGAAATGATTGCTCATTACCAGCAAGATACACAGGAATGAAAGCACCCTGCTAAATTACCACACTTCCACCTGCAGAGCAAAGTAGAGGATGCTCTGGGACTCCATTACCAGTTAGGGGTCAGCTGGACATACCTGGATGCCAGTGCTTAAACTCATACTCAGTACCAAATGCTGCAGTTCCAGAGGTGCAATGGGTTCACCTTGGCCAGTAGTTAGACCCCAACTCAGCCCCTCTACCACTCCCCATCCTCAGTGGGGGGCAGGAAGAAATAAGATGAAGATCATCAAGATAAAAACAGGGAAAACACTTGTCAATTACCATTACAGGCAAAACAGACTTGAGGAAAATGAATTTATTGCAATTTGAAATAGATTTGGATAATGAGAAAAAGATAAAAATTAAAGCACTTCCCCACTCCTACCTCTTCTCAGGCTCTCAACTTTATTCCCAATCCCTCTATTTTCCCCCATCCCCAGATGGCATAGGCAAGATTGAAAATGAGGGCTCAAGTCAGTACAATTCTTCTTTACAGCTCCTTCTCCACAGGCCATAGACCCTTCAGGAAACACCCAGATGCTTCAATGTAGGGTGTTCCACAAGCTACTACATGAATAAGTATTTACTCCAGAGGCTGCACTGGAACACATGTTCTACCATGGTCCTTTCCATGCGCTCCATGGAAATATCTACTCTGGTGCCTGGAGCACCTCCCTTCCCCTTTCCCTCACCTCATTGCTCCCAGTGCTGTTTCTGACCCCTCCTTCTGCCTGTCCAGCACTTTTGCACTTTCTTAACCAGCAGCACAATGAGCCCAGCTCCTGTGCCCCCCTTCAGCCTGGCATGGGTCTGTGGCAGAGCTGCCTGAGCCTCGCACAGGGAACCCACACAAGCTTCTCACAGGTGCCACCCTACAGCCCTCCCCAGCTACAAAACTCCTGCCACGTAAGCCCAAAATATCAGGGCTATCAGGTGTGGAAGTGCCAGACCTAAGGATATTTTGGCTTCAGAGATGGCCTCCAGAGCAAAGTAGGAAGCTTTCTTCAATGCAGAACTTCAGTGGCAGAATCTGCTTTCAGTTCTGACCTAGTACTTAGCTTGGATCTGCTCACTGCTTCTACTAATGTGGAAAATGAAGCTTACTCCTGCCTCTCAAGCCCAAGAATCACTCTCATAGTAAAGGAGTAAGATTGTCTATTTAACTAGTTAGATCATTCATTTCAAAGATGACTATTGTAAATACAAACGATGCAGAAAGTGAACCCAAACAATTTATACTTGAATTATTATCTGCTTAACAGGGTTTGAATTAAAGATTTCAACTCTGAGGATCCATCAAAGCAATCTGAACTTCCTCCTGCTACTGCCACTTTATTTGGAAATTTTAACAGGAATTACAAATAGCAAAAACCAAGGAAAGTTGCATGACATCTAAAAATATTATTAAGAATGGAACTATGGTACAGCTTTTAGAAGTCTCCATACCAAAGAAGTACACTATGTTAGAGAATTTACATTTCAAAAAATAATCCAATTAAAAAACCTTCATAATTCCCTACCATAAGCACATGACACTTTATTATAACCAAGCTGTCTTCAGGAAAAGCATAGAACCGAGAGATGAGTGCAATAATATACAGTCCTTGACAAAAGCTGATTGAAATAACTCATTAATCTTTACATTTAGAACACAATGCAAATAAAAAGAGCAGGCTGACATTTTAAATCTTGAACTTATTTGCTTGTGTTGCCATCACTACAATAAAAAGGTAAAATAGCTAAAAATTAACATATTCATGGAAAACAGAAAGCACAATACAACTTCCCTGGTAGGTAAGATGTTTAAGCCACCTTTCTCCAACTACAGTCTTATTCCACTATTATTTCTCAATTCAGCATCTCTGAATTTCATCTCTGAACAGCAAGATCATCTAAAGAGCACTCTAGCAAACACGGCAGTCAAAGTCCTGAGACTCTGCAGTGTCTTACATAGTTCAATGTGTAACTTGTACACTGTGTGTGCTGAGCAACTATTTCAGATTTAGGTGTTTCACCCAAGGTGCACACTTCTAAACTTGCTATTTAGCCTTACTACAAGAAAAAATCCAAAGACATAAAAAGATTATTTAAATAACTCCATTTCTCTGTATTTTCGATTTTTCTTAGAGAAAGGACCAGTGGATTACAAGATAAGGGTGGCAGCACAATTTTCCTCCTGTCCCTGCCCTGCCCACCTCCTGCCTTCCCTTTCATTCCTCGAAGATTTATTTGGGCTCAGCAATGACCAGAACCTGCCTTTGGGGACTTTGCTCCTTCATGAACATTTAAGACTAGTTATAAATAATCAGCTGCTGAAGTAAGCAACATGCTATAGTCCTGATATCAGGAAAGTATTTTTTATTGCTCTTGCAAAAGAAATGTGCTTCAACCTGGCCAATTATAAACCTTTAAAATCTGTAATTCATCTGTAGAAAAATTATATCCAACCACAATAGGTATTTTCTCAGGATTTAAACCACTAAGGATTTACTAAAACCTGGCATGAACTGGTTTCCACTGACCATACAGAATAAAAGCAAGAATTCCAGTATTTCTTAATTTTTTTCTGTCAAAGAGAAAAGATGCTTGAAATTTAACCTAGAATAGGTATATTTGTCATGAGGAATCTATCAGAGCTCCCTGCCCCCAAGGATCTCCAATTAAAGACTGAATCATTAGGTACATAGATACCAAATGTACTAATGCGCATTAAAATAAACAAACAAACAAAAAACCCAAACAAACTTAGTTCTGGCTTCTTTCAACTTTTTTAGTATGGTACCATACTTTTTAGTATGGTACATACAGGTCAACATTTCCCTTTGGTCTGCAATATTACAGGATAAACACAGACCCTGATATCTGTAAAAGACAAAATCTGCTTTTGCCACTGCTTTCAGTTGCGCAAGACAGTCACAACCCTTCCTGAAAACTGCTGCTAATCCAAATCTAGTTGAAAGTCCAAATCACTCTTGTGATTATACTGTTATCAGTTTTGGATAGCAATATTCCTTGAGGCAAAGAAATTATTTCCTTTTTGTAAGTGATAGTGAGACAGACTATTTTTCTAGCTTTACTTCAGTTAAGAAAGCTGCACTGATCTGTAATGATTAAGGAAATTTTCTCCCAGATCAATCTTCTCTTCCCATCATTCTAACCAGACCGTATTTAAAGAATCAAAGTGTTCAAGAGCTGAGAGAGACTGAGTGACATTTGCTCCATGAAATCCCAGCATCTTTTTCTCTTTTCTCAGACAGCCATTTCTTCAACAAAATTTTGAACCACTGTCACCTGTGACAGCACAGGTGAGAGGACTTAAATTCAGTATTCCAAAACTGAAAAATTCCAATGCCACTTGTTTAACACGGGCAATTGGAAATCAGAATGCTTATCCGCTAACACACAATATGAAAAATATTTTTATTTGACATGGACATTTACTTTTCAAGGGAATAAGACACCATAAAATAAATGACAGCAAAACACAGATCATCAGATATAGAAATTTACCTTGCTGAGTATTCTGTTCTTGAGTTCGATTCACAGTGAGGTCTAGAGGGCTATCCTGTTCTTCCTGAAGGGAGTTTTCCGTTTGGTTCATTTGGATACTTTTACACATCAGACTTGGTTCAAATGATGAACCATTTCTGTTCTCTTGAATTTTGCTACTTTTTGAAATGTACTCAATCGCAAACTGACGGATCATTTTTTTCATTAATTCCTGAGCAACTAGGGGAATGTTAGGATCACAGTTCTGAGGAAGATCTAGAAATAAAAAACAGAGGCATCAGATATATTAAGAACCAAAATTATCTACTTTTCTTATAATAAATACTTCACATAAGCACACAAATGTTAAACAAGTACATGTGTAATAAACATATTAATTCAGATCTCTATCAGTTTTTTTTAATGAGCATTCCTAACTGGAAGTCACTTGAAAGAACATTTAGCATAGATCATTAATTCTTACCTTACTCCTCTATCATAGCATGCAAGTAAGAGTATGTGGGGTTGCATTACTTAGGGGACTCAGAGTCTGTACTAATGGCAAATGAGTTGAATTTTCATTTCCAGACTGCTCATTTTCAGTTTTGAAAATAAAGTATTTTGAATACAAACCATGGAAGTAAAATAAAATATGGATTAACACAGAAAGAAGTTACTTTCAAAGAACAACAACAAAAATAATTTTAGAGTGTAGTTGTAAAGACTAGTTCTCTTCATAACATAGAACAGTTAGACTTTTGAGGAACTGGTCTTAAAAAAAAAAAAAAAAGGCAAAAAGATTGTGTTCCACTCTTGAGATTATAATCCTCATAGTAGGTTCTGGATTGAAATGTCAGAACTGATATGATGCTACTTGAAATGTCCCATACAATTTGTAGTAATACAAGCAATTGAATACAAACATCATAAAGTTTAAAGCTTTTATTGTAAAATCTTACGAGATTTTAAGGACATTTTCAAAGTGCGAGAAATAAAACACTTGGAAGAAAAGCTTTATTTCCCATTCTAAACTAACTATATTCTACTTCTGCTTGTGTATGTAACATTTCAATGGAAAAAAGTATCTCATTTTAGAAACAAAACAAAAAAAAAAGGATCAAATGTGATATATATTACTTTATTTTAATGCTACCTATCAGCTAGAAAAAAGTTAAACCTCTTACTAAAAAGCACAGCTGAAACCACAACTATGAATCACCAAAAAGAATCCTAACAGAAGCAACAGAAAAAATGTAACTTAGCATAAATAATGTAATTAAGAAAGTTAAAGTAAGCTGTGCTACTGCACTGATGACTGCAACACACCATTTCACAGGACAAGTACAACTGGCCATACTCGGAGATCTGTGTTTTCCCTTAAACTGGCAGCAGTAGTACTTACTTCATTACCTCACTCCTCCCTTCAACTCTACACGTCTCCACACAAATATCCTTTTCAATATACTAACCACTGCCCATAGTTCATAGGTAATGAGTGAAACAGTTTTCAATCAAGAAGGGAGAGGGATTTAAAGCAAGTGTGAAAGCAATGAACAAGAATTAGCTTTTAGGTGAGCCTGATTGCCTGGAGGAAATACCAAAGGACATGGCTCCGTAGTTACTGGGATAATAAAGTTAATCTGAAACAAACAAAATAGATGATAAACTGAAGGGTTTTTCATGGAAGTGAAGAAACTGGAAGGGCTGGGTTGGGTAGATGTTTGCATGCAAAGGGTACATGGGGTACATGTCCTAATAGGAAGTTTGGAGGATCACACAGCATACTTGCTCAAGTACTTTATGCCAATGAAGCTTTATCCATCAACTATCAAGAGAGTGACTGCCAACACTGATCAAGGAATGCTGCTCAGGTTTAGGATGAATGCATGGAAGATTTTTTTGCTTGCTTGTTTCAGGTTTATTTAAAACATATTCCATTTTGAGAAATCATTTTCACCAACAGAGCACTGCAAGGAATTACAAACCTGCACCTATGAGATCTCTGTCTATAGCACACGAGAAGGCAACTGACTCACTGCTCAGCTGCTTCCTGTCAAGACCTTTTGGCCAGCCTCTCCACAGTGCTTGATGAGGTACAGAGAAGCTCCAGCATTTTTAAAACATCTTGGCTTCAAGAGAACTTACCCGAGGCATGACAAACCAAATCTGCTTATGGTTAAAGCTCTAGCTTCCAACAATCTTTCAACCAGATCTCTACCAAAATACCTAAAATTGACAGGTGTTTCTTGAAGAGAGATATGAGGTAAAATTCTAAATGATGGAGGATACCTACAAAGATCTTTCCCCACCATGTAACCTCCAGGCAAAGCAATATAAACAGAGCATACCTATTCCTGATTCCTAAATAATGAACTATATTTATATAGTTTTTTTAATATATAAAAATAATGTTCAACTGGAGTTTACCATCCTAGAGACACACTTAGAAGTAAAGAAAAAAAATTCAACAACAGATACTGGAACAGTAAGACAATAGATGTACAGTACTGATGCACATGCAAAATACAAGAAAAGAATACAGAAAGTTAAGAGATGAAATTAAATAATTGAATTATCTAGGAACAAAATTGTTTGCATGACAGGGAAATGGTAGTTCCAGACAATGAAATCTACTGATCAACAGCTTAAGCTTGAAAATGCAAAAAATTTGACTGCCTATAATCAGAAACTCATAGAAAATGAATTGTACAAAATATTATCAAGACTGAGCAGGGTCTGGAATGACCCTACTTATACGGAGCAATTAGTTTGTTGCATGCACACAAGAAAAACTTCTTGGATAACTTCTGGGTAACAGGTGATCATCAGTGCAAATGGGAGATTTTACATCCTGGTGTGATCTGTGCCTTTCAGGAGCAAAAGACCAGCAAGTACAGGGGACCTTCCATCAGCAGGAAAACACAACAGCCTGGAACAGATTTCTCCTTATTAATCATCATCCTCTGCATCAATTATTACAAAACTGCAAGACAAAACTAATTCAGAGCTGTCAAGTTTTTACTGCCTTTCTATTCACTTTAGACTCTTTGCACTGGTAACAGTCAAGCATGTATTGCTTTCAGACACTTGCAGGAGAAGTCAGCTTTTCCCTTAGGAGCAAAGTCATCTTTCACCTAGTCAGAATAATAAAGGATTTGTTTTTTTGTTCTTATAATAATTTCTTTAGAATTAGTATAATTTTTTGCAATGATTTCCAAAAACTCCCTATGAAGAATAAATGCAGCAGAATTTCTTATATATTCAACTGCTGCAGCTATTGGTAGTTCACAGATTTTAAGTTATTTTACTCTAAAAAAGTAACATGATGAGGGGGTGATGTGTGTCTATCTAAGAGCATATACTCTGAAAGGTGTGCTCCTGGGTTGGGGTTGCATTTGAAGTCCTCTTGCTGCTAAATGCATATTCAATCAAAAGGGTTTGAAAAGACTCAGGTAGACGAATCTGCCAAAAATGCAAATAGTGCTGCTATCACATTGACTGCTCTGTATTGCAAATCATTAACCTGTAAATCATGGTGGAAGTACCTTGGGAAGTCTCTAGTAAAACTGCTTATTCAAAGTAGTCATCTTTGAGGTCAAAGTGAATTCCTCTGGATTTTACCTAGTTAGGTAAGGAATACTTCCATGGATGGGAGACTCTACAACCTCTGGGTGGCATGTTCTACTGCTTGCCTGTCCTCATTTTTCCTTACATTAAAAAAAACTTTTCATTTCAACTTGTTTACAGTCTGTCATTATCCTGCTATGCACCACTGTAAAGACTTTGACCCTGTCTTAAAATTAGAATATCCTGAGATGAAAGGGACCCACAAGGATCATCAAAGTCCAGCTCCTGGCCCCACACAGGACATCTCCGAGAGTCATACCACGTGCCTGAGATTATTGTCCAAATGCTTCTTGAACTCTGTCAGGCTTGGTGCTGTGACCACTTCCCTGGGGAGCCTGTTCCAGTGCCCAACCACCCTCTGGTGAAGAATGTTTTCCTAATGTCCAAGCTGAACTTTCTCTGGCACAGCTTTGGGACTGAGGTTGACCTCAGGTCTTGTCACTGGTCACCAGGGAGAAGAGATCAGTGCTTGCCCCCTCCACTTCCTCTCAAGAGAAAGTTGTAAGTGCAATGAGGTCTCCCCTCAGTCTCCTCCAGGCTGAAAAAGGCAAGTGACTTTCAGCCACTCCCTGTATGGCTTCCCCTTAAAACCCCTCACCATCTTTGCTGCCCTCCTTTGGACACTCTCTAATGTTTGATGTCTTTCTTATACTGTGGCACCCCAAACTGCCCCAGCACTGGAGGTGAGGCTGTCCCAGCCCAGAGCAGAGCAGGACAATCCCTTCCCTTGCCCAGCTGGCCATGCTGTACCTGATGCCCCAGGACAGGGCTGGCCCTCCTGGCTGCCAGGGCACTGCTGGCTCATGTTCAACTTTCCACCAACCAGGACCCCCAAGTCCCTTTCTGCAGTGCTGCTCTCCAGCTTCTCATTGGCCAGCCTGTTCCCCACAACATGGGAAAGTACTTCACCCATCCTGTGATTCATAGTAGTAATTTTCCATTACACATGAGAAATTTGTAATTAGTCATATAAAATTTTAAAACCCAATGAAACATATTTTGGGCAAGAAAGGTGTTAGAACTCTGAACTTACTATCACTGCCAAATATTTCTTAATTGTTATCAGCAGATGGCACCAGATATACTTGGTATGACCTGAATAGGTTTTTTTTCAAAGATGTTTTATTACGAGTTGTGACTATAGGAAAAATTTGCAAAGTTTTAAATTTGCATGCCTACATCTGTTTAAAACTCTGTTTTTGACAGTCGTTATAAAATACAAGGCAGCTGTATTTAGTCCATGTATAACCTATAATTTGAATCCAGTAGAACAGTCTCTAAAGGTCTGCAGATCTGATGTTATTAGGATAAAAGAGGACTGAATTTGTGTGATGGAATCTGATATTTTCTGCTTTTGATTGTGAAGGTAACAGTCTGAATACAAGAGAAAAGAGTAATTATGTAATATAATTATGACTAATTGCAATGATTTATTTTAATTCAAAGATCATATTTAGGATTAATAATTCCTCAGTTTACGTGCTGCACGAGCTTGTAACTATTCAAACCTATACTGTTAACTATTCTGCACATTAACATTATGTGTGATCACTAGACTGCAATGCCTATGGTGACAGATTTGTCCGTCAGGACAACGAACAATGAGTTAAAAGCTCCCAAAATAGTGTTGAACAACAGTATTCCATTAATCAAAAACCAGTATATTTTCACTACAAGCTCAACCTTATAACGGAATTTGTCTTCTGACACAATGCCAAAAGGCAGTGAAAAGCAGCAGGGAAACACAATCCCCCTTGTACCTGCAATCCAGTTGTGTGAGGAGAAGGACTAAGAACACACCATTGCTTCTCAGTGTGCTTCATGAATTCACTCCATAAATTCACCCTTTTCACAAAAAGGCCACATTTTATTTTAACAACCCCACCTCAACAGCCACCCAACTGTCCCAGTGAAGTTCTTAGTTCTACTTGCAAAATTGCTCAGGTTACAACAGGAATACAATTATTTATTCTGAGGCATGTATCATGATTAGTTCAGCTAACTTGACCAACCAACAAAGAGAAGGAGTAAGTTAACTCTTCTGTTCTCATAAACATTTCACCTTTTTTCTTCCTCTTCTCAGGCTGCAATGTTCACTATTCTATATCCAGTCATATTTCTATGAATCTTAGTAAATGTAGTAGAAATTACCAAGAAAAGTAGAATCAGTGAAGAAAGTAACAATGCCAGGTAGGTGGTCAACACAAAAAGTATCTCCTTAAGAAAGGAGTGCAAACCCCACTAAACATTCTTTCCTGATGAAATTTAAGAGGGACAGCAAAGCTGTCTGTCACAGAAGTTTATTGCACAAACTTTGTCAGTGATTACAGAAAATCATCCAGATTTTGAAAGGACAAATTAGATTTCTTAAGATTAATAATGAAAAGAAACTGCAGCTGGTTTTGGATGAAGTAGTGTGGGCAACTCAAAACTACACCTCAGAAGGTAACACTTTTTTTTAGTCTGAGATAATGTGTGCATGGTTACATTGTCATAGGTTTGCTAAATTAAATATACATTGTACAAGATGCATAACCAGCTTGTGACAGTTGCACAACCCAAAGGAAACTACTAAAAGAACAGAAGAACTCAAAGTTAAATTCAGGTATATGGTATGGTATAACAAAGCCATATTTGTGAAAGGAAATATTTTAGAACATAACAAGGATATCTAGAAATAGTAAAGAGCTTTAAAAAGCTTACAGGAAAATTACTTTGGGATGGGAAACATGGCATTGAAGATACTTGACACAGCAGCCCAGAGAATCTGAAAAGATTCAAGTAATCGCCAACATTCCCTCTATAATTTTGTGCCTAAATTCCTTAACTTCTACACGAGCTTCTCATGTCTCAGTTGTCTCTTGGTGGATCATCTCTCCTGAAGATAGAACCTGGTTCACAACTCTTTCTTTGGTTTTGTTTAAAGAGGTCACATTAATATTGCATGGAAAAATGAGCTTCCAAGAACACACAATGGTATTACAAGAAATACAGAAAATTAAGTCCATGAACAAAATGTCTGATCAAGCTTTTAAACAACTGTGATTCTATGATATAACAACGATCACATGTCACACTGTATAATACTCATATCAAAAAGACCTATATGTATTTTTAAAGCATACTGTGTTTTTCCCTTAACAAAACAGAACAGCTGAACTTCAGCATTGTGGAAGTGGAAAAGCACCCATCTAAGTTTACTCTGCTTACACCACCAAAAGGATAGAGAGATGCCATACTTGGGAAGAAAGCATTTGGGTTTCAGACATATTGTTTAATGGCAACAATCAGTGTTTGATAACAAGAACTTTGGATTTGCTGACGTGTCTGCTGAGCACAGGACTTTCCTACAGACAACTGACTACAAAACTGGTCTCTCACTAATACATAGTGAAGTTGGGTTCCTAATGGGAAGACCTTAGCTTTTTACAGCATTTCAAGAGTTTGCCCATTTTGGCAGGAGTTTATCATCTTTTGTCCTAGATTCTACAAATAGGCATGTTTTGACATCTTCTGAACAAGCTTCCTGATACAAAAAAAAAAAAAAAACAAATGAAAAAACCCCCAAAAAACAAACCCTCTCCCCCCCCCAAAAAAAAACCCAAAAACCAACCAAACGCAAACCCACAATCAAATCCCCTCAAACTAGTCTGCAAATTAAAAAAGCCATATATAAACTTCTTCAAAATAAAAGATTAATGGGACCAAGAAATGAACTCTCTAATTTGCTCAATGGTCTTTAGAGGCCTAAATTAGCTACAATAGCAAGAGAGTAGATCATCTTGAGAAGTTTGCAATCCTAACAAGTGTTACTCCATTTTAAAGACAGCCAGCCAAGAACTCTACAATTTTCTAACAACAAAAGAACATCTGGTTTGGGACCAGGTATAAGAACTATTCCTTAGCTAACCATTCCTTAGCTAAACAATTACTGGAATTTTTTTTTATTCCTTTCTTCATAAGTTGATACTTGAACTCAAAAACCTATAAAAATTCAGAAAGCAGACTTGGGACTTTCTTAGTAAAACTCTTCATCTTTGTCCTAAAATCCAAACCAGTTACTTGAATACCTCATAAATTGGTTTCACATGCCCTTTACTATTTTTTTCCTTTTCACTTCCTGTAATTTGAACAACTTTAAAGACTTTGCTAAAACCTGAACTGAAGCAATATTCTTAGTGAATTCTTACCCAAGAATACAGAAGTACTTCAGAGAATCACAAAAACAACTGGAAGTTTCATTTTTCAATAGACAAAACCTCTTTAACCTAGCATTACTGATCTGGCAGATCAAACCGAAAGAAAACGCTGAAAGCCAAATGTTCTTTGTGAGAAGCTTCACTTAGAAGTCGTTCACACCACTAAGGTGAGGTCATGCCAAGTTTCACTTCTCCCATGATAGAAGTTCCTCTCAAGGAGTATCAAAAGAGATCATCTGCAGCAGGAGCATAAAGCAGGCAAACACTAAATAACATTGTACACATCAAGACCAAGAAGAGATCTGACAAAGTAGAAATTTGAAGGAATTAAAATATCTGCCTAGGTAGATGCCACAGAACTGGGCCTGTGATGAAAATACAATAAGACTTTAAGAAGTAATGAGGTGCCAACTTCATTGGACATTTTATTTCAAATGGAAAATAGCTGGTTTGAAAGAAAGCCAAGAGTCCAAAGGATGCACTCAAAATGCTGTTGCACTCTATTTCAGTTCTTTAAAATGCAAAAAAGTAAAACATAGACTGAGTAGACAAGTCTGTACAGAAGAAGATTTTACATACCCCAGGTTCAAGGGCATAATAATCTCTCCTGCTACAGCATTTTAAAAGGGAGAAAACTATCTTTGCTTTTTTTCTCCCACTTATGAAGAAGAGACAGTGTCTGACTCTAACTCTGTCAAAAGCAAGAGAGAGCTGTCACCCTAGCCATACTCTGCTATTCTGACACACACATACTAAACTCAAGAAAAATATATTAAAAATGTAGTTACTGCATTCACAGTAACTTGATTCACATTTCTTCATTCACAAGAACTTAAGGAAGAAAATTACTATTTCTGCTTTTGTGGACAGTGAGTAAACCAAGTAACATTCATGAAATAAGCTGATTTATCATTCACTCATGTACTGCTCTAACTTGATGATAGAGGAAAGAATAAGAACAGTCAAAGAATTAATGACCTACTAAATACTGCATTTTGAGAAGAAGTTTTAACCTCCAATTTGGATGTATTTGAAGTTTGCATGCAAGAAGATCCCAAATTCCATTTTGCAATCTGCAAAGCGCATTCTGTTGCCTAAAATGTGTTTCCCATTGAAAACCAGAAGTGAGAATTTAGGAACAGAAAATGTTTAAATGCTTCGGATTCCAGAGAATGACACCTGAGGTTGGCATGAAAACAAAGTAGCAGCTCATGGTAAAAAGAAAAATCCAATACAACTTATGAACAGGGATTCAAAAGAATGACACATACTGCAAGAGGACGAAGAGGAATGGCAAGTAGGAAGGGTTGCACTTCATTTGATGATTCAAGTGAGAAAAAGATGAAGGAAAACCAAAGGAATAAAAAAGAGAAACAGCAGAAACATCTGTTTCAGTAGATTAAAAAAAAATTACTGAGGAAACAAAATTAACCCTGAATAATTTGATTCTTCCAGATTTTTCATAATACAAAAGACATGCTTTTATTACCTTTCTTTCGAAAGAGTGCATTTAGATAGTTTTCTGCTTGGCATTCAATCTTATCAGTGTTGGACTGGCCCTGAGATGACAGTTCCTCTGTAGGCGTTGACTGTGAAGAACCGAAAACTGATGCACGATCCTGGAAAACATAGCAAGATCATAACATCTTTCAGAAGTTAGTCTGCTGGTAGTAAAATATACAATTAAATTACTGAGCTTTGAATGGAATAGAACCACTAAAATCAAACTACCTTGAGTCAAAATGTGGAATTAACTTATTTGCAAAATTCAATTCTCTGAACTGAAAATTAGTGTTGGGGAGTAATATTTAATATAATGCTCATACTTACACTGGCTGTTTCTTTGTGTAAATTACAAAAGGAACATTTCTCATCCATAGACCAGTCAGTTAGCTCTTCTGGCTCACAGTCTTAAAGGAAGAAAAGAAAGCTAGATGTTTTAAACAAGCAAAAATGGATTTTGAGAACAACACACACTTCCTAAAATTCTCTTAAATAAATTCCATTACTAATATGATATATATTTATTGGTACAGTGCATTCAGTCATATTCAATACTTCAGATATTTTCAAATTCTTATCTGGCTTTTACAGCTCAATTTAATAATAGCAGAGAGTGCTTTCCTTAGAAGAAAAGGTAAACTTGTGTCATTCAGCTAAATATCTGTCATAATTACTAGAGGCATCTGAATACTGCAAAGAAAGCTCTGAATTGCAGGCATCATTCTTTTTAACTCAAGTCTGCAAACTTGTGGCAAACTAAGCTAAGAATTAGGATACAGACTCCTTACCATGTGAGCTACATGCATTATTCTTACAGTATTTTAATTGATTTCATATAATCACTACAGGTAAATCCAAGCCTTATACTCGCTTGTAGCACTTGATTCATCTAGAAATGTACCTTTATATGCTTTATCAGAAAAGGTACTCTGGTCTAGAGGGAATGCAGGACTTAAACTTACACTGCCTATATCAAGTCCCATCTTCTACTGAATGGAGACACATAATCTACCTTCTTTAAATTAAGCTCCATTTCAAAAATTAAGAGTTTTCAGCGAATACCCTTCTCTTCACAAACACCAGTTACTTTAAAAACTTTTCCCAAATCAACTGTGCTAGTAGTTAAAATAAAGCTTCTAATTTCTTGTTTAAAATTGCATATGGCAACTTATTCCAGTTTGCTTCTGTGGCAATTTTATTCTTGTACCCATGAACAATAACTAGGTATTTAGCACCTTGATGCATTTACAGAGACCTTCATTACCCCCTTAACACTTCATTTTGTGGCTAATTTAGTCCACCTGCTCTTCCTCACGAGATTCAACTCCATCTCTTCTGCACAAGTCTCAGCTGAACACCTGTTTCCTGAACACGGGGAGCAAGATCTCAAGATGATGTCTTTTACCTATACACCAGACTTCCTTACACTGCAGGCAGTACTTTTCCTACAGTATCCTAGCTATGCAGCAGCCTTTATTATAGCTGCAGTGTTTTGGCAGGTGAATCTAAATATGACTAACTACAACACCAAGGTCTTCTCCATCCTGTTCATGTGCTTACAACCTAAAGAACTTTTTCACTCCCATTATTAGTTACCAGGTATGTTTCCTCCTTTTCTCCATACCACTAAATTACAGTCAGTTCTGTTTAGGGAGGTTCTTGAGATTATCTGCTTTCAATAGCACATGATGGTAGCCTGATCTTGGCTGGCTGCCAATCTCCCAATCCACTGATGCTCTCAATCCACTGCCCCTCTTCAATAGGGCAGGGGTGAGGAAATAAGAGGGTAGGGGAGAAAATCAGGGGGAGAAACTTGAGGGTCAAGATGAAGACAGGGAGATCACTTACCAATTACTGTAACAGGGAAGTCAGACTCAACTTGGAGAGAAACAATTTCATTTATAGCCAATAAAAACAGATTTGCATAATAAGAAAGGGAAAACACTAAACCACCTTACCACCCCTTCTTCCCAGGCTTCAGCTTCACTCCTTCATTCCTGACTCTTCTACCTCCTCCCCCACCCCAAAGAGTGCATGGAGGAAGGGAAACAGGCTACTCTCAGTTCATAACAGTTCCTCTCTGCCACTTCCCTCTCTTTTTTCCCTGCTTCCAGCTTGGGGTCTCTCCCATGGGCTACAGGCCTTCACAAACTGCTCCAGTGTGCTTCCCACAACTGCAGCTCTTCATGAACTGCTCTAATACATGTCTTTTCCACAGGGCACAGCCCTTCAGGAACAGACCATTCCACAGACCCACAGCTCCTGCCAGAAAAGCTGCTCCTGCATGGGCTCCTCTCTAGAGCTGCAGTTCCTGCCAGAGGCCTGCTCCAGCATGGCATCTCCACAGGCTGTAGCTTCCTTCAGGGCATCTCCACCTGCTCCAGTGGGTCCTCCAAGGGCTGCACTGTGGATATCTGTTCCAACACGGTCCTCTGTGGCCTGCAGGTTCTACAGGCTTCACCATGCTCTTCTCCGAGGGCTGCAGGGGAATCTCTGCTCCAGTAACTGGAGCAACTCTCCCCTCTTCCTTCTCTGACCTTGCTGTCTGCAGGGTTGTTTCCCACTGCCCACTGTCCTCCACCCTCTTCCCACAACTGCTGACCTCTTACTTCTTCTCAAAGATATTATTAAAAAGGCAAAATAAGAATAAAATTACTCTGAAAAATAAAGGTTCTTCAATTGAGCACAAACATAATGTAAGTAACTCCTTATTATTACTTAAATCCAGTTTGCTCAGCTCTAAAATATTGATTTAAAACAGAATTCTGTATTGTATTATATGCTTTCAGGGATGCAAAAGAGCAATTTTTACAGATTGGACAGCTGATGTTTAAAAACAGACATGGTATTTTTTTTGGCTGGACAGTACCAAGAGATAATGAGTCATTTTTGCTGAATTAATCTACCTGTCCCAGCCCATTAGAGCTATTCCTTTAGGATGTCCACAGCACAAAAACAACACTATTCCCTCACAACAAGTTAATTGTTGTTCTTGCAACCATGAAAACTCTATTTATGAACCTTGAGATTCTACACCTAACTCTAGGACAGGCTTTATACTTTCAGAGAAGTTCTTCTGCCTTGGAATCCTGAATTTCCACTGGTAAAAGTCAAACTAGAGAGCAATCCTTGTGTGTTGCCAAAAAAAAGATCAAACCTTGATACACATCAGCTCTACATAACACTAAACCCTTTATTTAAAGCAATATAAATCATGTACAAGACTTATTAAGTCTGCCAGTGAGCTAAGCAGAAGTGATATCAGGTATATACAAGATATATCAAATGTCAGACAGTCTCAGGTCACCCCCACAGGAAACATCCTGATATCAGTATGAAGTTGTTAACTACAGATAGGCAGCCATACTTGCAGAAAAATCAGAGGCACAGACAGCACTTTAAGCTGAACAAACTTTCCTCCAGCTGCACTGAATTTAGGATGAGGATCATCTTCCCTCCCCATTTTATCATGCTTGGGGTCACATGATGAAAGATTTGCAGACAACCTGTAATGCTTGCTAGCTCATGAGAAAAGTTGCTAAAACTGTGAAAACAGCATTTTAATACTAATCACAGTACAGATCACTACTTGAAACCAAACCTGTTTAGCACAAAGGTTTTAAACTTATTTCCATTTATTAAGAATAAATTGGTGAACTTTGACAAAAAATAATTTTTTTTCATTTCTTAATAGGCTCACATTTGTGTTTCCCCAAACCACTTTTCCCAAGAAGTAATGCAAAATTAAGTAAATTAATTCAGACATCTGTGGTACTAAATAGATTCCATGTTTGTATCTTAAAATATGAAATAATTGTCTAGTAAATCTAAATACAAAATAAAATTTAAAAATTCATCAAAATAAAAATTAAGAATTCATCTCTTACTTACCAGTATTTTCTGATTATAATAGTGTCCCAAAAGATTTTCCAGCTATTTGTGACAATTTTGAACATATCACTGCCTTCCTTTTTATACAGCACTAATGCTTCCTAATAAGTACATTAAAACAGTTGAAATATTTATCAAATCCTTCATATTTTTAATTTCATAAAACCTCCAATTCTATTAGATTTGTGTTTCAAATAAAAGTTTTCACTACTAGAAATAGTCCAAAAGAACATAAGGAAAAATAAAAGCTTTTGTCCTGTATAAAGATGATTTTTTCCTGGCAGAGAAAGAGCATTGGGAGCTGCTTTTTTCCAACAAGACAAAGCTTTTCCTCACTGGTTAAGAGAACAGAACTCCAGCACAAAATCCCTCCCAAAAGAAAGTACACACATACCACCTGATTAGAGGAGCAGCTTTTTAACAGTTTAGCTAATTATCCATAAGTAGAATATAAAGAACAACAATTTATATGAGAATTTACTTAGCTGAAAATGGGTGTGAGGAAAGGATTAGAAAGCCCTAAAGATTCAATGACAGTCTCAGTTCAGAGCTTGAACCAAGGTCAGATGCCAAGAAACAGAACTTGACCCCTCTGCAAGCAGAAGCTGCAGAACCCAAGCAGTCAGGAAAACAAACTGGTGCTGAATAACAGTGACAAGAACCACTTTAGCAATTACAGAGTAAATCCTACATACAAAAGAATTTCAAGACACAAAAAAATGTTTAAAAGGTATTTTCCTGGAAAAGTGTAGTAGTCTAGTAAAAGTGAAGTGTACCTTCTATCATTTAGATTTGCCATTGCAATTTATTATTCACTCAAGTAACTTAATACAATACAATATTTTAATCTATAAATCAAACACTATTTCAAGAAAGAACTAAGGAGGAAATATATCAATCATGTTAAATTTTATGCACATTATTGATCTCTTTCATGTCACAATAGATAAAGCCAACAACACAAGAGAATAAAATGCTATTGTATCTAAGCAGAATACATTTCAGCCAATTCTCACACATTTCTGCACAAGAAAGCTACATAATGTCTTGAGATATGTTTGAGGAAACACACTCTTGCTGCAAATGAGCCATAATATTGCATATTGACAGTATTAGTTCAGTGGTTATGATGAGGAAAATAAACAGCCTAAAAGATGCAGTAATTCAGTCACATTGCTTAGAGTGTGAAAACCTGAGTTCTAATTCCACCAGCCATATTTTTTAAGTAAGGCAAATTATTTACTTTGTACCTTGGTTTCATTACCTGTGAAATGAAATGTGACACTTAGGACAGTGGAAAATTTTGTACAAATTTTACTTGAGAGTTCTGTATTAATCTTTAAAACAAAATTCAGACTTCAAATCAGAAATAGCCCTGCATACTATACTAATGATAGAGCTGACTTCTACTGTACCAATATAAACTATTTCACATGGCATTACTGAATTTACAGATATTATATCGATAAAAATGAACCAAAAATAAGAGTAAGGTAAGGTGGGAATCCCAACCTACCAGCAGTTCTGCAGCAGTTGGCTCCAGAACTAAAATCAATTTTACAGATGCCTCAGACATGGAAATAGGCATTAATTGTTGAAGAACTCTTGCACATTACTGACAAAAATTTTCAGAAATTGAAAAAAAATAGCTCTGAGATGTTGCATTTTAGATAAACACAAATTTAATTTTCAAGACAAAGTCAAAAGGGCATCAAATAGCAAAGATATGCAAGCAATGGAAATATTAGATTTTAAATAGGTAAGAAATCTTCAACAGCATGAGGCAAATAACTTAAAACTTTACCCCTAAGCTCAAATACCTGCAACACATGAACTCTAAAGGAGCAATAGAAACTTTATGGCGTAGGGCATCATGCCCTTTAACTTAGCTTAGACTTTGGCCACTACCTCATTAGCTCAGTACTTTCTGCCTTCTTACCCAAAAGAAAAAAAAAAGAAAAGAAAAAAATGAAAAAAAAAAAAATAGAAAAAAGTAAACCCTTTCATGCAAAAAATAAAGCATTAACTACTAATCAGTGTAAAGCTCAATTCATACAACGTACTGGAATTAAAACTCAAAAAAACCAAAAGAGATACTGCACACATAACAATATCCTGTTTCCTTTGCAAATGTGCTTATCACAGCAGTTGAAAATACTAGTCATGAAAACAAGCTTTAATCCAACTGTACATATTTCTTAAGTGTTTTTATGTCTTATTAGCTGCATGTCTAGCTTGAGAAAGGAAAAAATATTCTGAAAGCATCAAAGTAGTATTCCAAGTTCCTCCCCTTCCCCCTGAAAATACTGTGTTATGCATATGATACAGGCCAAGGAACTTGCACATTATGAAGGGGACAAAACCATAACCAAGTTAAAGCAATTGTTCTAAAAGTATTCTAAGCAGTACATGCCAGTCTGCCTCATGTGCTAGCACTAAATAAGTGATATGCTTTACAAATGACACTATCAGAAAATGAATTATGAAGAAATGAGATGGAACATTTTTACAGTTTCATAGCAGAAGTAACATTTCTTTAAGTCATTAAATGAACTTGGCAAAACAATTCTTTCAATACTTTAAAGCAAATTTTTGATTTGTAGCCCCCTTGTTGTGAAAGATGAATCATTCCACACTTAACTAAGGACTCATATGTTACTGACAGCTATTCCAGCAAACCCAAACATTGGGAATAATGCTGGGCTTTACAAGGCTGATGGGAAAGGTGTCTATATACATGTACGCTTGAACGTACTGGGACTTCACATATATATATATATACACACATAAAGTACTATAAAAACTAAAAGTTTGGTGTACATATAATAAAGATGTAAAAAAACATTATTATATAAAAAGCATCAACTTTCTTGACAACTACAAGACCCAACTAGCATCCATTACCTTCCTTTTACCAATTAATGTCAATGGGAAGCTGATCAGCTTGTCTGCCCTTTCTAATGGATATTCAGAAACAAAGTAGGAGATGCAGTATTCCAGAAGAGTAAGTCTTTTTCATGAGAGCTTTGCAGAAAAGCTTAGCTAATCCAAATTCCCCTGTATGGGAACAAACCTATGTATCACTCTCCCTAGTGCTTTGCTTAGGCACAGTATTGACAAGAAAATTAATAAATGAACATTGGAAAGAAAAGCACTAGAAGATTTCCTTTTTCAAATTCAAGATATATACTTGAAACTACTTTTAGCTAAAAGAAAAAACAGTAAGTTAAAGTCATTGCACTAAATGCTGGCTCATTTACCTTCAAATAAACTGAGGTCTCTTCGTAGCCTTGGTCCATAAAGCCCTTCTAAAATACTTTCAAAACCTGGAGACAAAAGAAACATTTAAAATGGTAAATCAAAAGTTTCTTAAAAGAAAGCAAATTCTAGAAAACTGGCAACAAGTATTCTCAAATTATAAGAGCAATTCCAAAAATTGTTACATTTATCAAACAAATATTTACTCCTTCCACTATAGTACTACTCAATAGCATTAGAAGATAAAAATAAGACAAGGCAACTGCCATCTGCCCACAATCAGCCTATTAAGCCATGCCCCAACAACCTCATTAGACTTAAAATAACTACCACAGAATCCTAAAGGTGCTAGGATTAGCCTCACAGCCCTAAGCAAGTGAAGGAGTTTCTCTCTTAGCCTGAGAATCAGTGTCATGGACAGAGAGAGGAAAAAATGAAAAGAAGAAAAAATGAAAAGAAAAAAAAATGAAAAATTTACAGATCAGAAACTTCTCATGATCTCCTGAAACTACATAATCTGAGCAGGCTAATATTACAACAAATAGAAAAAAAGCAATCTTCTTTTGCTTCTGATACCATGACAGTGCTCTCTAGTCCTCTGTATCCGCACAAAAACGTTTTAAAATGGAGGATTAGATAAATCCAATTATTTTACAGATTTACCAGCTAGTCTGTTTAGGTATTTGGTAAAAATTAAATACTTCAGTAAGGGTGATGAGACAGAGCAAATCACATGATTGATAAATAAATGATGTTTGAAACCCCAAACCCACAAAAAAGCACATGACAACTGATGAAATATGGTGACAATTTAGAGCATCAATATAAAAGAAGTTTTGTTCAATGCAGAAGCAGTTTCCAAGTGCCCCCCTTTCTCCTTCCAAATAATAAGCTTATTTGAAAATAAGAGGATAATTCAAAGCAGCATTTGAAGGTTCTCATTCTTTATACTAAAGGCCTGCCCGTAGCTATTTTGCTAGACCAGAACTTTGCAAGACTATTTTATCATCATACTACATAAAAGACACCAAAATCTTCAGGAAACAACTTCTTTCAACAAAGAACATTCAGAATCGCAAAATTTGTTCGTCATGTGATGTCTTTTAAGACAACACAACATCCTGTTCCCTCCCCAAAAGTTATATTTACTTTTTGGTTTAGATTGTATGTACACTAGTATAAGGAAGAATAAATATGTACCATATTTGAAGCAGACAAGGGAAGCTATCTTAACACATAGGAGCTGTACGGTTTGACAAGTCAGATTCTGTTAAAATTTCCATTGCAAAGTAATTTTAATATATGGACTATACTGTGAAACAATTACAACCTCTACAAATCTGATATTTGAGCTATAAATGGATTTATATATTGAACTATATGGATTTCATTTTCCACTTTTCTTTGTATTACATATAATACCACAAGACAACACAAATTAAATGACAAAACCACTGTCCTCTAACATATACATATACACACATCTTTTGAACAGCCTACAAGAACTAGAAAGCAAAAAGCCCAAAGCCCAGGCACACACTAAAATTTACCTTAAAGCATCATCCAGCAACTCTTAGATTCAATGTAATATAAATTCACATCCTATCAGCACGGCACAAGTTCCCTGTTCTTCTGGCTTCAAAGGGTTATGGACAACAGAGCAAAGAGAGATGAAGGCTGAAGCTAAGAGCAATCCTCCAAACACAAGAGAGTGGAAATACAAACCACACCACGAGCATTGCCATTCATGTTACACACTGTAAGCCATTTTAGGTCAGCAGCTAGTTCCATTCTGCCAAGTTACTGTCCCTGGGTAAAGAAATGAATGAAGCAGCACTTGGAGACAACCCTGCCTATTTCAAAAGGGCAAACGGCAACTCCTATTTTTCAGGACTTATCAGTCAAACAACAGGAAGCTCATTTACCATCCCAGTCAGCACCCAAAACCTCCTTGGTCTTTGGATCCCTACCACCCTTCCCACCCTGTGGAGGGTGGCACTTGTTTCTGCCTTTACTTTTGTCCTTTCCTGCCTGCCCTACTGCCTGCTCCTGCCTATGGAAAACCACGAGTGCAGAAACCCAGCTCTGTAAACAGCAGCTAGGCACAGAAAAATGCAAACCTCAAACAGATTTCCATACAGCTTGTATTAAAGATAGCAATTAGCACACTGTGGGAGTTGTTGGGTTTTTTTCTTTTCTTACTCTGAGGAAAAGATACACCAGCCTGCTTCTTTGCTAATTCACCAAACTTAATTCCATCCTACCCATCCAAAGGGCTCTTCTCTTCCTGAAGTATTACAGAACTTCTCCAAGGAACCCCCACAGACTTACTCTGCCCAATCACTTGCTTCCTCACCTCTGGACACTGGATGCCATCTTTTAAAAGAACACTTGTACAATCTAAGACCATCAAGAGAATATTTTTCCAGACCTTAGGCTAAAATTTTCCCAGAAAGCACCTGTGGTGCTTCCATGCTCCACAAAGCTCTATTACCTTTCAGCAGAATTGATACAATTTTAGTTTAACCTAAACAAGAAGATGTATCTTAGTTTCCAGTACTGACAAATGAATGCTGGCAAACGCCAACAAATGAATGCTGACGAATGAATACTGAGGAATGAACCTTTTCCTAAAATGTAACCATCTGGACACAAGCAGTTCAATAAATCTTTGTTTTCCTTCTTGAGTCAGTATGCTTAAGCAAACAGTAGTAGCAGCTTTGGAACTCTCCAGAACCTGAAGAGCCTACATAAACCAGTCAGAAATACACTTTGCTTATACTTTTTATGATTCACTAATGGAAAAACTTTGCTTCAAAAAAGTTTGACAGAATTTGCTGTCTCATGGTGTTTGATTGCCTATTTGATTCCAAACCTGATCTTTCAAAATTGTTACTTGAGATCTGACACTTTCTAGCTCCAAACTGAAAAGCAATACTTGGCTCTAGCAACTTGCAGTACCCCAAACCATCAAACTCCCTCTTTCTCTAATAAATTTATTGTATCTTCATGTAGAAAGAATCACCTTTCTTTATTGTCTGACACCTTTTAAAATCCAAGATAGGTTCCTCCAACATAAGTCTTCATAAGCAGAAATTTGTGATAGAGCAAGTCTCTTAGCCCACTTATAAGCTTTTACAGTTTGTATTTCTGAATAAAGCTGTGAACAGGTTTTTTTCCCTCCCACCTTTCCCCCACCACGGATACTGCTTTCCTCACTCGGGGCTGGGATGGGATGGGAGGAGGGAGGCTGAAGCTGTGACCTCCAGCAACAGGAAGTGGGCTCTCTTTTCCATCGGTCCCTATTCAAGTACTAAAAGGCAAACAGCCCAGGAACAAGTTCTGTCAGGTCTGCCACAGGGATCACAGCAAAGGCCACCAAAAGGAAGCAACAGGGGACAGTAACTGCAGCTCCCATGGGGCTTCTGCCCAGCTGCTGGACTGGCTGCCACAGAATTCAGCTCTTACCTCTGCTCCAAACCCAGAACGTTACAGAGAACTCTTATGGCTTATCTGGCTGCTGAAAATATCATCTGTTACCCATCTACCTGGCCACCATGATACTGCCAGGAGTGACCTCCAGCAGCCAGAGCTAACTACAGGAGCACAGGGGCAATGCTGAACAACACCAGGTGTCAATGGAATAAAGAACAGAGCCCAGGTGTTGATCCAAGGTGAAGGCTTTCATAGGGCAAACAAACATCCTGTGGGATCAACAGGTGACTACATGGCTGCAGGCAGGACTTCAGCTCTTATGACACTAGGATCCTTTAAGGAACAGAGTGCTGATCTATTTGATAATGCAAATCAGCACTGCCACAGCCTGCAGCTGTGGGAGCAATGGATAGCAATGCACTAAGCCTGGAGAAAATCATGAGGTGAAGATTTACAGAAATTTTAAGGCAAAGTTGGTCTAGGTTAATTCTAGACAGATATAGTAATTGAACAGTTATACAACACAAATTGAGGTTGGACAGGTTTAGCTATACATTGGCTATTGTTATTTCAAAAGCTATTTATCTCCATAATTTCTAAGAAAAAACTTTAGTTACTTTAGCCTCAGAGTTGAATTCAACAGCCATCTCCTCCTTCCCTCCCACATCTTCAAAGTGAATGGAGACTGCAAGTATGTTTTCAAAAAATTTGAATGACTCAGACTATGTGTTAGAAAAATAGCCAAAAAAAGAATAAATATCATGTAATAAATGGAAGCTGACATTTGACTACCACCTTGAAATGAACCACTTGGTGGGTCTGAAGATAGGAGTAGTACTTACTCTACACTTGGGAAAGGGAACAGAAATATATGCAGGTTATATTAAAATGTATATGCAGGTTGTATTAAAAAGTTATTGAGAGGTTTGGTGCACTCCACATCACATGAATTTCTTGATTCCCCTAACCTTGTATAAGGCCATATTACCTCCTAAATTTGTATGTTCTTTTCAAATGAAAGTCCCTTTCATAAAAGCAGATATATTTCCTTTCCCCTTTGTCTTTTGGTTTCTTTACTAGTTTTACTTCTTTTGTTTCTTTTTTCTCTTCCCCTTTCCATGTTTCTGTTTAAGAAGCAATCCAATTCTAGAGCTTTAGCTACAAGGCTTTTTTCAAAGCCTATATTTGGGACACTTTACTAAAATGTAATAATTTTTAGTTAAAATTTTAACAAAACATTTTTGTTTGTTCTTTTACTCAGCACTAGAACACAATAATACTAAATCTCAAGAGGTGCCAACCAAAACTTGTACAAACTATAATAGTGACACTAATGACCTCACAGTCAGCCACCTAAAAAAACCTTTTGCTTATACTTGCTCTCCCCTCCTCTGATCTGCCGCAGCTTTTCCAGTTTAGGAAAGTGTAAGCTTTTTATCAGTTCATCTGCTTAAAGATAAAAGCACAAATACTTCTAAACAAATTCACTTCTGGTCTGATATTTTTCTAAGCCATACAAGAAACAGCAGATTAATGCTCCTTACAGAGACAGAAAATATTTAAATGAAGGAGGGAGATGCTTATCAAGATTGCTCATCTGATTCATAGTTACTGCTGTACTTTCCATCTGATGTGAAAGGTTACCCCTTAGATGAGATCCTATTGTCCTCTCTAAGTTGCTCTGTGTGTTAAGGGATTTGGAAGATTTTGGGTGCATGCAAATGAAGTTCTGCTTCCTCCCTTCTTTTCCAGCATATCATCAGCAAGGCACAGGGTGAGCCTGCTGCACACTGCTTTGAAGGACAGGGCACGCATGTGTATTTTTACTCCAATGAAATGAGACTTTCAGCTTTAAGCACTATGGCCTCTGGAGGCCCTGTAGGAAAAGAAAGAACCTTGAGGCTCTGTAAAACACAATTTTGTTAACCCACCCAAGAAAGTCAGCAGCAGTGTATGTTGAAATCTTCCCAACTTCTGTGTGCCTAAAAGTTTACTTCCATCACCCTTCATTTTGTGGCTTACTACACCAAGAATCACATTTGAATTATGGTAGTTCAAGTTGTTTTACTGAAGTCCAAAACACTTGTTATTTAACTTCTCACATAAAATTAGGCCTCACCCCTCTTAAGTAACAAACATCAGTGAGGAAGATTCATGTATTCTCCTTATTTACTGAATTTAATATTCTCAGCAGAGAAAACAAAAGTTGAAGAAAAAAAATTGCACATTTTAAGCAGTGTGGAGTTTAGCCCATTAATTTTGCTTTTAAATCAAAACTAATGTGAAAGTAGGTTCAGAACTGCTGATTTCAATTCTTAAAAGTTGCAGAATTTAATAAATGATCTTTAAAATGTAATTAGGAAAATCCAAAGAATAAGATTACATTTAATGAGATTGAGCACTGTATTGCCACACACAGCATTACGATTAAACTACCTTCTTTTATTTTTTAGTGTGGGAACAGCTACTGTCATTACCCAGTTGTTAAAGGCACCTGGTAACAACTCATGAGTTCAGTTTCTGCATTTGCCTCTAAACACTTGAGTTCTACTCCCATTCTGAAGTCATACAACCTATATTTTGAGATGGTATTTCTTGATCTATGAGGACTATTACATAATTTGTATGAGGAATCCCAGAATCTAAAGTCACATTGGAAGAAATTATGGACAAGTAAGGACTGAAAGACAGATCCTGCACACTGGTTTGTGTCCCAACCAACAAGCCAACCTCCTCTATTACCTGCCCCCTCCACCCCACACACACTTGAATTTCAGTAGCAGCAGCTTCATGCCAAGGTATAACATACAAACAAAGTTCTGAGCTAAAACTCACTGACATGACTGACATTACCACAAGAAAAATAAATTTATTTCCCCCCACTGTCCTTGTAACTTTGCCCTGTTTCATGCACCTGAAAACAGCATGCAATTCAAAACAATAGTACATCTAAATAAAAAACTTCACTTCTTCTTCTCCCCATTCTGTACATTTTCATGACTGCACTATTTAGCTCGGCCCAGTACAGGAGTACACATGGGGGAAGTTTTGTGGTTTGCCTTACAAATACAGCTACCTTGGATTAAAACAATCATACCACAGACAGAATTCAGCTTGATTGCTTTTGTCAAGTATTAGAACTGCCTTTAATTTTTTTCTTTTTAAATGTACCAAGGCAGACAAAGCACCAGTTGCATCTTCCCTGAAAGAAAATCTTTCACTTGCCAAATTCTCTCTCAATAGTGCTTCAATATTTACTGATAAATATTATTTATCATTAATTCAGGTGCAAGAGTAGGAAGCAGTATTTTGTTTTGGCTTAGTTAAAAAAGTCATCTGCCTTTCTTACAAGTTATCCTTTTCACAGGAAAGGGGCTTGGAGCTCATGTTGAGTCATCTTTTAGCTTCTAATCATGTTAACTTACAGCTTTCTGAAGTACACATTGTATTTTCCAGGTGCAGCTTGCACTCTGGTGCCCACCATTATTTGCCACTACAGAAGGGAATGGGTTTACCTGAAAAATGGTTATCTTCTCCAAACTCTTGCACCTTTTTTGTCTCCAACTGACAGGAAAATAAAATTAATTACATCAGAAACTCAAATCCTTCAAGAGTATGTGTCTACTACTCAGCCATCACCAAGTTCCTTTGATATATCAGACTACTCTCAATCATGTAGAAAATATTTTATGAGCTTTCTGTAGCTTGAATTCAAAATTTTGAAAAAATCCATAAATTAATTACATCCATTTTTAAATTATATCTAGTTATCTTTACCCCACCATTAGGATATAAGCAGAAATTCCCTTACAACTTGTTAAAGGAGAATACTCTGTAAAGAAGAGAGTTATTTTAATATTTCATAGAAGAGGAGCAGAGTGTTTAACAGAGAAATTTAAATTAAGCATTAACATCTGTGTCTGCTTCTTTTGCCTCTCCCTTCCTTCCACAGGGCAGCAGCTGTCCTTTTTGCCCACTGTTCCCCCCTAACCATAGAAGGATTAATAATCTTAGTCTTGCTTATATATTGACATAAATCTCAAAGTCACATGGTTTTTATTGTTGATTATGGCTTGTTTTAGTTTGGTTTTACTTATATATTAGTTTTTAAATTTACTACTACAACAATCTGGAAAGGATTGACTATTGTATGAAACAACTGAAGCATTGAAATAAAAAAAGAGGAAAAAACCTCCAAAAATACAAACACACAAACCAGTAATCAAACACTCAATCACCTTTTTGCCATTTATACAAACGGCAAGAAAAAACAAAAAAAAAAGTAACTTGCTAGACAAAATATTCAAGACAGAAAGCATGACAACAGAAGCAAAAATGATTATACCTCTATTCAAACATTAGGACATATTCTGCATAGGAATGGAGCAGGGTGGGGGCTTCTGTTGAATGTGCTGTCTAGCTTGAATCCATTTCTTGCTTACAGCACTAAAAAAGTTCTCTTATAATAGAAAGTCCTAACATTTAACTTAAAACACTCATTTTCTTTACCATATTGATTCAGTTCCCTGAGCAAACAGGAACCAACATACCAGAGATTCCAAAATGAAAGGGAGGAAATCCTCTATTTAGACTCCAATACAAATTCCAAACCATAGCTAAAATGATGCTTTTCCTTCTGTGCAGATCCTGACTCTAAGAACTAATGCAGCTGAGGACACTGCTGCTGCCAGCAAGACAGGGGGACCAAAGCTTGAAATGAGCCCACACAACCACATCAGTTCTAACTGCTCACTTTTCACTTAGCATAAAAATCCTTGCTTTCAACTCTCTGTGCTGGGCTTTATTGTGGGGATGGAGGCAGTGATGAAATATAGTTTCAGAAAAATATTACATACATCAAAAGAACTTGCTGTAACATGAAGCAGTTACAAACATTAAGTTGAATACAAAGAAGGAGACTGACATTGGCCATACCTCAGAAGCAGAACAAAAAGAGGAAATGTCCTGCCTCCCCCCAATTGTTCACAATTTTAAAGAAAAGGGTGGCAGCCAACTGGGGTGGGAGGGGGAAGTTTTTGTAGGTTAAATAAAGACTGCAATTAGCATCAACTTAGAGTTCAGATATTTATAAATCACAGCAAGAAAAACGAGGCTCAATAAAAAGAGAAGCAGTAATCTTCTACGCCAATGTGTCCTTGCAGACTTGTAAACAGGAGAGCCCAACATGACACCTTGTACTATACCTTCAGGCATTGCCAAGGTTAAAAGTAGATTTAATTTCTAATGTAGCAGCCAGATATTCTGAGAGAATTGTGTTATTTATAATTTAAAAGGCATGAGGAAGACACTTCAGAAGTGACTATGCTGCTCTGTGGATAGGGAGAGAAAAATGCCTCCAAATGACAGTTACTAAAACTTCATTTCTGTTCTCTCTAAAAACTCTCTTGGAACAGTAATCTAATTCCAGCTGCTGCACTGGGACATTTAAATACAGAATTGGTGTGAATATTGGTGTTCAGCCTGAAGCTTATCCTGCCTTTCTCTTTCCAAGACCCTACATCTGAGCTACCTAGATACCAACTGCTACCCAGAACAGTACTGGCAATAATTTCATCAGTTCACAGCTTGTATCCTTAATGAAGAAAATTCAGAGGGAGGAAGAGACTGTAAAAGATTACATCCAGCTTGGAAAAATGCTCACCACTTCCTCGTTTGGTATCAATTTAAGTGTTTTACAACATGAGGAGAACAATGCCCAAGAGTAAGACATAGAAACAACTGTCACTTTCAGAAAATCCTGTGCCTAAAGCATGTGTCTGTTTCTTAATAATCATTTTAAGATTTACAAGAGGACTAAAAAGTTTGGCTATTTTCCCTAACAAGTTTAGAATTGTTGGAGAAACTCTCTTCTTCTCCTTGAAGGCCTAGTCAGATGTTCACTAAACCACAGAAAAAAGTCAAGTGCACAGCGAGTCTGTAACAATGAATAGGTCACAATGTTCTTTTACTGCTATGCAGTACCACACATCCAAGCAGCATCTGAGAGAAGGTCTAGGAGGCAACTAACAAATAAACAGGTCTTGCACACTTCCTGGATTGTAAGAATCAAAGAACATTCAGCTTTCCACTAAGAAAACCTATTAGAAAAAAAACAAGTTATCAGAAAACCCCAGTACACTGAGCCAAAAAAAAAAAAAAAAAAAAAAAAATCCGACCAACCCCAACCCCCCCCCCCCAACCAACCAACCAAAAAAAAAAAACCAAAAAAAACCAAAAAAAAAACCACCCAAAAATCAGACCATTCCTAGCCTGATAGGCTTTTGAGAAACTGAAGCTTAGGATTCTGTGTTACATCATGTGTCTACTGCAAGCTAATGAAGTTACAAGCCTTCAGAGCATTCCAGGAAACTGCTGCTTGACACTAAGTCTTACAAGGAAGAGGAATTTCAAAGGAGATTGTTTCAAGGGAATTTTCAGGTTTCTTTTCAATTATTAATTTCTGTGTCACTCAAATAAACTATTTCCCACAAATAGCTTTGAAATTATCAACTGGAAAAGTCATTCATCTCTCCCAACAAATTAATGTTCCTCCTATTCAGAAACTATTTGTTATTGAGAAACTATTTCCCAGTTTCTATTATTTAGAACGTTTGAAATTGACTGAAATCCAGCAACTAGATTGCACTGAAATCAGTTGACACTTTTCTAACCTGCTGAAGCTCCAGAAGGAACAGCTCTTGTATCAAGCTACCAAGCTGTAACACAGTGAGTGAACTATCAACTCTGTAAATCTCAGTGTTGAATTCTCCAAAATATATATTTTCAAACATATCATTAACACAAATGCTGAAACCAGATCATTAAAAAACATTCTAGTAATCCTAGAAGTACCACAATGTTAGCATGAAATGAGTAAAACATACCTTTTAAATAATGGTTAATTTCTTAAATTTGTCTTAAATTCACTTTCCTGCGTTTTATAACACTTACGCCATGTAGTTTCACCTTTAATTTACAGCCCAGTTTTACAAATACCTAGTTTAAAAAAATAAACCAGCAATTCCCCCAAGCCCCTCTAATAGTCATCATTTTTAAATCCAGGCAGAATCTGGCTTTGCAAATTATGACAAAATTTAGAGCCAGCAACATGTTAACAAGAAAGCAACTTCTAGCTATTGAAAAACTGCACTTCAAATAAAAATTTTCAACTATGCTTACTTTCTCTAAAAAATATGTTCTGGTGCTCAAGCCTTAAAATGCAAGTGCCTGAGATGCTCCTGTGAGACTGAAAGAACTTAGCTAAACTGATTTCAAACCAGTTCTTAAACATGCTGAGTGAATAGAAGAAAAGATGTCGCTGCTCAAGGCACGTAGGCACTGCATCCCAGCTTACAGTGATGGACAGCCAGCCTGGAATCTGCATCATTCAACGCAACATCTGCTGAACTGGCAGAACATGCTGAAATGAATAGACAAAAGTTTTCAGTTGTTGAACTTTTGATTAAGAAGGCTGAATAATTTCATTTCCCCCTGGAGATCAGAAAAGCAGAAATACAGAAATAAAGACTTTGAAGACAAATTTTAGCTTCACATTGGGCATTTTCATCACATCAAAGGTGTCACGTGTAAGAAGAGAACAGGGAAAAGTCTCTAGAATTTGCTTTTAGTATTCAACACAAATCAAAGGTTAAGCAGGTGTGACTGGGGTTTGGTTTTTTTGGTTCTTATTTTTTGGTCTGGCTTTTTTTTTCTTAAAGTAGTTAGGATGCATCTGTAAAACCTTTTTATAAACTTCCTCCCGATCACTAAATGGCACAAGATAAAGGAGAAAATGGTAAGCTTCAAAGTGTGGGACTTGAACCCATCTGCACTGAAATTCAAACACATACTAGATATGAGAATTTACTGGGAGGTTTTTGAAATGGTTTTGTATTAAATTTCTGATTAGATTCTATAAAATTCACATTAACAACTGTCCAGCCTGAGTTAGGGAGCAGGGAGAACACCACAAAGGAAAACCAGATACATTTTCAAGTACCTAGTGGCAAGATTCTGAATACTTGAATCAGGCTGGGAACAGACAAGAGCTCTTACACAAGGCAGATGGGTTTAAACAGCAGCTATCCTGTCTTAGAAACACTCTGCTCCTTCTCTATTCCAGCACTGTCTTTTCCTTAGCAAAAGCAAATATTCATTATTTCCATACACAGTAATTCTTACTACTAAAATTGTTAGTCTGCTTTAAAAACAAAGAGATACCTCTTCACTGTATACTGTGCAAAAAAAGGAAAAAAAGTGGATGTTCCTATTTTATTCCTTAAAAAAACAACTCAGCACAAATTCTGCACTAAGATCAAGCTGAAAAAAAAAAAAAAAGGATTCAAATCAGTTGGTTTGGGGTTTACTTCTTGTTCTCCATAAGAACCATAAATTATAAGATAAATGGAAAAGGCAGAATCTTTAGCAGAGTCCATTATTCCACTCACAGTTTACTGAGTTTCTTTGACCAAGACAGCCATAACCCATTGCTTCCCACAAGTCTCAAGCAAGACAAAACAAGAAACTTCAGTACTGTGAGCTGATCTGTAAGTAGAGCACTTTTCCCTCCTAATGAGACAATTTGGAAAAACTGCAATCATTTAGGGAAGCCAAGTGAACTGCTAGGTTAAGAATACATTAATATGATTTCTTGAATGAAAGGTGTGATCAGAGTCTGCATTTCCAGCAAGAGGGAAACTTGTGCAGGAAACAGATCAATCTCAGTACCAGCATTCAGGAAAACTTACTATAAAGTTACTTATCTGATACCAAATTTCTTAAATCAGTCTCATAGGTCAAGATCACTCATATCACTCACAAAGTGCAAACCAGCATTTATTGCTTATCAGAAAGGTTGAGAATGAAAGAGGAGAAAATGCCTGATTGCCACTTGAGATGCTGAACGCATAAAGCTGTCGAGTATCCAGTTTGCAACTGCCCTGAATGCCTCTTAACCAGGTCAGTTAAAGGCAGGTGGAGAAGTGCAGCACCACACAGAGCAAAGCAGAGCTACCAGCTCTTCAAACACAGCACCCAAATCACTACCAAGTAACTGCTCTCACAAACAACAGCACAAGAGGCTGTTTTGGCTCCTTGTGGTTTGTGATGCTGGTGGCTGAATGAGGCAGACAAGGTGAATGACTCGATTCCTCAGTCTGAAAAGATGGCAGGATCTTCTCAGACAACATGAAGGAGTGGGAAATTACCTCAAGTTACACCAAGTAGCAGCTGTTAAACTACTACTGTATGTGACAGCCTGTTGTAAAGGCCTTATAAAGCCAGGTCTGGACCAACAAAACTCCTTCCTGAACCACTGGTCAAGTATTGTTAGTCACCAATTAAGAGACACATGCAGCAAGGAATATCACAGACTTCAACAACCTAAATTCATCATGCAAGTTTCCTCAGGTCATACTACAGTGTGTTTCTCTCACAGCTTTTTCTCCTGCAGTGTAACTGCAGAAAGCATTGACCCCTTAAATAAGAAATCCATCATACATTAAATTATCAGTTCACTCTTTGAAGGTTTGTGGGACAAGGAGCTCTTGCCAGAGGTGACAACAGTCATTTAGACAGGACTGATCTACAGACGAACACTTGCTCAAAACCTTTGCTATTTTAAGCCTTACTAAGCAGTTTATCTCTAACAGGAATTCTCCAGTGAAACCCTGATGTTTTGTGGAGAAGCTCTAGCTCTAAGAAAAAGCTCTGTTCTGTGCAAGTGACAAAGTGAGGTACAAAGGACACAGGGCTCACCTACCATGGCTGCTGAGGGCTGTGCACAAAGCTGATCCAGGGTCAGTACTGAAGTGCAGTTTTTCACATCAGTGACAAGCTCAGAGCCCTCTGGGCAATTCCAACGTTTCAGGATAAGAACTGACACCACAAGTTCCAAATGGACCATTTCCTTAATAAATTCTATTTCACTAGGGCAGCACCCATGTTCTGGAGTCAGTAGACTTCAGAAAGGATGCAGATGAGAAATAAAGGTACTTTCCAATATATCCCAACCAGTCTGATGGTCTTGTTGAAGAAATTCTTTCTGAGAAGGTATAACATCTGGCATTTCAAAAGGGAGGCCAGTATGAGTTCAAGGGAAAGTTTGTTGCTGGTTTTAAAAAAGCAGTAAGGAATTAATGCAAACTGCAGTAAGGCACCTAAGAAAAACAAGAAAGGCCAAAAACCAAGAGCCACCTCCCATTCCTGAGGTCCTTAGAGAGCTGGGAGAGCTTGGTGACATGGAAGAGGAGTGCATGTTTTTGGACACCACTAGAGCAGACTGGTACTAAGTGCTTATGGCACATACATCAGTTAGAGTTAGGACAGATGTGTTGCCATGGTTTAACCAATTTCAACATCCCTGGCATCTCAACACAAAACTTTGTCATGCCTGCAAGGCATTGTGCATGTAAAATAGGCACAGAACTGACAAAAAATGGGGAAGACAAGAACAAGTAATGCTGAAGGAGATGGTTTAGCCTCAAGAAGACAATTTCCTTTAGAGTAAGTTGTACCTAAATACATTTAATCAACAATTAAAAGCAGCAAGTACATCAGAAGTTCTGACTCATTGCATCAGCAGAGAGTATGATGCAAGCCTCAAAGATAAACAAATGACATTTCATTGCACATCTAATTAATTAAATGATGTGCAGGAACATACCTGCAATGAAGCAAAGAACCCAACAGGAGCTGCACAGTTGAAGTTCCTCTGACCAAAGGATCTCACTTCCTGATAGATCACAGGACAGCTATACCTGAACAAGATTTAGGCATCAGCAGAAAGAGGTGTGGCAGGACTTCAATCAGGACAGCTTTGAAACTCTCTAAATATCACAGGAAGATCTCTGAGCTCAAAAGCCACAACAGAGAGGAACACACAACAGGGGGCAAAATTCCCAAGTCAATAGGGATCATAGAACAGGCTTGGAAGGGACCTTAAAGCTCCTCTAGTTCCAGCTCCCTGCTGTGGGTAGGGACACCTTTCAAAATGGCAGAAGTGACTTTATAAACCTTATTTCCCCAACAGCCATTGTACTGTACCACTTTCAAGTTTGTTTTAGTCAAATAGTACTCCTGAAAGTTGAAGGATGGAAGAAGGACAGAAATGGTCCAGGAAGAATAAGAAAATTGAAGGAGCATGTACCAGAATCACAGGTAACTCCACAATCACTGCATTATTTAACTGATAGCACAGTAAACTTTTGAAACAGCTTGTCACAGCAAGCACTCAAGCCCATACACAGAACAGTCTAAGGCAGCAGTAAAACTCAGATTAGATTTTATTTTTCTTCCCCCATCAATGGCTAACACCAGAATGACCTAGATCTGAACTAAGGTCACAAAACAGTAGCCATTTGCTAATCCTCCCCCATTTTCAAATTAGGGGGCTTAACAGCCACCCTAAGTGAAGTCAGATCTTCCCATTCAGCTGGGCCTTGCTGTGGCACACTCTGTCCCGTGAGCCAAACTGCCAGCTGTGATCATAAGGAGGCTCCTTTAAAGCAGTCCTCTACACTCTACATTATATATGGCAGCAATACTAATTCATTATCAATCTAAAGATGTCCAGCAGTTTTACAGCAGTAGCATTTTAACCTGGCATTACTAACTGGTGTAGAGCTTTTCAAATTGAAAAGAAAACTTTAAAATAAGATACACAAAGCTTTTTGACAATAGTTATGAAAAAGAGGAGCATATTCAACCCTAGATCAATTACACTTCCCTCTGACCTATTACTGGATCATCAGACTAGAAATGCACTAAAGCTAGTTTATAAAGCTAAATATTCCATAAAATTCCATGGAAGTGGAATTATGACAGTGAGAACTATTACTCACATGTACAACTAACTAGCCTTTAATTAAGATGATTTGAAGAAGCTGGGAACCATGGAAGTAGTAAGACAAATACTTTAAATCTGAAAATTAAGCATTTTTAAAGTAAATTAGCAACATTTTACAATAAAACACACTGAAAACCAGTAATTTTTCCCCCTGAACAGCACTTTGAACATGAGTAATCAATCCCCAGATGCCACAAAAGCTAGGATGTCTCATAATTGGATACCAAGAGTCTAGTAAGTTATAGAAAAAGTGAAAGCAAGGAACAGACTTAATGAGGTCAAAAATTCAGTGAGCTTTCATTTACCAACAAAAAAACCCCAAGAATTAAAACAGGAAAAAAAATTACATCTAGTGACATTTACCCAAAAATTGACCCAACTCACACTCCTGCAATACAACACTTGCTGCTATGGAGATACAAGCCTGGGTGGATGCTGAGAACCAAACACAAAGCAGTAACTGAGATGCTAGAAGGATTTTGCCAATAGGATGTTTATCTAAGAAGGGGTTAATCCAGCTTCTCAAGATACTACAGAGGAACCTGGACTGTGCCAGAAGAGGAAACCAGAAAAACGCCTGACACGTGGCTCTTTGATCTGCAGAGTGACACGCTGCTGGCCACGCCCCTTAAAAAGGAATTCAGCCTCCACAGCTCAGTGCATTTCTGCAGATTCAGAGTTCTCTGCTCTTTGCAATGCACCTTCTGTGCCCTCACATGCTCAAACAGATAAGCCACTACCATCCATCTTCCCTACTCTTCCTTCAATTCTTCCTGGCTTCCTTATGCCTGTAGTAAGTGGAAGGATAAAGTGGTAGATTAGCAGTGGAAAAAGAAGAAATGTATCACATAACTTTATATCCCCAAACAAGGTTGTGTTTGATTTTGATTTTGTTTGGTTTTGTGCTCTGTGGATTTTTTCCTAATGTATGATAGCCACATGTAGAATGTAATCTTACTTTTCAGAAGTTTGATACTATACAGGTGCACCACAGTAATTCAGTTCTGTTCCAACCTCTATTAATGTTCCAACTTATCTTATCAAAGTTCCCACCAAGCACATTGAAGTGAGCAAAGTTCAAGAATAACATAAAAGACAGTAGTTCTAACTGGGACAAAGAATTTTAAGTTAGTAAAGTCTATAAAGCTCTGCCTGACCTCTACACAAACACACTGAACTCTAAAGGTTAGAACAACAACTTACTTTGAAGCCCTGATACTTGAGTCATAGTCAAGAAAAAGGGATCCATTGTAAGCATCTACTCAAAACACCCATATAATGTAGCTGAAAAACAAAACAGGCAAGGGTGGAAAAGAGGCACTAATTTTTCCCATTTTAGCTGTAGGCAGCACAAGCCCCAGCTGTCTGAGGGTAGCTGGAACAGAGCTCCCCAGCAGCACACCCGGATCTGGTAACTGATCAGCACAACACATGCCTGCTATTACTTCCCTCACACAGCAAGGCAGTTCAGGAGACCCAGCTAACAGAAAACCAACCCAGAGCAACAACAACAACAACAACATTTACAGCAGGCTTCCAGACTAACTTAAAACAGAAGGGCAGTTCACTGTTACACCAGACAACTTCTACTACAAAGGGAGAACAACTGGAAAGATCCTATTGTTAGTGGTACTGTATTCTCTCTCATCAACAGTCTTGTTGGTTAGGAACACTTTCCAGCCTACTTACACTCTCTTCTAACACCCAAAAATGTTGATAAAATAAACAGTAGCTAAAAATCAGAAGCCTTGTTCTCCCCATTAAAGCTATTTACACTTAACTCAGGGGAAAAAAAACAGGTACACTGTAAACCTGATTGGTAAACTGATCCAAGTTAAACTAGATCTGACCTTTTCCTCCCTCTTCTTCCTCCTGCCACGTTTCTCCTCCTGTTTTCTAGGTTAGTGTTAAGCTAGATTAGTTTTACAGTCTAGTTTGTTGAACTGTTTAATTAATGAATGGTCATACCAGTCAACATAAATCATGAAGGTAGGTACAGTGAGTTCAGAAAGAAAAACAACAATACTGTGTCATGCATCAACCAAAAAAAATCCCCTGAAAGTTACCAACCTCAAGCATTAGAGTGCACAGTTACTAAATGCCAAACCAAGGGAAGAACTGAGAGGGAGCTGCAGTGACTTTATTTGCACTCCATGGTTTTGGTTTACACAAGCTCCAGCTTAGGAAATTCTCAGTGCCTATAAAGTAGAAAATCAGAGTTTAAATTTCTCAGCTCTCTATCAGCACATATAAAGTAAACAGCTACCATATAAGAACATACAATAAGAAAGTTCAAGCTATGCCTAGAAACACTGACAAAGATTACAGTAGTTCCTGGAACACTTAAAAATTGAACTGCTTCCACATACCAGTATCTAGACATAGGGAGCACCAAAAACAATCACAGGTTTTATCACACTACTGCAGATATGTGTATCTGCTTGCATGCCCAGCAACACATTTCTGTTCCATGTGCAAAGAATTCAAACCAAGCACTGCATGCATGCCACACAATCCATGGATTAGTCTATGTAGCAGGAACAGTTTCATCTTTCATAAAAATTATGCTCCACAGATCCTTCCAATTGCAGGTTCTCAAGGGATCAGTGAACTAGTACTGCATCTACAGCTGAACACACAGAACTCCTTCCCTCTGTCTTTTCAACTACATCTCTGGGTATCATTAATCTAACTTGTCTTGTACTGTTTTCACCACATAGACATTTCTCTCAAGAGTCAATCATAAGATAACCCTTCAAAAACATTTGACAGCAACGGGCAGTTACTTCTTTCTAAGAGAAAAGCTGATGAGTTGAAACGGATTGTGACAAGATACAGAAAAGAAGCTGATTTAACACTGCATATTTGAAACAAAGGTAGTCCAACACAAAACAAACCCCATGTGTTTTCTCTTACTTCAGTCTAAAGACAGTTAATTCAATACATGCACTGCAGCAACTTCCAATGGCCTACATACACACACTGACCATTTCTTCCTCTTTTGCCAACCTGTTTTGTTCAGGGGAAATTGAGATGGTACGTTCAGGACTGTGTTCCATTCCTATCAGCTACACCAATCCAGTGGCTCCTTTTTGTTATTACCCATTCTGCTTCTGTTGCAAAGGCCCATCCCTCTCCTTGTGTTAGCAGCAGGAGCTATCAATTTTTTTTTTTCTTTTGCAAATCCCCCCAACTCTGCAGCAGCCAGTTGACCAGATACTGAGTTAAAACAGATCAGACAGGGGTCCAATGAGTGCTGATGCAAGCATCCAAGAGGCATGAACATGTAGTCAGAACTGCAATTACTCCATTCTAGTAACAGTTCCATGGGAACTGCTGACAATGCAAAATGGCACTTTATTGCATTCCTAAACTGTGGTGCACAATAAGTGCTCAATGCTAGTGCCCACTTACACACCTGACTCTGTAATGCTAGTCTGAGCTGTTCCCTTAGAGGATCCCATCTTCCCTCACAGCATCAAAACTGCCTGTGAACCTGTGCTGTGATTGAGATCTAGATTTAATTCCTGTTCTTCTTCTGACATTTGCAGTAACAGTGAGATTACTTCCTTGATCTGCTTCACGCTGGAATCACACCAAGGGTTTCACATCACAGCTCAAAGCACAACAGATCCACAGGAACACCTTACCCCAGTAATACTGCCCATCACATTGGGTGATGGCACTGTGGCCACAGCAGCCTTGGGGGCTGTTTAAAGGGGCTGGAGTGCCAAGGAAGCAAAAGAGTTCAAAGCAGGGATCATACTGCAGTCACTCTTGCATGCCATCTGTTAGTGGCCTGACAGGTGACAGAGCACTGAGCCACCATAACTATCATTAACAGATACACAAGAACATTACAGATGTTAGTACAATAACTGGTTCTCTCACTACTACAATGGCAACCACAGAAAATCACCTAAAACCATGGCAGTATTACAAATAAAAACTGCCACTATCCTGCTGCAAAGTACTTACACCCACATGGAAAGAGAGAACACTGCTGCATATTGTGGGAATAAAGACATGAGGTATTTAATGCAGGAGTGGTGCAAGTGTGGGGACACCAGCAAATGAAGCAGATAGAAATCTTTTGTTTGGGGGGAATTCCTCTCCCTGGAAAGTACACTTTTGAGACAGCTTGTTCAAAAATGGTAAACTGGAGCAGAAGTTCAAATACTAAAACAAAATAAAAATTGAAAGTCTAGATCTATAAAAACAGAATTAGATGCATTAATGTATCCTAGTTTTGAAGGAAAAAAGGCTGGATAAATTTAACAAGAGTAAAAGAGTATTTGTATGCTAGATATCACAGGCATACAAAAATGGATTTTCACTTTGATCAAATTTCAGTTTTCATAAGAAAGCAATACCAAGGCTATTTCCTGTCAAATGCATGCCCTTGAGCTGCAGAAGAGGAACAGTAAAACTTCTGCCCTTCCCCCAAACAGCAATGTATTTTTTTTTTAGAAAAAGTAGCAATAATATTTTAATCTTTCACTGAAAATGAAAAGTTTTACTTAGACACTCTTGTATTTTCACAACACACTGCAGGGTCCTAGCAAGATTCCAACATCCATGGCTGGAATTACTGGCACTTTCCATTAAAAAGCCCCATATTACTGCTCCAAGCTCACCCACAGGCTACTGTGGTAACACAGCAAAAAGCCCAACCCTGTGCCTGAACCGTTCCTGCATCCCAGCCATCACCTGGTCTCTCCTCTGTGCCTAACCATGACAGTAATGGCAACTCAAAGGACTTGTCAGCACTCTAGCTATGAAGTTCAAGTGAAATGGGGCAGTGGGATCAATTACTGCTTGAACAAACCTGCAGAAATCCTGGTTTTTAAGGCTAATCACAAAGCTAGGCTTACAGGCCATACTGCCAAAGCCTCCCAGTCCAATGGAATAGACTTAATCAATTCACATGACAAAGTTCTAATCAAGGAGCACCAGAGAGCACTTTTTAATCCTTGTGATATTCACCTCTATAAAATACCTTGCAATTTAACCACCACTGAACTCAGTTACTGGCCAACTCTTTACAGGTACTTCAACCCTGAGCTTTCTGGCACTTTTCTAGAAATACACCATTTACAATGAGGGCATTTTGTGTTGGTTATGCCACAAAGACTGTACCTAAGCCAAAACACACCAGTGAGCACTGCTGACAAGAATAAGCAATACTTGTTAGCACACACTATCCAGCTGTAAGGACACAACAGAACTGACATCTCCAGGTGCTTTTTAAGAACATCTAGTCTTGAACTCTGATCGAGTCATGCAAGAGTTAGGAACACCCAATAAGCACAAGTCTAAGCATCTTAGGAATGTCAGTGCTCAACATAACACACAAAGATTTCCAGCTGAACAGACATTTTGTACTGAACACCTATTTCAAATTTCCCTTAATATATTGCAGTCACTTACCATGTGGAGTCTTTTGTACCTTCAAGTATGTTTAGATACCAAACAAACAAATTTTCAGTAATGTCAGTGAAATTTTATCAATGATTTGCTTTTCAAATTCTTTAAGTATGTGAACATTTTGACATGAGGCTTTAAATCACATTCTGGGGGTCACAAATTAACACATCAGGCTGGCAAACCCCAAGCTTTTACACATATGCATGGGCTTTAGAGCTAAATCTGCCCAATCTCCCAGGCTTTGATCAATGAACAGTTCAGCAACTGAGCCCTGCAAGCAGAAGTTCCTAACTACCCCTAGCCCTCCACTGAATATTATTTCAGTCTCACTGTAGTAAACAAGAACAGTGCTCACTGTCAGCCTCAACCACTGTCTTGGACTTATCTCTGGCTCACTTCCATGGAGAAAGTAAATGAGGAATCCTTGACAGCTAAATGATGTTGCTGTTCAGTTAATTATACTACAGAAATGCCAATATCAAATTGAGTATCAATACAGTAAATGACACAAGACATCAAAATAAAGTTGTTCATCCAAAAAGTTCAAGAACTGGGGGACTACTGCCTTACCATATTGTTTTTCTCATTTTACTATAAACATACAATCCTTGAGAAGAGTGCCAAATCCAAACTCCCTCCTCCACCATGCTGCCATTTCAGCCATCAAGACCTTCCAGGTAACACTAACTTTGTTAGACTCTTTAAATCCTTAGGAATATTTTGGCAAGTGAGAACCATGAACCATTTTGACTTTAGAAGTTATTTTTAGCTATTGTAGAAGGTTATTTTACAGAATTTAATGCAACAGAATTTCAAAGGAGTAAAGGGGAGCAAAAACCCCACACAAAAACCCCCAGCCCAAACCTGTTAAGCATACTCTACCTCCATTACCCTGACTACTCACTTTCTTGCCACTTTGTTTACACTCTCTCTGATAAGGGCTGCTCAATAGGCCTGCCAGGTAACAGTTCTTAACTGAGATAGCTCTTGACTAACTATTAAACCATAACCTATGTCCTTTCTCCTTAGCAGTTGCTACTAATCTCAGGGCTCCCTTCTTTTAACTGAATTTCTCATCATGAACATACAAAGAAATCATATACTTAACTTTTTTTAATTCCAATTAAGACAAAGCTGAATGTGAAGCACAACCATAGTGCACTCAGTGTAAAATGTAAGTAACTATATGACAGCTCTGCACTTTGCAATTCTCAGAGAAAGGCCAACCCAAAAGGCAACTCTGAAAGAAGTTCCCTAAATCCAGGAGATCTGCCCTGTAGAGGACTCAACTTCTTGTCTTTCTTTACACTTCTCAGTGTGGGTTGTGCAGCGCAACTGTTTCTCAAACACGTCTGACAGTATACATTACCACCAGGAGACTCCGGCAGTCATCCACTGTCAAGCAGACTTCTGGATTTCAGTTTAAATTTCTAAGTGAAATGCCATTAAATAACAGAGAGCCACAGAAAGTGCCACTTGTGAGAGATATCCGTCCTCGGATTTATCACAGCATCTATGCAAATGAACTGGCTCTCCTCTATATTCTAATTAAACTGCATTCTTTCTATTAGAAGCGTAATATAGAGTAGTAGTGTTTAGAAAACACTATACTATACTTGGAGGAATAAAAAGCCACTGCAAGCATACAGAGAAATGTTCACATATATACAGGTGTTATAACAGGTGTTTATAAGTGCTCTTGGGGCAACACAGCAAGATCAAGAAGCTTGCGTGTAACAGGCAATTATCAGGTTACTGAAAAACGTAAAAAACCCACGGACAGTGGATTAGTCCTAATTGCCGGTAAATACAGGTATGCCAGCTCGTTAGGAATTCACTGCTTACTCTGCTCCTGTCTCAAGCGCCCGCAGAAACCCTGAGTGAAGCGCTGCTCACCCTCCCAGCCACACTGGATGTGTTTCCCCGCTCAGCCATCGGGGAGGATCGGCACCGACTCTAACGCTCTACTTGAAGATCAAGGATTCTATTTCCCCACGAAGGGAAGCGACTGTTGAAACAATACAAACAGGCAGCTCCCGGCCTCAGCCTTCACACCCCACCTCCACAAACAAATAAACAAAAAAAAACCCCAAGCGAGGCGCCCGCCGCCCCGAGGCGGCACACGTGCCGAGCGCCAGCGCTCCCAGGGCCGGGGCCGGGAGGGGAGGCTGCGCTTGCCCGGGCGGAGCGCGGCGGGAGCAGCGCCGGTCCCGGGGCTCCTCCGGGCGGGAACGCCGCCGGTGCCCGCGCGCCCCCGCCAACCGGACACGCGCGCGGGAGTCACGTGACCCGGGAAACCTCCCGGCACGAGAGCCACCGGGGCAGCCCCGGGGGCGGGAGGGGGGAGAGCTGCCGTCGCCATGACAACTTCCAGGGGGAGGGAAAACTTCAAATCCCAACCGTCAGTGCAGGAGCGGCTCCCTCTTAAAGGCGCACGCACACACAGACACACACACACTCACAGAGGCGGGCTCCCTTCCCCCCTCCGCCCCCCAGGCACTGGCGATGGAGGAGGAGAGGAGGGGGGCAGCCACCGGCGCTCACCGCGCGAACGACGAGGAGCCGAGACAAAAGGACCCGAGCCGAGAAAGGCTCTCGGTCGGCGATGACGGGAGGGAGCCAGCGGCCCCAGGCAAAGCCGTAACACCCACCCTCTGGTGCCCGGAGGCGGCTTAGGACCTTCGCTCTCCCTTACAGACCCCGTCCCCGCTCCCACCCTCCAGGAAAGCCGCTGGAGCTGCTCCTCCATCCCCGCTCCCCCCCCTCCGCCCACTCGACAGATCTGGGCTCGGAGAGCCTCGCCCGCCCCGCTGCCCGCTCCCCTCACAGACCCCGCTCGCCGCCCCGTCCCCCGCCCCTCGGTGCCCCCCGCTGCAGCCGGGACACGCCGCCGCCGCCGCCCCCTCTCTTACCCACACAGTGCATGAGCCGGTGCCGCCAGGAGTCGAGTTCTCGGCGGACTCCCCTTCGCTCCGCCGTGCAGCGGGGGCTCCGGCACTGGGAGGCGGCGGCAGGAGGAGCGGGAGCCGCGGCGGCCATTCCTTCTGTTCCCTTTTCCATCTGCCTCTGACCTCACGCCCGCTCATTTACATACGAGCGCGCGCTCCCCCGGCTCCTCTCCCTCCCCCCCACCCCCCTTTGCCTCGTCGAGCGCGCGCCCGCGCACCCCCTTCTCCCCCTCAGCATCCGGCGCGGGGAGCGCGCGCGCCGCCTGGCGGGGTGACTGACGCGCGTCCCCGCTCTCCACTGTTCCCCCGCCCCGCCGCCCTTTCTGCCTAGGGCCCGGTTCTCCCCCACAGACCGCGGGCCGGGCCGAGAACCGGGTCGAGAACCGAAAACCCTTCCCTGCCCGCCACTGTCCCGCTGCCCATCGATTTCCCCCGGCCTACAGCTCCCGCAGGGCAGCGCGCCACCTGCTCCGGCCCGGCCAGGGCAGGCGGCAGCAAGGCACATCGGGAGCTGTAGTTCGTGAGGGAGGGGAGCGGCACCGCCCCCGAGGTTTCTCCCCGGGTGGGCAGCGCAGCCGGCCCTGCCAGCGGCCCCACAGCCCCGCGCCTCACAGTGCCGGGCTCAGAACACCTCAAAAACCGGCGCGGTTCTCGCCTTCATCCCACGGTCTGTCCTGGGCGCTGCTTGGAGCGGGGCTCCTGGCTCAGGTGCCTCTTCCAGCCCCTCGCCCACACCTGCCCCGAGGCTGCTGCCAGCTCGCCCCGGCCCTGGCAGCACCACACGGACGCGGCTGTCGCACAGCGCTGTGCCTTACGAGCCAGCTCGCCAGAGTCACTCCGTAGGGAGATTTTCAAAGTTCTCTGAACTGCTGCCCGGTTCAGCAGTCTGTTTTCAACGGCTTTGCTTTCAGTCCAGTTTTTATGGGGCTGTTAGTGTCATGTAGAGCCGGACAGGCAGGTTTGCTCCCTGGCGTCGCACAGCGTTATCTCCCACCACCCCTTTGGAAAAGACTACCGTGAAAACTAGGAACCAAATCGGTTCAGTGTCTGGGAGCACGCCTGAGAAGGCTTACTATCAACCTACAAACTGAAGTCAGATTAAGGTAACTGCAAGAAAGTTAACACACAAATGTCAGATTGGATTACTTGGAGCGCTTGACAGCCCCTTGGACCGGCGGTTGCGCTGCTCTGCGCAGTCACCCCCGTGTTGTGCCTCCAGCACAAGACACACTTCCCTCCGCACCCGTCCAATGTGACAGTCGCTACCCTTGTCTTGCAAGAGAGCAATTAGCAGTCCTTAATTCCCTAGACAGAAGAATCAAGATCTGCAGTTTTCTCAGATCCTGGTTCTTCTTTGAGAGCCTCCTCCTCCCCCATGTTCTCCTTCTCATACCAGGCTTTGTAAGCAGTGTCACTTCAGCAAGAAATTACATTTTCTGTGCCTATTTGGAGGTTGTAATAGAAAACAGGATTTAATAAGGTCATAGAAAAGACAAGGCACCATTGCTTCTCCCCTTACTCCCCTATATGGGTTGAAGGTGCAAGGCTGGAAAGAACCAAATCACTCTATCTATACCAAATTTTCTTTTTGTTCTCGAGTATGAGGAGAGTTAACAGCAGCAATACTGTGTTGAAACTGCAGAAGAGCTTCAAGTTTGAACAATAAAGAGGAAATTATTCCCCACATTCATCCCTATACAGATCTGTGCAGACTATAAGAAGAAACGCTATGGAGGAGTGAAGCCCTGACCACCTTTTAGTGAAGCATATCAGGAGAATGGCAAGACTGGAAATGCAGGCAGCCTGTTGCTTCCTCTAACTTTTCATCATGGCAACCAGCAATAAATAAGCAGCAACTTATGAGTCTCCTTCTTCACCTCAGATCTATTGCAAGTACCTCGGTTCTCATACTGGCCTTCCAAACAGCAGCAAAATTTTTCAATCCTACCTCAAAGAAATGGCAAAAGCCAAGGTAACTCAGAGAAGACAAAACCCACACAAAGTAAAATGTAACCTTATTTGGATAACGCAAAAGTTTCAAACTAATAGTATCCTTCCTGGTTTTTTTTGTTTTTTGTTTTTTTTTGGGTTTTTTTTTTTTTTGCCATAAGACTGGTTAAAAACAAATCTTTCATGAATTGGCTTCTACTGCAAACCTGATGGATATTTTCTTCTGAGCTTCATAAAGATGTTCTTTTTTTGTGGTGAAGGACACATTCAGGGGTTGTTTGTAGAGATCCCTGAAGTTCTATTCTGCTACTGCTGGGACAAACAAAACTTTAGGAACAGATTGCAGATCACATAATTTTTTTTGTAAAGAAATTTCATAAAAATAAACTTTGTCACTTCTGTAAAGCAGGTAATTGAGCTTAGGGAATTCAACACAGAAGAATTTTAAATGAATGGTGTTTAACTGAACCCCTGAGTTTACGTGATGTGAATCAGTGTCATAGGGACACAAATGTTCCACATCTGAAGAGTTTTATTTTGCAGTTTCTATGATTAAATAATGAATATGGAAGGAATTACACCCCCCTCTCATTTTGTGAAATGAACATTATTTTTCTTGCAGTTTCAAGGTTTCTCCTGCTTGAGAGACTTCTCCAGGCGTGAAAGGAAAAAGTAACAAAACTGAAAACCTTGGTGGGCAGATTTCAGAGAGGACAAGAAAAGGACAAATAAAGCATTTCCCACTGAATTTTTGTAGTTATCTAGGTTTTGAACTCTTACTCTTTCTGAAAATACTGCCTAGAAATCAGATATGCTACAGAGACCAGCTTTGGACCACTCCCTCCCTTGGAGATGTTTAATTTTTCCAAACAAAACTGAACCAGGTAAGCCAAGGATCCTGCTTCATCAAACCTTCAGGGATGGGTTTTTTACATTAGGAGTACTGGTTTTTCTTATCTATGAAAATTACTTTCCAGCCAAGAGATTACTTCTTATGTGGATTTGTACTTGATTTTATAGAAATATTTCCAGTTTTCTGAACAAGGGTTGGATTAAAACTCCAAGGCTGATTGAGGGCAGAAGCTGAAGCAGTGAGGGGTAGTTTCAATTTAGTTAATTTTAGCTGCCTGTCCTAGCTAATTTTTATGGGATCAGAGTGCCAGTTACTTAGAAATTACTCTGGAGACAAAATCCAGTACAATTTTTTTGAAGATGCAAGAATTACTACTGCTGTTCTTCCTGTTTCATCTCATGTTAATTTGGGGGTAAAGAGAAATTAAAACACTCAAAGATGCTTACAGTTTGATACCACAACCCCATTAAAATCTAACATTTTGAATTAATTTTTTTAACATATTGGGGAGATTTAACTGTCTTATTGAAACATTGCAAAATTGTTCATCACCAAAAACTCTTTCTAATTAGTCCCCAAAGGTGAAATTTACTCCTTACAGAAAACTTTGCATGGCTCTTTGTCACATAAGTGCTGCTTTATGGAAACTGGGGGCAATGATGCAGTGTAATTAAAAGAACCTAACTTGGACAGTCAAAACCTTGTAGCAAGCCTTCTGCAGATGCAATCAGTGGTGAGCTCCTCTCTCACGTGAATGCAATTAGTAAACCTTGAAATTGTCAGTGTCTTGGTAAAACAAGGGGTGAAATGATGAATTGTGTGATAGGTTTATGAATTAATATTGCAGATAATCATTGATACTTGAAAGATATGCCACAACAGAAAAAAGAAGGGTGGAAATAATGACACTAGAGGATATTTCACCATAAACACTGACATGATCATTGTTTTTCCTTCAGCAGAGGCAGCTCTACCAGCAGCTGTAGAGCAGTACAGCAAGGATGCTGTGAGAGAGGGGCCAGCCCATTATTTATCACTTCCATGTCTGTGGTGGCAAGCAGAACAGCCCAAATAAAAAGATTGTCCCTAATCTAGTAGTTTAGACTTGGAATTTTCATGACAACCTCAATCAGTGTGAAGATACACAAAAATATGTTCATAATCCAGATCTTGCTGATATTTGGGTTAGGGGCCCTGTGAGTCTTGAAAGTTAAACTCTGAACATTTCTTTGCATTGTCATAAATTCTAAATGAAAATGAAGGGAAAGGAAGGGAAAATGAAATAACAAACTCTAATAGGAACAATTGGAAAAGTTTCCATTTCACACACAAGTGGAAGAATGAGATTTTTAACAGAGCTGAAGAGTCAGGCAACTTCAGGTCTCCTCATTGATTTTTGGATCACCAGGAAGAAGTATGATTTGTAAGCATTTCAGGTTTATATCTTTTGTATCTCTATGCTCATATAAAATTCAAAATAGTTTACAAATGGTGACAGGTGGATAGACTATAATTTAATATCAAATATCTTAAATATGATGAAAGAAATTATCTGTTTACACCTGAAAATTCAGGGTATGTAGAATGTTGTGAGTGGGAAGGGATCCTTGTGGCTCATTGAGTCCAGCTCCTGGCCCTGCACAGGAAAACCCCCCCAATCACATCACATGTTTGGTATATCTCAGGATATACATTTAGTGTTCAAAGACTGTGTATTTCAGTAGAATATACAATTAACAATACTGCTGTCTCCTCATTACAGGGTCTGTGTTTGTGATTCTCACTGGCATCAGATGATTCCAGTGCCTGCATTTCTGTTGCTGTTATTGACCTAGTTCTAAGTACATGAAACATGAATATTCAGGCAGATGACCATTTTAAAAAAATCTTTGTCCTTTGGATAGGAAGGTAAAAAATGGGAATATGATTCTTGTGGTCCAGCAGTAGTCCTCTTAAGTCTGTGAGCATCTAACGAGGTATATGGTTTAGGGCAACCAAAAAACAAAGTTTGTATCTGAGCGGATGTGCTCTTATCACATCATCTAATTAGCTCAGTGAAAAGCAGGCAGGCTTTCAAGAACACCAATATTCTTCATGTCCTGTTTACTTATATCAGCTATTTTAGTTAAATAGAGATGTCACTTCCATATATCAAACTTGCCTTTTTTGTAGCAAGCAAACATTATAATGAAACTCTACAGTAAATGTTTATAAAATAGATGCACTTGGTTTTATGTGGGTAACTAAAACATGGATAGAGCTCTCCATTATGTACCATTTTAGAATATACAGTGAAGTTTTCATAGGTTATTTTCAGGTCTTTATTGTTATTGTTTAGAGACTAAGGATCTGGAGGTACAGGGGCCATGGTCTCATCACATGCATGTTCTGCTACCCAAGAGAATGCATGTATGGAGGCTGCATTGTATTTAGACAAACTCTTAGAACTAGAAAAACAATCACACAACTTTTATGGTGAGCTGAGCACACTTGATCATAATAAAATCAGGTTACTTTATGGAACTGTTCCTCAAAGTGGTCAGCAAGGTCAAAAATAAGGGACTTTAAACAATGCAGGCTTGTAAGGTGAAATAAAATATTAATATGCAACTATATGAAAGATTCCATGATGTTATATTACACAAAACAAGTAGAAGAGAAACTTTTGTTTGGTACTATTTTAAAACATTTATTATTCTCAGAGGGTTCTTCTGAGGATGATATATTTTGTTTCAGTACCAGTCTGGCAGAAAAGGTGTGTTAGTGAAAGCAGTCAGCCTGAAATGCCATAAAATAACAAATTACTGTAGATTGGGCTGCTGTTTTAATGTGTCATTATTTGGCCATTAAAATGAAATTTGGAGAGAAGGTAAAATCCGATATATACTCCTAAGTGATGTCTCCATAGCACTATCTATCAAATATGGCTGGTTTTCCTTCCATTTAAACATTATCCCATGTTCCTCACAGCCCAGTAATGTCACTCACTCTCTCTAAAGTTTCCCTTGTGGCCAAGTAATTTAAGTATGCCATCACCAGAGCAACTCTGCAGCTGAAAATATACTGCTATTAAATCCAGAGAGAATAGATCACTAATTGCAGCTTAATATTAGAGATGGACATGAAATACTGAGCCAGCCATCAGAGAATGCCCTGGTAATCCAAACTTGTGTTATAATTGAAAAGACAAAGGGCTGTTTATGTCTTCATGAATGACTTGTACAATTACAGTAGCTAAGAACTTGCTAAAGCTAAGTAAGACAAGGACTGCTACTTCTGTTGCAGACTACAGCTCAATCATTATTTAAGCTAAGAAAGAAGTTTTTTCCCCAAAACCTTCTTTGTATGGAATGTCACACGGGGTAGGTTTCCCTGTATGAAAGTTGAACCAACAGAGCATGTGAAAAGATACAGCAGATGTGGAGCATCACAGGAGGTGGTTCCTTCCCCCTGAAGGATTGCAATATAAATGAGGGATTGCATGAGCAACACCCAGTTCTCAGGCTGCCTGCTCCACGAGAGCCATTGCCCAGGAAGCAGAGCATAGGGTGTCACCTCTAGGTCTCTACCATCTCCCCAGGAGTGTGAGTCACTGATGAGGAAGGTGTATGCATGTTTTTGATCTTTTTTGATCTTATGTTGGCCATGCACCTATTCAGCTATTTGATTTTGCTTTTCTCTTTTGCACTTCACAGTGACCCTGCATACAGCATATGTTGTTCTATCCAACATGGCAATTGGCTATACCATCCACAGCTACTCTGGAAAGCACATCTGTGCTCTGACCAGAGCAGAGAAAATGAGGAAGTAGGTTTATCAAAAGATAGAAACTTAAACAGTGGTAGAAATTGTTGGGAAACTGGGAAAATGGTCACCCTTTTGATCACCTGGAAAGATATTTCCTCTTAGTTACAGAGGTAATCAGCCAAGAAATAACATGCAGAAATTCATGTTTTGGAGTCCTTTGCACATCTTTCCAGCTCAGTTTCCAGAATAGGCTGCAATTTTATAACCAACCTAACCAGCATCCCCCCCGAGTGGTAGTCACTTGGGTAAGGCAGTTTATTTCCTGTAATATCACTTGCAAAATTATCACCTCTTGAAGTAGAACTATTAATGGATTGATTTAGAACAATTATTTTTATTACATCTTTAGGCTTCATCCTATCAATTTTATGTATAGCCTTTCTTTCCGCTGAATTGTGTGTGGTTTAAGCTATATTCTGAATCCCTCACTGATCTCCCCTTTTCCTCTTTTCCTACCAATTCTCTGTCTTCATTTTCAGGCTAAACTCATTGAATTGAAAAAAAAGAAAAGAAGGAATACTGTGTATGGAATTCACTCTCCTTTTAGCAAAACAGGGGGAGTAACATGACTTCTCAAATCCAAAATAAGGTGAAAAAAAAAGTTATTACTGTAATGCAACTCTTTCAGTAGCTAGATCAGTTTTGTGGGGTTTAGTTTGCTGTGACCTTAAATTTCTTCACATAACTGCATTCTTGAAATATTTGGATTTTTATCTTCTGGTTCTCAATAAGTATCTTTTCATGTGGTTATAGTCAATCTCAGTAGTGCTGCAGAGGTACTGAAAATAACATTTCTATTTTGTAAAGGCAGTTAATTCAACATTATCAAGATGGTCTCTTATTTTCCCTTTTTTCATACTGAGATTTTAAAATCAAACATGGAATTTTTTTTTTCATTCATGTTATTTCTCAATCAGTTTTTCATTATTATTTTCTTCCATTTACCATTTTCACATTAATTTTAAAGACTGTTTTTATATTAGGCTAATTCAAACAAAATAACAGAACAAGTATAGATTCATATTAAGTATTCCTTTTTAGGACTACATTAAGTAATCCCCTCAGCTAATAAAAAAATGAAGTCATGGTAGGCTGAATATGACAAACTGAATAGCTTGTTGGATTCCTGCTGAGAAAAGTAGACAGCAGAGATGATCTACTGCAGATCATCATGAGAAAAAGTGTGATATTTCTGTTGTTCTTTCCCCTAATTTGATCATCCTTGAAAAAACCTTTTCATTTCAAGTATTCATGGATTGAGATGCAAAGAGAAGTAATCCTTTCCTTCTCTGTCTTAGGCAAGGCAACTTCCTCATAAAACCCATACATTTTGAGGGTTTCTTCCTTTTCCTCCCCTGGTTTAAAATATGTTTAATTTCCCACCATTTGCCATGAAGGATGTTTTCCCAGCTAGATATCTATATTCCCTGGCAATTCCTCCCCACAGTGCCGAGCAAGTTGGTGAGAAGCTGGTGTGCAGCACTTCAAAGCAATGCTGGGATCCCTCTCCTTCAATGATGGGCCCAGTGCCACAGCAATTCAGATCTCTTCCTTCTCCATCCCTTCTCTCAAGTCTATTGCATTCCATTTTGCATTTTTTTTCTTGCCTGTCTGCTTAGGGTTGAATCAAGGTATATTTTCAACCTTTTCTGCACTGAAATGTATTAAGTTTCTTTCAAAGGAAAGCCAAGAGGCCCCTGTCTTCTAATCCTAGTCTTGGGCTTAAAGAAACAATAGAATTTGTAATGCTAGTGTTAGACCTGACAATGTTTTGTTCTTTAAGGTAGAAACTCTGTCTTAACTGTAGAACTTTACTGTTAAAAATTAAAATTGCCCACTTAAATATTACACAAATATTTTTACATGCCAAGGCTGTACCATCACTTCATCAGATTTGGCTGACAAGGTTTCATAGTGAGTAATTTTCATGCCCTTTAATAAGCCCTTCCCATTTAGATTATTTCTCATATTCTTAGGCTTTTATGCATTCTCACAGTCAGCTTTTTCTCAGCATTCATCAGTCAGGTGTTGCTGCCTTACTATGGATTCTAGTGAGATACTCCATCAGACTGGAGAGTCAAAGGAAATGCTCGGAACGTCTTAAGCCATGGCATTTGTTGCTGATAATTTAAGTGGGCTCTAGTCTTTCACTATTGTATCTACAGGTCTGTGAAAGTGGAAGAAAATTAACAGAAAACTAATTGTAGAAATTGCATAAGCTTTTAAAATCCAAAGCAATTTTGAATTCTGTGCCCAGTGAAAGGATAACAGTAACAAGTTTCCTACCTCTGTGCAGTTACAAAATGTTTCTTAAATTTAACCAAACATGCCAATTCTCATCTTGCTGTTTCTTATCTCTGCAGAGCTAAATACAATCACAGAATTCTGAGGCTTTTTTTCCCTAGGCCAACACTTCCTGGTTATTTTCAGCTTCACAAAGCATTTGGTTAGAACAGCCATACTTTGTCTTGTTAAAGATATCTAAGAGGACTGTGATTAATGTTTAAAGAGCTCCATGTGTACCCAATTATGAAACCAATTAATTTAGTCAAAGACTAGCTTAACTGCCATCTGTGGCCTGATTGTTTCTTAAATTTGAGTGCTTCTGATCAAAGTTGTCATAAACAGTCTTACACAGCATGTTACAAATCAATGTTGTCCAAGGATATCTCGATAGGAAGAGAGTTCATCATTAAGTGTTCAATATTTTTATACAACTTCTATCACCCTTCTTTTCAGCATATATTTTTTGGGATACATTTTATTTGTTTCACTAGAACTGAAACCTTGTAGCTTGCTAATAAAATAAACCATGTAGCTTGCTAATAAAATGCTGCTGTTACTTATGTAATAGGTAATACAAGAATCATATCCAGGATGAGATGATAAATATACACACAGTAGAGGACAAAAGCCAAGGGGAAGGCATGAAAAAAAGCAAGCTGGAGAAACAAATGAAGCAGAAACTTGTACTCAGATTGGCCCTCATGATAAGACCTTGCATGGATATACAGCTGGTCACAAACAGGCCATGCACCTATTCAGCTATTTGATTTTGCTTTTCTCTTTTGCACTTCACAGTGACCCTGCATACAGCATATGATGTTCAGCTGTTCTATCCAACATGGCAATTGGCTATACCATCCACAGCTAGTATTTACTCTGGAAAGCACATCTGTGCTCTGACCAGAGCAGAGAAAATGAGGAAGTAGGTTTATCAAAAGATAGAAACTTAAACAGTGGTGAAAATTGTTGGGAAACTGGGAAAATGGTCACCCTTTTGATCACCTGGAAAGATATTTCCTCTTAGTTACAGAGGTAATCAGCCAAGCAATAGCATGCCATGGACTAAATCCTTCAGAAGCACTATGTTTCCTTAAAATGCCAGTTTGTAACATAGAAAACAACAAAAACACCTTAAAGGTGAAGAAACAGTTCAATTCCATGCAGAATTCAGATCACCTGCAGCAGATAAGCAGATATTCCTCTTTCAGAAGCAAAACAACAAAAATGTATACATGCACACACAAATATCACTATTACACATACAAAATCCAGTAGCAATTCTTTGCCATGCAAGCAAAGCTCAGGATGAAAGCTGAAGTCAAAAGAAAGGAATGTTGAAACATACTCTTGCATATTTTTTTCCTTCACATTCTTTCTTATAAATATGAAAAAAATTAGGCATGGATGAGTGGGGCCTTACCAGTGCAGCAAAAGTTTGCAAAAAAAGGGTCATTATGACAGTTTTTCCTACTGCCTACTGAGAAGAAATGCAGTTTCTTTGTATAAGCAATAGGCAAAAGTAGCCAGAGAAAGAGGTTGTAAGGGAATCCTTTTGGAACAAGGTGTACAAATCTCTAAGGACCATAAGAAGTTTCATTTGAGAGAGCTTTCTTTTAATTTTGGTATAACTTGCTTAAGAAATGATGACTTATAAACCTTCTTTCCTCAAAATATTAAGTGATCTGGTCCTCTTGTATCTTTCACTGAGGAGGAGTGGGGCTCCTGGAGTTTATGGAAAGGTTGTTTGAAGATTTGCTCACTTGCCTCTAATGCTCTTATCTCCAGCACATACTGTGGGTTTTTAGGCAATATCAGAAGATTTATTATTAAAAAACAACTCAACAAGCAACAAAACAATGAAGCAAACCCAAAACAGAATACCTTCCCCTCCCCGTAATATGCTAACTTCAAAAGAATCAGAGAAATCAGAGAAAATATATTCAAAAATTACCCAGTACAAGAGCTGAGAAATACAAAACACAAGCTCCTCACTCCCTAAATTAGGGCTCGTGGTTATTTCACCCCAGCCAGCAACCAATGACAAAAACATCTCTACATTATCAACTCTATGTTCAGAACAAATCCAAAACATAGCCCCATACCAGCCATTGGAAAAAAATTACCCCAGATGAAACCAACATAGCTATAATCAATATCTGTTTCCTTTTCTTTCCTTTCTTCTAAAAGAGATGCATTTCAGATTAGAAAATAGAGCACAAAGCCTATTTTTATCTAACCTGATTACCCGAGCTGAGAGCTGGAACCAGGCCTGCTATGATAGTCAATGGAACTTTTTGTACACAGCTTACTCTGTGGTATTCTTTGTTAATAAATCAATGGCTGGCTACGGAGAGAACAGCTCTGGGTGTTGCACTCTGCTCAGGTGAAGTCCATAGGCAGAAGGGGGAAATTCCCCTGGGAGCAGTTAACCATATTCACTTGGGAGAAAGTGTTGGTGTGAAATAATAGGGTTATTGTAATGAAGTGATTTCTTTACTACTTGATGTGGACAACTCCTGCCTTTTTAGGAGGGTGAGAAAGCATCTGAGGAAGAGAGCACAGTGAATTTCTACAGGAAACAAATTTGTAAAAGAGTTAGGGTTAAGTTGCAGTAACATTAGTACTCAAATATTTAAGTCATAGAGGAAATAGAATTTTTCTTTGTTGAGGCATTTGTACAGACTGTATTTAGTTTGGGGAATTTCTGAGTTAGAAAAATTAACTTTAACGAAGGTTTCAGCCCCTAGGGGCTTAGCAGGTAGGGGACAGATTAGTTCTCAGACTATTTTTTAAATATGTCTCAATATTTCTGAATATACACTTGTTGCAGATATAGTTTGTTGTTCATTTTAGGGGTTATAGATCTGTCATATTTTGGGGTGACTTTAAGAAAAAGAGAAACTGAGCTAATGGCTGAATTGGGGTGGGGTTTTTTTGTATAACTTAAGCCTTGGTCCTGCCAGAATATTTATGTGGACAAGTCCTTGCTGTCTTCCAATAATTCCATCGTAAATTACTTGACTGCAGGTAAAAAAATTTTTGTGTTCTTATTTCATTACTCAGCTCTATATCTGCAAAATAATTGGGTTTTTTTGGTCATCCTTTAACCATTTTTGTCACTTTTTCCACGGGAAGCATTTAGTAAAGCTTTGTTTAAACTGTGCAAGACTGAGGCTGTGTGTGGTATCTTTTTTTTCTGGAGAAAGGTGTCATAGCAAACTTGCAATTTCCCTTTGCATAGGGATAGCTGTCTCCCCTGAAATGAAATGCAGTGAGTACTTAACAACCTGAACAACAATTTTTAGGGAGCAAAGATCAAACTGTGCATTAATAGGTGCCCTTGCTGATGCTGAAATTGTTGTAACTACATCTGTCCCAAGTCTGGTGTGAGCACAGCAAACTACATTTGTGGAAACCTGGCAGGTTTTCAGAACAATTAACAATGTTATTTCCACTTATGATATTTTGGGGAATGTTTAGTAAACACAAAGGTGTGGAAATGTTTTTGTATGAATTCAGTGAACATAGAATATTGCATCCATGCTGAATGATCAGTTTCAGAAATAAATATCCCGTTGTTTATAATGAGCACTAGGATGATACTAATTCTAGCTCATGTTTTCTTATTTATTATGATTTTAAAATATGCTTTAATAATATCAACTGTATGTATTTACAGTTCTTTGAAAATCAACATTTTAATTAAACTGCACTGAAATTATGTCCTTGTAAATATTTACTCAGAAAGCTTCTCACTGGGGTGAGGGACAGGAAACATATACACTGCACAATTATGGTTGGAATTACTGCAAACCTAACAACCGTATCTGTTTAGCAATAGAGGTAAGAAATGGTACAAATTGTTATAATATGAAGGAAACAAAAAGCAAAGGGAAATGAAATGTTTTTGTATAAATAGGCTATTGCTAAGAAACATATCAATCTCAAGTTACAAAAATCAAACAGATTTCTAAATTAAGTTCCAACTGGTGTGACAGCACTGAAAAAAGCTAACAAAATTAGCAGGAATCGAATTTACTCAGCTTCATTTCACTTCCTTTAACATGAATAGTTTCTTTCCCTGTTTCTGTGTAGAATTATAAAATGGAGTCTACGTAAAGATATAGTTATCAGTTATACCAATGTATGGCTCTAATTCAGGAAAGCACTTAAGCAGGTGATTAACTTCAAGCATCCACTTACCCACTTTCCTAATTATGACCTTAAGTGCATACCAAAAGTTCTTTCCTGCCCTGGTTTCGTGCTAGGCCCACTGACCGCAGAGAGCGCAGCGCTGTCTGAGCCAGTGCTCAGGCCCGTGCTCAGGGGCTGGACGTGGTCTGTGAGCACAGCTGCCTGGCACTGGGCTGAGCTCACTGACTGCCTGCCAGGGCTCACACTGCCTTGCTAAAGCCTGATGGCTTATGCAGCTTGCAGTATATGTGCTTCCTTCTCTTTGTCTCCTCTATTTTCCCAATATACTGCTATTCCTTTTGGAGGGAGAGTACTACTACACCTCAAAATCAGAGGAATTGTACAGTGGCTCAAATAAAGGGCTTATGAAGCATAAAGTATGATCCCAAAAGACCTTCATTAGTAGCTGTTTGCTACTTCCTTTGCTTCTTTTCCTTTTAATGTGTATATGTGTCCAGATACCTGGTTTTGTGCATGTCTTGCTTGGAGTTTTCCCATCTTCTGCCTTAGTCTGGCAGCAATCTGGGAACCATTTCTCTACCAAATCCTCTAATCAGCTTCATCTGGGAGGTAGTCTCAGAGCATACCTAATACTTACTAGAGGATTAGGCCCTGCAGAGAATGCAGTTGTAATGTTTCCTAAATCACTTTCTGTAATGGCAGCTACAACAACCTGCAGACTGATTGAGTATTCCTGCTTTTAATAGAAATGTTTCAATCAATAAGTTAAAGTTGGGTTCTCCCTTTCCAATTCAATTTATGACAAATTCCTTTCTGCATGGTTTCACAATGTCAGTAGTATGGAGAGAGGGCACATTCTCATCACACAGAGGTTCATGGTTACAGATATTTCTTGAGGGAGAGAGGTTTAAATCCCTGCAGTTGGAACCAAGAGTGGAGTCTGGATCACCTTGTTGAGTTTATTTAAGAGGTGAAGATGCATTGTCAAGAAGGATTTGTCAGAGATAACCTGGAAGCTTAAGTCTCAAGGCTGGCTTATCATAGGTATTTTGGGAAACCCATGGAGTTAGAAGGTGAACCATTGGCAGTGGAGCGCTTGGTGTTCCACAAAATTATTATATACCTCATAAGAAGAGAGAAACTTCCTGCCATCTCTTTCATTCACCATAGTTTTTATAATTGCTCTTAAAAATCTTGGGTATAAATGGTTTGTATTTTTAAACATCAAAACTCCTATACCATTGTTCTCAACAGAAGTGCTCTCTATGTTCGTTTCAGCAAGAGAATTTCCTCATTGAACCTGTAGAGTTTTGAACTGGTGATTATATCTTATGTTCATTTATATTTTTATTTTATTATTTTATTTTTTTGTGTTATTTATATTTTTTTGAGGTTTGCTTTGGACTTGCAGTAATCTGTCCCCTGGCCTAGATGTCTGGCCAGGAGTGGACACTATTACACATGCTTCTGGTACATATTTTATACCTTATTTTTATCAGAAAAGAATGCAGATTTTGGACTCTAAACCAGTTCCATGATGTGAAGTGTAACATAGTAGGTGGCAGTGAGTGGGAAACATGCTTGAGAACAGTAATCTTTGAACTAAAATGCTCATGTAATATAATATTCCTTCAGTAAAGATAGCGATCCAATTTATTAATAGCAGTTACCTTGCTGATGGTGTTGAAATATGAGCTTTATTTTACTCAGGACTTTGATCTTTGACCCTTTGAAGAACTCTGTTGAGTAAATACATGACAGTAACTCCATACTATCTCAGAGCAAGTAATGAATTCAATGGCTAGAGCTATGAGGTTTTTTGTTAAATGGGTGCTTATTTTCTAACAAAGTGAGGAGATGGTCTTTTAGCATCTTTCAACATATAAACACAGACATATTTATTGGATATTCCTGCAATAAAAAAAATCCCATTAAACTTTTAGAAAATCTTTTCTAAGTCTTGTATCTGGAATGAAGCAGCACTTTTGCTCTGCTGGCCATGCTGCTTTTGATGCAGCTCAGGATGCTGTTGGCTTTCTGGGCTGTGAGTGGACATTGCTGGGTCATGTTGAGCTTCTCATCAGCCAACATCCCCAAGTCTTCCTCCTCAGGCTGTTCTCAATCTGTTCTCCTGCCAGCCTGTGCTTGTTCTGGGGGTTGCCCTGACTTTGAACTTGGTCTCATTGAATTTCATGGTCTTGTAACATATTGAAAAGTGGTTCAATATAAGACTAAAATAACACTAGTGGTGATCTGCTCCTGGCTATAAATGCAAATACAGTTTTTTTGGGCCTAATTTTAACCATATTATTATTAATCTCTAATTACTTGGTTCCATATCTTTGCAAATTTCACTTAAGTTAACAGGATATTTGCTCAGATACCCTGTTGGTGCGAACCCTATGACTTTTAAACCCCCCATCTGCTATTTGGAATTGTAATTAACTCATTGAAATTGTTTTAAAGACATATAAAAAGTGAAGATGTGATATGAACAGAAAAAGACTCAAGCCTGCATAGAAACCTGATGTGTGGACAGTGAGTCAGCATAAATGCCAGTTAGGTTATTGAAGATTTGATCATCCAATTGTGATTGTTTCAGTGAATTATATTGTAGGAAGTACACTAGGGGATACTCAAGTCAATATGAATCTTCAGAAAAATATGAAGTAAATAAGTACTCACCTAAGTGATAACTCAGAAGAAACAGGCAATTGTGTACATACAAGTAACATCCTTGCTGCAAATTTGTCCCCTGGTTGTATCTCCACTATCTCTCTCTGCAGGTTCTCACTAAAGTTATAATGAACATTAATTTTGCACACACTGTGCTCTGTAATATTGCCATCTTCATCACTTATAGCAGATAATTGACTTGATTTAGAGGATTTTTTTTCTGTATTCTGCCTAAGAAAGAGAAAGAATTTCACTTCCTATATTGTTGCTATCAAATTGATGCCAATGTAGTACAGTGCTGTTTACAGTTGCTTCCTCACTTCTAGTTTCTGTTCTGGTTCTCTACCAATTACTGTCTTTGCACACAAACTATAAAGTCTTTCCATGCATCTTGCATGGACCTTGGTTACTCAGTAGCCCAATATATTTTTAGTTAAAACATACATACTTACATTCAAAACTTGTGGGACATTACTTCAGTGTTACAGAAATGCATTTCTTTTAAAACTGTATCAGGAGAATACAGGCAATCTTTCAAAATTTAAATTATTAATGTCATACACTAGCTAAATTTGCCATTAAGATAAAAAGAAATAATTGTTTTGTCCTTAAAATGTGAGAATATGAATTGAGGATTTCATTTGAGTTTTTGGGGAATCACAGGTAAGTATAAATGAAACCTTAGGTATACATTAAAACACTGACTTGTGCAATTTGTGTCTCTAGAGCCATTCTCTCATCTATGTAGTTTAAGGGGCAGGTTATGCCTGGTTTTCCAGTGGGGCTGTAGCACAATTCAGTACAGTGCTGTGCAGAAGGCAGCATGTGAGAGTTTGGGGAGCAGGTGCAATCTGGAGATAGCCAGTGTGCAGTAACCCCCTCCCTCAGTCTCCCAAGTCCCCTTTCTATCCCTGGTGAGATTACACATTTTTGTAGCAGCGTTGGTAGAGACAGAGGGGCTGGACTGAAGGGCTGTGTCGAGCTCACAACCTCTCCTATGCTGTCCTGGCACATACCAGGACACACCATTCCAAACTGTTTGCAAAAACAAGACTGAAAAAACCAAGACAGGGTAATGGCTGTTGGTTTTTTTAATGTATCTTAAGGATCCTCGTGCATTGTTAGAAACTAATTCGCAACATTTTATTGTACATATGTCATTCTCATTGTTTAACCCATTAAATAATTAATGTTTGCAGAAATGAAGTCTAATCTGAAAGTCAAAGCATTTTATGTTCTGTCATGAACTATTTTGTGGCAAGTAAAAGAATTTTTAAGGATGTACAGTATTTCACAGCTATTATGAAAAAAGAATCAGAAGAAATGATTTATTTTGTTCTTTAAAATACTTGTGATATTATGCTGTGAAAATTCACCAAAAACTAAGCTTTGTAGATAGGATTTCTTATGTAATATTCTTTGAAAGCTACTTTAAGAAAAGAAAAATAAAATACAAATTAAGGTGATATTTTGAGCTCCACAGTTGCTCATTATATGGTAATAACATTTTAAAGTTTTAAAGATGAAAACTGACATATGATATAAACTGTTAAGCATTTTAATTTTATCTGCATTTTTTGTGTCAAAAATAATTTTAATATTAAAGGACAACTGTAGACTCCTAATGACTTGAATACAGTTTGACTGTTTTCATGAAGTGCTCTGTGGGATGTCAGAATATTTAATTCAGGATGTTAAAAACATCCCAAAATGTCACAATAATTATATCACAGCAGGCAATTAAAACACTGGAAAATGCCAACTGACTAAGTGTGTTCTCTGTTATTTAGGAAGCTAATGAGTGAGTGACACATAAGGCAGAAAATACAAATTATAGCCACAAAAACCAATATACATTATAATTGATTTTAATATAAATGTGTATTAAAATAAAGCAACCTGTGTTAACAAAACCAGAAGGAAATATTTATTTAAAGCTGGTATTTCAGCTATAAGCTCTATAACTCCCCAGGCATTAGAAACTGTTTTTGTTTCCCCTTCATTATTTAGTTAATTAGTTATATATTTATGTTATGACACTGTAATATGGGCTTGTTCATGAAGCCCTTCCGAACTACAGTGGCTCCATTCACTGCACTGCAATAGTCTCTGCCAAATTCTCCATGTGCTTTTAAATTGGTCTAAGGGCAGCTAGGGGAGATCTGTGTGTGTGGGGTGGGTGGAAAATACAACTCCCTTCACAGCAGGTCAGAGAAACTCTCAAATCTGTATGCACTGGGGGAAGTTAGAGCACAAGTAAGGATGCTGGTTCCCAGACAGAAAGAAATGGAGGTTGGGAGGTCTTCTAGCAGAGTTCCTGCATTTGAAGGCAATGGGTTAATTGAAGCGGCAATTCAATAAGAGAGATGACTTTGATTTAATTTGTACAGGGATTTAATCCATAATTATTAAAGCAACATCCTATGCTAGCAGACACTATGGAAATAAACTCATCCTATTCAACTTACAGGAAAGAAGTACTGAAAAAAGCATAACTATTCAAAGACAAAGGAAAAGGAGGGATTTAATAAAGATGACAATAGGCAATTATGCTCATTAGTTAATGATGCTCAAATAACTATTATTATAAGCAGCTGTATTGCTTAAATAACAGAAAAATACATGAATTGCCAGGCAGAAAAAGATATTGTGAGAGATAACTGAGGAATCACTGTCATTGCTCCTATGGAAGGCTACAGTAGGCAACAGTCTGCCCATTTTTAGGGTTTTCCCATGACCTGGGAATCCAACAGCAGTCAGCAGAGTTGTAGCTATTTTTTCTTGCCCCTTCCCTTGAGCAGAACTGAACATTCATCAAATTCCAAGGTGAATTATATATGGCAATGATCTGCTTAAAAAAACCTAAAAAAATCCCCCTAAAACTAAAAAACCGAAACCCCTAACTGTAATTTTCATGGATGTGAGATCTGTTTGCTGCACCATGTGTTTTCCTGAGTGCTAGTGCTAGCACCAGAGAGGGGAGAGGAAAGAGGAAAGGGGAAGACAAGCTCAACCCCCTGAGCAGTAGTGTGGATTTATACTGAAATAAACTAATTGGAGAATCATGACATAAAGCATTGTGTTATACTCATAATTGCAACAGTTCAGACAGAATGAATTATTGCTGCATTGACTTGAGCACTGGAAAGTCAGCATTTAGCACTCTTTTAAAATTACTACTCTCCAGTTCCTTCCCGACATTTTTTGACATGAAATAATCCTCAGATTTCTGTAACAGAGCTGAGTGCACTGAATGCCTCAAAGGCATCTAGGAAAAAGAGGAAGAGTTACTCTGAGTAGAGTGGGGTTTTCTTGGGTTTTTTTAGTGGGTTTTTTTTGGTGGTTTTTTGTTTGTTTGGTTTGGTTTGGTTTTTTTAAGATCTCATTGCTTGAATTTAAAACTTAAGCTGTATTTTGCACTTCTTTGGGTTTTCTTTACATGTCCAGAGTTTTATCTGTGGTTCTGGATGGTCCATTTGTTGCTGAGTTTCTTTTCTGTATCTGGCATCATGTGGTGGACAGTAATTACTCAGCCCTTACAATGCTTGTATTTTGTGTTGAGATGTGTTATCTTGTTTCTGGCTCTATTTTCATGTTATTCTTTGGTCAGGTTGTTGAAGCTGATATCTGGTTTATTACACAGCCTTTGAACACTACTTATTGCTAGTAGATCTTCAAAAGGAAGAATTTTGGGTCAACTGACTAGTAACTGAGTGTTAACCTGTGTTACTGCTTCTGGGGAAAAAAGCTGCAAAAGCTCCTCTACTCTTCTGTGTAGTTTTGAGTCATACTGAAGGGAAGACATTGAAATCTTTCCTCATTTGGTTGCTGTTGAATAACTGTGCATCTCATACTCATCTGAAGGGTGATTCCTGTTCTCAGAGAAGTCCAGCTTAGTGCCATGAGGGAGACCCTGATATCCTGGGGATCTAAAATCTGAGTACTTGAGGAATAAGAAACTATGTTCTTCCATGGCTTGACACACTTTCAGTTCACTTTGCAATGATGCCAGAAGCTCCTTTCAAACAGGTCTATTTTTTTCTCCTTTGCTATGACAGGATGAACATTGCAGCGTACCTGTAAACAAGAGAGTTAGAGAAAACAATTTAATAAGTAGAAATTACCAAACTGTGATTTCCTTGAAAAAGACAATCTAGACAAAGATTACACTCATTTCTAGGGAACTTTTTTCAGTCACATAGCTGACCTTTGAAGGTTCATAATTCCTTTCAGTAGAGATCTATAGAATTTTGTATCAAATATTCCATTACATTCATATAAAAAGCATGTTTCATTTTAAAATACAAAATAAGTTCTAAAACACTTTTCAGAAGACCATTGAAGCAATATCGCAGTATATGAAAAATTTCTGTTGTTTAAAAAGGTCCTCTGACAATATTTTTAGTCCATATAAGATAGAAGGCAAAATATTACAAGTAAATAAGTAAATAAATATCATAAATTTCTGAGCTTGAACCATGTAGATTTACATGACAAATTTCTTTCTCTTATCCTGGGGGAGGAAATTTTTTCCATTTCTTACAAAAGTATGGCTTCAAAGGTTTAAAAAAAAGGATGGAAGCAGAAAACAATAAAATAATCATTGTTTCTGAATAAAAGCAAAAACAAAATCCTCTTTGGTTTAAAAAATACTATGAAAGACTACTTTTTCAAAGGTGAAATTTCTTTTATATGTGTTTCATATTCTTCTCTATTTGAACCAGCTTTTCTAAAAGCACCGTGTTGCAGGCTGCTATTCTGCAAATCCATATGAACAACTGTGCTCACAGTAACTAACCCCCTTTCAGTATGAGCTGGTTACTCAACATAGATAAAATTACAGTCATTAGGCTATGTAATATTTTATTAACATCCCACATACATTTACCTCATAGTTCAGGTTAAAAAAAAAAAGCAAATATCACATTAGATTTACTAGGTGCCTTGGGAAGTTTCACTGTCTAAATGATTGGTACATTACTATCTCTTTAGGTATATTAATCTTCTATGGTATAAAGAAATAGTTTTTAAAAGCATTAAAACATTTTTAGTAAAGTGTTCACTTCCTGGCAATTATTTTACTGTTACCCAAAAGTATTTCCAGGTACTATATTTTCTGACAAAATGTCTATTACAGAGAAAATCTACAGCAATGTTATGCGCAAAGAATGGCTCCAGCTCTTGAAAGAAATACTCTTCATTAGCAGCCCTGAAACTGAAAGTTGCAGTGAAATCACTTGCCTGTTCTCTGTTCCTGTTCTCTGTGTGGCCAGAACACTGCAGAATACAGCATCTGTCTTTTAAAGTTATTGATTAAACACAAAAATCATATGTCTGGCTCTGTCATTTTTTGAAGAATTACTATTTTCAAATTGTGAAATTGTGAAGCCTAGCATATTTAGTCTAGCTGAAGGTGTAGTGGAACATACAGCCTTAACCATGGAGCTGCACAACCTCTGTATTTTTACCTTATTTTTCATCATCTGGAATTGGCAGAAAATTCATCATCATCATAGTGTTTTCCAAATGGAAAAAAATAATTTCATTGAAATTAGTAATTTTTTCTTCTACTGATTTATTCACATTTTTGAGGTGATTTTGTTCACTTGTTTGGAATTTTTTTTTTCCCTAGGGGATTTTAAAAGCAATATAACAAATGAGAGAATGGCATTTTGGAAACATTTTTAATTTCCAATATTAATGGCTTTCTGAAAGGGAAATTTGAAGGCAAGAACAAACAAGTAAAAATTAAATTCAGTGAAATTATAAAAATGAAAATACAGATGCTGTTATTTCATGGTGGTGAGGAGCACACAGCTCTCCTAGAAAACAGCATAAGAGAGTAAAGTTTTGGACTGTTGATTGAAACTTGCCCTGTATGTTTCTGTGATCATAACTGAAACCACAAAACCCAGTTAGCTCTTTAAGGCTGAAAAAAATCAATGCATTCTTTAAAACAGGATTACAGCAGTGTATACACAACATGGGACTGGGAAGACAGCTGCTTGTTCTTGGGGAGACTCGACACTCCTGCCACTTTAATATCTCTTTCAGTTTTCAATGATGAATGAACTGTTCATCTCAAAAAGGCACTTAATCGTAGTGGAAAACACAAAAAGGCATGATGGTTGCCTTTAGGAACTGTAGACATGGATCAGTGTGGATGGTGGCCTGTTTTACAGTTGAGCCAAGATTAGACAATGCAGATCCTCAGAATCAAGGACTTGTTACTGGTGTCAGGTATCTCTCTTTGAACCTTCCTAAAATCTCAACTTTACCTATCCAGTCTCTTTCATGCAGCTTTTACCACCAGTTTATTAACATTTAATTAGGAGTGAGCAAATAATTACTAGTTCATTTTGGGAGCTATACTGAAAAATTTGAGGGGGAGAAGGAACCACAGGGATGGTACTAGTGGAAACAAGCTTTCAACCTATCAGTGTCTTAATTCTCTCTTCCTCATCTCACAGAACATGCTGATGTGCTATTACTCCAGTCCTCTCCCCCCTGTTTTTCTTCTGACTCCTAAATCACTTCCATGTTTGGCTGGGCACGTAGCAGCTCATGCAGAGGCTGGCTTAGTCCATATATACACTGCCTGCAAAACAGGAAACTGCTGGAGTTACACAGTCTTGCTTTAAATGGGGACATGAAATTTAGTCTGCTTTCTTCAAACAGCTCTCAATTAGCAGACACATTTGTAGAAACTAATATCTTTAAGTTAGTATTTTAATGTAGTCATGGGATGAAAAGCTATCAGAAGATCTGGAGTACAGATGTCAATTGACAGTACTGTTACCTAAACCTAATTTACTCAGAAAATCAGAGTAAAATTAATGTGGGAGGACTCAGGATAGAAATTGGGACATATGAAAAGTTTCTTAGGGAGAAAGAGCAAAATTCAATTAGCTTGAAAAGCATTCTTTTATGTTGTTCAGGCCAAGTGAAGTAGTTGAATTGAAACAAAAAGTATGATTTCTGGGTTTATAAGATGGTTTCACATCCTATAATTGTTTATGTTTTAAAGCAGATACATAGTTCTCAAACAAAAATAACAATAATTCTTGTAGCAAATGTCTGAAGTACTCAGTTTGCCCTCTAATTTCTGATGTTTCTTTTTTTTTTTTTTTTTAACAGATCTACTATTATTCAATTTCCTTGTTTAACTTCTTGTAGAATTTAGATTTGAAATATAAGTGGTATAATCATTTCAGGCATGGCATTATTCTGGCACAGATCATGTACATGAACTCTTTTTGGTGATTTCTGAGACATATTATATTTGTGGTAATAACGTCTTTTGACTTCATCCTAATACGAATAATTGTCTGCTTATTTTGGGAGTAGCTCTCTGAAAACTTCCACTCTCTTGCTTGTAATGATTTGTCTTGATCTGTCCTCTTAACCCAACCTGCCTCTTCTGTTCTTCCACTGCTCATCTGTCTGTTGGCAGAGACAGAGATATGAAAGGCAAGAAGATCGAATTAGCCATGGCCATGGAAAGTAGGTCAGAAAGCAGTGATAGATTTCTAGTGTTTTTTGGTCTGAAAGTTATCCAACTGTAAAAACCTTTCAATATTAGGTTTTGGGCTAATTAATTTTTTAGTCAAAAATCAACCCCCTAGTTTAATTGCTGATTCTTTCACATTTTGATGTTCATTTGTTTCATTTTACTAGGAGAAATCATCAAAGATGTACATAAACAGGGGAAAATACATATAGCTGGGATTTCCCCTCCTGTGCACCAGTGACGTTATTCCTGGTGATTGTTGTGAGTTCGTTACCTGTTAAACCAAATCCCTTCTTGTCTCTTCTCCTTAAGTGATTTTAAATATAAAAGAGTAATATTTTTCCTGTTTCTGAACTCCTATTACAACGGATGATTATACAAAATTGAAAGGCACTCATTTAATGTGGAAAGGTGAAGATATTAATCTAGCCTTGAGTGGTTTCAATAACCCTTTTCTTTCTTAATGTCCTCTCTTTTGCACTGAAAGACTTCGGCCATGTTCGACAGCCCCTTGCTTATGCATGATCTTTCAGCAGGGAATTAGCTGTTGCTTAGGAAAACAGCACAAATAAATATCTCTCACAGTTGGAAGATGAGTAGCACACAGGGAATAATCATTAGAAAAAATTCAGCATCAAGTTAATAACTGCTAGAAGCAATATAACAATAATCCATAACTTCTGGTTATTTGAAGGGACTGGCGTCCCAGACTTGCCAACAAATCTATTTAGGACTGGGTATCTACAACTTTATCCAAGCAGTGAAATAAATTCCATGATTTTCAGTGTTAGAAGAAGTAGCTCAGGTTTGCTGTGCTGAATTACCAGTTCAGGCTTGATTTGTTTCCACTGTCACAAGCGATATTTCCTTGGCACTGCAAACTGTAAAACGGGTAAATTGCTGTCATTAAGTAATTGTACTCCCTTGGTGACCAAGGCAGCCAGTTTCTAACGTGCTCCAGTCCTGTGCCCACTCCCAGCTCTGTGTGACCTGCCCTGCCAGGTTCAGCAGTGGGAGATTTGTCTGCTAGAATTTGAAAAAACCATCACTTGCTTTGCTCAGAATAAATAAACAATCATTGATCTGCCCTGGATTCAAAAGGAGAGTGCACACACACGGCAATTTCTGTCTCTTTCAAGCTGCCTTTTGAGACAGTGTATGCTTGTGAGATATTTTAAAGTGACAGAGCAGCAAAAAAGTGGAAAGGATCCTGAGTGGTTCCTGGCCGATTTGTGTTCTATTCCTGAGCCTGTGTACTCATTATCCAGGGAAGCAAGGCACAAGGGATCTCTGCTGGGCACCTGCTTGGACTGTCAGATTGCTAGCAGAATTTTGGGTGCTGTCTTTTACAGTGATTGAAAAGTTACATTATGTATTTATTTCTTTATTTTTGATTTTTGAAAGAGATTAAATGATTCCCTGTTGAAACAGTTTATGTTCAAAGAGTATTTTTAGTGTGGTTAGAGCAGATAGTCATGTACTTTGTGTTGGGGCACTCACTACAAGCGCTCTGAAGCACACCAAATCTTTCCGAAATGCTGAAAAAAAAAATTAAATCAAAATGCAAAAATAGCAATGTAGGAGTAACTGCAGTCTTTAATCCACCTGTTGTTGTGGAATGTACAGAAATATTCCTCACATTTACAATCTTAAATGTAGCTTTGAGAAAAAGCAATAGTCTCTGCTGATGGGCGGGCTTTGTTGGGCTGGCTCTGTGTGACTGAGTGCCCTTTGCTTATGGCACTCACTCTGCAGCCATTATTAATATTTACAGAAGGCGGCACCTATGCCTTTCAGACTTTATAGGAGGCAAAGTCTTTGTCTCAAATTTATGAGTTACCTCAGAGGAATTCACCAGTACCACACGTAATCTAACAGTGTAACTAAAAAATCCTGTTTCCGCTTTTTTCCAGCTTTGTTAATTTGTAGCACTAGGTAGCACTTTTGTATTTTTCGCTGGTGAAATGATAGTATTTTATCAATGTAATGAACAACAGAATGTATATACTGGAATTAACATGGTGGATCAAACCCACTTTGGATCAAACCCAAACAAAGCCAGACTTTGCTAATAGCCTGTGACAGGTAGCATAGACTGAAGAACACAGTTCCAAAAACTCTAACAAGCAGCTGCAGTAATTTTTTTCTTCCATACATTAAATGCCATCCTAACTTTTTATACACAGGAAGTGGTTTGACTCAAAAGTTTAGTTTTTTGCCTGGATCTTTCAGTCAAATGCCTTGGAGTATCTTTAATTGATATATGTCAGAAGCACTATCCCTCAATATCTAATCCTCTTTTGGATTTTGTTAATTTGTACCTGCTATTGTAATAAGCTCCATGGAAATGTTTGGAAGCATCCTGTCAGTTTTGGTTTTGTTATTTTTCTGATCAAGAAACTCCCTTTAAATTTTGTGACTTTTTATTTCCTCTTGGGGCAGGGTTGGTGAGGAGAGAAAGATAAAAGCACTTAGCCTGTAAAGCTGAAGCTCTTTGTGAAAGAGAGAAACCATGGTTCATTATTGCAGAGGAAGATAGTATGTGACAGTTAGAAATCTGCTTGCCTGCTCTGACCCAAGGAATCCCCACAAATTCTGCAGTACCGTTTGCTGTTTATGTTCTGCCTTACTAGATCATCCCGTGCTCTCTGTTGTGAAATGCAAGGCTTCAAAATAGATTAAAAAGATTATCTCTAAAAATGCTTGTTTTGATTACATGACTGATGACTGTCTAACTGGGAGGTTTATTGCAAATGCTTTAAAAGTTTTGGGAGAGACTGGAATCCTAGTAGTTTGAAATAATAATCCACAAGTTTCCAGTTATGCTCTTTTACAAGACAGTATGTTTAGAACAGCATGACTTAGCAGTGAATCTTTCCAGATCTGACCTAAAATATTTTAAAACTGTTTTTTCTGATACCTAAAAAAAAAAGGGTAGGATAAAGAAGTAATTTGCATATATTTATATACGTATATGAAGTCGTCAAAAGCCTCACACAGATAAAGAATTGTGAATAAACTAGGTGAATGACAAACAGGCTCCAAATCTGAAAATGTTATAAGGTATGTTTTTCCAACAGATAGCATAAAAATTTGTGCCTCTGTGTGTTGATGAGAAAGGGTGAGGAAGGAGAGGAATAAAGATTTTATTGTCACTTCTAAGAATGAGTTGCATAACTTCTTTGTGAGGAACACACTCTTCCCAGAATCATGGTCATAAAACCTTTTATTATTACTTGTCCTGTACCTATTTGATGGTCTTTTCATGCCACTCTCTTTAATTGCATGGAATACAAAAAGGTGGATGCAAAATAGGATGATGTAACTGTTCTACATGTTATACAAGTTAATAGTTATGCATTAGTTATAGAAGCTCTACATTAACAGCTTTATACAATTCATTGCTGGACCCTGATTTGGCTTTCAGGAAAAGTCAATCTCAAATCATCCTACAATGTATTCCTTCAGAAGAGCAACTGACAACTTGTCAGCTTAGCTGAAGAGCTAAGAAAACTCAAACCAACTTTGGCCAATACTTTTCAAAGGAACTTGAATGGGCAAGGAAGTCCCCATCTGCCCTGTCCTGCAGGGCTGGTCTTTGGAAAGGGAGTTTGGGGCTTCCCAAAAATCAAAAAAGACTTGGTTGATTTCAAACTGGGTTCCTGAAAATAAAGTACAGTCAACCAGCTCTGGAACTTGATTTTTTTTTTCTGAATATTCTCTTAGTTTTCTAAGCTTCCAGTATTTGTTCTGTTTGTTCTACCTATTGCCTTTTAGTCAGGATGAAAAAGATGTTTGTTCCATGAAGTGTCAAAGCTGTTATTTTGCATTAGTGCATTCCACATCTCTGAGGAAAAGGATTTATCAGTATTCCAAATATCTATCAATATTTTGACTTTGAATTGCCATATGTTTAAGGTGTTGATTGTTAGTTTAGAGAAAATATAGATTATAAGGTATCAGATGTTCATACTGGATTTCCAAGTACTCTTCCCTGCTCTGAACACAGTTCTGGAGAAAACATTGTGCTTCAGAAGGCTGTGAGGATATTTAACATAAGCATGAACTTGGAATTACTATAATAGCTTTTCTGTTTCAATGTTTACAGAGTAACAAAAGTTCTCTGAGAGGTCATTGACTATTCAAGGTGTTGTGAAGTCTTACTACAGGCAACTGGAAGCCAAGAAGTGAGGTGTTTATTATGGAATGCAGTAGTGACAACTTTTCTTCTATCCTCTTTTTCTATGAAAAAAACAACAGCCAGACTTTTCCACCTGGGCCAAACTTTTTAGAAATGAAGCATAGAACTGGTACTGAGCTAGGTCTGCAAGGCTGAAAAGATGTGATTTGGCAATATCTGTGCAGGGTGAGAGTTTCAGTGAAAATGCCCCACACAGGGAACATCTCAGCTAAATCAAGATGATGTGAGTTACTGAACTAGGGACTCAACCCTTTTATGAGTTTGAAACACTTTAGGTGTCAGATTAAGGGTATGAAAGGAATGATTCCTTTCCTACAGTGAACAGTGAGAAGAAATGCCCTTAAATATTGTGTTAGTGCTCTGTTGGAGTTTAGCATGTTGGATTCACAGATGTTGTCTTCTGTTGCTGCCACTCTGGGGCTCTCTGGAGGGTTGTTCTGCTGAATTTATCACACAGTGTTCAGTTTTCAGTGACCATCGAGAAAACTGTCTTTTCTTGTGCAGAGTGGTCTGTACATATGTATTTATTTTTGTGCCTGGCTTAAAGTGTTTACATGCACACAGGTTATGAGCAAAAGTCTTACCCCAAACATTGGAAAGCATGTTTCCCTTAACCTGCTTTCAGAACACCCCATTTGCTTGAAATAGGTAAAAAGAAAGCTATAATTCTAATTCTATTTGAGAAGATGTTACCTTTAAGGACCAAATAGAGGCAGGCTAGGAATTTAGGCAATGGCTTATGTGTTTTCATAATGTGCTGATTACCATGAAGTAACATTTTCTGTGAGTAGTTGGCCATACATTATTCTTCTTAAGAACCTTTACAGGTATACAGACTAATTCTACCATCTAAAATTTAGACAAGTGCTATCCAATGTCTAAATATACATTTAGTAACTAGAAATAGAAATTAAACATCTACATAAAGCAGTACACCACTTTTGAACATAAAAATGAGTGCCATTAGCAGATGGAATTTGCATAGAATCTTTTAAATATAGAACTGCTTTTGCTGTGCTCAGAAACTGGCAATATATCATGGTGAAACAGAATCAGGCTACATTTAGTACTCCATGGCAGGTGTAAAACAAAATTTTTACATGAAAGAGAAGGGGCATTTTCTTGATGCCATAACCTGAAATTTTTGGCTTTTTTCAGAAGTGAAATGCTTGCAAGTTTGTTTTTTGCCTAGTAATCTTCCTTCACAAGCAGAGAAAGCCTGGGGTGGTGCAGAGCTCAAGTTTTGCCTACAAGTTTTAACTATGCTGTTACTAAAGATAGTTCAAAAGTTCTACATTACCAAAAGCATTAAATGGCCCTTGTAAGTATAATAGAGGAAAGAAAGTGAATTAAAAAAATTATAACTTTAAAAAAAATGTAGGCTAGCATGACTTAAATGTATAATTCAGTAGGTGAATACTGTGGAAAAAATCGATTTAATAAAAAAAGACTAGGTATGGAATAATTTTTCTTTACTGGGGACAAAATCCTATCTTGTAGCAGAATTGAGTGGAATGTGCTGGTTCCTTCTAGACACTGGACTTGGTGGGCTTAGTCTGAACAGTAAGGAATTCCTTATTTTAGGGCTGGATCAAGGTGCTGTTAAGAATTCAGACTGAAGTTTTATCTAATAAGGGGCAGGGAAAGGTGTTCAGGTGTATGACACTGGCACTAGGGTAGGCAGAGCTGCAGATAACTGGTCTGCATTTTGGTTCATAAACACACAAGGTGTGGACAAGTCATGCATTCAGAAATATGCTTGCAGCTATGACACTGTGAAATCCTTATTTAGATTACTTGAATGGTCTCATGTCATGGCATCAGTTTGAGAGCTAAGGCCTTACAAAATCCTTTTGTAATGAAAATTTGCAACTTGTGGCAAAATTGGCTGTGAGATTGTCAGCAATTAAGCCCCTGTGCAAGCAGTGTGTTGTGATTTGTATGTTAGTGGTGGGTTGCACTATTGAATCTGACAGGGTTTTTCATGTTTTTCAGATAGTCTTGAATAGGATTCTTCAATTGAGAGGGAAAACTCTGCTAGCCTGAGAAGTAGTGCCTCTTAATTTCTTTGGGAACTAGTGGCCATTTGCAATGTACAGGTTTGAGCACTCTATTCATTGTGAAAACTGTGAAAAATAAAGGCTCCAACCCCCCCAAACATGCAATATAGAATATTAAAGTTTTTCTTATAGAAATTCCATGTGTTTGATGAAGGATGGGTGAGTACCCTGACCTGCAAGGTGCTACAGGGCTCATGGGCTCTCCCAGAGGGTACCTCTCACTGTCCTAGTGTCTGCCTTGAATCCTAACTTTCATAGGAACCAGATTTGCTCCACCTTACCCAGCCACAAAGACTGACTGAAGCAGCTCCTGGTTCACCCCCTGGATTTCTTAATTAAGGCTGTATAGCCACTGAAAAGCCCTGAGAGCTCTGCTGCTTAATCATCACCAGCATCAGTTTCTGCTGTCCAGCAGGTCAAATCAAGCTTACACCTCTCTTTCATAGATGTCTAATCAGTTCCTTAAACAAAACCCTGTAGGCTATCATTTTCACCATGTGCCTTTAAAATGGTTAATTAATTTATTGACATGCAAAACATGTACACAAAATGTAGTCATTAGCAGCACCACATGTTCAGTACAAGCTATATATGTTTAAAGCTATTTCTGGCATTGTTCAGGCTGCATCCACACAGTGCCACAAGCAGACTTTCACTTGTCCTTCAACAGGCTATGGACATCTTTCCTGTCAGTCCACAGTAGCATAGCTGTGATAATTAGACTTTGAATTTTTCATATCTTCATATCATTGTGTTTATGACCTTTACCCTGTGTCACTTGAGTATTGATCTGGTCAACATGACTCTTTTTCTGCATTGGAGTAGGTTGGTGGAGAGAGGGACGTTTTGTTATGTTACAGTGCTCAGCATAGTCTTCATTCTGGGGCCACCAGAACTCTACTCCCAAAGTGTTTCAAAGCATCTGAAACTGGCAGCAGAATTTAACACTCCCACTTTGTATCCAGTTGGCATTATCAATCTGTTTCAGTATGTGCCTGAGTGCTGTTTAAAGATCTGTAGTAATCAACAAATTTCTATCATTAGAGAGCTGAGACTCAGGCATTTAATTACAAAATAGTAGCACGAACACACAATTTAAACAGGAATCACACAGAAATAAGAACAGGGTCTCTGATCCCTTTCCTAGAATATGCCCACTATTATGATTTACTTTAAAAATTGATTATTTGTTAAGCTATGGATTCTTTAAATTATAATACCAGTTAGTGTCATGTATTCACTGTGAGCAATTAAAAGTTTAGAGTGGCATAACATGACCAGAAATAAACAGTAGAAATAAATAAAAATGCAGTTTTGCACAAAAAATTAGTCAGTCCTGCACTGCAAGTCACACAACACCTCACTTCTGTGAATTCAGCATTTCTCTGCTTGTACATCACAGTGAAAATCAGGGTCCTAATGACAACTAATTATTATTGTATGTGCTAAGATTAAATTATAGACAGCTTCCATTTTCTACTTGACTGTCACTGCACATGGGAATAGAGATGCATTTAATAATTCAAGCATCAATTTTTGAAAAATGCATGCCCTGCTCCTTTTTTTTTTCTATTATCACAAAAAGAGCTCAGGTCACAAAATGATCTGCAGTTAAAAAAGAAAAAAATGTTAAAGTAGGAAAAAATCAAAGACAATGCACATGGCTGAATAAGGATGGCTCTAATAAGGTACCTGGGATAAGGGTAATTTATGATATACATATGGGAGGAAAAAGGAGATGAAAATAGAAAAAATATAATACAATGAATTACAGCATTTAAAGACAGTCCTGATTACTAAAATATCTTACAAACCTGATGATATTCAGGACATGGGAATGAACTCTGCAGGGATTTTAAAAGGCAGTATTTTTAAGAAAGATACATTTACTGGTCCAACCACAGTATGATAGAAAGAAGAGAGCTGTTAGGTGCATATCTTTTCTATGCACCTATAGACTATCAACACCTTTCTCTGTTTCAAAGCATTATTACCCAAAAGAGTTGACTCTTTTCCATCCATTTTGCATCTTTTTTTGTCAAAATATTCCAGAAAGCAAATGATCTGACTTTTTGAGGAGCTATATATTTGTCTGAAAATCAAGTGCTACTAGTAACTTTCAATCCACAGTTGGATTTAATTTGGATCAGCTTCTATCACAGGAATATAAAAAATATACAAATCTTCACAAATCATAGAATCATGGACTATCCTGAGTTGGAAGGGACCACAAGGATCATCGAAGTCCAACTCAACCCTGCACAGGATTGCTCCAAGGATCACACCATGCTCATTGTTCAAATACTTCTTGAGCTTTTGTCAGGATTGCTGCTGTGATCACGTCCCTGGGGTGCCTGTTCCAGCCATCCTCTGGGTGAAGAACGCTTTCCTGACTTAAACCTCCCCTGACTCAGCTCTGTGCCATTCCCTTTAGAGAGCAGAGATCACTGTCTGCCCCTCCTCTTCCCCTCATGAGGAAGTTGCAGGCTCCAATGAGGTCTCCCCTCAGTCTCCTCCTCCATGCTTGAGAGCATGTTGTAATTATCTCCAAAGGTAAAACAAGAGGCTTTCCTTGTGACAGTCAATGTTCTTTCATATTTTAATTTAGTCATGTTTCTGTACCAAATACTCTGTTGGGTTTGCTTGACTAAGTGCCTCTGTGAGGAGGACACAGCCCATCCCATCTGCCTCCACCAGGCTCAAAGCAGAGAAGAGCTGAGTCTCTTAGCCAGGGATAGGGAGCCTCTAGATAAACATATTTAAGAAGGATGGGACGGTTGTTTAAATTTTTGTCTTTGTTTCTCTAACCAAGTCTATTTTAATTGATATTAAAATAAATTAATTTTTCCCAAGTCAAGTCTTTTTTGCCCATGTTGCAAACTGTTAAACAATGTCCCTGTCTTACTGCTAGACCAGGAACACTACTTATTTTCACCCCCTGGACTGTTGAAAAGGAGTGACAGAGCTGCTGGGAGGGAATTTGGTCTAGGGCCAAGGGTAATCCACTACAAAAACATTTATTTTCCTGAAGATAAGTGCACTGAAATTCAATTTTCCAGAAACTAGAATAAAAGTGTACATAAAATTCCTAGTTTTCTGATTTTCTACATTTTTGCCTTTTAGTAAGAGAAATCCATCATAAGGCACTTTGTTACTGTATTTTATGTTTTTTTCTAGAGTGGGAGCTCAGAAAGAGCTGAGCAAACATGTCTTCACATTGAGTCATCCAGCTCTTAAAAATGTTTTCATCCTAGTCCTGTTTTTTTTTTTTTTCTATTTGCTGCACTGCAGAATTCAGTATCTATGTATAAACAGAATATTTGATCTACCTTTTTTATTTACAATCTATCATTATTTTATTAACATCCTATTTTTCAAAGAACCTAAGTAGGAACAACAGAAAAAAACCCCCAAAACCCCAAAAGACAAAACTGTGTTCTGAGGATTGCAAACACCTGCAAGATGGCACAGCTATTTCCTGAGGAGCAATTAGCCACTATCCATGACTCAGTATGGCCAGTGCAAGATACCTTCCTCGCTTCTTAATTGCTGAAAGTCTTTAAAAGGCTTTCCCCTTGCACCTTTTTCGTTATTCTAACCACTACTAAATGTGATCACCTGAAATGAATGTGTGGCTCCTCAGCAGCCCTTTGGCATGGGTGCGTGGCCGATGCAGCGCTGGGCGCAGGCTCCGTCCCTGCCTGCCGCAGGGAGGAGGGAGGCACGGCCAGCCTGCAGCCCTCTCTCCAACCCCTAAAGCTTGGCTGCTTTCCCAGAGCACCCTCCATTCACTCCTGAGCTCTGAATGGTTTTCAATTAATGTAACAAGACTAATTAACTGTATAAGAGTAGGGGTTTTCATAGCGTTACTGACAATGCATCTATTTAATAGTACCTTAGAATTTCAGTGCTTCTCATTCTAAAAGAGAAGAACACAAAGCCAGTGGGTTATTGGGGGTCAAAATAAGGAACATTAATTTCTTTCTTTGTCTCTGAACCTGAACAAAGTTACTAGAATAAAGTAGTCTAATCAAAATGAGACACATTTTTAACTGGTTCTCCAACAATCTCACCAGGCAGACTCTGCTGAAAGTGGTGTCATATAGCCTTGCTGTATTCCATAGCTGAGGATTATCCCTGTACTTGTACCTAGCACTCAAAAATAACTGCTAAAAGTAGCCATCACGTATAAAAACCCACTATCCCCTAAGCTCTTTTTCCTTGCAATGAAGTATCTTTGTGATCAAGTTTCAATACCAGGCAGTGTTAATGAAAAGTTTCCTGTATCATTTTACCTAAACTGTTTTAGAGTAGCACCCTGTATGTTCAGAGATCGTTTAAGCCTCTGTCACTCAAGCCTTAAGTTGAAGTTGTCACCCAGTGTGCCAGATAAAGTCTCTCTTTATTGGGGGTTCACATTACTTGTAGCACTTGTGGCAAAGAAAATGAAGTGTGATCTGGATTATATGAACTATTAAGTCTATCAGATGGAAACAATATGATAACAATATATGGCATTGTAATGAGTTTGTGACCCAATTCATGACTTCCTGCTATCTTATTTATGCATGCTGCTGGGTTAGGAAAGACTTATTTTTATTATGACAGCTGGTTGGTAACAGGTGATTTTTTCAGTGATTTTTTTGTCTATAATAAGAATGCTCATTTTTTTCATATGAAACTTGAATGCAGTAGTAGAAGAAGGAGTGAGGATGAAAGAAAATAGTAACAGTTATTTGTTTCCTCAAATTGAATATTAAACATCAACATCTGGAAGAGACCCAGTGTACCAAGAAGAAAATTTATTAATGTGGAATAATATGTATCTTTCTAAAAATATTCATCTTAACTGTAGCATTAATATGTTATACTACTCTTTTATGGTGAAAGAATTCTACTTAACACATGAGCATTTTCAGTCTGCAAACCAAGAATGATACCCAAATTATAAGGATCCCCTACAGTCCAGACTTTTTTAATTGTGAAGAGGGATCTGGACACACACAAGCCATAGTCCTTCCTGTAGTTTATTTGCTTTGGGTTTTGGTTTTTTTTTCAGTTGAGCTGAATCTTAAATCTTGTGGTCAGCAGCTAAGAAGTAAAGTGTGGTAATGGTATTTTCAATTGTTTCTTTGGTATTATGCAGTCTCCTCTTGACAGTTTTCTACTTTTCAAAAACAGCATTAGAAGTCACTAGGGAGTCTCTTCAGCCTCTTAGAGGAGAGAGATGTCTTTGACTCTAATATAAAGCCAGGGCTATTCAAGATGTGATCTGAAGTTTATGAAATTAAATAGAAAGATTTCCTCTGATTTTACTGAGGTTTGAGTCAGACCTTTAAGTGGTGCTCTGTAATACCGTGTGGTTTTAGTGGTATTTATATGAAGGAAAAGGCCCTGAATGTTTCTTGATGGGAATTATAGGTACAAAACAGGCACAAAACATTACTGTTCTGGTTCTCCTCTTTGTGCTGAAGTAAATATTTTGCAAGATCCAAGGCAATGAAATGCTGAACAAATGTAGGATGAGAGATGGTTTAAGGACAATAAACTGACCAGTATCTACCAAAGGGCATGATAATCAATAATCAATCAAAGTCAATCAATAAATCACCTCTGAAGTGTAGCAAATAGCTTATTAGAAGCCACCTACTGAAACTGTTTATCTGATTAAAGATGTATATGTAATGTATTGTATATAGAACAAGGGTGTTAGTGATGCTTCTTTCACATACAATATATAAAAATTTCAATTTCCTTTCAAAGAAACTCACAGGGAAAAATCTAAACCATTCATTGCTGACCTAAGTAATTATTTTTTATTTTTGTTTCAGAAAATCAGACAAATATCAACAAATGTATTTTGCAATCTGTTACTATAAGTTAAAAAGCATTGGCACAGGAGCCAACAATTAGAAAAGTACTAACAGCAGCTTTGCCATAAGTGCCTTCAAAAACACAGCAAGCCATCAACAGCACAAGGGAATGACAGTTAAAGGACAAGAATGGAAAAGATGAACAAAAAAATGGGATAAATATTTATCCTCTTTTCTTCTTAAAACCATTCATTTTCCCATATCACTCTTGTCTATGTACTTGTTTTCTATCTTTCTCCCATTTGTATGTAAAAGGAGCTGTACCTTTTTTTTTTTTTTTTCATATAAAAAGGAAATCCTCCCAGCTCTGGCTTCAAATTTTGCTAGATTTCCCAAATGAAAAATCCTATAATTACCAAATTTTTTTTTAGGATATTTGCTATACTTAATACCAATGCTATAGTTACTACTATCTTTCCTGCCTGCCTTACTGCCTCCCTTTTTATACCCTCAGTCACTTACATTTTAAGGTTTCAAATACTATATAAATATTTAGAAAAGTATTAAATTTGTGAAACAGCGTGTGCTTCCTTGCATGAACCACAGACTTTCTCTAGATCTCTCAGTAATGTGCATTTAGGCAGTTTTCCAGTCATTACACACTTCACAGAATCTTGGAATTACAGCAGAGCAGAAGTTGGAAAGGACTTCTTGAGATCTAATGCAACTCCCTTCCCCAGATCAGGCTGAGTTTTGAATATCTCCAAGGATGGAAACTCTGCAGTCTCTTTGGGCAACCTCTTCCACTGTACAACCACCCTCACAGTAAAAATGTGTTTTCGTATATTCATTATTTATCCTAAGACCTACCTTACTTCAGTGTCTGCACAGTTCCAAACACAGGAGGGCTCTGACAGATGTACAATAATAAAGATCACTGAAGCTACTAGTAAAGAGTAGTCTTCTATAAACATAAATAAATTTCTATATTTAAATAGAAATTTAAACTCTCAAGTATTTAGGTGTCATATCAAATATTTCAGACTAAGAAAAAAGGTAAGATCAAGCCATTAGCTCATAAACCACTTAATTTTTGTATTTAGTGTCTATTGCATGAGGGGTGGAGGAAATGCTTTGCAAAATATTACTGGTTATATTCTTATTAAAGTATTTCCATTATAATTACACAAAGATACTGTCTGACCGATAAGTCTTACTGGCCTTGTTTTTGTTTGCTAAAATTATGCCTCAAATGGGTAACTGCTTTCTTGGTAACTGCCATGCAACAAAACTCTAGACAGGAAGCATCCTTGCAAGTGACAGTTCATAATTCCAGATTCCTATCCCAGGAACAGTAACTGCATGTCTTCTGTTCAAATTCCAAGTTTCCCTGAAGATCCCTCTGACTTGAGAACAAACTCATCCTTTCCTCACATCATGATTTAAATCATACCCAGTCATAGTTATTTCACTTGATTTCCAGTGAGACTTTTTTGCTTTAAGTTTTGGAGTTTTTTGTTGGTTGAGGAGAAAATTTGGATTTTTTTCACTCAAATCAAATTTGATAGGTTTGTACTCCATTTTAGACCCACTCACACTCTTGCTTACTGACACAAACACATGAATGCTCTCAAAAGGGTGGGTTACTAAGGAAACTAGAAACTATGGTAACCTAGACTAGAAACACTCTTATTTTTCCAAGGAGATGGGAAGGAAAATTCAGGCAATGCACACTGCAGTTACACTGAAGGTCCTGATCTTTCCTTTTCTCTTCAGCTGCTGCAGACCTTCTGTTTCTCATATTTCCCTTCTAGTAAGAGTACCAAACCAGAATTTTGACTTAGATAAAAGGAGAGAAAATCACTACAGTAATGTAGATGGGTATAAATAAGGGTAAATGGATTTAGTCAGTACATTACTACACAAAGCTGGTAATGTTTTTCCTTTTACCATTAGGTCAAAAATCCCTCTTAACTTCAATCATTCTTCTATTATTAACACAGCAGCTTGGCCAGCAGTGCACCACATTGCCTGCCTTTGCTCTGAGGAGTAAGGTGTTGTGTTAGCAATACTCTTCACAGAACCTCTTGTCAAAGCTGTCACTCTGCAGATGCTTATATTCACTTTTAGTTCTGCTGTCATAAATAGTCTCATTGGAGTAAGAGCTACTGAGGGCTAGCAAATGCCTTATGATTGCTTAGTAATGGTGCTTCATTAGAAGTGAAAGGATCTCAGAAGCTCATTGAACTGGTCTGGAGATTTTTCATTTGTGCCTTTTAGAAACAATCCTTTCTACGGCTGAACTAAGCAACAAAACATTCTCTAATTGTAGGGCACGCAACAAAATTTAGAAATGGATAATGGAAAAATAACAGATGTCATAATAAAGAGATTAATCTTGACTGTGTTCATTTCTTTAAAATTTTGAGAAAAATAAGTGCTGTTTATACTGCAGGATAAGTCTATTTATTTAGAAACAGGGGAGTGCAAGTTGCCTAGGCTGAATATATTTGTCTGTCTTAGCTAATGATCTGATTCAGCAAGCTGACAGGATGTTGAACAGCACAAACTCAAATAGGTTTACTGAAACAAGTGATATTATTCCCATGAAGTCATTTGAATCAGGGTTACAGGACTTGACCAGAATTGAACTCTGTGTTAGCAAAAAGTATAAATTCCGTCAGAAAAAATTTGCTACAATGTTCAACAAAAATGCTTAGTGTATTGGTGCAAGACATTGCTAGCCACGAGTATTTTTCTAAGTGAAGCATCCAGAGAAGAATGTGGCTTTCTTATTTAAACAAAACCAGCAAGTAGATTTGTAAATGCTAATGCTCTTTATATATTTATAAAGAATGTGTGTCTATACCATACATCATGAAACAGACTAATTCTGTTTTTGATATATTTTTGTTACTGTGTAGATGTGTTCATCAATAGCAAACTGATTAATATCATATGCAGAATGGTTGCTGAAAAACATCTTCTGAGCAGAACTGTGGCATTTTGTGCATGTAAGCTAGAAAGACAACAGATGATGTGAAATCCCTCCCATTTAGCTTATCCACTTCAGAGGTAGCCAGGATTTTGTTGCTATGAGAGAGGGAGGAAGCCAACCTGTGCTGTCTGAACAGCACACAGAGCTTTTTAGTCACACAGGCAGAAACATGTGAGCTAGGGGAAAAAAATCTGATATTAATAGTTTAAAGGAGTTAATTAAATGGAGGAGTCACATCATAAAATGGCACGAAGTCCTCTTTGCTATCTGCATGAGTTATGACCTAATGCTGGTAGTACACGTATTGTTAGATTAGCAAATATTTACAAAGTAAAGTATGATTTAGGGGATGTGAAATTCTTAAATTAAATATTAAAAACATACCTGAAATTTTCCTGCTATCATTTCCTAATTAATATTTTAATAGAAAGGTTGACTGTATTAGATGTGAAACTATCTTTCATAATCACAATTTAGATTGATGTTATTTTTCCTTTGACAAATACTTTGTTTTCAGAAAAGAAAAAAAAAAGTTAATGTAAATAGTGGTTAGGACAAATGATTTTATGCTAGATCTAGTTGTATTCTGTATGATTTCCTAATGTGGACCATTTGAATCTACAGGATCACCCCATTTGCATTTGCAGGTTAAAGCTCTTATTTATGCAACTCTGAGGCACAGATTACAAAGACATTGCTTGGTCTTTGGGCTGGAAGCACTACAGAAACCCCACAGAAACACCACAAAGCCCATGGGTCTTAATGGAAGCAACATTAAAGGCAGAGAGCAGAAAGTGGAGAAAGAAAATGAAAAGGAAGGGCAATTCTCTCCTTCAGAATCCAAATAGACCAAAGAAGGAAGGAGGTCTCTTTTGAGAGCACCAGAGAGGTAGAAAATCTCCTTTGCCATGCAGCAAATCTGAGAGGGTGAGATATGAGGAATGGAAGCACAAAGGGAAATAAAGTGCCCTTTCCCTACCTGTTCATAAACCTGCAGAGAAAATTGTGGGAAAGTGCTAATGGTCTGCTTGGTGACTTGTCAGGCTGGACTTATCTGTCCTCTTCCCTGGAAGTGGAAGGGAAGAAACAAGATACAGATACAGATAGATACAGATACAGATACAGATATAGATTACAGATACAGATACAGATACAGATACAAACACAGATACAGATACAGATACAGATAGATACAGATAGATACACAGATACAGATACAGATACAGATACAGATACAGATACAGATACAGATACAGATAGATACAGATACAGATAGATACACAGATACAGATACAGATACAGACACAGATACAGATAGATACAGATAGATACAGACACCTGGGCTTCCTTCTTTATTGAGCCCCTGCACTGTTACCCTCTATGTCTTCTGCACAGCATGACAAGACCTGCAAGTGTGGCCTCAGGTTTTTTACTGATTGTGACCAAAGTTAACTGGACCTCCTGGTTCTGACACTCTCAGTGTTTGTCCTACTGTGCTTTTGCTCTGTCACATATAGTAGTTGTATTTCTCAGGGCAATTTGTTAGAGTAGCTAATAAGAAAAACAGAGGGATCATAACTTTCTGCTGGAGGCTCCCTTTTGTTGCCTTGTGAGAACTCTAAACTTTCATGAGCAGTGGAGAATGATTGCTTGTAGGGACACATTATATCCTTGAAAAGAAAGGCATTGCTCTTCTGATCTAATCCAGCCTATTATAATGGCATTATCTCATTTTCACAAGAATTCTGGCTCTATGAGCAGAAATAAATCCATGCCAAGAACCACCTGAAAATATTTGATTTCTTGTTTTGACCGTATCAGTCCAGTTTAATTCCATGTTCTTTATGTCTGATTGATTTATATCAATATTTAAACTAGGTCTATTCCTCAACTAATTGACTTTATTTAGGCAGCCCCAGCCCCTTGCAGTTTTTCAATGCATGGATTTCATCTTCTAAATTTAGCTATTTGATTTTCAATATGAAACTCCAAACTAAGGGAAATAAAAACTGTTGTTGAGGATGTTGACACGTTTTCTATTTCTAGCATACAGAAAATTTTGTCTCTTTTCTGACAAAAAGTGGGACAATTAAAAATTCAAACAGTTTATGGCTGTAAAAAGGAATTTTGATAACAATTGATATTCATATGTCCAAACACATTTTTCATTTTAAATTCTCTATTGCTTCTGGCTACAGCTACAGACCGTGATGATTCTACTGGCTAGTCAACTGTCAATAACTCAAATTTCTACACCATCTAAAATTTTTGCCTATTTTCAGGCAGATGAATTCTTCTTAACATGCCTACTATACAGAATAAAGCTTATCTGTTGAATTGGATTATCTCTTGAATATCTGCTGCTAGTGATCTAGTCATCTGTGAAATTCATTCTAGGAACACACATTCTTCATCTGAGCCCAGGAATCCATCTCTGCTGGGTCAAGTCTGTGTCTGTTCCTTTAAGCAGAAAATATGCAAGTCAAAGTTTTTAGCAGATCTGCTTGCCAAAGAATTCCATTTAATCAACTAGTGTGACTTTCTGTGTGTCAAAGGCTGTTGTGTCACATACTTATCTCCCCCATAATCCAAATACTTCCGTTAGTGAAAATCATTCCAAATGTCAGGAGACTAAACAGTGGCATGTTGGTTGTCCTGGCTGATCTGTTGCAAACAGCAGAAGTTTACACTTTCCAAATCTAGTGATAGAGATATAATCCTTTGAGCTGAATACTTCATTCATACTTGGTAAGAAAGGGGGCTGTAAAGCTGATTGACCTGTCCTGTTGACCTCTCTAGGTAAACTTCTCTGTTTAAGTATTAAAAAAAAAAAAATAAAAATCTCTCCTTCTGAATGCATCTCAGCTCTGTGTTGCTGAATAAAGGAAGGGATTTTTTCCTAATGTAATTAAGGGACTCACTGAATCCCTGAAGCATGAGTTTTGATAAATTAAATACTACATGAATGCCAGAACAACATTACTGCTGCCCAGTCCTTTTAAAACTTGTCTGTGAGGATTTACCGGGGCTAAAGTGCTCCCAAGCCCTCATTCAGGTCCCTCTCCCTCCTGATTGTTCTCACCACAAGTCCATGCACAGTGCTTTGGGGGGCAGTCTGTACTGCAAACCCCTGCTCCCACATTCCTGAAAATGGGAGGGATTGTCCAGCTGGGCATGGGAGCCCTTCTGTGCCCAGGGGCTGACTGACAGCCTGCAGTCCCTGATTCAGCCTTTAGCTTGCTCATGTCTGACATTAGAAGGGTACCCTAGTCCTTAGAATAACCCTAGGCTATTCCAGTGAGCTTTCCAGCTAGTTACCGTGGGGATCTTGGATATAAGATGTTCAGCTTTAACTGCAATCATTAATTTTAGCAAAATCTCCTTCACATCTTTCTTTGTCAACAGATGGTAAATTTTACTGCACCCTTTAACATCATATGGGATGTAACATCTCCTTCTGCTCCCTTATAAATACAGAAATAAATAGTGATAGTTTTGGCAAATACGCATCACTACTTGTAACTTTAATATATGTATTTAGCAACAAACATAGTAATGGACTTTGCTTTTTTGCTCTTTTGGCCATTGTCAACTCTGGATTACTCTGGAAAAATATAGCTAGGAAGCTCTAGGCTAGTGTAAAAATCTCAGTGTTGTGAATATTGTGAATATGGCTGACAAGGAAAATTTTTTTGTAGTTACTAGGAACATACTTTGGGCTCTATAAGTCTTGTTGAACCCCAAAGGTCAACACTGGCTTTTCCAGGTACATTGGATGTCTTTTGATCACATCCCTGGGTAACTTGGATTCTGGGCTTAAACCTGCTCACATTCTGCCATTCACATGCTGCTGTGTCCATCTAAAGCTCTCCTGGAACTGGGGAGCTTCAAAGTGCAGTCCTGAGGCACTGAGATTATTCTCCAGGAGCAAATTAAGGCTGCTGAATTTACAGCCTTTGTCTTTGTATCACATGAAAGAAGTTGAATTGTTTCTGGATGAGTTTTCCTGGGATTAGTGCATCTCTGTTTTGTTGTTTCTGAGATTAGGCCAGCAAGCAAGCAACAAAGTTCTGCATCAATAACAACAACAATTCACAATCTGTGTAAATGTCTGTTGACTGTGGGCTTAAATAAGTAGTTCTATGAGGAGGGGAACTATAGAAGTCTGGTTGGTTTAGCATTTGTATCTCGCAGTTAATTGACATTTTAACCTTATTTTCCCAAACCACAGCATGGATCTCACCCTTCTTTGACATCAAATGACATAAGTAGAATTTGTATAATAATTATTATAATGTGAAGTACAGGAGTTTATAATTGTTGGTAATTCTCAGTATGAAGTCAGCCTTTTTGACAGCTGCAATCTTTATTATGCTTACTAGGATCTATAATCTGAGAAGGCTGAGAAAATGTCCAGAAAATACGACAACAAAACTAATTTTTATTGTTACCAACATCCTCATAGCAATAGAGTTTGGAATGGGAATGATTAAAAGAGTTTGCAGATGGAGGAAAGCACAGCATAATTAGGCTTAGATTTTGTTTCCCTGATTGCCTGGTGTGAGAGGAGAAGACGTCATTTATTTATAAATCTAAATAACTAATTGAAATAAAATAAGTCTGCAAGAGCAGAGAAGCATTAGAACAAGACCTTTCAGTTTAATTGTGTGTTACACTTGCCAAAGTCACGCTGTTCCTTTGAGATCTAATTGATAGCTGGAATCAAGCAGGTGAAAACAAACACATGTGGGGCCTTCACCATACCTTCTATTAGATCATTCAGTTTTTATTAAACATGTAGGAAGAAAACTGGGTACAATGTCCAATTTTATTAAAAGAAAAATAATAATTGACTTTCCATGAGATTATAATTTTTGGCATAGACCAACAGGTGAAGAAAGAATAAAAAGTCTATACTGTCCTGCAAGTGATGAACAAGCTCTTACCTCAGTATGAGCTCTCAGAAAGATGCCTTAAAAATAGAAACAAGAAATAAAATGATAATGAACACCAGTATATTCTAGTTTTGTATAAGATTTTTTAATAGAGTGTCTGAGTCTCCTTACATTTGTTGTAAATCAGTTTCACAGCCTGTGGAGTGACACCAAACTTTTTCTTGCTTTTCTCTGGCTAAGAAGGAACATAATTCTTGTGAGTTACTATTCTGCACAAATTTTGTTACCTAAGTTGTATTTAAAATTTAAGAAAAATAACCATTGGATAGATGCAAGCTGTATTAAAATGTATTTTAAAATATGGAACAACTTCCTCCACTCCACTGATGTAAGGAAGGGGAATTACCCAGCTAAAGCCATATTTACCTCTTTTCTCAGTACAGATATTTTCCCCTTTAAAATTGCTTCAGCACTCCATAGAAGTAAATTCTCCCTCCATTAAGGAACAGAAATCATTAGAGCTGAGGTCAAAACCTGCCAAAGTCCATGCTTTTGAGAAGGATGTGGGACAGTGTGGGATGATGTGGCATTTTTAGTCCATCAACATGATGAATTTTAATTTTTCCTTGGAAAACAATGTGAAATATTTACAAGCCCTTGTCAAATTTTAGAGACTGGAACTGAATGTCTTAATAATGCTCCTTTACAGTTTTTAATACAATATTTAAAAAAAAAATAAGCATAACCCATTTTCAGGCACCTGAAAAAAATAAAACCCCTGTTACTGATCAGTGCCTCCAAGAAAACAATCTCATTGCTGTGCGAACTATTTTACATCCTTTATTCTGATGCTGAATTTAGTCATCCATGTCAGAAAGCTGTGGTATCATAACAGAACTTTCAGTAATAGACACTGAGAATGTCTGCTGAGTTCAGCACACATCCTCTTTTCCCCTGCCTTCCACTTGAATTACTGTTTAAATTCACGTAAGCCATTCCATGTAAGCACAAATACAGGCACAAAAGGGAATCTATTAAAGACCATTTAATAAAAATGGAAACCATCTGACTATAAAGTGTGTAGAGGAAAAACTGTAGTTACATGTTAAAGCAAATGTAAGAGAATGTGTGGAGCAAGACACTCTAAGCACTGATAGAGGTTTTAAAATCAAATGCAATAGCATGAATTCACCATGGAACAACAATATTTGTACATTATTATAGTGGATAAACCTGACTGAATTTTAATAATTTGGATTCTTTAAGAAAAGAATTATTAAAAAATAAGGTTTTTGATTAAGTCTAGAGAATTATCAGAAAATCTTCATTTATGATTCTGCATCAGGTAAGAGAATGATTTTCTTAGAAGCTTGCCCTTTATCAGTGATGCAATGGAGATGATGGAAATCGAGAAACAGTCTGTGAAATCCAAGAAGAGAAAAGGAGAGAGAGAAAATGAGTTTCAATCTAGAGCATAGAAAATTGTTAATAAAATAAGAATTGAAGAAAAGCCATACCTGCCAGTAAAAAGGCTAATAGAAATTTAGTTTTTTAAAATTACAGTGGGAACAAAGGAGATTCTACTAATGGGATAGGCCATTATGAAATTGGAGGTAGCTGAAATGAAGATAATGTCACAGGAAATGTTCAACAGATATTCCTATCCTGTTTGGAAAGGCTGATGTGTGAGTGTTACATAAGAACAAAGAAGAACTTCCTAGCCTGCTCATAGAAAAAGAGCTGATACCACTGCTGATGTCAGTAACTGGAGTAGAGAGTTTGAATAGAGCTGGCTAAGGTGTCTGGTCTGCTATTGCTGAACTTGTTAAACATTTGAATACTAAGCAAGTTCCATAGAGTTGAGAACCAAACCCACGTGTACCAGTAATTCCAAAGGGCAAAAGAGGTTCCAGTTATCCTGAAAACAAAAAGAAGTGAAATAATGTGCAAAGTGCTATCTGATAAAACAATAAAAAATAAGAATACAATTTATCAGCACTGATATGACTTAAAGGAAATAGATAATTTCAAAGAGGCCTGACAGATAACAGGTCCTTGCTAATACTGCATCATCCTCACATGGTGGGTTTCCTAGGGAGGTACTGCTCAGATTCTTATTAGGGTCAATGTTTTTTCAGCATTGCATCAATGATGTGAGGAAGCAAATATGAAATCTGAGATGGTAAATTGTGCAGATGGAAAGGTAAATAATCCTGAAGGTTTGATAGTCATTTAGAGAAATCTGGATTGCTTGATTAGCTGGAACTCTGCAAGGAATGCTCCTATTCAGGTGTACTGCTTGGAATAGTGTTCATCAGTGAACTGAGACTTCAGGCAGGACTTCAGGAGACTTCAGCCTCTAAATGGTGAATTTAGGTGACAGTTTCAGTCTTGTGTCTTTTGCTGTGTGTTTTGACCCTAACACAGTCTACATTTACATATTTGTAAGTTTAGCCCAATAACTTTTGTCCTTTTCATAGACGTTCTGATCTTTTGGCCATGCTTTTCTTTCACTTCTGTGCATGTAAATACTTCTTGTAAGGATCCTAGGAATATCTGTATGATGAAATGTACATGCATGCACACACACACACACCTGTGTGTCTCTTCAAATTTTCAGCATGTTGACTATGGAATGTGGTGGGAACAGCAGTGCAAGGGTCACCCAAAAGGTGAATTGAACATACATAGGTCTACATGGTATTTTTGAAGTGTGCCTATGAGCTTATATGCAATGTATTTCTTACATTAGGAAAAATGACCTTACTCTTCTTTCAGAAAATATCCCAGATTTGCATATTTTATATTCAATATAAACATGGCATTATTTATTCTTTGCTTCTCAAAGTGATGAACCTCTTTTGATACTCATCCTTTCCCTTGGAATAAGGTGAAAAATTGGTCTCCATTAGCTATATTCTATAATCTGATGAGAAAAATATCCACCTAGAAAGCCATCTCAAACTGTTCCTCAGTTGTTTTATCTTCCTTTTCCTTCCTTGTTCATTCCAATATATACTAATATACACTTTCCCCTGAGAACTGCTGCAAATTCCATCTTCAATTTATTTTCTTTCAGATTAAGTTCACATTTTTGGTAACTTGGACTGTATTTTTACTACCCTAAATGATATCATCAATATAAATTTTAAACCATGAGGCTTTATTTTTTATTTTTTTAATGATACAATTGCTTTTGGCACTACACTGCCAAGACAGTGATTGAGAACTAACACATTTTGGGACAAGGCTCTGAGTTTGCTGTTGCAGTTCTGTGCCTTGTGCCTATGAAGTGATCTTTGTGCCAAGGGGTTTTCTTCTCTTTGCCTTTTCTGCCTTACATATTCTTTCAAGAATTGGATCATGATTTGGTTTGTATTGTTTGGAAGAAGTAGCTTTAGTGCAGCTGTTGAAGACTCATTTGAAGGGTCTGTTTGCTTCCATGTTCATTGCTTGCAGGAAATTGTGTTCTCCATAACACAAGGATACAATCTAGTTTTCATAAACTTTATTTTGGTTTAGATGACTTTGATTGGCAAGTTCTAATTACTATTTTAGGATAACTCATTCCACAGATTTTAATTCCCAGATCACAATTCTTTTTTTTTTTCTTTTGCTTTAGCAGAAGCTCAATCTCTCACAATTGCAATATTAGATTTTCACGTTTACATAAACAATAAAAAAATACTTCCCTTATTCTTTGAACTGCTACATAAAACAAAAAAAAAATTTATTTTATTTTTAATTTCATAGTGCAGATCTTCTCACATTTCAAAATCACAGCTTCATAGTTTTGCTCATCTGCCTTCATTAAATGAAATCTGTTAAAAACAAGTATATTAGAAAATTGCTCATCAAATTACAGCTGCTCCCTATTATTCCTGTTAGCTGGTCATTGTCTAATAGTTTGAGAATTTTTTGGAAAAGCACTATGTTAGTTTAAGACACTCTCAGAAGGTAATTGAGGTTATTTCCTTAGAATTCTGTAGCAGTAAATGTGAACTACAAAAAGTTTGACCTTTATATTTATAAATATCAAATATGTGCAAATACAGGCAAATTAAAAAAAAACATCAGTGGACAATTCAAATATTGAAAGATGAATGACTCAATTTTTTCCAAATGTTGAATATTAGGAGAAAATTAGCATGAGATCCATGCTCATAAAGATAAACTCTTTATCAGGTTACAGAAAACAATGTTTGCATTGATTTATGATAAACACAGAATCTCAGTTTTAACTGAAAAGCAATCTGTGTTTTTCAAAACTGGTTTTTTTTTCAACTGTCTCAGTAGATGTAACAGAAGACACATCCTTGCTTCACTTCAATGGACTGCATCCTCCATATTGGCCATTTGTAGCATTTCCATGTTAGAAGATACTGTGGCAGAAACTGGCACTGAGGCATTGTGCAGGTCTTGAGAGAAAAATAGATGTTATAGGCTGGGGCAGAGTAGGGCAGGGTAGTGTTGGGCTCTGAGTGGTTTGCCTTCTTGCTGCAAGGGATTCTCAGCTGCAGGCAGGCTGGTTAGTGAGGGTATGGATCTCTGAAGGATTCCCCACGTGGCCCTAAAGCCTTGATAGTTTCCAGTGAGGGAGAACAACCATGAAATAATAGCATTGGTACAGCAGGGTGGCTTTTAGCTTCTGTGATGTTTTAGACGACTGAAAAGTGAGACATTACTCTGCTGCAGATTGTATATACAATCACTATTATTAATTGTTCAGAGTCTATGGAGATTCAGTGCAGATGAACTTGTGTGTTCCACCTTGAAATACTGCCAAATTCATCTCTGAGTTCACAGTAATTGTAATGTTGCCCAAGGCTCATATGGGAATGTGAGCTGTGTGTCAGGCTGTCTAATTAGTGGTCTTATCACTTCAGTAAGTCTTTATGTGAGTGATGTTCCACAAAATATGAGGTGGAGGTAAAGATTTGAAAGAATCCATGAATATCAGAGAAAAGACTGACCTGATCCTGCATTGAAGATGTGGATAAAATTCAAAGAGTTCCTGTTGAGGACGTTGTCTGATACATTTTACAAAACAGTAGCTGCAGAATTCAGGGGATGAAGGATATTACCTCATCTTTTTTTATGACCCTGAGATGGAAAGTTAGAAAATATTCATTTACTCTCTGCCAATTACAAAAAAAAAAAAAAAAAAATTTACAATTTCAGATTCTTAAGATGGAGACAAACCTGTTTTTCAGCTCCAAACACTCAGTCTTGGTTTGTGATACAACTGCAAACATGTGCCTGTAACCCCTCACCACATGGACTTCAGACAATTAGGAAAATCATTGCTCAAAGAATTATTCAGAGCTCTGCATCTCTGGGGTTTAAACTAATCCGAATTAATTGTGTAAAGTCGGGGAAGGTGGAAAAAAACAATCTCTGATGTGTATTTTTGTTAGGAGGAGTTCAAAACCTACTGAACATTAGTTAACTTGTGGAGTTATCAGTGGAAAAAAAATCTCAAAATAGGTGGCCATAGGTCAAAATGGGCATGATGATGAGAGACCAGCGCACAACTGCCTCTTGATGAATGGTAAAGGTGATGATTTCTTTGGATCTGTAATGTAGTAATGACTAATTTCATTAAAAAACTGTATTTGTGGTAAAAATGAGTAGGCAAAGGTGTGAAGAGATATGTATTTTCTGTAAAAGACAAGTAGGAGGAGAAAAAGAAAAAGAAATTATACAGAGCTTAACAGAAAAGGTGAGAGAAGGTAATTAGACAGTGGTGTTTTCTGAGGTTAGTAAGTTTGTTCAAAGTTTTTATAATAGTTAGAAGAAAATTCCCATGAAGTAATTTTCCACCTGAAACAGGACAGTTGGTTGTTTTAATTTGTTGCCATGTATTCATGTCTACAGAAATAATGGCTTTTGTGAATACTTGACTAAGGAAAATGTGGCTGTTTCAGGATGCTTTGGAAATCAGGTTTGTGTTAAGGACTTTCAAGGTATTGACTTTAAAGGATTTGACTTAAAAAAAAAAAGAAAAAATGTATTAGATGTTTTTACAGTTGCATTTTAAGGAACATTTAATACCAAATTATTGAGTGTCTATATTATCAGACATACTTTCTTTATCAAAAGTCATTTACAAGTGAAGGTTTCTGAAACTACATAGATATTGCTGTCATTTCACTTAGGGTGGATTTCTCTATCCTCAAGAATTACTCATGTTTATGCAGAGGATTTTTCCCTTTAAAGGCATTATAATTTTTATGCCATATGCTTACACTTATTTTTCCCTTATATATTTTGCCTTACAATTGAGCCAAACATGAAACCTGCAGTAACAAATTCCACATGTTTCTGTCACAGGTAATTCTCTTAAGGATGACATGAATTATTTGCAAAGATATTTCATAGGTAGGAAGCAATTTCCATCATCAAGGAATCTCGTCATACTCTTTATACTAGAAACTTTACATGGTGATACAAATCTTTGGGAATACACCAAACCAAATATCTTGCCTGACATTGATAACATTTGCTCTAGTCATGCATGTATACCTTTTGCTAGTTTTTGATCAGCACTGTAAATAATGCATATACACCTTTTGCTAGTTTTGATCAGCATTCTAGCACATTTCCTACATTCCCAAACAAACTGCAAAGCATGAAGTTCACACAAATTTGGGTTAAGGGGTCAAAAAAGATGAAACTTCTCTAGGGGGTTGTTCTCTGTAGGATGTGGCAGGAGCTTTCTCTGTGTAGAGGTAGCACAAACTTTTTTCATTTGATGGATAGAAGAGATTGTGTGCCCTGGAAGAAGTGCTACATCACCAAAGGCTTGTCTGGAGTGTCAGCACATTTTCCCTGATACTTGCACATTCTGTACAAAAACCTTACCAAGTTATCCTGCACGGGACAGCATACTATCAGTTCCCATCTATATTTAGGGAAGATGTTACAAAACGAAAAAGAATCAGAAATGAATTGTTAAAATGCATTTTGACCAGTAGTTTTCTATTTTGCCAAGAATTAGGTGAAATAGCTACATATGTAGCAGGTAAATATGCTTCACATGTGTATGCATGTTATATATGTATATATAATGTGGATACATAGATATATATACACAGCACATTTATGTGTGTATATATACATATACATGTTACATTTATATGTATGCTATTTTAAATAGATTTTTTTTCATTTCCAGAAGACTCAAAATCTGAAAAAACTGAGTACATAATTTAATAGAGTTCAGCATATACAAAATCCACTAGGTCTTGAATTCCAAGGCTGAGTTTTAATTGTTTAAGTAGATAAATTTTTTCTTGCTTTCTTTTCATTAATCCACCAGATTAGTGATTGGTTTGCCATGATCAACTAAAGATTTATAGATCAGTGCTTAAATGAGTGCTACAGGCTTTTATCATGCAACACACAAATTCTCAGTAGATTATGTAGCTCTCACTAAAGTAAATTAACCATAGTTTATATTCATACTCAAAGAAAAGCTTTCTTTGAAGTCTGTAATTATTATTATGTTTGAGGTTAAGCAGTTATTTATATAAATTACTGGATAAGGGCTGACCTGCTCAACATTTTGGAGAATCAAATTTGAATGTCCTGGATCAACTCCTACTGATTCAATTTCCATGGCTGTGAAATCTGTTCCTGTGGACTGCAGGAAAAAGCAACAAAAGAAGGAGCAGCTGTGATAATAGTAATGAAGATCTCTTTCATTGATGAATGCTTTAGCCCTAAAACTGAGTTCTGTACGAGGAGCCACCTCTTCCACAAAAGTAAGACTTGTGAGAAGGTACAAGACAAAAGAGAAAGTGCACAGAAATATAGGTCTGGAAACAAGAAATATAGGTCTGGAAACAGTCTCCTGCATCATCAGATCTAATGATTTGTAATACTCAGCAATCGCACCAATTTTGAAGGTTCCACGGTATCATCTGTCCCACACGCTATTTAAACATCTCATGAAATATTTCTGCATTCCATTAAAAACATAAGCTCTGTAATAAAAGTCTTAGCTAAAATTTTCCCCTGGAAGACATCAAAAGACAGTGTAGCCATTGTCAATGCACTATCAGGATGTTTATTAAATAACCTTTCCAGATCATTCCAGGAAAAAACATGTCATATGAACAAATATCCTAGTGACTCTTGACTCTCTGATACATGAAAACTCTTTCTCAGTACTACTTCTAGTGACCTTTCTAAGATGAATAGTAACTGTAAATACTGCATTTATTATTTTAGATTAACTTCACAAAGTGGATTCAAGGCAGCTTGCAGTTTCACACATTGCACTGATGGATGTATTTTTATCTCTGTGAGCCTGTTGTTTTGCACCATGTAATACTTATCCTTACTTGGCACTTTCATTAGCATGTTCACAAGACAAAGACATAAATCACCAGAAGGCTGGGGTCCACTGAGGTCCTCACACAGGTGGTATGAGTACCAGTCAATTGTACTTCTAAGTCTAGGGATGTTGCATTTACTTCAGCAAGCTGCATCCTTTCAGAAAGAACTAGCAGATCAATTGTTTCCAGAGCTGTGGATCAGCAAGGCTCAGCATCTGTGTTAAAAAAAAAATAGTTATTGCAATCTCTGTTGACTGAAGAATACTTGAAAAATAAAAAATAGTATTCTTTATAATTGCTTTTGTTAAGTAGTCATACAAAGAAACTGGAGAGCTTTACATGGTGAAGGCAGAACAATGAGAGTCAGGGAAAGCTGAACTGTTCTCAGCACTGCAGCACAATGGAATTTCCCAGAGTGTTTTGGTAGTCCTTCACCAGGCCAAGGAGTCAGAACTACCAGATTTTTCTCTGAAGTAAGGATTTTCATTTAGAGTAGGAACAATTTTTTTGGTGCAAATTTTGGAGTATGAAATGTGTTTTATTCAAGTAAGGAATGCAATATGGAAATCTCAAAGAATCTTCACAATCAAAAATGAGGAAAATAGTCAGCTCAAGTCAATTGAGATGCTTTATTTAATATCTTCTAATATTTTGTCTCTATTTGGCTGTGGTTTTTGTTAAACATTTTGTTTTGTTATTATCTAAACTTATTTTTAGTTCAGAAAAAGTAATTTTAAAATTTCAAAGCGTCCTGATGAAATGTTTTGGTATTTTCTGAACTAATTTTACAGGTTTTCCAAGGTCAGTTCTTTCCTGATTCAAATGAATGGGCATTTTATGATTAAGTATATATAACTGAAAGATTACAATTACTAATTTAAAAGTTTCTTTTTACAACAAGGCCAAACCTACAACTTTTTGATACATGTATTGCTTGTATTCTTGTATCTGTTAATAAAGCAGAATATTTTTGTCAGTTGAATTTTGAGACCTTCTAATCAATGTATTTTGTTTCTTGGAAAGCTTCCTTTTGTTTTCATGTTTCTAGTAGGATTTAGTATAGGTTTTCTATGTTTTCTGCAGACCACTAATGCAGCCACTGGCTACCAATTTAGTGTCTGAAGTGTTTTCACTATAGAATAAAAGAAGTATATAAGAAAAAATCCTTGAAACTGCTTAGGCAGTGGGCTGTTATTGAAGTGTTTCAGAGCCACTGTTGCTGATACTTGTGTTTTTTTATTCTTAGGAAGGAGTCACAGCTTAGTAGCAGAAAGATTGAGGGTAAGTTATTCCATCACTTAAATGCTTTAGGCATTCCAGCAGCTAAATGGTTCCCACTACTGCTCTGGCATCCTAAAGCAGTTCTGCTATGACTCACAGAGTTACTAACGAGATTATCTGGGTGCTTTGCTCATGAGCCACTGTCCCTGCAAGTCCCTGGCAGTTCCTGCCCTGCAGGACCCAGCCCGAAGTGTCCAGGGTGGTGTCAGCTGAGACAGGGCAGCTGGGGACAGCACAAATGGGAGCCAACACCCACAGCTCAGTGCCTGCAGGTTTACCTTCCTCGGCCTGAGAACAGATTTTGGCTCAGATTCTCCAGGATAATATATTAGGGTGAGAGATGAAGGCAGAGCAAAAGTGAAAGGCCAGCAGCACTTGCAGAGCATTAAGAGTTAGGCCTGCACATTCATGTTGTGGGTGGGAAGATGTGATCAGAAGAGAGGGAGGAAATGGCAATGAAGTACAGCAGGAACTGTAAGGTTGCTCTCCTTTTTTTATTCTCAGTTAATACAGAGAGTTAATATAGCAAAGCGAAGGAATTTATTTTAAGTTCAGATTTAAGAGAGTTGTGATGGTCTCTTACTATACCAAAGTTCTTAGTAAAATATGAGAAAATGCTTCAGTTTTGAAACTCAATGAATCCTTCTGGTGAAGAAAGTCCTATTTGAGTAAAAGAAATACAGCTTGAAATAGTGCAAATATTATCATCCCTAAATGCAATTTTTAACGCTAAAATCAGCTAACAGATCTTGGTGGGATTTTTCAGGCAGTGTACCAAAGGACAAGTTGTGGTAACAATCATATCATGCCCTCAAACTGAGGCTGTATCTCAAAGAGTTCCAGTATCACTAGGTGACATGGTGCTGAACATCCTTGTCCTTTGCTATATCAGCTGCAGAATCAGCATTATATTGCAACTGTTAAAAATGGAATAGGATGAAAATGTCCTGTGTAAGCAGGACCCTTAAGTTACAGTGTAAATAAAGAGCTTTTATTACTACTTTACTGTACTGTCACACATAATGGAAAAACTGTTACAATATCCACATTTAGCTCACTTTTCTAAAATAATTTTGAAATATCATGTGAGACATGTTAACAATTCTGCTTTTGGCTTTGCTCTGGAATGAAAGAGTATATAAAAAAATGACCAAGAAATTATAATTCCTTTGTCCATTTCTTAAGCAATATTCTGTCAGATTTTCCTGTCCTGCCCATAAAGACTTAAAGAATAAACACATTCATAAGGCTGAGTCTTTCATATTCACACTTTACTAACTTCTACATTAAAAAAAGTAGCTTCCTCCTTCTTTGTGAATATTTAATAACAAACACTACACAGCAGTTAAATTTTAGATTGTGAAGAAATAAATTGTGCATGGAAAATATTTTAGAGGTCATTTAATGAAAGAGTATTAAGGAACTAACTATGAACTCAAATGAATTTATGTTTTTTCCCTCTAAATGCTAATGAAATGGTTTGGGAAATATTTATGTAATTTTTGGAGCATACAAAAATATTTTAAGTTGGTTTCATACACTGAGCAATGGAAATTCATTAATAGCAGTGAGATCACCTCCAAACAAAATTGAACGAGACTTATTTTAATCTATGATAACATATAATAAAATCCATAAAAATGAATATAAAGGCTTGGTTTTTAAAAGTAAGTGGTAAATCTTAGTGACCCAATTTCTAATGACATCAAAAAAGCCCATCATCAAGAAGTACTTGCTTTACAAAATCAGAATAAATATTTCATCCCATTAAAATCTGTTCAAGACCATAGGAATCACAGCATTAACACCATAATCAACAATCTGGCTCAGGAATTTTTCCCTTTTCTTTTTCTCACACTCTTTAAGCTCCAGCTGTCTTTACTTTTCCTCCTCTTCCCAAAGGGGAGAACCATAGCTGCTCATTCCTTCTTATATGTGAAGACCCTCATGCTGCTCCACCATCTCTCAGCAGCCTTTTTGTCTTTTATGTCTTCTGCTCCCAGTCTCAAAATAGGACCGGTCTAACTCTTCTAATGCTGCTCTCAGTACTGAGATAACTCAACAGACAACATTTTTTTTTACCTCTCAGCTCAAGATTTCCTTCCCCCCCTATTTTTTTTTGTGTCCACGTTTGATGTTCCGGTTCTGTACTTGTGGTGTTTGTTTAGGCCCCTCTGAATAGATGCAAATAGCTGGTTATGGTGCTCCTGATTCAAAAGCAGGACAGCAGCACAAAAGCAGTTCATTTGCCTGTATACATCATTACTGGCATCCCCCATCAGTCATGCTTTAGCATAGAGAGGTGGTATCTTAATGTATTCTAGGAGTTTCTGCTCCTCAAGCAGCTATTCAGGCTCCCTCTATGATCTTTATTTTAGGGAGCTGTCAGGGTGTTTTACATGTATGTTGAGTTTAGCTGTGGCTCTGTGGATGTCCCACCTGATAGACACTTTCCCATGTTCCATTACAGCAGGGAAGAAGAATCTATAAGAGATCATATGTGGTGAACTTCCTCCTCAGCCAGGGAGCAGAGCAGGTATAACCCATGTAGACTTCCAGACTGTAACAACAAAGAAATGAGCTACTGCAGTACTCAAAGTTTTGATGTTAAAGCAATTGATCCCTGCCAGGATTTCAGTGTCTTATTCCTCTTCCTAGGGCCAACCTCCTCTGCAGTACTCAGATCAGGCACTGATGCCTTAGGCACTGCCTGATCACTCTCATCACTTCCCCTGGAGTTTGCCAAATTGCCCACATTGTCTGTGTTCATACTGGAAGTCATGTCCAGTCACTTTGAAGTCCTTGGGTACAGTTTGACTCCCCTGATGTGCTGTGGTGACCCTTTTTTCTCTATCAGCACAACTGTTCTGTGTCTGCACAAGCAGTCAATGTGCTGCTGCTTCACCTTCCACCCCCATCCCCCCCAGCTTCCACAAAGCACCCTGCAGATCTGTAGGCAGTGAGTTCTCCAAGTCAGAATCAGTGGTGAGTGTTCTGAGGCTGAACCCTGTGAGGGACTCACAAGCAGGAGGAGGAAAGTTAAGAAGGAAGGTACCTGCAGCTTAGTCAGGCTGTCTGCCAGTGTTAATATGCAAAAGCAGGACTTAAACTGAAAGGTCCAAGGGCTGCCACTTTTCTTGTTCCAGGGTGTTATCCTTGCTCGAAACAAGACCTAAAAGTAAATTTAACCCTTTTTCACAGGAGTCTGTACTCCAGATAACTGCAGATATTCAGGAGTAAGCCTTCTCTGGGTGTGTGTGAACACAAAGGAGCTTTTGTGTGACTCCTCTACATCACATCACCTTTGAGGCTCTGTTCTGCCCTTTCACTCAGTGTCATGACTGAAGTCTTCCCAGCTTCAGCCTGATAATTCATAAGGCTTTTAGGGTTTCCATGTCCTCTTTGGGATCATCTGCCAATAAGAGCAGATCTATCAAAGCTTAGCAAAGCTTTGGGGTTGAGCTAGGCTAAACTCAAGTGAGAGTGTGAGCACCCTTCAAAACTATAGCATTCTTAAACTGCGTCTATCTTTAACAGCCCCTCATCAACACTGAGATGACTCCAAGAAAAGCAAGGGAGGATTTCAAAAGTGTTCTTGTAGCTCTAACATTTAATGAGACTGATCCAGTGATTTTTTGAGAGGGATCAACAGATGCTGTGAGATGGATGTGACAGGGCCTGCAGAATTCAGGAGATATGGTATGAGGGTAGGTGCTGGGTGTAAGGCAGGCTCCTGGTCAGAGGCACATCTGCTTTCCTAAGTGCCTACAATGGTGAGCTGTGAATGAGTTAGTCATCAGGTATTTTTCTTGAACCTGAGAGACACCAAAGGCCTATAATCTGGTAGGGTGTGTGTTTGTGGGTGTGTGTATGTGTGTCTGTTGCCAGGTTTGCCACTTCCAAGTATGGACACAAGAAAATTAACATCCCTGAGTAAGGCTTTTCCTTCAGCCTACTATAATCAACAGAAATGATGGGAAACTTGAATTCACTTATTGGACCAGAGGGAAGGAAAGGTATAGCTCTCTACTCCTGAGCATAACGTGGCCCAGCATGGATCTTCAGGTTTAGGACTAGTTTGACTCTCTGAAGAAGTTGATGTGGCCTCAAAAAGAAGAATAATAAGGAAGATGAAGAGCAAGAACAGTGAATGACTACTCTGACTCCTTCATATAGCTTATACCTGCAACTGTTTCCAGTCGTCTGCCTGCAAGCTGCAATTGGCCGTGAGAACTGGGCTTTAAGGCTCTGCTCTTTAAGGCTTTGCTATTCTGGTTTAAAACTTAACAATATATAATTCCATTTATTGATTAATTTAGTTAATTAATAAATCTATTTTAATCTTACAATGTATTTAATAAGTATTGTATTATTTCTTAGCTCTATGCCTTAATCATAAACTGTAGCCTTCATAAGGACTGCCCCAAAATTTTGGTTTAAATCTCCATTTTGCATACATATTTTCAGAATTAGGAAGGTGGGAATTCATAAGGCGGGAATAATTTTAAGTTTATTTGAAAAAATATAATTGTACATAACTAATTTTAAATTAATTTTATAGGGCACTTTTGAGTGTTATGTTGTCTCCCTTTTAAAATGTTTATCTTGAAAGAAAATCACAGTATTCTCTTGAAGGTGTTTTTGGGTTTTATTTTTGTTATTTTGCTTTTTTGTGATTGACATGTACAACATTAGAAGTATCTTAGCAGTTTTATTAACTGGGATCCCTGTCAGCATATGCCCCTATATTGAGATATTGAGTGTTTAGCTTCAGAACATCTATAATTTCTGCTTTCAATAATTAAATAACTTCATTTCATTCTTTTCTTTTTGGTTTCTTTTGAAAAAAAAAGGAATTGTTGTAATGGTCCAAGCTCAGAGTGATAGAGACCAGAGGACATTATTTTCCTCCTCTGGATAACTTTTTGACAGCCTTTCTGGTTTTTCCAGATTGTTCAATATATCATTTTCCTCACATGAGAGAAAGCAGTTATTAAGTTTTACTTGCCAATGGTGCAGAAAATGACACAAATGTTTTGCTTACTGAGCATTCTTAAAATTCTTCCCAAGCATTAGGCATCCATAAAAACAACATATTACTTTTGATAACACCAAGAGTTAACTTTTTTTCTCATTAAAATGCATCTATTTCAGCTATAAGTAATTTAGAACAGTATCTTTAGTAAAATAGATGAGAGATACTATTGATCAGAGAGTCACATGCCTTAAGCATTCTGGTGACAATAGGAGCCTAAGCTTGTTGCAGATTCTTGTTGGCAAGCTCATTTTTAAAAAGTCATTATTACAAATTGCTTCAACTAGTCAGATCATACAAAATCTACTTGTACTGTAATATTCCAGATGCTTGATTACTGTTCTTTAGTGTAGTGAGTTGCCAATTTCTTCCTCCTGAGAATGTGTGACAGATTGCAGTACAATCTGTTGATGGTCTTGATTGTAGCTAAAGTACATCATTGTCACCCATGCTAAAAAGCTGGTACATTTACTGTAAATATATAATTTTAGGAAATGTATGATAGTGTTTTGTGTTCCAGCAATTGCAAATGCTATATGACAATATACTTGATCTGGTAAGGAGGAAAATCAGAGGCAGAGGAAATCAAAGCAGATAATTAGAGCAGCAAAATGTAGTGGGTACACTAATTCTATGAACAATATAGCTTGAATTGTCTTTGGTGTGCGTGCTGGTGTTTGGGTGTTTGGGGAAAAGGACAGAAAAAGAAAGAGGAACTTGTTTCAGTCCTACTCTCCATTTTCTGCTCTGAAAAGATTGGCACAACAGCCATCCCAGCACTAGGCTGTGAATGCTAAATGTTACAGCTGACTCAATTACTGGCAATAAATCAGGAAATATGGAAAAGAGGGAATCCTCTTTTCCCTTGTGGAAAAAGATCAGGGATAGAAAGAAGTTTTAAAATTTTTATTTTATTTTATTTTTTATTCTGCTGACATCATAAGTTCTTTGTGCATCTTCCTCTCTCAACTTCCTTTTCCAGCATAGCCAGTCTTCTTTGAAGTTCACTAAGCTTTCACTAAGGTTCCAGCTCAGGGAAGCATTTAAATGTTAGGCACATTCCCACTCAGCAAATGACCAAGGTACTGAAAACACAGATGGCCTGGCCTGGTTCTCTCACCCTCTCACAACTATGTGTGTTGTTGTTTCTTCTACAAGCACTTACGTCATGAGGCTGGAGACCTAGAGCTGTCCCAGCTTTGGATACTGCCACTACATCACACCCTGGTAGCTCATATCTTAGCAGAGGTTTCACATCAAAAGGGACTGGCTCTGAAAGCAGCAGTCCCTCTCCCCTGCCTGTCTTTGGCCCCTTCCCCTTGACTGGAAATTGCTGTCACACTGCTGCAGGGTCAGTTGGCTTCAGCTCACACACCAGAACGCTGCCCTGCAAAATTATGTCTTATTTTTGTTGGCTCCATCACATGCCAAGATCCAAGAGAATTTTTGGGAACATACCCCTGCAGACAGGCAGATGTTTTGGGAGTGGGACTGCTTACTCCAGGATTGCCAGTTCATATAGGCTCCACAGAACTGCAAAACAAAACTGTGCCATCAGATAGGGAGATAGTGGTACTTCCTCTTGCACACTGTTCTTCTGTGTTCATGGATACAACATGACCCAAAATCATGAGAGGCTGACATAGCAAGTGAAGCCCTTCAGTGGGAACAAGATCAACCTTTAGGTAAGCATGTTGCTCATGTCTATCCTCCCTTGTGCTGAATAATACAACCTACTGGGAAGCCAAGCATTTCCATGCTGTGAAACAAGTAAAACCAGTAATTGAAAGGTAGCAAAATTGGTAGGTTACTGTATTGGCAAATATTATTTACATGATATTTTCAGGAAGACTAGGAGTGCTTTTAGTTTTGGGAGGTTGGGTAAGTTTCCTGGCTAGAATTCTAGAATACTACATAGTTAAATTGGTGATATAAAATATTGCCTCTATTTCAGCAAATAGCTGTTTATTTACTACCAGCAAATATTCAAATATATCAATAAATTCACTGGCTTTCTCCTTTTTGAACAGGACCTGAAAATGAAAAAGCCCTATCTGTGGACTGGTACCACAGATAGCAGTACCAAGATAAAGTATTTGCTGCATATGAAAATTGGAAAAATTATAGATGGATATAGATAGATATAGATAGATATAGATATGATTTACTTTTCCTGGTACCAGATGGTGTTGAAAGGAGTTCAAAGAGGTCCTTATAGGATAATGTGGAGATCAAGAAACAGATTTATGTCTAAAGATAAGTAGTGCTCAGTAGCACAGATTCTTGCTTTGGGGTAGTATATTGATGATAGTTTAAATACTATTTAGTTAATATTCTGTGATGCCCAATACTCATGGATACAGGCCTGTTGATATCAAAATTTTAGCTTAACGGCCTTTGTCTATGTTTTTAGTTTTATAACAGGTATTTGCTCTGAGTTCCTCACAAGATGAGCTAGTGATAGTGTTTTTAAGACTGCACAGGATAAAAAGAGAAAGCTGAGGTACAGTAAAACCATTTTCTTCATTGTATCCATAAGAGGGTATCTCTAATACTCCAAGAAATTAGTGGAATGACTTTCCCTTGGATTCTTTTCAAAGCTTGGTCTGTTCTAACATCATGCTTAGAACCAGCTGGCTTCTATGCATGCATTTCTTTCAGACTGTGGGGAGTTTGGAGGCCCTTGCTGATTTTTGTGGGAAGCAGCCCCTCTTTTGGCTGCATCTGCTCATGGGGTTTTCCTGTAAGAGAGCTCAGACAACTCATTAATATATTTCTCTCTAGAAGATAATGTCAGAATGCAAAAATTTTAAAATGATCTGAACCTCCATGGGAAGACTTTGAGGAATTCTCCCAGCTGGATGCTGTTGAGCTGGGCCCACCCATTTTTGGTTCCTTTTTCTGTAGGTTGCTGGCCTGCAATAGATGATCTCTGTGGCAATGTGGAATTGAGCCATGGCAAAATGGCTCAATGGCTGCTTAGAAGTGAGATGAACCCTGAGAATTACAGTGGCAAAGCTCCCACAATGATGATAAAATGTAATGCTGAGTAAAGGGTGTCTGCAGTTACCCTTTATGTGGTCATGTAACATCACTTACAAAACTGGAAAGATTGCTTCTCTTGGATGAAACATTCATTTAAAACCCCTGCATAGAAATATCTTGGCTCTGTTATGATTTTTTCATTATTTTCAAGTAAGGAAAAAAAATTAAAATGTCAGATTTTCTATATGTGCATATTCATGTGTATGAAGAATTTTCTGTAATATAAACCATATTTTACTGTGTGTTAACGTTTGCCATATTCTCTTATACCAAGTATACCAAGTACATTCTTTTGTCCTACAACAAATAGATGTTTTCCTTTAAAGGTTAAGAAATGAGAGCCATGGTAGTAGGTCACTGAGTAATATACACCTGCTCTCACTTGTTTAAATTACATTTTCTCTGTACACTGTGGCTCAGCAGTATCAGGAGACTATTGTTCCCTGGGCTAATGCAATCTTTCCATGTGAAAAGCTCTTGATCTGTTTCTTTTCTGCACTCCAGTTGCTTGCACCAGTGTTTCATCTGTTTGGTGTTAAAATGCACAGAAAGCAAATGCACACATTTTCAGTGCTGAGGTGTCCTTCCTCTAGAATCTTTAGCTTAGTTTATTTTCATTAAGCAAAGCTTTCCCTGTCAGCAGTATGCATGCCCTCATGTCCTTCACCTGAGAGAGAGTAAGAAATTAAGAAAGGGACATGGTCTATGCAGATTCAAAAGCAAAAATGTTAGAAACCCTTTCAAACAAAGATAATGAGATTTACTTAGTGCATGTAAGCACATACAAAACTGATACATCTTTATTATTCACATTGTTACACAGATGCATCACAAACATTCACTCATTTCACTTGCAACATGACAGCTTTTTATAAGGGTGTTTAAAATCAATAAGAATAGACGTGGTGCTGTTTGATGCTAAAACCTTTCTTCTGCTATTAGTACCAATGAAAGTCCGTGCTGCTAGTTAGCTAACAAAATTACTTCAATTTCTTTTTTATTCTTGAGCTTTTATGAGGTTTTTATGGATGTTCATTTCAAAATGCACATCCGCATAATATATTGATTTTTTTTTTCCCAGAAAAAACAATAGCTGGTCTGGTCTTTTTAACCCAAACTGGTATGATGTGGGATCCAACATTTCTGAAAATCAGATTCACATCAATTATTACACTTTAACTTGTAGTATGACATTCTGAAATCTGGATTGCCTCTTAGGTCTCACACAGATAAACTCAAAGATTATTTTATGACTATTAAAAATAAACATATTGTTAAAATAAATGCTCTATTAAAAGCAGATTTTGTCATATTTAAATTATTTTTCCCAGTAAAACTCTACCAATCTCTCCCCATCAGAGATGATTAAAAAATTTAAAAATACAGAGGTGATGGTCTACCACAACACCTCTGCTATGCACATACACAAACTATTGAATTAACAGGTTACCAATATAATAGAGTACTGTAAATCAAAATGTTGGAAAATTTCAGTTACTTGCCACAAGAAAGGTACTGTATTAGTCAGAACAAAAAGAATGCAAGAAGGTACCAAAAGTAAATTTCATAACTTACTGATCATGCACTAAAAAATTAAATATTTTTGTATCAAATTATAAGCTTTTATATTAATAATTTAATGAAACAAAAATGGAGCTTATAGGAACACAATTTTAATACAATAATAGGTCTGGGTTGCCATATATCTCTTTTTATTCCAGATTCTTGTTAATGATTAATATAAATACTTTGAAGTACTGCCACATGTAGTATTTAATTATCAGTAATTTGTAATTTATTATCTTTGCAAAGATACTCTGTATTGGTATTATAGTTACTTGTTTTTAATTAAAATTAATGCAAAATGCGGCATATGTAAAAACTTTAGCATTACATAAAGATGATTATGTATATAAAAAGCTAAATTTCTCCTTACTGTGTGAGATAAAAGGGCCTTTAACAGTAGGAATGTTATCAGCCACTTGTGACCAACTGTCTTCTCCTCAATAATTAAAGCAGCAAGTAAATGTACCCAAATTTAGCCTTTTTAACCTTTGCATTTTTGCAGACTCTGTACTGACTGTAGACACTACTGAAAGATACTGGCAATATGCCAGGGACATTTCTCTCAGTCTTAAATAAATACATAGAATTGTAATCAACATATTGTGTGAAGATCCTGCTGAGCTATATTTATTTTCATAATAAGCATTTTTAAGCATTTGAAATAGAAATCAAAATTATAAATCATTTTTATAAAGGATCAAAACCAACTGAAACAGTCCAGCATTTGCCTTTGAAGGTTTGCTTTTGTAAACAACTATGGTCCAAATGAGCTTTCAAGATAAAGTTATTAATTCTTTCAGTCTGCTGAATCTTCATGGGGTTTTGAATCAGTGGTGTAGTGACTAATGGTTCCAATTGCCTGAACTATTTCACTGTCTCTTTTACACTAGGAGACAGCCTTTGCAGCACCAGTCCCTGGGGAATGGGCACGAACTGAGTTTTAGGCTTATTCTCTGAAGACAATTCAGACTTATTTATGCCTGGGTGGGGCTCCCATTTACAATTGCTCTGGAGCCAAGTGATATACTGGGCTGCAAGGAGGTTTGTAGGATTAAGGCTACTGTCGTGGTTATATGTCTTCATTTTCAAAACATGTCCTGTTTGTATCAGTTTTGAAAGGCTGGTGAATATGCAGAACAACTTGAAATGAGACTGACTGACCAGCTGGCCTAAAAGATTTATCACCAGGAGGTTCATTATCATCTCCATTTCAGTTTTGCATCCAGTTCTCTCATATTGTCATATTGTTGCAGCTACAAAAAAAACCACAGCCCACTTGAGACTTAATTCCTCAAAAAGAGCTCATTGTGTGGCATTAAGTGACCTCACAAGCATATAGTCCAGATTTTTAAACAAATGTATAGGTCTCAAGATAATGAAAAACTTCATGCTTTCTAGCAGACATTGACAATTACCTGCGTAAGTACCCTGTAAAATTCTTTAAAGCATTTATCTATGTTGCAAAACACCTAAAAATCTCTTCACTTAAGTAAAAACTTATCATACCCATATGAGCTACTATAAACTCCTGAAAATCAAAGGCAAAAGCAGCATTAAGGGCAGCATTTGAACAGGCTGCAAATTAGAGATGCCTCTGCAAATCCAAGGGGTATAGAGCTGAGATACTCAGCAGAAGAGATTAGAACATGGTGGCATAGTGATATCTGGTATATCTCCCTGCTTTCATCAGCTCATGGCTGGCTGTTCTCCCTGGGGCAGACAGCTTGTCACCTCAATTTAGGAGACAGTAAGGTGTCAGTAAGATTTGACTCACTGAGACTTGCCCTTGTCGATTCAGTTCTTGCTTTGGGGACTCTGTGTTCAAATGCTCATTAAGAAGATTTTACACATTTTTTTTCTCTGCTTCAGATCTATTTCAAAATTACAATTCTGTTTGGAATTTAGTTCACTAAGTTAGTTATCATTTGTGGAGCTCTCCCTCCCCCCACCCACACTTTCTTTCTACAGCTATTTAGACATGTCATTTTACTTCATTGTCAGCAGACATTCTAAGGTCCCAAATTATTAGCATTTAAAATGTTTTGTCATCTCACATATCTCAGTGAGTTTCTTTTAGTCAGTTGTTGACAGAATTGGTTAGAATTGGTTAAACCCTCGTTTCCTGATGTCATATTTATTAGATGATAATAGGGGTAGTTGGTGGTTTTGAACAGAGACTGCTGGAATCAGCAGAAAAGATTCAATCCCTCTGAGAAAATGAATTTTCAGAAAATGGTGTCTTACCAAAGATGCATCATTAATTTGCCAGAAGTGGAGTCAACATGCATTATCTGCTGTATGTAGGCCAAAACTGCTGTTTGAAATTTACCTGAGCAACAAAGGGAAGAAGATCTACCTAGGAAAGTAAATCATTGAAAGTATTAGAGTGGGAAGATTTCTACCCAAGCTATCGAAACGTTTTTCCCTAAATAAATATTGGAAATTTCCAGGAAAAACACTGAGCAGTTATTTCAATCACAGCAAGCTATGGAAACAATGGTAAAAATTTATTCCACTTACAAGTCTGCACCGCTACTTTCCTTGGTTTTGGGTGAGACAGTTGTTACCTGTAATAGACACTGTGCAGTGTTGGTAAGGAAAGTCTCCCTCCCCAGAAGGGCTGTGATGGAAATGAGTTTGGGCCCTCTCTGCTGACAGACATGGTTTTATAATCCAGTTATTAATATTTTTAGAGTGATGCCTCTGCCTGGATTAAGGTGCAAATGAGACCATATGCCAAAGTCAGTGGTATGGTTTTTATTTAACAGTAAATGAGAGAGGGAGAGAGACAGAGAGAGAAAGATGCAGAAAAGAGGTAAGGGGAGAGAAAGACAGTAACAGAGACAGATTACATAGAAAATTATCACTGCTCTGGGGATCTCAGTGGCATCCTGACTGATTCTCTCCATGTGGCCTTCTTACTGGTGAGGGTCTCCCCCAAAAGAATAAAGTCTTATGGATTAGTATATGTTCAAACCCGGTGGGAACACCCAGGTACCTCCCCTGGAGTGGGGGCAAGTTTGACACAATCTCTTGCAACAGCCTCTGTTGCATCACTGTGCATCACATGCAGTACTCTGGTGCAAGCTCTCAGGAAGGAGTCTGGGGAGTGCTTTGGGGGTCTTTGATGGTTTATGACACCCCCTCAGCTGCCCCTCACATGAATGTCCCATGGATGTGGCTGAGCCAGTTTGTGTAATGAAGGAGGGGTTATGCCACACACCCCAAACTCTCCTCCTTCCCCCTTGGCTGGAGGAGGGGGGAGTCTGTGCAAACCCAGCTTCAGCAGATGAGCCTGTGGGCCTTGGCCTGCCCCACCCTGAACCCATCCAGAGCTGATTTTCACAGCAGCTGTTTGGTTTGGCTTGTGGATACATTCTTCTCCCTCAGCCTTGTTTATTTCTCCCTAGACCTGAGATAATTGAACAGTGATCTCCCCTTTCTCTCAGGTTCCCTTCACCTTAACTCACAGCCCAAAGCTCTAGTCAGGAGGGATCTTCAGGGAGGGATGGGTTTTGGTGGTTGCAGTTTCTTTATACAGTTTTGCCATCATGGGCAAAAGGACCTTCCTAACATTGATTAGCAATTAACCATAATATTTCAGTCTCTGACATTCTGACAGCAGCACCAGCCACATGGCACTGGCTCTCTGGAGGAAGCTCATCTCTCTCCTTCTCCTTCATATCTCACACCTGCCTATATAATGTGTGCTCCTTGCCCTGCCTGGACAGAGACAAGCCTTTATGCAGGAATGTTCCTCTCCAAATCCATGGGGGTACTGATGGTGCAATGGTGTGTCACTCTGTGTGCCACACGCCTCTGTCCCTTTGGTTAGGAGGGTGGAGAGAGGTAACTCCTGGTCCTTTTTGCCGCTGCTGAGACACAGCAGATACTCTAAGTCCTATGTGGGCAAAATCTGCCCCCTGCCTTGCCTTTGCCTGGGATGAGGTATCAGTGGGGTTCACACTAGTCCTTTGCAAGTACCTGCACAAAGCCATTTTCTTGGGGAAAAAAGGATTGCGTGGGAGATGGAAGAATTTCTCAGGATGAATTTCATTTGTAGCAACATGTTGGTTCAATCCTGACTAAGCAAACAGTAAAAAATCAGATCCAAAGGAATCCAAAGCAAGGGAACAACTCATTTCAAAGTCTGAATTTCAGTCCCTAATTAAATGTAGATTTATTTATCTTCATGTGAAGATGACTGACTGTGGGATTATCTAATAACAAAGTCATGCATTCTCTATTACCTATAGTTTCAAAATCAGGATTTGATGTCATTCTAAAAGACATTCTAGCTATGTAAATTACACAGACATTGAATCTATAATCAAATTTGGAAGATTATTACAAAACTTCTCTATGGGGTTCTCAAAAACTACAGGTCTGTTATTTATGCAGTGTTGCACAGACACAATTTTGAAGGAGAGAACAAACTTCACTTTGAATACCAAATCTATCTCATATCCTCAGTGCCAACCTACATATCCTGATGGGATCACTTGTATTTTACAAAAGGACACCCTGAAAGAAATTACTAAAAGCACTCCCAGAGGACAAGTTCTGTAAGTTAAACATGTAGCCACGTACACCAAATAAGTTTTTCATAGTAGTGCATTTTTCCTATCCTAAAAGTACCTGCTTATGACAATATGTTCTGATTTAATTTAGTAAAATAAGGCATTTATCAAAAATCCAGAAATATCTTTGTCTTTCTAGGTGAAAATAATGTTGACAGCTTTTGAATTATATACAGTATATATAGCACATTCTTTAGACCTCGGGAATAGAGAGGAGCAGCAGCTTTGTGTGTGGGCACAAAAGCTGACATTCCACTATCAGGTTTGATTGAAATTGCTAATGTTGCTCAAAATTGCTAAAATGTTGATGTTTCAGTTTGTTGAATATTATTTTGTTTTTTAAGTATTTTATAGGAATTATGAGAACTCTCTGAAGAACAAAACAATATTCATTGTGAAAAGAATGAATATTTGTTTTCTTCCAAAACCTAATTTTGAACTTTAGATCTCTAACCTAGCCATGATCTATCCCCAAATTTACTGGTGCTGTAGGATCTATTCCTGGTAAAGATTTGAAGCAGAATCTCTTAATTATTATAATTACTTAATGTTAAAATTATTTCCATTTTGGCATAATCAAACGCCTCCATTCTATTGACTTAATTTGTATTTTTATATAACTAAAATATCTTTTTTCCCCCCCAGAATGCTTACTGCTTCACTTTTTCAGAAATTCCCCAGGAGTACCTCTTGGCAATTGATATGTACACTGTTTTTCTGATGATTTTTTGACAGTTTTATTGCTGTTGAAAACAAACCATCGGCTATATGCAGGTTGAAGAGGTCTCATCTCTTTTAAAGTTTCACTTTTACTGTAGCATTTACAAATCCAGGCTCCTATCACAGAGACAGGTTTAAAATTATTACATGTTTACCAGTTCTTCCATCGTTTAAAATACTAATATTTATTTCATCTATTCACGTGCTGCAGTCCCACATGAATTAGTTTAACTGAGCTAATGTATAATTAGTGTTTCTCTCCATTCCCATGTTTTCTACCTTAACCAGATGGGAATTCTGCTCATACTTTATGTTCCAGAGAAAGAAGAGATTATTATTATTTGAACTATTCTATGACTTTATGTATTCTTAAGAAATTCCACTCATTTTTGAATCAGAATTACAGACTCTCTTTTGGTTTTTAAATAATTTAATTACTAACTTTTCCACAGCCAAAAGTATTTTGGTAAAATGTAATAGTCTTTCCTAAGCATAGGATATCTTCCTGGAGCAGAGCACTTTCTTTCAGTAGCTATATGGTTTTGTCTTTCTAAGGCATTCATGTGTGTTACTAGTACAAAGCTGGAATTTTGTCTGCCTAAGAGTTTGCAAGGAGAAGAAGGCAAATGGAAGATGTATGACTGAAATGTGTCTGCTAAGAGGATTTTCAAGAAAGGTAAATTCATTGCAAACATGAATTTTTGCCTGGTGAACCTGCATACTTATTCTGTGGACAAAACCACTTGCTTATATACAGACAAATTAGGATCCTCGTAGGAACCTGTGGTGCTACTTTATAATTTTTACAAAAGTTTGATACCACAAAATGTTGGTTTATTTTTGACATTTTGCAACTTTTTAGCTTTTAGCTAAACTGTCCTTGTACTGCCCCTGAGTTCACAGCAGCTTGATTTCCCTTAGGATGGGAGAGTGAGAGCTGGCTGTAATGACTGATCTTGTTCCCTCTATTTTTTACTTCCTCTACCTCAAGTATCTAAACTGCGATCAACAATTACAGGGAATTTGCAATTCCCTGGAGAATGGAAACATTTGTAGTTAGTAATTACAGAGACTTTTCACTCTCCTGGTCCTGATGAAAATAAGCTGCTGAGAACTAACAAATGTTGTGTCTAGTGCCTTGTGGTATCCTTCCAAGTGCCAATTCCCTTTTAACTGCTTTTCTGATACCTCCCCACAATGACAATCTACAAAATATCAATAGTGTTAGGCGTCAGTGAAGTGAGGTTTCTCTGTCAAACCAATTGTTCTCTCTTAATAAACAAAAGGAGCATAATTCTCAGACCTCAGGGAGTGGGACAGCAGAGAGGCAGAGACATATTTGTTATTCCTGCCTTGCAATCCTTCAAGGGTCATTCTAAGTCTTCATACATCTCAGAGCATCTTACTCTAAACAAATTACCAGCCAGTGAAAGCAGCTTCAGTGCCTGAAGCAGCAGCCAAGCAAGACAAAGGCACTGCATTGAAGGCAGAGATAGGACCCATAATTCCTGGCTTTGTGTCAAAACACAGAGTTCTAATTTATTCAGTGATTAATCCCCACCTTCAGGAGAAATCAAACTGCTGCAGCTGAGCATGACCACTGGTTATTAGGGCAGACCAGCAGACATCACAATTCACATCTGAATACTCACATCCATGCCTCCAGAACTAAAAAATTGTCTGAGTTCCCTCTTGTAGGGCCACTGTTATCTTTGGAAAGTGAATTCCCAATGCCCTGCATGGTCTCATGTGCTACCTTTGGGAGTCCAGAGGCAAAGCTGCACTTACAATGACTCCAGTGGTCCCTTTCCATAGATGTAAATATGCTGCAGAGGGCAGAGTGGAAACCTTTTAGCAGCTGATGAGAGATAGTGCTTACTGAAGCAATTGCTTTAAAATATTCCCAGATGGGAACATTCTCAGAGCTGCAACACACACCTGGTAGGAGTCAGGGCTGAAGGTGGAAAAGCTTCTCTGGCATTAGTAGCAGGGGCTGTGTGACCACAAGGTTTTGCAGTGTGTGGGGGCCTAAGCAAATAATGATGATGAACAAAGGACCTGTGAGAAATCACCCAACTCTCAACAAAGGTAAAATTCTATTACTTTTGAATGTGTGAAATGTATTGCATTCTTGAGAGTTTGAAAAGAGCTTAAAACAATTGTTCTTCAGTGTATACTCCTCTTCACATCTCAAAATCTGTTATCACAGAAGTCAAACAGTATTTTATTTGAAATTTAGGTTTATTGGAATGAACTATACAATATTTTTTCAGACTAGTTGCTGTGATTGGGGTTTTGGGATGAAGTATTCCAACTCACAATAGAGAAATAACCCTCTTATAAAAAAATCTTTATTTTACATATTTTTTCTTCAAAATAAAGCAAAATCAGCAGGTATTTATTTCAGGGAAGTGAAAAAAATCAAATTACAAGCTGGTGTGTTAATTAAGGCCTTTATTGTGGGAAGGGGGAGAAGTGGATCAGAATCTTTGTTGATTGCAAGGACCTGTGGGGAGTTTCAATCCCCATTGCCTCAAATGTGGTTCATGCAGTTGTGACTGAACTTTTGTTCATACTGAGAGCATTTATAATGCCTTATTTTGTTTGCCACTTAACTGAATTTTAGGATATTTACTTTTAATTGGTTCTTCCAAGGTTTTTAGCCTCATTAGTATGAAAAACTACTTACTAGGGTGTTAGTCATCATCTGTGAGTACATCCATCCACCACTTCTGCTCTATCCAGAACTTGATTTTTAATTACCTACTTGATCTTGATAAACTTACTTCTCTTCTGGTTGAATATAATTAATTTTGTAATTTGCCCATCTATGCAGGTCAAGATCTCTAGGCTTATCACAAAAATTTCAGTTTTAACAAAGACTCATTAGCTCACAGCTTGCACTGAGAACACAGTGACCCATTGGTGTATTTTCACATGTTGACCAGATATCACACTGGAATATTGACAGCTTTTTACTCATTAAATCCAAATAAAGGGAGAGGAAGAATCTAGTGATGAAGAGAGAGAAAATCTTCTAAGTGTGATGGCTCATATTAACTAAAATATCCTAGTAAAGGTTTAATTTAACTAACTAGTAGGCCACCATATTACACCCAGTTTGGGGCATATATTTTTCAAGAAAGAGGCAAAACCTCTGAAATAATAATGAATTCAGACTTTCTAAGGTATTGTTGAGGGATGTGGCAGGTTAACCCTGCTGGACATTGAGTTCCTTCCAAACTACTCTGTCACTCCCCTTCTTAGATGGGCAGGAGTCAGAAGTATGAGAGATTCATGGGCAGTCAAGGAGACCAATTACTGTAATGGGCAGAACAGATTCAGCTTGGAAAAATTAGCTGAATTTCTCACTAATACAATCAGAGTAGGATGATGAGAAATAAAACCAGATCTTTAAACACTTTACTGTCGTCCCTCCCTTCTTCCGGGGTTGACTTTGCTTTGGATTTCTCTATCTCATCCCAGTGAGTTGCACAGGGGAGCAGGGGTTGCAGTCACTTCATCAAACATTGTCTCTGCTGCTCCTTCCTCTTTAATTTCTTACCCTGGAACCCCTTTGGGTTCCATCCACAGGAGACAGTCCTCCTTGAACTTTTCTACTATGGGACCTTTCTATAGGCTGCAGATCTTTATGAAAAGGTTTATAGGTTCTTTCTATGGGCTGTAGGCCTTTACTACTGCATCAGTGTGGATCTTCTGTGGGGTCACAAGTCTGGCCAGCAAAACTGCTCCAGTAGGGGCTTCTTTCTCCATGGGTCCACAGGTTCTGCTAGAATTGTGTTCCAACTTCCCATGGTGGGAGGGTAGGTTTCCTGTACTTCCCAGTGCAGCATCATTCAGCTATATCCCCCTGCTCATCAGAGCAGGCCTTCTGCAGGTCGCAGGTGCTGCAGAGGTACCGCTACTACACCATGGTCTTCACTATGGGCTGCAGGGGAATCCCAGCTTGGGCACCTGGGCCATCTTCTCCCTTCTGTCCTTCTGCACTGACCTTGGTGCCTGCAGGCCCTTCCTCTCACACATTGTCACTCCTTGCTGCAGCTGTGCAGTCATTTCCCTCCCCCCATTATCCTGAGGTGCTGCCCTCATTGCTGATGGGCTCCGCCTTGGTGAGCAACAGATCTGTCTTGGAGGCTGATGGCACTGACTGTTGGACAGGGAGCAGCTTCTGGCATCTCACAGAAGCCACCCAGCAGCACCACCTGTGCCTCCCCAGCCCCCTATCTGCCCATGCCCACCACTGTTATCATTATAGTACAAAGGTTCTATATCGCCAGAGTTTTGTACCTCCTTGATGTTTCTCACAGACAACTCCTCTAGACACAGCCTCTTCCTTGTCTTCACAGCAGCCACTGACTCCAGTTCCCCTCAACCAAGCAATCCACTCTTTTATCACACTCTTCTTAATGGCTACAGCTGTGGCCTGTTAAAGTCAGGCCTGCTCCCAATCTCTAATAATTGGCTCAGCTGTAACTCCTTAAGGGGTAAGATTACTTTCTATACTACCTTTATTTTCTTATATTGTATCCCCCTACACACCACTACTAAAACCTTGGCATACAAGTGCAATATGTGGGGGAAGAGTCAATAATAATATGGGGATGCTTAGCCTGTTGAAAGGAGGACTGTGGAGTTATGTGGTAACAACCTTCCATATGTAAGGGCTGCTGTAAAGAAGGGGTTTTCTGTGCTCTGTCCCCATGGTGGCAGAAACAAGATGAATCTCATGAGAGGTTCAGATGAGGTATTAGAATAAACTTGCCAAGGCTCTGAAATACTAGAATGGAAGTAAGTATGAGTCTTTATCACTAGAATATTTTAAGAGCAGGCTGGACAAACTGGTTAGGTGTGATAATTGATTCTGTCTGAGGTCATAGACACTTTCTAAATGTCTGAGACTTCTATCAACTCTATGATTAGATGTTTCTATCACAACTGATGCTGTACTGTTCCTTTCCTTGGGATTTCATACATGAAGGGAAAATTTACCTTAAGAGCTGGCCCTGGTCTGGGCTGCCTTTTCTACTTAGTAGCTGGTACAGTGCTGGGTTTCCTGGATTTATGAGAGTAATGTTGATAAACAATGATGTTTTGGTTGTTGCCTAGAAATGTTTACCCTGGGTCAAGGATTTTTCAGTGTCATTTGCTCCACTAGTGAGGAGGTGCACAGAAGGCTGGCACAGAGTGTAGCTGGGACAGGAGGTCCCAAACTGGCCAAAGGGAAATTCCACACCACAGAGCATCACACCCAGTATATGGGTATTGGCTGGAAGAGGCTGATTGCTGTTCAAGGATGGGCTGGGTCAGTGAGTGGTGGGCAACTGTGTTGTGTATCACTTGTTTCTGTCAGAGTCTCGTGCTCTCTCTCAGTTTTTTTATAATTACAGTCTTACTAATTATAGTATTATTGGCATATCATTATTAACAATAACAAGAATATTTTGTTTCAATTATTAAATTGCTCTAATCTTACTCCATAATGTTTTCCTTTTCTTTCTAATTCTTCTCCCCACAAGGCTGGGGAAAATGAGTTAATATGTGTGTGGTACTTAATTGCTAATTTATTCCACTGAACCTTTAAAACTAGGACTTGCTTTATAGGTATTGAATGCCCAACAATTAACCTTATTGGCTTTGGTGAAAACAAAACAGGAACATTTCTTAAAGAGAAATTATTATTAATAGAATATTAGCTACAGAATCTAAGTCAAATCACAGCACTGTTTGGCCTTCTAATTAATTTGACTGCCTTGCAGGAGGATCATTTTTTTTCCCAAGGCTCTTACATTATTCTAATTCTTATGATAAATCCTCAATTACAATTGTAATTATAGGATAATTTACATTTCACTTAAGAAAATCATTTAAGTGCGATCAATGTAAGTATAGGCAATTCAGAAGTTCAAGTAATTATTTAAGATGCCAGTGTGTTAAATAAGCATCTGTCTTGATTTGGGCAGTATGTCAATTAAAAGGTAGCCCAAGTATTACTGAGTAAAAATTACAGCGTTGGTTTTAATTCTGTCAGATGTGGTAAGTAAAGGGTAAGTAAGTTCATTTCTGCTTTAAGCTTTGAGAAACCTGAATGGCTCAGGAGTGGAGATAGATGAATGTATGCTCCTCAGACTGAAAGTAAAGATACCATTCTGTGCCATGACTGAGGGAAGGGGTGGCAGTGGAAATGAAATCTGTCATCATAAGATGATTTATTTCTCAATGGAGCAGGAGAGCTTCCTGGCCCACAGAACTGCCATTCAATTTGCACCCGATTGAGCCAGCAAGGATGAAGCCAGCCAAAAATCACTAAAATGTGTTTGCATAAGAAGAAAGAACTAAAAAGTGCCTCCAATACTTGAGTGAAACCTTAAAACTACTAGTAATAAGCACTGTTTGTCTATTGCTATGGCAATACAATGACATTCCAAACTCTGTGCTGTCATTTTCCATTATGGCAACTGTAATGTGACAAACACCCTTTTCTTTTGCAGGTAAAGTAGAAAAAGGAAAGGAAGTAAAACCTATAGCACTACTGTTCACATGCTTCAATGCTAAAGAGATGTGCAAAAATATGCATTGCATCTTCATTTTGGCTCTGTAAATAAACTGTAAAGCTGTTCTCTTTAAACAGAGAAAATGAAATAGGTGAAAAAAAATTGAAGAAAAAGATCTCTTACTCCATTAAAAAAAAAAAAAAAAGAGAGAGAGAGAGAAAAAAGAGAAATTAAGAAAACACTCAGTTTCCTCTTGGCTCCTGTGGCCTATTTGAGGTACTGGCATATAAGTTTCCTTGGAAATTCTCAGAAGTGCAGATGCTAGAGGTGGAAAGGACTTATGAGATCACCTAAAGCATTACCTCACCTGCACAAAAAAGGTTTTCTGTTGTCAGCATTTTTTCCTAGAGGAATTTTTTTTCATAGTTAGCTTTTTTCCTTCCTTGGGTTAGACCTGAAGTTAATTTCTAAGTTGTTTATTTCCTTGAAGTTGCTGAAGTTGAAGAGGACACCTTCTCTCCAAAGCTAAGGTGTACTCCAGACACTTCTTATAAAGATGATTTTCTGATTTCAGAAATATATATTTGCTCAGACTTAAGGACCTATAAAAATATATTTGAACAAAACTTCCTCTTGAGAACAGGTAGATTTTGTGGGAGAATTTTTCTTTTTGTAAAGAAACTACATAGTGGTAAATTTTGTAACTAATCATCACGTTAATGACGTTATCCACTTTTATGTATAACACACTGTTATACACTTTTTGTGTATGTATAACAATTGAAATCATTTATGTAAACTAATGCAAGTTCACTAAACTCAATCAATCAATTTCTATCTGCAGCACTGGAATATGATGGAAACTGCCTGTTTACTAAAATCATTCAATGACTTTTTTTTTTTCTCCAGTGGGCTTCCAGCAGCTTTCAAGTTGCTAGCCTAACAGAAAATGTATGCATGATAACTAAGGACATGAGGTTTCTTCTCCTGTTCTCATCCTCAGAGAATATCTCCCTCCCAAATATTTTAGTTTCCTGTATGTAAAATGCAGATAATGATAATCCTTTGTAAGGAGCTTTGAAATCTGTATTTGAAACATGCTGTTCATAGCAGTAGCCTGCAGGCTATTGCCACTTTCAAACCACTGCCACCCTGATAGGGTAGAGGAGGTGGTGTTAATCCTCAGGGCTGTAGAACAAGGCATCATTCAGCCTTGGCTCCCCCAACCAACAGCCTTTCAGGCATGTGCAAAGATCATCTCTTTTTCTTTGAGAAGGCATGGTCTGAGATACTGAGCAGTGGGAGGACCAATCTGGTTCTCAGTTTAGTGGTTCTAACAGTAAATATTGTGATTGTTTTCAAAATAATTGTACTGACCTTTAAGGGGGCTGCCAAAATCTGGGCTGGGCTTTTTCAATAAATGTATTTAATAAATTACCAAAAGGTTGCATTTTCTCTCTACCCACAACCTAAATATAAAATGATTATACATTAAAGTCAAAAATAATGTCATTTAGCATCAATGCAATCATACAATTACATTGTGCACTCAAAATAAATTTGCCCACTTTTACTGTAATTTTACTGTAATTGCCAAGAATATTGTGGCTCTTGTCTCTAAAAGTCATTGTCTTTTTTTCTCTTGCTAATGTTTCTGAGGGAGGCATGCAGGGGGTCCTTAAATCTGAGCAAGATATTGATGTTATTCCACAAGCCTCTGAATAAACAGCAGTGATTCTTTGCTGCATGAGTGTTTACAATTTTATTTGATTATTTTTTCAGTGGGAAAATGATTTCATCTGTCCCTAAGTTGAACACATCTGAGGTTCCAGACTCTTGATCGTCCATTTGGACATCAGAAAAGCTGGAGGAAGAATTAAACTTTCACTTGGGTGCCTTTTCTTTTGCCTCTGTTACTCTCTGAGGACCACTGACTACAGTGGCTGCCTGTGAGTTGCCATTTTAGAGGGTTATAATGGATTGAAACAGGCTCACTTAACCTTCCATAGGCTTTCTCTTTTTCTTACTGATGGGATATTAGGGAGAGATTGCTGCAGAAATTGCTGTTTGAGTCTTTCTGCTTTTGATATTCCTTCCCTGCAAAGTAGAACTGCACAGCAGTGCTGCAGAAAGAGGACGATGGTGCCCAGCAGGCCTGATGCGAATTTAAAAATATACATGAAAGCTTGAAGTAGATCCTTCTTCTGCCCTGCCCATCAATCTCTGTTTTAATTGTGTTCTTTAGATGACTGGAGAACTGGTTGCAGATGGAGAGGACTCTCCACCTGCACAGTGACAGACTGAGCACACAAGGGTTATGGTGCTGCCTCTCAGATTTTCTAGGTTCCCCCTGGATGCCAGTAGTCCAGGAAAAGCTAATGTAATGGCAGAAAGCTGGTAGGGGTGGAATAGTATGAAATTCTAGAAAGGAGGGGTTGACTCTTATCCTGCAGTTTTTGAAAAGGCTTAAAAAACCTCCTCTGCCTAGCCAAAATGTAAAGTAGCAGTGTGCTTTGTTTCTGAGGTCTGGACTCATGCTTTGTGACAGTTCAACACTTCTGACTATGAAATATAATTATTGGTCATAAAACCTGGTGGAAAACAGAAAAGGACTGCTTGCTATAAATAGCTGTGTCACTTTCCATGTGCAGAGATGTATTGATAAAATGCAGTTTAGGCTGTTTTGTTTTCATTTATTCTCATCTCTGTGACTGCTATTCACTTGGTAGTTGATTTGGGGTTTTTTCCCCCCTTTTTCTTGCTTCTACTTCTGGCCTGCAAGTTAAGGAAAAGAAGTTCTCCTTCTATTGAATTTCATACCACACCACTTTTCACTAGTGATTTGAGACCAGTTTTTCTTCATCCACATAGGATGTAAGAAAATTATGTGTACAATGGTTGTGTTTAGATAAAAAACACAAGTCCAAAAACACAGACATATACAAAGTGGAGCAGAACTCTAAAAAAAATATATCCTGAAATTTGCAGGGAGAGAAACTGAATATATGATATTTTATGCTGAACCTAACTTGAAGCATTGTTTTCCTTTACTGGGAAGCAAAGCACACAGGGTCAAAAGGTAATGTTGTTTTGTTTTAATGAAAAAACATTTTTCTGCTTTAAGATCCATTTCTGAATATAAACATATGGAATTGCAACATCTCTCATATATCTATACCAAACTGTCAGGCCAAATTTATCGGAACAGAATGACAGATTTTGGGACTGAGTTTTCCTTCTGCCTTCTGATGCTGTAGTTTTGTACTGTGAAATTGCATGGAAAGAAAAATTCTTATAGAAAATGTTCATAGTTTCAATTTTTAATTGTATACTCAGTGGTGGTGGAGACTTTGGGCTCCAATGTAATCCTGACCTTTTTTCTGAAACCTGTAAAAGTTGTAGAGTTTTGAAAGGTGAAATCTATAAGAGTGCTGTACATTTACAGATTACTCTTTACTTTAAAGTAAAGAGACTGAAAAGATAAGGTTCTCATACCTTCATTTTAATGTAAAAAGCCACAAAGATGATCAGAAGACTGCAGCCTCTGATCTCTTTTTCCTATGGAGACTGGCTGAGAGAGCTGGGCTGTTCAGTCTGGAGAAGAAAATGTTCCATGGAGACTTCATTGCCATTTTCAGAACAAAAAGGGGGCTTATTAAAGAGAAAGAGCAACCTTTTCCATGGGCAGATGTTGGGACAACAAGGGGTACGTTTTTAAACTAAAAGTGGGTAGATTCAGGTTAGATATTAGGCAGAAATTCTTTCCTGTGAGACTGGTGAGGCACAGGTACAAGTTGCCCAGAGAAGCTGTGGATGCCCCATTGCTGGAACTGCTCAAGGTTTGAGTGACATGCTCTAGTGGAAGGTACCTGTGCTCATGGTGGAGGGGCTGGAACTAGGTAATCTTTAAGGTCCCTTCCAATCCAAGCCATTCTAATTTTTGAAAAAAATTTAAAGGATGGCTTTTCACTTAGTCCAAATAATTTGTCATCCTGATCTCCTGTGCCCTTTTGTTAAATCAACCAGCTGTTTGTAGAGTCAGACATCCTTGGTGTTCTAAATGATGCCCTATGGAGACCTTATTCAAATTTATCTTACACTCTCAGTGGAGAGCCAACAGTATTTTTTACAAAGTCTGAACAGCAGAATGAAAGTTTACAGTTTGGGAGATTCTGATGTAAACATTTTACATCTTGAGATAAAAAATACCAGCAACATATCTACACAGAAACAAAAGATCACTCTTTCTATGGACCCCACACTTTTGTAACAGAACAAATTACATAGGATTGATTGCAAAGAAATTTAAAAAATGCATAAACCAGCACTGATTTTAATGGGCTTCACCCCAGATACAAGTTTCTGTACATACACATGTGCCCACATATACAAAAGATTGCAAACTCTTATTTTTTTTAGTGTTTCTTACAGAACTTATTATGCTTTTCAAAAGCAGAATGAAACATGGATAAACATTTGGAGAACTGAGGAAATCAGTCCCAATTCTCGCACAAGTTAATTGATGTAACATGGCAGTAACAGTAGAGATGTTCTTTCCTATTAAGCAAGAATACCACTTATGTCAATTAAATAATTGACCAGGTGCCTCTAAGAAACAGGTATATATCAGGGGAAATGTCATGTCAAGAACATTCAGTTTGAATTAGTAAAAGGTTAGAAACAACTAAGGTAACAGAAAACACAATGGTATTAAAATGAAGTTATTACTGCTCTAGAAAACACCTTTAATTGCTCAGATTCAATTTTGCATTACCAGGAGAACAGAAGAGCATGTGCTGATATTTATGAAGAGCCAAGAGCACTAAACTGCTCAACCTAAAATAAAGTGCATTCAGATGTAAGATTTTGCATTAGTCAATTGTAAGGAGAGGATACAACTGGGACTTTCAGATTACAGCTCAGATTCTCTTTTAAAATGCAGCTCCTCTCTTATTCCCTCAGTCATAAGGCAGCCGTTTCTGAAACAGAGATTTGTTCTACTGGTACATTTTATTTTAAATTTTATAGGCAAACCCTTTAGATGAAATTTTTAATAATACATTCAGGAATCATTCCCTTGTTTTCTACTGGTCCTTCTGTATCAGATTCCTATTTACTTTCCTGAATAACTCACATTAATTTTCCAGGAATACAAATATTCAACAGAAAAACGATAAATTGACTTATATTTTCCTCTAAACAAGGTCATAATTTAAAAAGTAATTGCCAGAGAGTCAATTGATTTGAACATGAGGCTATCCTAAGCCTCTTTAGAAATGTGGATTTTAAGATTGTAGACTTTACATCTGCAAACACATTTGGTTATTGATCTGGGATGCTCTGGCTGCCACTTCAAGTACTAAGCACCACTCTGAGTTGGAAGCAAGCGAGGAAATGACACTTCAGGAATAGCCTGAACTTTTCTCCTTCTCCTTCATCTGAAACAGAACAAAACAAAGTAATTAAAAAAAAACCCCAAAAAATAAAAACCCCAAACCCAAATGAATAAATAAACAAACAACATTGTTTTGGAAAGTTCCTGCAGCTGAGACAGGCCTGGATAGTGTGGCACAGACAAGTACTTCATGCTTGGCTCTGACTTGCTGAGTTATGGCAAAGGGCAATTCATGTTGCTCCTTATTGCAGCAGCACATTTCTGTTACACATCATTCTGTCTTTAGCTTAACATCTGATGACAACTGGAAACAAGGCAATTAGGAAGAAGCTACTGCTGACTTGAATTATAGATACCCTATTAAATGCAAAAAATATTCTGTTTCCCATTGAACTGTACTATTGCTGCATTGTGCACTCAAAGCCCAGAAATGTCCAAGTTAAGTGGCCTTTGCTCTGCCCTCTGGTGTATATGCATTACAATGGTCTTTAATCACATGGTTTCAACAATTTCTCATGTAAAAGAATGCAAAAAATCCCACAGTTAAGAATTTTAGCTACAAAAATAAAGCTTTCTGCAGTAATCCTCTTTTTCCTTCTTCTGTAGAAATTCAATGGTCATGACATTTCTAGTGGTCTAAATACTGTTAAAAAAACTTCAGTAGAAAAATATGATTAAAGTAATTATTTGTAGCAAATTCACATATATATGTGAAATAAATGTCTTATGAGTAAATTATCCTTTTGTGATTTATATTTTCAACAGATTTTATTTGATTTTTAACAAACATGCGTAGGAATGGGAAAAAAGACCTTGTTTTCTCAAAGTGTCTCTATATATAAAACATTGTAATAAAATTGAAATTGAGGATTTTTGGAGCTTTATTACCATTATTACTGTAATGACTGCATTTCAAAATGTTGTATTATTTTTACATTTTGTATTCAGAACATGCATTAAAGAAGGGGAGTCCTACTCTCCTTTCGTGAGGTGGAGAGATAAAGCACAAAGACCTAGGTTCCTAAGTGTCTTTAATACTCACTAAAGTACCTTCTGCACTGCTGTTGCTGACACAGTACCTGTGCACACTGCCTTCAAGAACCAGACATGGTGGGCACAGGTAGTGGGGCAAACAGCCTGGGTTGTGAAGCTCCAGAGAAGGAGCCTGGGCTGTGAAGCTGCCAGGGAAGAATTCTCTCTCAGGTGCCAGTCCACACTGAGGTCACTGCCACACTCTGCTCTCTCACAGCTCATCCAGTCTGTGCTGCTGGAGAGCCACCAGGAGTGCCCACCTTGTCTGGTGGCATGATCGCTGAGCTTAGATAAATCTATTTTACCTGACACAAGCTATTCAAAGCTCAGCAAAATCCTAAACTTCCACCTTCATTTGCAGCCAGTTGGTATCAGTGCAGGCATCAGAACAAAATAAATCTCTAAATCTCTGGAGATGCACACCTTTTTTTGCACTGTTGGAAAGGAATTTTGATATCTGATATAGACTGGACACTTTTCAGCATCTGAAGTTAAACAAAATGACTCTATTTCAAAGGGTCTTGCCCCAAATTGTGTTGTGAACCTACAGATGATCAGGATGCAAGACCAGGGACATCTAATCCAGACTATTAAACTTAGCAGTGGGACACTCTTCTTTCATGTGCTGCAAAGCTGAAACACTAAGCATTAAACACTAAAGAACCAGCTTCATCCTTTGTGGCCTACTAAAAATCCCTGGAACGAGAATTGAACAGTTCAATTCTTGTGCCCTTTTCAACTAAATAAAATATGATTCAGTAACATCCAACTGAATTACCTATAATGCTGGCCAGTATGCTTGACTGAAGGTTATAGTGCATTGGCCAAGGATGTGAGATGGGAAGATGGGACTGCATAAATCTTGCCCATGTTCAACAGCTACTAAACTTGCATGTAGTCTTTAAATTATGAGATACCATTTTAGGGGCTACAATGGAATTTCAAAGTTGAACTTAGTATTTGCCATCCTTTTGAACACTGACAGTTTCTTTGTTATAGTTAGTAGATGCTAAAATAAAAGGCTCAAAGAGTAGAAAACTTATGTAGAGATTGAAAAAGACAATGAAGTTGTTCATAAAGTTCCCACAGAATTTTTCATTCCAAAAGTCTTTTCTACAATATTTACATGATTAGATGTCTTACTGAGAAGAACAAACTTTCTAAAGAAACTCGTTACAGAAGTTGAATCAGAGTTGACTGGGAGTCAAAGAGAGATAGTTTTAATTCTGTTGTGCTGTAGTAATTTTATGCAATACGTTTTGATTTCCTGCCACAAAATATCTTGCTTGAGTACTGAAGTATCTGCTCTGTTGAGGGAAAATTTCTTGTTCTTGTGATAAAGCTTTCCTTGTCTGGTGAAAATGAATTAAAATATACTTAGTGTGCTTACAGCCCTTGAGAATTCTGTTTATTTTTCCTTTTGCCATCTGTGTTAATCACAAAAGGAAAGTCTAGCTTGTAGCGTTAGTACAGCACACACAATGCTTTTGAATAATGATGATGATGATGTGAAATAAAAAAAAAAGAAAGGAAAACTAATTTTACCTCTGGAAACAAAAAGACATTCTTAAGGGCAAGCTATTATTCTCATCTACTTGTTCTAATTCCAGCATGCTTCTGCTAAATTAATTTCCACCTAAGAAACCTTGGTCAAGGGTCACAATTCTAAATATAGACAAAACTCAATCTACTGCTCTTCCTGGAGAATACTGAAAACCTCCTCCAGGCTCCATTTTGTGTTTACACCTCTTCCTGATTGTCTGGCCACATAGATATTAATGATGTGTACAAATCAAATAAATCTAGATCAAATGCATATTTATTAATCCCTTTAAAATGTTTTCTTGGTGGAATTTTTAGGCTCTGTTGATATTGGAATTGCAGAGCCAATGTTAAACCCAACAAAATCAGTCTGTTATGAAAAAAGACCTTTTACATCATTGTCATCGAGAACTGAAAGTAGAAAAGAAACTTTTGCCTTTTTTCTAATTCCACAGGTTCTCATGTTTTTATGACAACACAAACCCAAAGTGCCGTAAACATTTTGAAGTGCTGTGGCCTTTACAGTTTTCCCAGCCTGAGGTAACAAAATGAGTTGATTAATCTCTTGTCTGGATCAGCCTCATTAGGAAGGACTGTGACATGTCTTCCTGATTCAAAAATGGCAAGCAGAGACCCAATGTCTTGTTTCTCAAGAGCTCTGATTTTTGTGGCATATTGTTTTTTTCCCTCAGAAAAATTTCTGCCTTGATTACTTGTGCAATGTCAAACTCTTTTCCTTCTGAACACATACATTATTACCTTTACTTTCGTTGGCTCATGTATACTGGACGAAGCCACCTGCGAAGCTTACTCACTTCTAAACATATAAAGTCAGGCTGCTTGATACAGTTTTTTGGTGACATACTGGATTTCTTTATTGAGAGGCTTAAAAATAGCTTCCTTGAAAGTAAGATGTATCTGAATGGTAGGCTTTTCTCTTCAGTTTAGGATCATTAAATATAGTCAGTCATACAATGCTCTCTGAAAAAGAATCTTAGACTTTGGTTATTACAAAATAAACAAAGATAGAGGCTGGTATTGAACAAGGTATCTAATAAAGTGTCTTAAGAAACAAAGCATCATCTGTCTTTTAAAATGTGAGTTAATAACACAGGTCAAATCCCTAGCAGTGATAGATCTTGACATGCCTTTCCTGCCAATTTATAATCTCAGAAAAACTGGCACCTCTAAACTGAAATTATTAAGCAGAATACTCCACAACTCTGGATAACTGGAACACACACATGCACATGTGCATGTGTGTGTCCATTAAACTTAATACACTCTGTGAAAATGCCACAGGAAAATCAGCCCTGCTTCCCAAATTTGTGATGAGTGTTAGCCAGATTTGTGGTTTGTTTTATTGGGGTAGATCATGGAGTAAATTATTACTCAGTGTGAGTAAGGATACCAGAAGGAGTCCCTAACTAATTATGTAGATGTATTACGATTAATAAATAATAACTGCAATTATTGAGGAATGGCTTAACCAATAAGGTCTTCAATAAATGTTTAATAGTTAAAATACATGATAAACAAAACCAGATGGCAATATAGCATATTGCCAAGTCCCACTTGTGCAGCAAAGGGTATGCTGCTTTATTAGTTTTGAAAGCCCAAATGAAACATACCTCGAATGTAAAGAAAAAGTAATTGGAATATATATTCATTCTTTGTGACTTTGTGTGACTATGTAGTGCCCACACATCTCTAGAGCAAAAATGGGTTTTTTTGTGTTATCGATTGGTTTACTGAAATTATCCATATGCTTTAGCTAAGCTACTTTCCTTATTTCTTTTGTGTGCTAGATTCAGAATAAAACTAGCAGAATAGGAATGAATATGGCTTATCCTTATACTGAACCTTTTAATTACCCTTATCTTTTAGATGAAGTCCATAGCTATCCTACTACTCACTGTTCCTGTACAAAATAGAAAGATCTGTTTTGTTTTCATTGGAGCTATGATTAATCTGGCCCTGTGCAGTTGATCTTGGTCTGGATTCCATGTTTTCAATGCACCACATTGAACGAGATTTGGGACGTTTTCAAATGAGATAGAAACAGTCCATACTTGGATCAACCTCTTGAGTCGTACTTAAAGTTGTGATCCATAAATGACTGTAATTAGCAGATGACTTTCCATTGACCAAATGGCTTTGAGATTACCTTTCTCCCTAGAATGTCCTGTGATCACAACATGGCTGATCACTGAGAGCTTGGTAGCAGGGTTCTCAGTGTTCTTTCCAAGTTAACCTAATTAACTCCTGCTCCAGGTCTTACTGACATTATTTTCCCTTTTTTGTGTTTGTTAGGTTCAGACCAACATTTCTGTCCATTATAAGGTTGGCATTTAATCTATGAGAGTAATGTTTGACCTTTATGATAAAGGAATAAAAGGAGATTTAGTTTTATACAGAGTATTACCTGTCTTTTCCATATAACATATGAAAATAGATTCAGAATTTTGCTTCTGAGGCAGCAAATAATTAGAATGTATATGATTTAAAGAATATCTATGCACTGACACAACTTCAATAGCCCAGTTACTAGGGTCTTAGGCCCAGATTTCAGTCTAACTACTGATTCACATAAGCTAGATTTTGCTTTTAGGAAAACAGGAGAGGGGTACCTTTAACTTGAATTTACTTTTAGCCAAGATCTGAATAAAACCAAGGCAGTCTGTAATTATTATGTTTTAAAAAATTTGTGGTATAGGCTGGCCTTGCTTCCTGCTAGCCAGCTCACTAAATAATAGAGCTTTTGATGTTTATAATTGAAAAATTTATCTTTCCAGCAAAAGAGAGGAATGGAGTAACTCAGCTCTGCTCTGTTAACTCAGCAAAAGCAAGGAACTTGATGTGACTCCAGCCAAAGCACTTAAAGCTCTTCTGAAGGAAGTAGCTGTTCTTGCTTCAACCACTCAACCTTCCTATACTGGGAGGCTTTTAAACCAGGGATAAAGGAATAACATTCTCCCTTTCTCCTTGTTTCCCAGCCAATTCTGTTGCTTGCACCCATTTTAGCAATTACATCCAGCTGAACTTTGCTGTTTCTTGCAGGGCTCCTGCCTCTCATCTTTAGAGAAAGCCAGATCTTAACAACAGCAACAGATTCCTTTTAACCATATGTTCTCTCATTTTACCTTTCTTGCATTGGTAGTCTTGGATAAAATCCTGTCCTTCTGTCGAGGTAAAGACCAGAGCCCATTGTCTTAACCTAATCCTGTATTAGCAAAATTTGGATAGGCCAGGGCCAAAAAAATATAATTTAACTCATGGCAGTGTTCAAGTCTTCCCTGTTGTGCTTTTGTTTTGGGCTAACTGGCAGCTTTCTAAACAGCTCTGAGGTTTGGCTTGGGAGCAAGTACAGGCAGAGGACCATTTCTAAAAACCAGCTTTTGTGGGACCTCTGTTTAGAAATACAAGCACAAATTGTTTTGGTCTACAAGTCTGCACTGCCAGAGAATGGTTGCAAATTTGTTCAGCTTCCTGACATGGATTCACATGCTGAGGACATAAACTTGGTTCTGCTTTTGTAGAGATAAAAGTACTTCCACACATAACACTTCCAGAAGCTAACAGAAAATACTATAAGGATGATGAAGCATTAATTTATGAATCTGCCCATAGTGACATAAATATCTCAATTAGAGGCCACAAATTATATTTATATAACAGTATGGATTAGTATTGCTAAGCAGAGCATAGCATTGTAATAGAACAAAAAAAGGAACATTCAGGGACAATAAAAAAGACTATAAAAATAAGCCTGATAGAAAATAGCTATTTGTATGGCATAAAATTAGCTCATGGAACTAATTATCAGAAATTTAATAAGACATTTTTCTCAGTACAATTCAAACATGATTAGAATTTATATGTATAAATAACTAACTGGAACTAGTCTACCTTGGTTTAAATGAGGTTTTAAATCATCCCAGAGTTAATAAGTAAGTTTATAAATAGTCCCTAAGGGCTTCTTACATCTTGTGCCACTGAATGTTTGCAGCTGATATGAGATCAAGTGCCTTAGAAGGAGATTTGGACACCCAAACTAAGAAAACCCCAAACAATCAACAGAATATTTTTTGGATCTCTTAATCTCAGCTCTCATCAGTAGAAAAAAGGATGTAACCATTTTTGTGCTGTCTTGTGGAAAACTGTGGAAGACAGGAAAATGCCTAATTGTGTTGTACCTCTGAGTTGCAGACAGAGTGGGTGAGAGGTGAAGACGAATGAAATGGGAAGAGGGCGATGTCCAAATGCAAATCCTCAGAGACCCGAGTTGCTTTGAAAATAATTTCCTGAATCAATAAGTGCAGGGTTTAAGTACTGAATACTAATCATAAGTACTATATACTAAAATTAAGACCTAATTTAAATACAAAATAAGTTATTTGCATTTCCTTCCTAGCTAGAAATGAATATTGTTCAACATTTTCTATGTATTTTGCAGAAAATGTTTATGATTCGAAGGAAATGTTTTCAAAGCAGAATTTTCTAGTATGATTAGTGATATCCTATTTTTTTTGCAGCTTCCTAACTAAATGTAAAAAAATTAAAAATCTGAATTAGCTGAGAATGGACAGGAATTTCTTTCCAGCAACTAGAAGTCTGGCTAAATGTTTGATTAATAGAATTAAAGAGAGAGTATAGAACATGGAAAATGACAGAAAAGATATCTTCCCTTCTTCCCTTCTTTCTTAACTTGTTTTTAGTGTAATTTTCCAACTAGCTGCATTATATTTTCCTTTTTTAAATCTAATTTTTCTCCTTTTATTTTTTTAATTTTTCTTCCTTTTATTTTTTTCTGTCACAATCCATATTTATGCTCACTGGTCCTCCCATACCTAACCCTTGCTCCTTTTACTCCCAGTCTGAATTTTTCTCTCTCTCTTTTTTTTTTTTTTTTTTTTTTTTTTTTCTGAATTTTCCCACTTCTCTCACATGGAAAAAAAATAGTTTTTCTGTAACTCAGACATTTTCTTGCCTGGGGAGGTGACAGTGAAGCAGGACTGACCTTAGCAATGCAGCTAAGGTCACATTTCTTCTGAGTAATTCCAGACAGACTAATTGGGGACAGTGAGATCCTCATGGGTTAAGGGAGAAGGTGGTATCTCAGTCCACTACACTAAGAGGATTTCGACTTGCAGAACAGATGGCAGGTACAAACAGCCTCTCTTACTTCCATTTATGAGGCCCTGGATGGAAATGTGCAGAAATATTTCTTGTGCTGCTTAGAGAAGCATTAAAATCTTGAGTGAAGTGGCAGAGTAATAAAATGCTGCCCAATAGATGATTTCTTTTCTGTAAAACATTTATCATTCTAATTCTTAAGAGATGATTAAACTACAGCTCAAATACATAGAATCAAACAGCAAATGATAATCTTACAATGAGAATGGATTATAAATGTATTCTGATAAGTGCTCTGGAAAGGTAATTCATGCTGTAACAGGTGGATTTAAACTGTCAGTATTTGTCTGAGATTTTTACAAACTATGCTGCATTTTACTAATGATGCTTACCAATTGATACTTTTAGAACTGTATCTGCACCACATAATTGCAGAAATAGCAGCAAGAAACTAAAAACACAGGCAGATATATTCATTCCTGTTGCCATTTTATTCTTTGCGTTACATTGTGACTTTATGGAAGATGTTCTGTTTTCTGAGAGCAGTTTGTTGTCAGTACATGACCTAAGGTGAAATCAATTAGTCTTACTGTCCTCACTACTGAGCTTTTATAAGGTTTGCTATAGGATAATCCTTTCTGATAGGAATTGAGAAATCTATAAGAATGCAAAGAGTTGTCATAACCCTTTTTATACTATTTCAGAACATTTAGAATGGGAGAAAAATGCCCAAACCCCCCCATATAATTAAATATTGTGGCACTAAAACATTTTAAAAGAAAATTTTGTATTTTTGTTGAATGTCTCCCTGTTTAGAATAAGAATGAAATGTGACTGCTCAAAACTAGGTCTTTTGTGAAATTAAAAGAACCCCAAAAGTAGATGTTTATTTCATAAGAAGCTATCCTATCACTGTATCATATCAATGGTCTATGTCAAAAAAAACCTTTCATGGGTTTTGCATAAAGTCTCCTAGGCATGCAAAATACTGCATTAAAAAAAGCCATAAACACAGTCTGTACCCCAAATAGTTTATCTTCTAGTCACGACACAGCATGCCTAAAACTGGGAATGATGATACAGAATGTAATTCTAAACAGAGTATTATAACTACCTTTTCCCCCTCAATCTTATTTTAAACACCTCTAGTATAAATGAGGGGATTTCTGGAGAGGTCTGGAGAGGTCTGAAGAACAGATTTTGAGAAGTCCAGATGTGAGGGCAGAGTGGATGGTGGGCAGAGCCAAAGGCAGTTTGGCAGGGTTGTAATGTCGAGGTGCTGCTCTCCTTCCCTGCAGGCTGGGGTGTACTCCTTAGCACACTCCCCTGAAAATGAAATCCCACCCCCCCTTTTCTGTACAACTCTTGGCTCTTCAGATGCATCTTCATGGGCGTCAAATAAGAGAGGCTTGAAATAAAATCTAATATCACACCTTCACCCCACCCCCCACCACACCCACACCAGTTGTAAAAAGCAGTATAGAGGCACAAATGTGTCTGCCACGGAGCCATCCAAAACAGCCTCTGTGTTTCAGCGCCTTTTATCTTCCACGGTGTTACCACATTAGTCCTGTTTTCAAGGTCACTGTGACATTTTTACAGCTGTCACTCAAAGAAATAACAGAAAGTAGCTGTGGTTACAACAGCTATGGTAGCAATTCAGTCGCTTAAAAGAGCTAAAATAACCAGAAAGTTCAATTGCTGAATTTATCTTGTGATTCAGACATCATTTAAAGATAATGTTTTCCTGGAATTGATGCATATCTGCATATGTGCTGAATCCAGGAGAGACCTTTTACCTTGACTAAGATGGCAATCAACTAAGCACTTCACTTTCTCTATCTGATCTGTTACCTTAGGCACTAAGTTAAGAGTTGGGAATGTTTTGAGAGGTAGTTTTTAAAATGCAAAACATTCTGGGGAATAAAATAAGTTGCTTTTCTTTTTCATTTGCTTTCCAAAATCTTATGAATTAAGTAGCTGACATTCCATTGCTTGTCATTCATGAGTCTTCAGTTAGTAAGGATTTCTCCTTATGGTTTCTACAGGAGTAATATTTAGTCGCATGTAAATGTGTATATCATTAATAAACTTCAGTATTTTAGTTCCCAAAGCTGATGCAACACTTCACTGAAGCCAGTCAGTCCAGGGCAAAATGATGAAAAACTGCACATGCCACAAATACTATCATGACACTATTTCAGATTCCCTTTTTATACTTCTGTGAATGACTTAATGAAGTGCAAAGGGAGAGGGGATCATTAATGAAATGGGAAATAGGTTTCCCCACCTGTAAAATGGGGATAATCATTCTTACTTTTCCTGGAGAGTATTAATAGCAGCTAGAAAAATGTGCTCTGGTTTTGTAATTATTACTGCTAGAAGACAAGCAAAATGAAATGATTTATGATATGCTTTTAAATGGATGCCCAGACTATGGAACAAATACTTTTTAGGGCTGTCTGAGCATAGTTTGCACATTAATTAACTGGATTAGGATCTAATTTAATTAAATTCTCTTTGTATGGAAAATGTCTTTTGGATGAATAATACTCTATTCATTTGTTTTTTTGGTGATTTTTATTTAGTGATTAAACAAAACCGAAAAGAGGAATACTGAATTCAAAGTAAGAATGTTTGTGGGAGGAATACATAAAGTTAAATTAAATTGGTCTCTGAACTAATTCAAGCTGTAAAAATAAGGTCATTTAGATCTTTTACCCAGGTGTTATCTGAACTGTGAATGTTTATGTGCATATATCCATGCAGAAAACAGAGTGGACTCCTCATCCTAGGTAACTGTCAATCTCTTCTTTAAACTCTGAGTTGTTAAAATAAGGAAGATTTTGAGCAGAATGAAGATCCTAACTTCGGTAAATTGTAGAGGATTGTTCACACACTGGGAAAAGCTAGAGGATCTCTACCTTAATCTTTATGTAATAAAATCTATATTGTCTACCTTGATCATACAAATAATGTAATGTCTTTACTTGGCCCATGCTTCAACACAGCACACTTTGGCCTTGGAATCTGTTTAACCATGGTGTCTTGATAGTGCACCCAAAAAAGTAACTCCCCTGAGAGGCAGGAGGTCTCACGTGGTTCAGGTTGTGGCTGCATCCCCTTGGAGACCAGGCACTCTGAGGAGGCTGGTGGGTCACCTCTGCCTCAGGCAACCCCACATCCACCTAAATTTCAACTCACTCTCTAGTGATGTTTAGATGAGGTGTGCTCTTAAGTGTTTCATGACCAAAAAACATGCAGGGCAACTGCTCACATTCATCATGGTATTTGCCATGTGTTATTTACAACCTACTATTAAAAAGAAAATATGAGTATTTTTCAGGGTCCTAAAAGCTCTCCCAAAACATCTAAAACAATTTCAGTTTTCTCTATTCCTTTCTAATATTTGAAGCAATTCTATGCACAAAAAACTGATGTGAATCTTCATTTTCTCTGACTGCAGTAGTCTTCAAAGTGTTCACATCCTCCTCTGAAACGTGTAAGTTCCCTCCTCCACTGACTTCCCCTGCAGCTGAAAATACTCTTCATCTTCAGTGCCCTAAGACCTTATACTTTTAGGACCTACCTATTCACTGATTTGTGCCAGCTTAGGTATTTAAATAGCTTTCAAGAGTTTTGCATGAGTATGAATCTATGGGTATTTGTATGTACACCTGCAGGCATGTTCTATTTCTTAATTTGGGATTTTGAAAAATATTTTAAAATTGTTTTTTGTTTTGGACACATCCAGAAAATAAAATGATAGTGCATATGATCTAAAGAATAACAGAGGCATTTGGAAGAGCTGTTTTTACCATATCAGATCTGTGATTTACAGTGTTCTAGTCACAAAGTGCATTTTCTAATTATAGAAGGCTTTAGGGAGAGATGAGAGAGATTGAAATAAAAATGAGGCTACAAAAATACAGTGTTTTACTTGTTTAGGTAATTTCCCTGTGTGTTTGAAATATATTTTGGTGTTCAAATCCAAATACCATTTGTGAATGTTATGTATTAATTCACCTCATAGTTGTTTGTGTAATTATATTTACCAGCTTTGTCATAAATTAAATTTGGAGCAATCTAGTGATTAAAATATATTTCCTGAAAATCACTGTTCATTAAGCTTAGTAAATATTCTGGATGTGCTGACTTTAGCTGATTAGCTAGTCACCTGTATCACAGGAGAAAGGACTTTTATTTGAAACTGCTTACAGAACACTCAGCTTGCAGCATACTAACCATTGACCCATAAGAGACACCTGTAGTAATAATACTTTTAAAAGACATGAATAATGATGAAACATATCATCTAGCTATAAGTAGAGATATTCCCCTTGCTTTATGTAAAATTACAATACTCTGAACATTATAATTTGTGCTACAGGGCTCTTTTACTGCATGTCTTCATTTATAGAAAACCAGGTGTGGCTGAGTTTGCCATCTGGTAGTCATACTGAATTAAGTGAAAACTCTGGAATTGTGTAGTAGAGGTAAAAGGGACGGGGTAACAGTGAACCTTAGTGAGGAAGAGTATGGTGCATCTGTATGGCTGTGGGCCCCACTGTAAGCACAATGGCCTGGTTCCAGGCTACTCTCATGAAACCTTCCATGGATGTTCCTGTGGTTAGCGTCCTTGGGAATGGATGTCCTGGGGAACCCAGGGACCCCAGCCAAGAGCTTGGGCCTGGGATTCTGAAGAACCTTGTGCTCAGAGGAAGAAAGAAGAGTCCTCCAGGAGAGCTGGCACTGTGCAATGGTCAGAGTGACTGGGCTAGCTCAGTGCAACCACGTGCCATGGCAACCTTCTGCTTTGAGTGTCAACCACCTGCCATGGCAACCTTCTGCTTTGGGTGGCCACCACCTGCCATGGCAACCTTCTGCTTTGAGTGGCCTCAAAGCCCACATCTGTATGAGCAAATGAAGCCCTGTATCTGGTGGCCAAGGGAAGAGGGAAAGCCTTCATCCCTGCAGATTAACACCTCCATGATGCCATCTGGGAATGGCTCTGGGAAAGCTCTGGCTCTTGAGCTGTGCAGAAAACTCTTTGGGAAATAGCTGGCAAAGAAGTAGTATGCCAAGGACATTTATTAGTATGTATTTGCAATTTATTAGCACATGTAATTGTGTTTCTGTGACTGGGTAATGATCTGGAGTTGATGAGCTGACTAGCATAGGCACAGTTTACTTAGCAAAGGTGCTGCTTCCCAGGAGTTGCTAAGTAGAGAAAAGGAGGTACTTTTGCTCATTTTATGTACCTGCGCTCAAATACAAGGTAGATCATGGATATTTTTAATTAAGCTTTTGCAAATACTGTCTTTTGTGGGACTGTTTTCTGAGAACATAATTCAATTCTGATTCAAAAGCAATGCAGACATACTTACTGAGCCACTGGATCCAGATTAATAAATTCTGCTTATTGGGAGTAATGTCTATAGATCATGAAGGTGTTGAGGTAATGAGCTTTATTTTATTAAGATGTGTTGGTCTGATGCTCATAGCAAAAGTTTAGTCCCTTTGAAGCCATTTTAACTCCATTGGAAGTGGGGTTTGTTCCTGCCTCAACTTACTATGATTAAACCTCTAATCTTCTACTGAAAGTGGTTAAAGACAAAGGCTTTTATGTAAAGTGATTTTTTTTTTCCTTGTAACTGTATTTTATTGCTGTGAGGGTTCTACAATTTAATTTAAGCATGAACTACCTCAACCCTTTCTGAAATAGCAGTTTGTCTACAGTTTAGCTCTGGAATCCCGGCAGATAAGGGTCCCATGAGAAAAGCCCTGAAATATCTTGAGGAATGATTAAAAGCTTCAGTAATGTTCTATTAAACCTTGCTGCTTTTAAGATAAATGGACACTTCATTGCTGTAAGACATTTTACCTGTAGACATTCATTTGGTGTCTCATGTTTTTAAATGACTTTGCCCCCATATTGCAGTCAAACCTCAAGATATTACAGGAAAGAAGGATTAAGGAGAAATACCTATAATGACTGGTAGATTAGTGATGATAAGCAGAATGACTCAAGCTCAAATTTTAATTTCATATGATGCTTGATGGGTTTCAGGATGTTATTGTTGCTGCTCGTAGTATCAATTCATTAAAATAAGTAAATGTGGCCTGGAAACTAAAAAGATCTCACCTATGTCTTTCAGAGATGGTCAGATTAAAGTATGTGGTTTTTTTAATAAGCACAAATGGATATGTGCTAAGTATTTTAATGGAAACCTGAAACCACAAACCTTTTTCCTGTCTTTATGTCTTATAAACAAACTCGAAGTGAGAATAGATTTAAAATTCTCAGATCTTTTGTTCAAACTAGATTGCTATTTTAAATTAATATAGAGCTTTCACCTAGGAATAAGTCTGCTCCAGTAACCCACAGTTCAATCAATACTTGTGATGATTATTAGCAGTTTGTACCTGTATAAGAAAGGGTGAGAACTCTGCTCTGCAAAATGCAGAATTATGTTGGTTAGCATTTTTAACAGTATGGAAAATAAGTAAGTTATTTCCATAAGTTATGGAAAATAAAGTCCACTTCAACTGTTGCTCTGAAGCTTTGGACTCATGTGATCCTGAGACTGAGGAACAGAGATATTTCAAATCACAACAGAAATTTTGCAGATTATTATAGTATGCACCTGTATTAATGACTGTGTAAGCTCTCTTACAAAGGCTCATATATTTGAGTCACTCAAGGAATCGTCAGGAGTAATTTTTTTCTCTCTATCTATATTCCTGTTTCCACAGACAATGATCAGTTATTTTTTTAAGTTTAATATGACTTATTTTGGGAAATGTGGAAGGTATTGTTATTTCTGAAAGCAGCTGAGGTTCTGCGTTTTCTTTAATTTTCTGCAGAAATTATTTCAAAAATCTTATCTAGAATTCAAAAAAAATCTTGTTCTCATCGTGGCAATTTTGTGCTTCACTTGTGCTCCCAGTGGGAAGAAGCAGCTACAGAATTCAGGAGCCGTGGACAGAGAGGTGATCTCAGATTCTAAAGGTCAGTCCTGTGACAGAGTCCAATTAATGGGATAGCACCATGCACTTGCCTATTTTTAGTGGGGAATCAATGCAGAGATTGGAGCCATGCTGTGATATTCTCATGGTGCCTCAGCTGGTGGGAAGCTGCACTTGCATCAAATGGAGGTTTCTCAGGAACACACAATTTCTCTCTTTGTTTACATGTTGCAGTAATTCAGCACAAGAATCAAGTACTGGCTATTCACATCAGTCAAACTACTTCAAAAACTGACCAGCAAAGAGCTCTGGTCAGCCCACAAATGGGAAAGAGCCACACGTTTGGATATCCAGTTACAAATGGACTTTAAAAGCTTTTAGGAGAAGCTCTTAACAGGAAGGGGCATTGTGCAGAATGTAGTTGGAACTAGGTGTTTTCCAATTTTTTTGTTCCCTTTGCTGATCCAGCTGCTGAGCCCTGCTAAGCACTGAGCAACTTGAGAGATGGCTCTGCTTGTATGTGATAAGAAAGCTGCTGTCCACAGGTGGGTATGGACACTCAGTGATAAGAGAAAAAATATTTTTGCTGGTTAAGATGAACCTGCCTCCAGATATGGGGTGAAAGTTCAGAGGTGAATAACTGGTCTGATAAAATCTTAATAGGAATAACTGATGGAGTCTGCCAGAGCTCTGTGGGTAGGTGTTATATCTAAAATTTTACACATATCTGCACTAATTTTTATTTTTATTTTTTAAAATTTTAGTTTCATCTTTATTTTGATAAATTTTTAATGTTTTATTTAGACTAGGGATGTAAAATAGACTCATAGTAACCTTTCCAAAGTCAGCTTTTTATTTAGCTTTTCATTTTCCTATGTTTTTCTTTTCTCCTGAAACTAAGACAAAATGTCGGAAGTGGTATTATTTATGAGAGCCATTTAGAAATATAAAAGAATTCAGCTGAAATGAGTTGTGATTGAATAGTCTTTGCAATTGTTGTAGCTGGGAAACTTAATATAGAGTTGCCATGGAGACTGGTTCTTTGGCCACTGGTCTAACACATTAAAGCCTTTTAGTTCAGCAATATGATATTTGCAGTTGATGCCACACATGATATTAACAAGTGGTTTGCCTGCATTAAGAGGAAAATAACTCTAAAATTACTGCACTTCTCATTAAAACAGAAATATGCAAAACGCCTTGAAGTTATTTGAATAATCAGTGATGTGAATGATACCAGTTCATATAAGAGCAAAACATGTTTATTGCATCAAAACTTGGGTAGACTGCTAGTCAGAGCTATTGAAATGTGAGTTTTAATGGAGGCTGTCATGTCAAGGTGACATGGAGGCAAACCAACTTCTTCCAAGTGCACATTGTGGCCAGTTTTGGGGTGAGGTTACCTTTTCTCTCATTAGCCTTTTTCAAAGGAAGTCTCTTGAGTGCAGGGTTGTTTTGGCTACCAGACTTGCCCTGTAGAAGACACCAGTTCCTTTTGCCTTGAAAGGTTTATATTTATTACTGTTTAATGACATACTGTATTTGTAAATGGCATGGTATTTTTACCGTGTGGCCATTGCACTGAGTTCTGTAGAGTACATTTAATGGGATAAATGGAAGCACACATTTAACAGACTGCAGAAACTCAAGCAGAGGTAAACCACTTAATAGCAGTGTTTGTAATGAATTTCCTAACTAACTGGCCCATTTCATAAACTGATAACATAGATAGAGACTTAGCTTTAAAGGCCCTTGATCCAGCAATGGACAGAAACAAAATGAGAGAGCTGTAGCTATCAGAATCCATTCTGGTTGGACGAGACCCTGGGGCACTCCCTGTAATGACCTGTTTGCTGGCAAAGTCAATATTTCATATCTGCCGTCCAGCTGGACTGGAATGCTAAAATACTGAGTTCCTCAGTCCACCGGTGCTGTGTCAAATAGAGCCTGAAAAACATTGGGATCCTGAAATTCCAACAGAGATTTAACTTTCTGCAGAGCAGCTGTCAGGCACAGAGGTGACCCAGAGAGGCCAGGGGCTGGATCAGGACACAACATTGTGACATTATGCCATCATTTCACTGCTATCTTTTACGGCCATTTCTGCCAGGGTGCAACAGCATCCACACGTCACACATAGTTTGTAATTTTTTTTGTGTAACATCCAAGCTTGTTTGCAATTTTTTTGGGGAAGATGATTTATCCTCCTTGCAAAATTGGCTGTCTGAACGCTACTATTTTGATATTTTTAGAAATGCCCTGTGATTCCCAGCACAGATATTATATTCAAGAGTTTGGGAAAGCATATCAGTATCACTGTGAAATTCACATATATTCCAGTATCCACAGACCTTGCTACTGTTACAGGACAAAATTCATAATGCAGTAGATGATCCAGCTATATGCTCTGGTTTGATCAGTCAGTTTATTATGGTTGTGTTTGGTACAAGAAGTCTTTGGATTAAGGATGTATAGGAATGCCTTTGGAACTTCTCTTTGCAGAAGAACATCATCTTCCCTGTCTGGGAGAAATGTGGATTACCTCACCCTTCTTTCCACTATGCAGAGTGCCCCATTTTAGTTTCTATTATTTTGAATTTTTCTGCAGTTCCGTTAAAACTCAGCAAAATCAAAATGTTCATTTTAATTGGTCCTGCACTGCACTGATTAATAGAACTAGTTGATACATTTTCAGTTTGTCAGAATATGTCATTTTTCTGAAGTCAGACAAGTATGGGGGTCTGAGAATGCCCTGCATGAGCATTTACAAATTAATAATATGAGACACCTGTACTCAAACCTAGAGGTTAGGAGTGATGTGGGGTGTACAATTCTGATAAAAAATTAACATAGCATCTATAGATTATTTTTAATAAATGTGAAAAAGATAATTTTTTCCAGATATAATTTATTCTTACTATTGTCTGGTTTTGAAGAAAAGAAAACTTAAAAAATCTACATATCTGGGGAAAAACTCCAGAACTCTCACATTCTACTCCTCTCTAGTAATCAGCTATGAATTCCTTTGCCATACTGAATTTTATTCTCCTGTTTGCATGAACTTTGAAGTTCTCAGAAATTTTCCTTCAAGTTCCATAATATAAACATAATCTATATCTACAGGGATATATTCTCAGTAAGCAAAATATACTGCTACTCTGGGCCTTAACTGGGGCCTCAAAAAGTGGATAGGGATAACTTTTTTCAGTGACTCCTGCCCCTAAACAGTTTCCAGAAAAATGATCTGTTACTGTTACTGTGAGACACAAATAGAAAAAAAGACACTATACCTGTGATACTCTGGTTCTTGTCTGAAATCTCTGATTCTAATAAAGGTAATACACTCATACTCAGTTAAATATTACTGCATTAGACACAATTTTTAAAAGAGATTATACTTTGCATTTGTTAGCCTTTTAGAGCTGTGCCCCAAACCTTGCTGGATCAGCAAAGATTTTAGTAACGTGAAGATAAATGAATTTTGTGGTTGTAATTTGCCATGAAGTGAGCAGAAAAAATGCCTGGATGGTGGGTGGGCAAGGTGAGAGCAAGATCAGAAGCAATGTATTGCTGGTCCTGGAAGAAGGGTGGGGAGCCTCCCCTGGCTGCAGAATTGCCCCAGATGTTCCCAGGACCTCAGGGCAAGGAAGATTTTGTCTAATTGGTGAACACAGAGCAAAGGGAACTTCTGCTTCCCAGTGTCACCCCAACTGACACCTGAAAAGGAGGGTGGGCTTCAAATCTGGTGATTAGTTATGGCTGCTTCCTACAGAGCACTTATTGCTGCCAGTATCTGTGAGAGTCAAGAGGGACATCTCTGGTGTCTTAATCAAAGAGATACGACACAAGCACCAACCCTTTGGGTATTTGGGGCCAATCCTGCAAATTGCTGTGCACTTCCTTGGAAGCATTCAGCACTTCCCTGACAACTCAATGGCAGTCAGGACAGATGGACCTCAGGAACCAAAGGACCTTAGTAGCCCCAGGAGGTGCTAAGCACCTGTCTGCATGGCTACCTCTGTCTGCAGGCCCAAGAAGGTATTGAACAGTTCCAGCTACTGCAGGGAAGAACAAAACCTTTGGACAGAGTAGGAGAAATTATTCATCTGTGTAGGAAAAAAGACAACCTTGAATGATTAAGAACCGTGTGAGAGATATTAATAATCACATGACTGAGCTTAGTATGCAATAAAATACATAATTCATGAACTCACAGCAAAGAATGAATGATTCACATCGCCTTGAAAATTAATTAAGAAAGATGCCTGGTAATGCTAAGGATTCACCAGGATCCATAATTCTGAAAAAGAAAGAAAACAGGCCCGTGTTTGTATTCCACTAAAGCACCACAAAATTCTGATAGGGAAGAAAGGGAATGAAATATGATGTTTCAAATAATTATCAGACTTCTATGTAATCATCAGAAAATCAGTTTCCAAAAAATCTGAAATAATCATCAAGAGGAATAATACAGCCATAAAACAACACAGAAATCAGACAAGAAAAATTCGCTAAATTTTCATGAAATAAAACTTAGAATTTTTGTTTTTAAAAAGCAGCTTCAGAGTTTCCGTTTCCTGTCAGTAATGGTTGGCTAGTTCTCTGTTCTTTGTACTGAATTGCTTTGCCTCTTTTCTGAAAGACAGGAAGCTTGTTTCCTTAATAGGATATAAAACAATACTGGAAAATTTGAAATTGTAATTAGTTGTTGCTGAGGTCAGCAGTATGAAAAGCTAAAGTTGTGAGGTGTTCAAAGCATTTTGCAATTCACTTGCCCCAATTTGTTTTGTTCCCCTTAACAAAATTAATCTGTGAGAAGTCTCTCCGGGTGCTGAAGGAAATAACTAATTTGGAAATGTAAGGGATAAGCCACACCATTTTTCTTCTTAGCTAAAACATTTCTTCTGTCCTGAACTTCAGTGTAAAGCACACACTATTTCAGAAAGCAAAACGTACCAGTGCAATTCCATGGTGTTTACAAGGGCCACCCAAAAGAGAATTGTGCAGAGCAGTCCAAATCACCCAGTCCTGGAGAAGAGTCTTCATCTGCTTTCTTTGTAAGCCATAATTCCTACCAGTGGGAATCCTGTGGCATTTTGCACCTGGTCAGGATTGTGTTACTTGGAAGGCAGCGACTGTCAGTGCACCTCAGTCAGGGCATTCCAAGTGGGGCTGTGCTGGGAGTGCAGCAGTCACCATCTGTAGGATGATGTTCTGAGAGGTGCCCTTAAAGGCTTATACAAGCTTATGAAGTTACTGTATGGGGGAAGTCCTTCCACAGACAGTGAGATATCTCCCTACAGCTCTGGAGGCACGCTTATTCAGTGGCAAGAAAGCGTTCATGTAATTAGCTCTTTTCTCAGCAGTTATCATCATAGGGGACAGGAGATTAAATGCAGTGTATTCTTTGGGTAAGGGAGAGATCATTGTACTTGCACAAAATTAAAATTTCCCAGGGATTTTTTTTTGCTAATATTTGTTCCATATAAGATTGTTTGTATGATTTTGTGCATGTGTGTTACTATTATTTCACAGTAATCGTGGAGACTTGGTAATAGCACTCACCCAATTTATTTCATGTGGTACCAGATTAAATAACTGATTCATTAAGAATCAACAGATGAAGATCCCCTTATCAATATCATGCAGATGAGATACTTAGGTGCATATAGATAATACTCACAGAGGCACTGTGCTAGAAAGCAGATGTTTTTCTTCGAATTTATGGTTAATGAGAGACATCAAACATATGATATTTGCCCTGCTAAGCATGGTTTGCCAAGAAAGAAAAGGTTTCTAAGCATTCACACATGCTCTAGCCTATCTGTGTGAACACACGGGAGTCAAGACTGTTGTCTTAACAAAAGAGCACATCTCTTCTGAAGAGCCAAGACCAGCTCTAGCATTGTTGTATTTTTTTTTTCTGATAATGGTAATTACTTTGCTTTGTCCACCTTGCATTGCTTTTATGAATTAACTAGATGAAAGCCTCCGGCCAGTAATGATAGCCAGCTTTCCTTTGGATCTCTGCCAGCAACCTATAATTAAAGTGTTTTCTTGAGAGAAGACCACTATATAGTACCTATTGTGCATGATGTCCTTGGAACTTGACTGCAGTAATTAAAAAAAATCTCTAATTTATCTCATGGCATATTTCCATGGCATACAGAAAAGAGAGAACTGATTAGTGATGGCCAACATGGCTTCACTGAGGACAAATTGTGCCTGACAAATTTGGTGGCCTTCTATGATGATGTTACAGCATTGCTGATTGAGAGAAGAGAGACTGGTGTCATCTACTGGACTTGTGCAAAGCATTTGACACTGTTCTAAAAGGCATCCTTCTCTCTAAACCAGACAGATATGGATTTGATGGATAGATCTCTTGCTGCATAAGGAATTGGCTGGATGTTTGCACTCAAAAGAATTGTGGTCAATGGCTCAATATCCACGTAGAGCCCACTGACAAGTGGAGTTCCTCTGGGTTTGGTATTGGGACTGGCAGTATTTGACACCTTTTTGGTGACACGGACAGTGGGACTGAGTGCAGCCTTAGCAAGCTCACTGATGACACTGAGCTGAGTGGTATGGTCAAAATGCTGCCTGGAAGGGATGCTAGCCAGAGGGACCTTGAGGGCTGGGCCCATGTGTACCTCATGAAATCCAGCAAGGCCAAATGCAGGGTCCTGCACCTCGGCCAGGGCAATCCCAAGCATAAATAGGCTGGGCAGAGAATGCACTGACAGCAGCCTGGGGAGGAAAAGCTTGGGGATGTTGGTTAAAAACAAGTGCAGCATGACCTGGCAAGGTGCACTTGCAGCCCAGAAAGCCAACTTTGACCTGGGCTTCATCAAAAACAGAGTGGTTAGCATGTTAAGGGAGGAGATCCTGCCCCTCTGCTCTGGTGGGACCCCACCTGGAGTGCTGTGTCTGACTCTGGGGCCCCAGCACAAGAAAAACATGAACCTATTGGAATGAGTCCAGAGAAGGGCCATGAAGATGATCAGAGGGATGGAGCACCTCTCCTATGAAGATGGGCAGAAGGAGTTGGGGCTGTTCAGCCTGGAGGTGAGAAGGTTCTGGGGAGGTGTTATAACAGCCTTCCAAAAGGGGAAGCCAAAAGGGGAATCCTAAAGGAAACCTCTAAAAAGGCTGGAAAAGTGCTTTCTACAAGGGCCTGTTGTGACATGAAAAGAGGTAGGTGTGGAAGAATAGAATGTAAGAAAATAGTGCAGAAGGCAGTCTCACACCTGAGGAGCTGCAGCTGTACTAATCACCAAAGATTAGGAGCAGGTCTGCCCTTAATAGGCCACAGCTGTGTCCAATAAGGAGATGAGTGCTATAAAAGAGTGGGTTAGCTGCATGAGGAGAGTGGTGGAATTTGTTGTCTGTGCTGTGAAGAGAGATGGAGTCAGTGCTGTGAGGAGATCCCCCTGAGAAATCACTGAAAAGGTATGGAGCTTTTGAAATATGATGACAACAGGTAGGTGTTTTAAACAGACAGAGGATAGGTTTGCATTAGAATTTGTAAATAAACTCTTTACTGTGAGGATGGTGAGACACTGGAAGAGGTTGATTTGGGAAGTGGTAGATTCCTCATTCTTGTAAGTATTCAAGGCCAGGTTGGAAGTTTGAGCAGCCTGATCTAGTGGAAGATGTCCCTGGCAAGTGAGTTAGGACTACAATATCCTTAATGTCCCTTCCAAGCCACATCATTGCATGATCATATTGCCTCTTTCTGTAGCTAGTTACATCTGGAGACTGTTGCAAGTGAAGCTGTATTTCATGGGAATGTAAAAACCATACAATCACAGAGCAATATGGATGCACTAAAATTGGATATACAAATAAAATATCTTACAGTGAATTAAGCTAGTTAAAATGAAGGGATGGTCCCAGAAGTTTTGTGTTTGCAGAGTGAAATACTGGGAGTATCTACTGAATTTAAATACACACCAACACTACTCTTAATTTTCTGACATAGAGAAGATCCAAAAGTTCAAGTCTTGTTTGCCACATAAGCTTATACTGCTAAACAAAAGGATTTTGTCCTGGCTTTAGCAAGAGACCTTTGAGAAGCTGCTTCATATACTTAGAGCTATCAGGCAGATGGAAAGGCTTTTTGTTTATTGAGAGACAAACCAGAAGGAACCATTATCCGAGCCTGGGCCATCATGGTAAAGACAGAAAGATTTCTATGGTTTACATTGTGGGTAGGTTTTTAGAACCTCCATGTTCTGCCTAAATGAGATAATAATTGGAAGTCAAGAACCAGACAGCAGAAATCATTATTATTTGTCCTGAAATAGAACAAAACCAGTGCTTCTCAGATACACTGGTTAAAAAAAAAACAGTGAAGACTATGAATAAGAAATTTGTCTTTTACATCAGCAGTTGTACTGTTGCTATTTTAAATTTTGCATATGTGAAACAACACTGTTTGTGTAGTTTAAGGGTACATGGGTTGGTTTACACTATTTTTGCCAAAAAATACCTGTGTTATTTGTAACAACAGTCAAGTTAAAATCCCTACTTGAAAAATTTTCAGCAAGTTCTGAACATTCTCTAAATTGCTAAGGTCAAGAGCCAAAAATATCTGTAGAATATTGCTTCACACTTGGTATGCTTCAGTAGAGATGCAGCTATAATTAACTGCTATTGAAGCAAAAACTACTAAGTATTCCTGATTTAGTTCTTTTCTGAGTACAAGCTGGGAAATTTGATGATGGCTTTGTTAAAAGACTTCAATTTTTGTTGCTTGTTTTGTATTTAAAGAAGAAACTTAAAACAAATCGATCAAGTTACAGGATGTGTGCTCTTGATTTATGTTTGTGTTATGTCAGTTAAATATCTCTGTTAAAACAGATTAAACACCTTGTTCCCGGTGGCTTTTCCTTCATATCAAAGGCACCTGCAGAAATATGAAGTCAGACTGTTTTTTAGAAACTGCAAGGAAACAAATTACTTTTTAAATGGACAGGAGTATTCAGAAGCTTTCCAAATGTTTTCTAAAGTCATCAAGATTTTGAAAGAAACAAATTTTGATAATGTTCTTGGAAAAAAAAAATCTGGCTCTATTTGGATTAACAAAGTTCAGCTTTTTACATGCAATTTAAAAACTATTCCTTGCACTGTGTCTTGCAGTGTTATACTGAAATGAACCTCAGTGTACTGACCACCTACATAAAGTTTATACAACTAGTTTTTTGGGAATTTCTTAATATATACATAGAAACTGTGCTGCGAATACCATGCTTGTCTTAATTTGCTTAATTTCTTCATTGTATTGCATTCAAATTTCAAATGATGGTGATATAGAAATTTTAAACTCTGGGGACCTTTTATTCACATGGAAGCTGCTTTAAAAATTGATTATTCTCTTGAGTAAATCAGGATTTCAAGTGTCATTGTGCTGGAAGCATCTGTTTATATACAGGATCTGCCAGCATCCCATTTCTTTCCAGCAGCAATGCCAAATAATCATAAATAATGGCAGAACTCTCCAGTCTATAAAGAAAAAAGTATCCAGAAATTAGTTTAAGACCTATGTAATTAATATCTTTTGCCTAATCCTCAGTAGGATGTTGTGCATTCCAGATTATGTGGTGATCTAAGGAATTGCTAGATCCAATAGTCTGATTCCTTTGCCCAGAAGAAAAATTGATCCAGGAAACTAAAATCTTGGAAGGAAAGCAGGAGAAGAAAGACATTTTGGAATCTGTTTTTTAAACCCCCAAACACAAAAAACTTCAGTTGTTTATACAATTTGGAGTACATTATGAACTTGTTCCTTCCATGTACCCAAACATGACAGATGACTTGCAGACAGCTAAAGACTTTGGATATATGAGGCCTCTAAGACCAGTAAATTTAGTTTTACAGGAGAGTTTTCCTTGAGATTCTCCCCTTTCCCAATTAGAAATTCTGCAAGGCCAACCTGTTCAATACACCACAATCAGATGAGCTCACTGTCTTAATGTCCAACACTGTCCAAAACACAGCAGACTGCTGCCAGGCGCAGATCTGAAAGAACCTTTCTCCTCAGGCAGGACAGGGGCCTCCTGGATGGTTTCTTTAAGTGTAAATATTCATCTTCTTATCAAGCGCCATCCCCTTTAGTATTACTGGTACAATGGGAGAAGAAGACCAGAGAGCTCAGCTGTAGGTGAGTGGTTTGGTTTGAGAGGATCTCTCCCAGCTTTTTGAAGACTCATGGGTTGTGCCTTTCCCACTGGCTGAGCTAAATGCAATTCAATTTTGTATTTTAACCAGCTACTTATAGATTTCTATTGTGTTTATCAGTTTTAGAATTCTACATTATAGCAACAGTAGCTATTTCAGATGGATTTTTGGTGCACTTTTCCCAGCTAATACTTACCTGTGTCTGTTTCTTACTCATTTTTCCCTGTGTTTGTTTTACAGTCCATTTGACTGATTTCTTTTTCCTATTGTCTGCAGTCAGGTGCAGTTTGGAATGCTTACATAGGTTTTGCCCTCAGGAAAAAAAATCCAAACAATTTCTTGGCAATCAGACATCAATACAAAGGTTTCTTTAACCCAGAGATATTAAGGATACACAAGTTAAAGTAAGCAAGTTGGAAGTCAACGATTCTTTCCTAGATGTCTATTTCAAAGACATCTTTCTAAGATGTCCATTTCAAAATTTTTCTAACTTCATATTACTGATCCATTGGAACTTGGAATTGAATTGAAGTTTTAAAATTCTTTATTTGTAGATTCAAATGAAAGTAATACAAGAATGAGCTAACACTTGCAAAATGTAATTTTGTTTCCAAGCAGAATATCTTGTTATGCTACAGATGTGCCTCAATACTAATTGATTATTTCTTTAGCAGAAAAGCTGTTTAGAAGTGTTCCAAGATACAAACTGACACTGCAACTGTCTGTATGGCATCAAGTTATACTGTGTTTTCACTTCTTTCATCTTCCTAAAATTGAATATGGCCAGAAGGAGTGATGCAGCTTCACTGAATCTTATGCTAATGCTTTCCCAGAAAATGTTTTCTTTTCTCCCTAAATTATTCATTGAGCTATTAGAGGTCTGAAATAAAACTTTAATTAGTTGTTAAAGGCTTCACAAAGTATGACCTGCTGGAACGTATGAATGGAGTTGAAAGGGAGCCATCTGACTACAGGAATTGCAGCCAGGGGAACAGGACATGGGCAGAAACTTAACATCTGTTGCAGATTTCTAGTCTTTTGGGCAATGGGATTTTTAGCTGGAAGCTGAATGATAGCTTTTAGTTGACTGCATTATGGAGTACAATAAGATATATAAAATGCTGTCTTAAATAATGTGTGCTGTCATTTTCAACTGGTGATTTCACATTGGAATGCACTTGCCTGTCCAGAAGCTAAAATTCATCAGTCTGAGGCATATATCATGTTATCCAGTGCTCAGCATTATCTGCTCCTGAGACTGTAATTTTCAGCTGCCCTCCACTCTGTGTTCTGTAGCTTTTTGTTTGAGACAGAGAGGGAAAAGCGGACTGGAGTATTGAAAGCCACAGGAGGAACTTATGTACCTGCCTGTCACTAAAAACAACCCTTTAATATACTTGAAATAGAAAAAAAATCCTACTTACATGAATTCAGATGACAGTGAATAATTCAAAGATTTCTCTTCTTGGATGTCTGCTTAGACAGAAACAGCTCTTTACCTTTATTCTATTTAAGTTTGCCATAGCTGCATGCCCATCTCAGGCTGCAGCATTGTTCTGGTGACTTCATTTCAGGATAAAATCATGGAGTTAAGTATCAGTATAAATTTTTCAGGAAAAATGACTTTCAGCAAATTGAAAAGTAACAGCATTAGCATTTATCATTTCATTGAAGGATTTGTAAGGTTTAAGAAGGTTTATTAGCAATGCTGAAGTCAGATATATTGTCATATCTAAAACATCCACCACATTGTTATTGTCATTGGGACTTAATATTTCCTCAGGTAGTTACAGGAATTTAAAAAAATATATAAACCTGTGAAATGCTGATAGCATGAAATTCTGTGTAATAGTAATAAACTTTATGACAAGTGAGTAAGGGTTTCTGTGACACTTCAGTAAAGGGTGGTGTGGGCTGCTTTTCTCTACAGGTAAAAGATGGCAGACGAAAATAAAGCAATCCTCACTAATGATCTTGCAGTCCTCTTCTGCCCAGTGAAGACGACGACACCTCTTCTGCCCAAATACATGACACCAACAAAGAATAAGGGCAGGAGGGAGTGGTTAAGGGACTAGAAAACTGCCTAATACAAACTTCAAGAGCATTAAGAGGGGGAAAGTCTTGTTGAATGAAACAGGAAGACTCAAGGGAAAGAAAGAATAGAAATCAGACCTTGGTGTCACCAGAATGTTTGGAAAAAAGCAGTTCTCCACAGCACTAGGACTGGCTGAATAACCGGCTTCACAGTTCACAGATTCGTAGATGTTTTTCTTTTTAATTTGGCTTAGTTTCAAATTGGAACAATTCCATTTTTTTAAGAAAAATTTCTTCAGAAAAAAAAAATAAATTCCAGGAAAATGTTTTGGAAACACTGACATACTGTTTCCAAAACCACACATTTCTCCCTGACCCTACAGCTGCCTAATGGAACTGGCATTCAGAGAGCAGCTCCATGGGAAGGCGAGGTCTGGGGTTTGACTTTGGGCTTTCTGTTTTCAGGTCAGCCACCATGGGCAGGCAACAAGTAATGGGTTTAAACTGAACTATGAGATGCCCTTTTTAAACTGAACTATGAGATAATTTTTTCAAATTGTTGTATGTATTTCACATGTGTTTATATAGCTATTGCGTATATATGAAAAATTATCTTTTCTGTTAAAGTGTCCAGAAGGAATTGTGGAACTGCTTGTAAAATGTTTGTCTATGGTTTTTGAAATTTTCACATCCCTACATAGCAAATCTAAGCATAACAGCTGATTTTCATTTCTTCTTTTGCTTTTCACAATCCATTTTAAAAGAAATCCATAGGGGATCAAACATTTTCAATCCTAAATTTAATAGAACTGAAGTAGATAATGAAGAACTGTAATCTCTTCCATTCATATTTATTATGATTATTTCAACTGCATGTGGTATGCAAATGTAACCTGGAAAGATAACAGTTAATATTCTTTGGAATGTTCCCTGTATCCCAATTTTTTTCCCAATCTTTCTCTAAATAATTCCTTCTCCAAAACGTCTGGCTTCTTCAAGCCAGTGCATTTTCATACTTTTAAGATCCAAGAATAGAAACAAAAGCCTTTTTCTTTCTTTCCTGTGGCATAGCAACACAGTTTGAATTTTGAAATGTTAAGTGTCCAATGCTCACATTTGTGTGAGCTACTTGTATTGGAAAAAAAATAAATCCCTGAAAACTGAAAAATGCAACTTGCAAAAACGTGGTTATTTTAAAATGACAAATAAATTACAGTATTTTGGTGCATACCAGCATACAGCAGAAGTATGAATAGCTCATGTCATTTGTAATGAATCATCCACTTGAACTAACAGTGAGGGAAAAAAAAGAGTAAAAGAACGGAGTGAAGAAACCACAGAAATTAGTGAAAATACTGAAGACCTAGATTCTTGTCTAGATAGGCAATTATTTAGAGCTCATATATATAGTCATGCCTATTTTTGATCAAAAACTTTCCTGGGATCCACTATCTGTAAAACTATCTGAATATCTTTAGCTAGCAAAGATCTTGTTGCACACACGATTTGCAGTTCTTAGCTGTCCTTAGCATTTCCAGAACATCTCTTAACACTTTCACATCACGTTTTTTGTGATCTGAACTGTTAAAAATGATGGGAACTATAAAAAGTTAAAATTCTGATATGAATTGGTGTATTTAGGAAAACTTTGCCAAAACTTTGTTCTCTATGATTAGTAAGGCTCTTTCTGGGTATTTCACTGATTAGATGAGGTAACTGAAATAAATATCAGCTTTTCCAAGGAGTTAGCTGGAATGTGCACTCTTATAGTGACTGAGATATTTCCCTTGACCAGTGATGTATTTGCCTGCAGTGGAGACCCAAATGCAAATGAAAGGTGTTTCACAGTTCTCCCTGAAATGGGACAAAGATTTTTTTTGTAATTAAATAATTACCACATGAATATGAATTCCAAATTACTACACAAATTTGAACACACAATTTGAGCATAGTTGAACCCACATTTTAGAGGCTTTAGATATTTATGCTTGTATTTATGTTTAGAAAGAGAACTTATCTTAATAAAAATTTGCTAGATTTAAAATGTTTCTGCAGACAAATTTCTGATGTGAACATGCATGCCATTGCACATAGGATTCAATCTCCCATTTTAAAAATGTGTGAACAGTAATTTTTTTGAATTGTGTTCTTTACATATATATATGTATGTATATTTAATAATTGTTTCTCAAAGTTTCAGTAATTTTGGCTTACTGCTTGAAATTCTAGGTCTGTGTTTTCATTGCAGGACTGGTCATGACAGTCACAACTTTTTTCTTTAGATGTCTGGTGAAATAAATGTAAATCTTATAGTCCACTTTATGCTGAGTAAGTTCATAGTAAAAGAAGAGTATATTTATTTTACAGCTTTGTAAATCCACGGAATGAAAATTTACTGTTCTTGAATTTATACTGAGACCTCATGAAAATTTTTTAAAGCAGGCCTGTAAGAAATTAAAATGTATTTGACACAAATAATCTAAGCTATCAACTAAAAGATTCCTTTGCTTTTAGCAGAAAGTTGATAATATAACTGGGAGCAGAACTCTGGTGAGTTGTGGTTATTCCAAGTTTAAATGAATACTTAATGCCAAATAACAAAAATAATTGTATTGAAATAAATTAGCAGATTCAAGATTTCTTGTATTTCTGTGCATTTATAAAAATATGTAAATTTATTATCAAGGAACTGAATATAGATTAACTTTCTGGGTTTGATTCTACTTTTAACTCACCTTAATATTCACTTCTCTACTTGGAGAACTCACTACAGTTTCGAGGTTTACAAACTCTTAAAATCAGAGTCATAGAATGGTTTGTGTTGGAAGGGAGCTTAAAATCTCACTCAAATCCTCCTGATATGAGCAAGAATACCCTTTGAGAGACCAGGTTGCTCAGAACTACATTCCAGCTTTAACACTTCCAGGGATGGGGCTTCCATAACTTTTCTGGACAACCTGTTCCAGGGCCTTACCATCCTCACAGTAAAGAATTTCTGACTAATATCTAATCAAAACCTGCTCTCTTTCAGTTTGAAGCCATTTCCTCTTGTTGTGCCACTGGAGGTTTTTGTAAATGTTCTTCTACAGCCCAATTTGCCTTGTGTTCTGAGACACATTTTCAGCAGTTGGCCCTTTGCAGTCTTTGCTTTCTGAAATATAAAACTGAACAGTTAATCTTGTATAAATATTTGTAGATAATAGAGCTGGCATATAATTTAATACTTTTCTCAATTTAAAGGAAAACGTTTCAACCCTTGGTTATATTAATTGTGAGTAACCTGGAAGTGTTCCCATTTTTAAGTGTCAGTTTACAGCTGCATTGTAACATAATCTTATCTGAACCCTGTACAATCTGTTCCAAGGCTAGGGACATTAAAAAACAAAAAAGAAAAGGACAAATGTGTTTTTAATCAATAGCTAATATATGTATGCAAGAGAGATTTTAGTTTGAAATGTGTGTTGTTATATTTGGAAATACTTAGTTCAAAATGAAATGGTAGCGTGTAAGAACATAGAAAGGTATCTCTTATTAAACAGAAATACTGTTCAAAAGTGTAATTTTCAGTGGTTGACTTTTCTATATTTTCTCTCATCCTGTTTTGAAAAGTCTCTTTGTAGTACCTACTATTAACTATTGTAATAAGCTGGATTTTTGAAAATGCATCCAAGAAATTCTAAATGGGTTATTTTACCCTAATACTCCAAAATACTATGTATTAAAACGAGCACCAGTGTGATTAGGAGATGGTTGTAAGGCTTGTGCTGTAATGAAGATCACCACTGATCTTATCAGTCTCTCCCTCTCAGAGATCCATGGCCTGGGATACAATGATAAAACCAGGAAAGAGCCTTCAAATTCAATTGATGGTTGAAATTCTGAGATACTTAATAGATTAAAAAAAATCTTAGTTATTTAATTTAGTTTTCTTAGTTTTAATTTTTAGGATGCCTTGTCTAGATGCCTACATATTTTCAAATATTTGATTTTCTTTTAAGTGTAGTCTTAACTCAGATTTTCCTGGTATCAGCAAACAAATGTGGGAAGAAACCTTCCATTTTATATAGATGGAGAAATCAAGTTGCATCTCAAGCTTTGTATTGCTTGAGTCTCAGAATAGTAATCCCTTTGAAAATCAATACTGAGTTGGTAATATCAATGAAATATAATTTTGTTAATGGTCTTTTGGATTTCTGCCTTTGTGTACAGCTTTACAGTACTAGCTCTATCAAACCTATAACATATTGTGTTAAAGCAAATACTGACTTTCCTTTCCCCCCTGAGCTCCTCCCAAGGCTTCAGGTAGCTAGCAGCTGATAAATCTAGTTTCTAGGTTACCAGTGAACCAGATGGTAACACACAGAAAAAAATCCAAAAAGAAAACCATGTTTTTTCTCCACTTATTTAATTATGTTTTCATATAGTTCATTAGCTAAGTTAACTTCTGCTAAAATCACATTTTGTTCCAGGAAAAAGATTCTGCTTTTCAAAATGTGACTAAAATAACGAAGAGTTCTGAGATATAAGTTCCTAACTGTTAAAACATGCTGTCATGCAATATAACAACATTTAATAAATGCAACCATGTAATTATGCATAATAACTAGTGATCATTGTGTATGCTGATAGGAAGGATAAGGGGGGGAGCTGGTCCTCTGCACCTGCAGAAAGCAGACAACTCTTCTCACTGTGTAGGAAACAAGATAATGACAGCATGATATAAAATGCAAACATTTATTTTTTGCAATAAAATACTAGGAAGTCATCTATCAATTAAGGTTTGTTATTGGGAACAGCAAAATTATGTTGTTTGTCAGCCTAAAGACAAACAAAAGACTTGTGGAATGAAATCCTTAATTCTGTTTACCACGTAGCTGCTGAATCCATTATTACTATTTTAAAGAAGATTTATATTGGCTATTTAAGCTTCTGTTTGGGATAAACTCTCTGTATACATATTAAAATCTACTTCAGTCGTGAAGGAAATAATGAAATTGTCAGCCCATGTGATCTGATATTTCACTAAAAGAAAAACAAGCTGCTGTGAAAACAGAATTGTACTAATGCTAGGGCTCTCAGCAGGCCTTATTAGCTCAGGCACAGTCCTGCATTAATGTAGCTAATGGCTTTTGGGCAGGCAGTGCCTCCCTTCCTGACCATTTGGAGTGTAGCTGTGGGGCCTTCCCACAGCTCTCTGCATCCAACAGCAGAAGCACACACTGAGCTGATCTGTTATTTGTGAAAAGCAACTTAATGTGTTTGGGAAAGATTAAATTCTGCTGAAATATTCGTGCTAGCATAGGAACGTGGCTACCTGTCATCTGGGGCTGATGAAAGTGGGTAAAACTGCTCCTGGAGATAAAACCCAGTGCTTTCAGAGAGTGAAGCACCCCATAACCCTGAAGCTGCCAGAAAACCAGTACATATTATCATGTTTTCTCCATGACTTTCTGCAAGAAAAGTCTTTGGAAGAAGAGCTGATGGACACTATTTTCTCTCATTAACAAGATTTATCAAATCTTTAAATTTTTAAGAGTGTTGTGTCACATCCTTTTTGTTCTGAGCCTTGGACCAGGATGTTAACTAGAAATGGTTCAGCAGTACTGGTGGGCAGGTTCCTTGTGGCATCTCAGAGGTCACTTCTGTTGACTTCACAAGGAGAGCTGTCACATGGTGATATTAATATATAGCAGGTACAAACATGAGAAAGCCAGTCCTCCTAGTTATACTTCAGTCAGTCATGATGACTAATCTTTCCTGTTGGAGGGAAACATCTACCCGTATTTGTTAACAAATGATGGACTCTCAGTCGTTAGTTCGTGCTCCTTATATGTCAAAATTGTTTTTAAAGTAAAACCTGCACTGTAGCACTGGCAATGGATAGTGCTGGTAAGTATTTGCAGTGGTTTGTAGGAGCACTCTCACCCAAAAGGCACAGCGACTATCTGAGCAGTCTTTCATTTTGGCACAGTCCAGATAAGGAGACAATGAACTTAAGTGCACAGGTTAAATACACATTTTGAAAATAAAGTCAGATTAAACAGGCTCCAGAAAACCATTGATACTATAATGTTAGATTGGAGCAGCAGGTCTTACTGTAGTTACTGTTTAACTTTTAGACTGCTGAACATATAGCAGTAAACTTATCAATAACATAATTTCTTGTTTGCTCTTCAATTCTTGGAACGTTCTTGCAAATCCAGAATTCCCCAACTGCAGCCAGCTACATTTCACTGGATGGAACTCAGTAACTACATGCAGAGCCTCAACAATGCAATCCTAACTTGTCATAGTCTGGATGACAGTGAGACTGTGCAGGGACACAGCACAAAGCTGCTTCTATTGAACAGCCCATCTGCTTCTAATAAAGCATATACTAACAATAATTAAATATAGTAGAATCAAGAGAGAGAACACAACTCCTTCATATCCTACTAGAAGAACATTACTGTATACTTAGTGCTAATGTGCAATAATCACATTCACAAACTGACAATTCCAATCAGCACTGTAGAACTATACAATTAAAGCAGCAGCATAATTAAGAGCACAGCTTTCTGATAGCCCACATTACTAACAAATGACTATAAATTTGAATAATGTTCTCATCATGAAATTGGCCATTAATCAGATCATAATCAGCATTATTGCCAATCATAAAAGAAATGGATTATCTGGTTTAAGAGCAAGACAGTGTCCTTCAGCTAATCTACAACTCCAGGTTGCATGTGTGTGTCACATATTTTATCTCAAAATCCTTGTTTTCTGAGCTTCTGATTTCCTCTGTCAACAGTTTTGTGTGTTTTGTGTGCAGTTCAGGTAATACATGTCAGAATGGATAAATGGAAGTGAGAAACAAGTCAGCCCCTCTGAATTAATCAAAATGAAGGAAATGTAAAGAAGTAAAACTGAAGGCTATTGACACTGCTTATTTCTTTGGGAAAGCTGTACTCAGCTGTGCAGATTTCCATTAGCATAAACAGAGTTATGTGTGAGATTAATTTCAAGCTTATTGTTAAGAGAATATTTTCACAAATATCTTGAGAGACATAAGTGTTAGAGAAGGCTTCTAAACCTGTATTACCCCTAAGATAAGTGTGGACACACTTGCCTACTTTTTTCTTGGCATTGCCTTCAGGAGTTTTCTTTTTTGACCTGACTGGAAGCTGATCTTAACAGCAAAATGTTTTCCTTTGGACAAATCAGGTGAACTGATTAATGCCAGAACCATCACAGCCCAAGCAGTGCACCCAGGCAGGGAGACAAGGTGGGGCCAGAGGTTTAGAGAAGTTTAAGCAAACCTGGAAACTTTGCAGGTGGTCATTCTGACTTGCACCAAAGCCTCAGAAAACAATGGGCTTTGGATGGAACTAAACACAGGTAGTTTCTCTGAGAGCATTTAGTTATGAGTATAGAAGAAGGTTGAAATGCTTGCAACTCCAAATGCTATTTTCTTACAAATAAATGAAATATTATTGATGTAATAATTATAATGATGGCAGAGTTTGCCTATTTATAACTAATAACCTAAAGACTTGTTGACAATTTGGAAACAAATCCTCTTAGCTTCAAACTGTGAATTAGTGTTTTTTTGTATGTTTATATTAATAATATTTTTTTATACTTGTGATAATTTAAGAAAATCATTAATTTTGTAAAACAATATGTCTTTATTAGACCCACTTAATGCAGTTGTAAAAGACTTTATTAGTCATGTAAATATTTCTTCTAAGTCTGAATTTGAAGCAAAACTGCTCCAGTTAAATATAGTTGGAGAATAAGTGTATTAATTTAATGTAATTCCATTAAATAATTAGATCATATGAGAGAAAAAAATGATTGGATTGGTATCTGTACACCAAAGGGTGGTATTTTCAAGCAGAAAAGTGATAAGACTATTGGATGGATGGACTAGGATAGTAACCCAATTGGTGAAGGTTACAGCAATTCTGAAGCCCTACAAAAATCATTCCCTGGGAAAATCATGCAATTATTGGAATTCAGTCCCAAGCACCTAAAGGGCAATGACATAATCCAGAAACTCAACACAGATTTGCCAGGGCATAATTTACTTGACCAAGCTCATTGTCTTCTCTATTTATATGACTGGTTCTTTGCAGGAGAGGAGAGTGGGGAGTGTGATACAGTTTGACTTTCACAAGGTTTTGGACACCATGTCCTGCAGCATTTTTTCTTTGTAAGCTGAGAAGTGAAGCCTCAAGAATGGGACTGTTAGAAGAATATTAGCTGGACCAACAAGTTTGAAGTGCAATAATCCATGGTTTGAGATCTGCTGGGTAGTCAGCTGTGGTGGTGTTCACAGGGGTCCCAGGACCAGGGAAGAGACGAGGATCTGACTCCATGTTTCAGAAGGCTGGTTTATTATTTTATGATATATGTTATATTAAAACTATACTAAAAAGAATAGAAGAAAGGATTTCATGAGAAGGCTAGCAAGGAAAGGAAAGAATGGAATGATGTTAAAATCTTGTGACTGACCACACAGTCTGAGACAGCTGGACTGTGATTGGCCATTAATTAGAAACAACCACATGAAACCAATCAAAGATGCACCTGTTGCATTCCACAGCAGCACATAATTATTGCTTACATTTTGTTCCTGAGGCCTCTCAGCTTTTCAGGAGAAAAAAATACTAAGGAAAGGATTTTTATAAAACATGTCTGTGACAGTCAGCAATGACTGTAATACCCTGGGCTTGATATCAGACTCGTATTGTTCAATGACCTTCAGTGGTGTTATGAATGGTGACACAGTGTACCCTCAGCATGTCAGTAAAGGGATAGCAGCTGACTGAGGCAGCAACACCTGAGTCTGGAGACATTGAATAAATCTGAGGATTGTGCCTGCAGAAATCCTGCAAGGTTCAACATAGAAAATTGGGAAGTTCTTTTTCCCTATACAGAATTACCCTGTGCAGACTGGGATGTGACTGGCTGAGAGATCTGCAGAATAGGGCTGGGATGTTATAGGTGATATCAGGCTGAATGAGCAGACAACATGCTCTCGCTGGGAATAAATTCTGCAGTAGACCAGGCTGAATTTTGAGGAGATGGACCCCAGTCCAAAAAACTTGCTATCCTCTTTACTTGTCACTGGAAAGGCCACTCAGGAAAAGTTCATTCAATTTGGGGCTCTGACATTCAAAACATACATAATGAAATAGGAGAGGATCCATCTGGGCTAGCAGGATGCTCTGGTGCCCGCAGAACATCTTCAAAGAGAGGCTGAAGGACCTGGGCTGGTTATTCTGGTGGAAAGGAGAATGATGGCCCACCCAACATCTGCTTACAACTATTTAAAGGGCAGCTGGGAAGATGACAGGGTCAGGTTCTTCTTGGTTGGACAGATTATGTAGTAAGGGCAATGGCCACATGTATCTCAGACATTATGAAGTTTTCACTAGCAGGGAGATGAAGGACTGGAACATGTTCACCACACCAGTTATGGGACCTCTGTCTCCAGATGTATTTGAGGTTTGGCTACAGCAAGCCTTGACCTACCCGACCAAGTGCTGGCTGTAGTCCTGCTTGAAGCAGGATGTTGTATTAGATGGTAATCAGAACCCCTGCCCACTGAGATAGTCCTGGGTTTTTCAGCTTTGTAGGCTGGTACTTCCATTTCAGACTTAAAGAAAGAAGTCTGAGTAAGACTTTATTTCTTAACCAGTCAGGTGAGCAAATGTAAAATACCAATTTCACAGTCTTTCCTTTAGTGATAAACATAGCTTGTGCCTGCTGTCATCAGTATCATGGAGCACTCTTCCAACATTTTATTTTTGACTGCTGTCTTCCTTTGGACCTCAAGTCAGTCAGACTGCTGTAAATGGATATGACACTCCACTGGTTTCCTCTAGTGGTTTATTCAGTTGCTTCTGGTTTATACTGATAGATGATAACTGTAGAGATTTGCCTCACAATGATGAGAACTCAGTGGATGTAAAATCAGTACTAATGTGTCAACTGCTACATAGATTTTATGATTGTTCTTTCTATTACATAGGATTGCACGGTTATCCTAAGGCCAGAATTCAACATTTTTGCTTTTCATACTCTTGTGATAAAGACCAACTGCTATTTTAGAAATGCTGGTGGAAATAGTTTCCCCATATAAGAAATAGATGTATTTCTTCTTAAATTTGGACAGTCAACATATATTTAGAACTCTTGTTTGAAAGAGAAGATGAGCTCTCACCCTGTGCTCCTGTTCTACTGAATACCTATTCTAAATAATTAAATTGTTTTGTAGAGACCGTAAATCATACATATGAGACATAATGTATGTTAAATTAAACAGGTAATCATTATAAGTGACAGAAATATACACTATAATAACACACGGATGTATCTCATGGAAAAGAGTATTTGAATGATCTGTTCTGAAAACTTTTTTTAAAAGAATGTATATTTAATATAATTTTGGGAAATAGCAAGCTTTTTTTCTTCCTAGTTAGTTGTGTACTTTGACGGCAATAAAAAGAAGCATAATAAGAACATATGGAACATGGACTTTCAAAAAGAAACAGTTGGCAAATCTGTGCTTCAGATTGCTGTCAGAATATCAGCCTTTCGGCAAGCTTGGAGTAGAACAGATGGGAAAAGTCAAAACTGGTAATAGTTTTCCACAGTTAGCACAGGAGAGCAAGTTAGCAGTCTAATTCATCCTTGGCATAATATAATTGCCTTTTCATCTTTTATTTTAATGATATTTATGTCTAGGGTCTTATTCTTTATATTTCTATGCTAAGGCCAGAGAGTCACTTTAGAATGCACACACGAGCTGGGGCTGATGTACCAGATTGTGATGACTGAGGGAGGACGTGAGGTTTACCTGTCACCAGAGCACTGGGCTCCATTTCATCCACCCTGTCTGAAATGAAAAGCCATGTGATGAATGGGAATGGGATGAATGGCTGTGCCAGGTCCTGTTTCCACAGGGTGCCTAGCTGTGACAGGCATCATTATAGCAATTTGGATTTCAGAAGTCTTTTTTCTCAGAACTTCAATGAGACTTCCTATGGACTTAAAGACTCTGCACATGCGTCAGTTCCTTGAGGCTTGTGCATTGCTGGAATGATGATGCATCTCTGTATTGAAGTGACTTTACAGGTTTTCAGCATTCTACAAATACAACTTGAATAGATTTGACCTTAAAAATGGTGATAATAATACAGTTTTTACTTGCTGAGGTATAGTTAATATCATCCCATGTATATGTAGGACTAGGTTCCTGGTTCTTGGAGTAGGGGAGGAATCTATGCACACATTAAATGTTAAAACAAAGGGATACCTTTATAGCAATGTGAATGGAAGCTTGGGATAATAAATATTATATAAAATTAGGTGTTCTTGAATAGATGGAAGCTTTCTGGATTAGAGATAGCTTTGAGGATGAGGTATTATGATAATCAATGAGCAATCAGGGTAATTCTCTAACTTCATGCAAGAGCTCTCTATGCTGTGTAATTTTAACTATTAAAACATCAAATTTGAACTAGTAATAGTTATAGCATAGTATAGTAATAGGACAGTTCAACGCATCACATCTTCTGCTTTGCCCCTGCTTATGTTCTTTTCTGAAATGTCTGTGGAATCAGCAGACATGCTGTTCTTGCTACAAATATTATGGTGCAACTTGGAAGAATAAAGCGTATCCTCTTCCTTCTCCACCTTTCTCTGGTGCTGTCCATCATGGCTTTGAAAGTTTTTGTATCACAGTGATGCTATGTTGCCAATTATGAATGCATTTCCCAGGAAAAACAGCAGACTAGGCTTTATTTATGTCTATATATTTTTCAGAGTAATTTCTGCTAGATAGGTTAAATTTCAGAAATGCCACTAGGAGGTAAATATCAGAAGATTTTATGATAAATCTGTAATTTTAAAAACATGAATAATTGCAATGTCATCACATAAAATAAGATTGTGTGGCAATAAGTGAATTGAAGAATGAAACTCAGAAGCTGATAGCTTTGTGAAATAGCTAAGAACATATTACAGCATGCTCTTAGGGAGGATTCATAATTTGAGCTTGACCTTGAAAAAAAGTAATTCAAATTGTTTCAACATTTCTAATAGACATAAGAGGAAATCACAGATCAGTAAAAGGAAAAATAGGCTTTAATATCGAAGTTTCTAATGCTAAATTTATTTAATATTTTATATTATGCTTGGTCTTTCTGGGAAATTACTGTTCTATGTAGACTATTTTAAAAATAATTTATTTAACTGAGAATCTCTTACAAAGTACATGAGGAATAATTTACTAGACAGTCCCAGAAAAATAATTCTCAAAATATTTCAGTATCCAAAGTGCTGTTGCTGAAATGCATGGTGGAAAAAACGTAATTCTCTGATTTTAGACATCAAAGTCAGGCATGAGTTGTGGAAAAAAAAAAATCTAAATTCTCTGCATGACTACCTAAATGATAGGAGTTTTTCTTCCTTTTGCAATCTGAAGATAAAAATACCTTTAATTTCTACTGAAAGCAACTATAATAACAACTGTGCACATAGCCAATTCATACATTTATACCTTCTTATTACATTTCAAGCCCTTGCATTTTAACTCAGTTTCTTGAAAACATTGAAATGAACAGATCTCAAAGGAAATGAAATATGAATGGAAAAAGTAGATCCCTGCCAAAATCTGGTAAAACTGCAAAATTGGCTCCAGCAATGATCTGGAATGGTCAGCTGAGTTCAGACATTGGAGCTGGGAGCTTTCTGTCTCTGCTGTCAAGCAGCTCAGGGTAGCTCCTTGATTTTTATTTGCTTGAGAGAAAAGACCTGATGGGAAAAGGTGATGAGGGCAAGGAGCTTAATGACACTGAAAGGAGAGTCAGAAATGAGAGCAAGCCTGAAAATCAATTAGCTGCCCATGTGGGGCCGGGGCTGGAACAGTCTGGGGACAGGAGGGAGTGACATGTTTTCTGGTCCCTTCAGAGTGGTGTGCTGAGGAAGGAGTAGGGAGGAATAATATATTATCAAGTACTTAAAACTCTCTATTAATGCCTACTGAAAAGGGAGGTGAAATGATTTTTTTCGGATTAATCTAATTCTGCAATTTCTAGTTGTTTGCTCAATGTCACTTTGTTTTTCTTTTAATGTATTTTATTACATGTTTCATGTGAATTATTTTTCAATATATGGAAAGGTTGTTTTAAATTAAAATTACACCAGGGCTGGGTTGACTGTCTGGTTTCAGCTGAAGGGAATTAAAAGACAGTAAACAGATCAAACTTAAATATACATTTTAGTGGAATAGCTTTCGTAGTAAAGTTTATTTCACACGTTACCATTCCCCTGAACTTTCTAAAATAGCATAAACAGACAAGCCACAGAGTAAGGGAATTTTTCCCTTAAAAATAAGCAAAAAAGTCTCTTCTCAGCAGGCTTGCAAAAATGGCATTTAAAAACCTCACTTCTTCTCTGTTATTTTAAAGGCTAAAATACCAGGCATGGATTTGATTCTGATCATTTATGAGCTAATTACTGCACTTTGTACTGAAATAGCTCTCTGGGATTAAAATTTCTGGTTGCAGCTGTGGAAAGAGAAATTCAGAATATTAATGAAGAAAAGATTTTTGTTATATTGAGTATTTTTATTCAGTTTTTTGTGTTCTATCCTTTTCCACTATAAACTGCAAGAGAAAGATATTCTCAATTTTTGTTGTCATTCTCTCTATTTGATTGTTTTTTAAACTTATTTCTTAACACAGAGGACAAAAATATTTTTATTAAGATAATTAACAAAAATATTAAATACATTATTATTATTACACATTAAATGCAACTTCACCAGTTTAATATAATTGAAATAACTGGAAGATATAAGTGGAGAACAGCAAAAGATAAAAGCTCTGCAAAGCTGAGACCAGCTTCTCATACGGGGTATTCTGTTCTTTTAAAGTACAATATGTAATACAAATTAAGCAAATTATTTGGAAAGATAAGCAAAGGATGTTGTTTTCCTTTTGTCCTGCTAAGTATTTCTTGGTCAATACTGCTTACCTAAAATTTCTGGAGCACTGTATGTGTGTGCCTGAGCAGGGACTTCAGGCTTCCAGTGCTAGAGTTCAGCCTCAGCAGCCATCCATGTGCAAAGTATCCATCTGCCTTCAACTGGAAATAATGCTGCTGCTGCTAAGGACATTTTGATTTAAACTCGTGGAACTGGCTAAGCTAACTTGGAGGAAGAAGAAAATCTCTGAAATCTAGTATTTCCTCTTAACCTTATTCTTGTGACTTGGGAAATTCTTCCTCTCAGCACCATGACTTGTCCCTGAGTGTTTGATTTACAGCTGATTTATCAATCTGCAGGTTATGACATGTACAGTGTGACCAGCCACTTCTCCAAGGTGCTCCTCACATCCATGCAGGAGAAACCAGGAGCAGACTCCCCTACCACTCTAGGCCCTACCAGAGACAAAAAGTTTTCCTAGAGCCTCCTCATATCAGGGCAGGAGCAGGCTCTGGATGACAGACCTTGCTATGCTGCAAATTTCAGACAGCATCCTACTTCCTAAAATATTTTTCCCTTAAAAGTGGAATGAAATTGCCACTGGTACACTTTTTATTTCTGTCACTTGACTTAAAAGAAAGCTTTCTGAAAACATACTTTTCAAAGGGTAAAATGAAAAGGAACAGTATCTCAAAATTGTGACTCAGTGTTATCAGTGTGAGACTTAAATTGCCAATAAACAGACTGACAAAATAGTTTTGCATGTATTGGTAGATAACAGAGCTGTAAAATATTCCATGAGTAAATAAACATCTGAAAGGAATATTTTTTCTCTTAAATTTTGTCTTAAACAAAAAATGAAGAAATACTTAAGTGGTATTAACCATAATAGTTTTGCTTGGGAATCACAGCTTTTCCTGTAGGAAGAGGCTTCCATGAGGCACAGTGATTTGTCTGCTGAAGTGCATGTGATTTCTCTGGATCTCTTTGGGTGTTTGATATTTACAGAAATGGGTTTGGCTGAGCCAGGGCTGCGTAATGGAATACAACAGAATATCACAACCAGCTCACAAAAAGTGTGGTGGGCAGCTGGGCCACATGCCTGCAGAGAGATTCCCCATTGTGCAGTGGCCGAGTGCTGCACACCAAAAGTTATAAAATAGAGGCCTTGTCTGTGCACACAGTTATTAGAAAAGTCACAGAAACAGTGTATCCACAGCACTTGATTCATGAATTAAGCAAAATGGTTTAAATCTACTTTGGAATGCCATTTTTTCTGTAGTAAAGCACTTTTTGCATGCATTTAATTTTACTATGAATACTCCCATTGATTCCAATGGGACTCACAGATGCAAAAGCTTGCAAAATTTTGCAAGATTAGCCCTTTCCCAGTAGAATTATTTTTGGATATGTATTGGCTCAGTAAGGATGGGAGTGAGATGAATTTATCCAAAAATATTTATCAGATAAGGTGATATATAGAAACATATTTCTAAACATACTGTTCTGAGACTCTAAATTTTAGCCTAAATTTGGAATAAGTGTGTGCCACACTGTACCTCAAAGGCTCTACAGGTCTGGTTGTCTGAATGTAATAATGATCCACATCCTAAATGATTTAAGATGCAGTGATATTTGCCTTGGAAACAATGCTCTTTTAGGGAAGATCTGCCTCTCTACATCATATCAGTGTGTGTATATGCATGGGATCTCTCTGTCTCTATATAAATATAGATTAATAGACAGATTCATGGATTAATTAATTTTTTTTTGACTCAGTAAGTATCTCTCTCTACTAATAGTGGTACTGGCACAACATAGATGTGCTATGGTGGGAATTTCTTAAGACAAAAGTGCAATCATAGCTCTCCATTACAAAAACCACTGCTTTAGTTTCACCATGCCTATCTTTGAGGGACCTTTGGCCAGCGGTGATACTCTAATTTAGTGAAGAGCCTCAAGTCTTGCAAAGGCAAAAGAGTTGGATGGTTAGGACTGTCATGTCTGACCCCCACTGATGACATCAGATCATAGCAAGGTCACCCTCTGGGAAATGGAAACAGAAGAGTTTCTACATTTTGTTGGAGGCAAGCACGAAACAACAGTAGCAGAATGTGCAATGCCGAAAGAGAAAATAAATTGGTTCAGGGCAGAATGATTAATAGCTGAACCCAGAACAGCTTATCAAGTAAAAATAAATTATTTTTAATTTTAATAATTAACTTTAAAATAGAAATAAGTAGAAGAGAAAAACTGAATATGATTTCAAGTGTTTTATGGAAATACACCAAAGGATATTAGAAAGAAAATGAACGAGCAGAAGAAAAATATTCCTATACTTTGCGATTGGCTTTTAAGAAGAAAAGAAAAGCAAAAGTGGCATGGCAGTAGCTAAAATATATTGTATCATCTTTCTCTGTGAAGCATTATCATCAGTTGTGAAAGTCTGTTATAGGGATCAGTGACAATTTGTAACTAACTTTTGAGGAACAAAGAATATCCATTTAAATATTCCATTGCTGCTGATAGAAATCAGGTAAGGAGATCCTGGGGAATTAGTACCTGTTCTCTTTCCTTGCAGACAGAGAGGCAGAATTCCTCATACCTCCGTGCTGTCAGTTTGATTGATATAACTGTGGAGAGGGAGTTCATGCTTAGTTTGCTTAGCAGTTGTTGTTTATTAAGAATTGATAATGGTACTCCATGACAGGTCTAGCTCTACTGTGGTAGCTGCAGTTCTTTCTAACGAGCTGACATTTACAGAGTAAGAAATAACTATAAACAATCAACAACTATTGTATGGCAGAAACCTAAAGAGTATTTACTGCTTGCTTCTTCCCTGGAATGTCTCAGTGCTTTTGCGCTTGTGACTTTCCCAGGTATGACATTTTGCACTTATTTCAAAGAAACTGTTTCAAGACAGCAGCTGCTTAAAAGCCACTGTGCTGCTACCTAAGGAAACTGCGTCTTCAAAATATTATTAAACTGTTGTTTTCAGTCATTGACTTAGCTTGGTCCTGTCTTCAGCTTGCTGTTATTAACAAATTAGAATTACAAAAGGCGATGTTTGGCCAAAATTGACAGCCTGAGTGGATTTCTGAATAGCATTTTTTCCCTGTTGCTAACCTAAGCTTAAAAAAATTGTAAGCTGCAACATAAAAGGAATCAAATATTCTACAATGTATTTTACTGTACAGCACAAGCATTAAAAGAAAGGATGACAAATAGCAAATAGATATTCACTATTGCATATGTAACAAATCTAGCATGGAGAAATGACTGATCATACTCTCACATACGCTTTCCCTCTCACCCATACTTGTTCACATTATAAATTAATGTGGAAGCCTTTCTCTGGTGAAATGGGAGAGCCAGTTGTTTCCAAGCACAGGCACAAGCGAAGGCATGGGTGTAACTAATTATGCAGTCGCTTGTGTCTCAGATGGAAAACGGATTAACTCTCCATGTGCTGCCTTTTTCCTCTCCAGTAGGGTCAACTAACACTTTAAGACTTGAGATACATAATAAAGGACTTTTAAAATAGAAATGTGAAAGAAAAGGCCTGTGAAATGTTATTTTTTAATGTGGATACAGAATGAATGGATTTCTTTGTTGTAAATTGAAGAAATCAGCTGGATTAAATTAATGCAAAAAGAAGCATTTTAGAATGCTTTGTAAATATCAGAATAGTTATATGAATTTGTATAATCATAAACTTGATCTTGGAAATGTTGTTTGTGTGGCTTGTTGTATGTGGTTTCCTTAGCAATGTATAAACATTACAAATGAAAATCTGAGCTCTCTTTTCTTCTTTCAGTGTGACTTCAGTTTTGGAATGAGTAGAAAACATCATTTCAATGTGTGGGGATATTTTTCATATTTAGTAAGGCTTTATTTAATAGGCATTTGCATTTCAATTTAAATAGTAATTTATTTTAAATATCAGTTCAGCCATAATTTAATTTGCTTCAATATATCTTAATTGGTTTCTATACTATAGCAATATTTATATAAAAGAATATATAATGAAATTATTTTGTACAAGTAATTAAATATGGTGTGGAGATTTTCTGTGAAATTATTGTATTCAAATCAAACAATTTCTATTTATTTGAATGGTCATGACTTAAAAAAGCACACATATCCTCTGTGGTATATGCATATATACATTTAAATAAAGAGATTGGAATTTTGTTTTGTATCAAATGTTGTATTTGCCAAAATGTAATATTTTTTTACATAAACTGCTAAGAAAAACAAACAAATTAAACTCCAGTTAACACAGATTATATTGGTTACTCCCATTTAGCATCTCCATAATTTTGAGAAAGTATGTGTAAATTGGAAGTGAATTTGAATGTGTTTTCTCATGTAAGGGCTGCAGTTGCTGGGCTACAGTGTGATTCCTCAAGCCTCTCCTTTGTGGTACTTTGTCATTTTGCAATATTTTCATGTGCCTTAAAGCAGACATTGTGAGATGTGAATAACACTTTAGTCTGTGGGTTAAGACACCTGGTTCCAGTCCCTGGTATGGAAAATGTTTAATAACTTATGCAAAAGGAGCAGTTTCTAAATGAAACATTGAGAAAAGTCATTGAAGGGGCTTTTCAGCTTCTGATTCCACAGTGAACAAATATCTCTGTATGGACATTTTGTGTGGCAGCTGTGAGTACGACTTGCTCCTGAAAATCAGGTCTCTAGAGCTGTGAGAAATTCTCCAGAAATTCATAGACAGGACAGTTACTGAAGCTCTTCAGTCTTGAACTAAGAGGAACAAAGAGTTTATGCTGTTTATGCTTATGCACTTTGCAAGATAACTGTCCTCTCTGGTTTTTTTTTGGTTGTTTTTTTTTATTTTTATTTTTTTTAAATACTAAAGGAAAGAAGAGTGAGAGATACTTACTCTAAAGTTATCTGGAATGGAAATCTAAAGCAGATGCACTGATTTTTCTTGTGGGATCTACCCGTCTCTATTAAATTTCAAGTTGTGGCAAGCAGGCAAGCAGCCTTTCCAATGCTCAGCTGTGGAGTGGGAAGGGGTTGCATATTTAGTTCTCTAAGAACTGAGCAGAATTAATGCCCAATGGGCACACACAGTATGTACAGGATGCTCCCACACTTTTGAAAAGTATCTCCTATTAAGCTCTTTTTTCCTCCTTGCCCTAAGAAAATCTTTAACTCCTCTTTGCATGAAATATTAAAAAAAAAATTCCTGACAAAAAAAATTTCAGTCAACAACAACAGCAATGAAAAAAAAAAGAGACAGAAGAGAAGGAGAAAGAGAGTGAGAGTGATCACCTTTCTATATTCCTGAGTCTGTGTTGGAAATCCACAGGGCTATTTACTGATAACTTTGATCTCTTGGTTACAGTAAAATGTTTCTGGTATTTTTATTTCTATGATTTTTTTAAAACCAGATTCTGTGACTGAGCTTTTCAGAGAAATCATGAATATAAGACTGAAAAAGAGCTGAAAGAACATGGGAGAGGACAAAATATTTCACGGCGAGTGTGTTTCTCTAACATTATTTTCAAAGTATTCCAGGAAAGATTTTCCTTTTTAGCCACTTATCTGCAACAATGAACTGTGAATAAATTCTATGGTAGATACCAAATCATATTTAGAGGGTTAGAACAAGGCAGAGGTTGTATGAATAGCACCGCTCCCATATCCCATGCCCATTCCCTCTGAAGAGCCCGGCCGCTCTCCAATGGCCCTTGCTGCGGCCTTGCTGCGGTGTTTATTTCAGGAATAGTTGGAAAACATCGCTATCTTGTGGTCGAAGGGCGAACCACAACTGGAAAAAGGCTTATTTCCTCACCTGCCTGTTAGGTCAGGATTTGTATCAAAAATACTAATAAAAATATCTTGCATGAAAACTGGAATCTTAAAAGAATGGGATTGAAAAAATCTGATTAGACCTGGGATGACTGAAGAACTTCTCCAGAAAAGCTGAGTTTTCCTCTGGGTGTGACTTTTATGTTGCAATCTTGAATTCAAAATATCAATCAAGTTTTTGAATTTGGAGTTTAAATACCCATCCAGCTTCATACAGTTTAAGCATGCTGAATAGACACAAGTAATGCCACTCGGTCACATTATTTGGAATTTCCTGAGAATATTTATGGGTGCTAGTTCATTGCATGTTTTGGCTAAGACAAACAGGCACTTTAGATTTTTAGAACTTTGCAATTTATTTCAGAAAGTTCGGGCCTTTGGTGTCAGGTTTCTAGTGCCAAGGGACCAGATTATTTTGTTTGGTCTTAGCTGACAACTTTTACCTTTGATTTACCCTGTGCTCTCCTGCTAACTTATCGGGTACCTGCCTGGAAATGTAACTTCATCTGACTGTAATAATACATGACTGAGGTCTTTGTGATGCATTTCAACTGACCTCAGTGGAGTCCAGTGCAGTTCGGTAGAATCCAACAATGTAGGTGTTCATTTTGTTTGTTAGTTACCAGAACAATTTCTTATCAAGGAAAAATGTGCAATCAATTTCTGGTGTTAGCTATGAGTTTTATTTCAGAGAATCCTGGAATGGTTTGGGTTGGAAGAGACCTTATAGGTCAGCTAGTTTCCAACTTCCCTGCTGTGGGCTGGGACATCTTTCACCAGAACACATTGCCTGGAGTTTCAGCCAACCTGGCCTTGGATACTTCCAGGGATGGGACAACCTGTTTGAGTGCCTCCCTGTAGGTGCCCAGTTTGTGGTGACTGGGAGTGGGGCCGTGGCCCAGCCTCATCCCCAGTGGGCACAGCTGAGAGCAGCACTGAAGGCAATGAGCCATGGAGTGCCCAGGGGCACTGAGCAGCCACCAAAGGGAACAGAGGGCACACAGGGGCAGTGCATCAGCAGGAGGGGATAAAAGGCTGGGCTAAAGAACAGGGAGGGCAGGTGCTTGAAGCCTTCTGAAGTGGTGTTATGTTTTTCTGTATGGGTTGAAATGGTCTGAAATTGTATGGTGCTACTCTGTGTCTGACTGTCCCAACTGTGGTGTATGCTGCCACACCTCCCCCTCCCTGACAGTAAAGAATTCACCTAAGGTAAGGAGCTTCTTCTTAAGTAAAGAATGATTCTGTCATAATTATGCCTGTAGTTGTTCTCTGTCATATCTGTCTTCTGTGACTGATAATCTATTCTCTGTCTGAATACCAGTAAAGGCTTCAATCCGCAAAATTACTTGCTTAGTTCATTAATATCTTGGTCTGAGAAGAAAAACAGAGATGTTGATGACAGTGATTATTGGAAAAAAGGCTTCCAATATTACCAGTTAGATTGTGCCTGGGCCGGTCTGACCCTCGCTACTGGGCCAAAGGCAGCAACTGCGGTGTGTCACCCCAGAGATACCTTGGCTTGCTGGTGGTTGCAGCTGGGCACTGAACAAGTCCAGGCTTGTTAGGACCCCGTTTACCTCAGGAGGAATAGCTTCAGGCGATGGTGAAGAGAAAAAGGAGAGGATTCTGCTGGAGGGTTTAATGTCCAGAGGTTTATTCCATGGTTACAGAGGTCTGAACGTGAGGACCTGCTCCAACAGAACTAAGATTGCATGGTCTCATGACCTTTTTAAGCTCAGGGACAGGGGGAGGGGAGGGACAGGTGAGCCACCAACCAGGTGAGAGGGGCAGGGTCTCAGGGGAAGATGACACCCAGACAGGCCAATGACCCCTGGGCATAGGGGCATCCTTTGAACTTGACCAACCACACCACGCCTTGCTGGAATGTTCAGCCTGATTGACAGGACTCACTCAGCATGGGGATAAGGGGGAAGGGAGAGAGTATAGGCACACCTGGGAAAGTGACCTGGAAGGCCAAAATGGGACAATACAGCACACCACAACAAGTGATGTATTTCAAAATAAGGTATTCTAATTTACTAAAATAATCATAATTTGTTTGGGGGTACACTTACTGTCATTAGTTGTAGTAACTAATACTTAAAGATAAATATTTTTTTTCTTCCCATATATCTGATGTACTTTTTTTCCCCTCCTTAGATATAAAAATTCAAATCAAATAAGACAACTTTTTTTTACATATACTAGACACACTAATCCACAAAATATAGAATTAATGACACAAGAATTCCAGTCATCAAGGATTAAAACTTTCAAGTTGTAGGGCACAGATCAAACTTTAAAGCTCCAATATAAATTTAAAATATTATTCTCAGAATTTTGATAACATCAAGTTAAAAATACAAGGACTGCATTGCCAGAAAGGACATAGTTGGCCAGGGAGTAAGGAGTGCCTGCTTTGCATTAAATCCTTTAGCATGGGATGGCTTGACAGAATTTGTGTTGGCAAGGTTAATTGCATGAGATTTCTAGTGTTGTATGGTTGAGAAGTTACTGTAATCCTTAAATGCCAATGAAAGGAAAAACTAATAGAAGAAATAGAAAAACATGTGGCCGTGTGCTACATTATTAAAGGAGGCTGGATAGGAGTTCTGGCAACTGAATTTTTCTTGGAAATAGGTCAGGAGTGGTTTGGAACACTCTTACTCAAGGCTGAAGAATCCCTTCTGTTTGTGTACATTTCTTCACTTTGATTGCCCCCAGCTCCACATTTTATCATCTCAGAATGTGACACTTGTGTTAGCAATGAATGGTGTTCTCTCTTAAAATACCAAAATGGGTTGCATGTTTTCAGCTGTAACATTTTTATGCTGGAGAGCCCCCTAGGCCCTTAGGACTAGTTGTGCACGTGTCCTGTACTCAAGTACTTCACGGCAGAGCTCTTGGTTGAAGTTGGTCTGCTTGTCTAAAAGTCATCCAACTGCTTTGCTTTCTTCCTTTTCCCCCAGTATCTAAAATATACTATAGCTTACCTCCCAGTCTTAATTTCTTTCATATCCCTTAATTCTTAACAACTTTTCCAAGCACTAGTCATCCTGGGTGCTGGACATTGCCATGTGGATGATTCAGATGTTGAGCAAAATGAGTTAATGACAGGTTTTGGCCAAGGTTAGTGTACTTGGTGAGGATGTGAAACTTCAGAATATGATTTAGTGGTGGACAGGGCAGTGTTGGGTTAACAGCTGGACCAGATGATCCTAGGGGTGTTTTCCACCCTTACTGATTCTATGATTATGAACTATGCAATGTATCACAACAGGTACAAACAACCTTTCCTGACAGAGATGTTGGCAATTCTTTCTTATTAGTTATCCTTGTACTCTATTTTAATGGAAGTCCTATAAAATAGGACTTAACTAAGGGCTGAATTTGCTCTTTAAAATAGTCCAACATGTTCTCTTGGCCTGTTTAATCTTTGTAAAAGTGAAAAATATATATTAAATTGTTGCCTCTGGACTATTAGTTAGAAAGTAATGTCAGGCCTCTATCTTCTAAATCTTAGCTGCCACAACATACTGCATTTTAGATTAAGTCTTCTCTAAACTTGTCTATCCAAAGGAACAAACCTAAAGTACCAAGTCACTGTTACAGTACTTTCTAAAAATTTGAGATTTCTAGGTAACATGTACTGCCTGTGGTACTGTTTCTATGGTAGCAGCCTCTTGGCTGTTTCATTGCTGCTTTCCAGACTAGATCTGTATAAAGCAGATGGCAAGTGGGTTGACATTTCAGTTTGAATCATGCCAATTGAAATTGACAACCTCATGTTAAGTATGTTAATCCTTAATTGGAAAGTATATCACATTTGGACTACTGAATTTGCTGAGCTTTCATTGAGGAAAACTCTGTTGTAATCTCTTAAGATAAAGCAGACTCCAGAAACTGGGCAAATTTTACATCAAGAAAGATTCACTGGAGGGACTGCTATGATGCTTAAGATCAGAAAGGAGTTGTTCTGTGTTTTGTTGGGTAGTATTTGTTGTGTAGGGTTCTTTTGTAGGGATTTAATTTTTTTTTTTTTGTTTAAGGAAGAATGCCTTTTTGGACTTGTTGGCGGTGTTTAATGAGGCCATAGGCATGCTGGACAAACTTCAAAATCTTGAAAGTTTGGCTTATGTTGACACCTTGAGTGTTTGAAAGTGGGCTCAAAGCCATGCATCCTGTAGGGTCTACTGCTGCTGCTCAGAGAACTGATAATTCCAAGTAGTAGGCTGCAACCTGTCTTCACATATTGTCAGTAAGGAAATTAAATACTTGTTTAGGTTGAAGACACTGAATCCTATGCTCTTGTAGCTGTTAGAAACAAAAAATATATAGCAGGATTTCCCCCCTTTTTCCTATGAGGATTCTTGAAGGACAGATACAATACATTGACTTAAATGCTTGGGAAGGATAGAAAAATTCATTGTAATGAAATTTTTTTGCAGTATGAATGGGAAATTGAAACAGAAGTTGTGTTCTTTTTTTAAAATTACTAACCTTAAAGGATCAGCTGATATTCTACAGTTTAATCTTCTTAAGTTCTTCTCCTTTACTCTTCACACTTAGCAACTTTTCCAAATGAGAGACTGGAGAAGATAAGGGCATGCTTTCAAAGCACTTGAATTTTCTCATTTGAAATCAACATTCAGTTTTCTACAGATCTCTGCTAACCCAGCTACAGGGTGGCATGTAACTGACATGCCTAAGGGATAAAAACTGTTAAAATACTGTGGCAAAATTTGACTTGTTGCTTGTGCAGACCTAGCAAAATATTTAAAAGGTCTACCACTCTCCACTTACACTTTCTGCTTTGGAGTGTGTATTTTCTGATTTTTGTGATGCTGTGATTACTGCATGTCTGGCAAATTTCTCATCCATACTTTGGCTGAATCTGTGCTGGCTCTGCATAGTGTTTCTCTTCTGTGGCTAGAGTAAGCCATATGGATTAAAGTCTGTGGTTTGGCAGATAAAACCTATGAAATCCTATGTCTTTTGCCAATGCAATATAATACATCTATTAAATAGTCCTGGTGTTAGATAAAAGGACAGTGTAATACCCCTTTCATCTCAGACTGTGTAATGAAGGTACACTTCGAGTTTTCTCTGGTTCCTGTAGCTGATGCATGGAAGCCAGGAGTCAGAGAAGTCCTGATGTCCCACAGGGGCTACTTGAATTCCCATTTTTCATTTGATTTCCCATTTCTCAAATGAATTCTCACTTTTCAAGCAGTCCAGCAGCTGATGGGTCTGTAGATAAAAGGTTAGGAGGGTTAGATGCCTCTTGTCATTTATCCTAAGGTGTCTGCAACTGTAGGTAGCCTTGAAGATTATGACTAGTTTATTTAGGGACCTCAGCCTGCCATGGTCTGGCTAATGGATAAGAATGTCTGAGAGTGGACAGGGGCACCTGATAGTTTGATGAGAAACACCAGAGATGCAAATCAAGGGACGTGCATTTTTTATTAGGCAAATGAGGCTTGGGCCTCTGTGACTATCTTTCTTGAGTTCAATCTCTACACTTAACCATCCACAAAAGAGAATTAAATTATGTATATGCTATGCATAACTTACAGATGAGCAGAATGAGTTCTATACAAAAGTATTTACCATTGTGACTGCAGCTGCAGAATTGGGCACATTTTCAGCTTTCAGATGAGAAGAAACATGACTGGAAAAAGAAATGAAACCTGGCTAAAGACCTTTGCAGAGGAATGCTTCAGTAAGTTGGTTTATATTTTTCTACTTTGTTCTGCTCCAGGCACTTGCTGGATAAGAACCTAACAATTCCATATTCATTGAGAGATTGATATCATATTTCAGTCTGTTTTATTAGTTTTTAATGCAATCTTGTTCTACAGGTGCTATGTGAACAGAAATGATAGATAAGTATTAAGAAATAATATGAATAATCAGTATTAAGTATAATAGTATTAAGAAAGTCCCTGAAAATGGTGAACTCTAATCTTGTTGCATAACAAAGAATTAAATTATTTAACTATTTTAATTGATGCAGCTTAATAGATCAGACACTATTTCAGTTTTCAGGGGATTTATATTTTGATGGATTGGTATTATATGTTTTGAGTTCTGAATACAAGTTGTTTCAATAAAAACATAGCAGCTACGTAATTTGTAGCTTGTGGAAGTGTTAGGGATCTGAAGGAATCATGGAATCTCAGGGAGTGTCATTACTTATTTTAAATTTCATGCCCGCCTTTGATCATATTTTTAATCTTTTTATTGCTATTTAGGTTAAAATCCAGTAGATTCTAAGAAATATTCAGTGTGTTAATTATTATGTAGGTGCATAATTTTACCTCTCCTCAACAAGTTTGGAAACAGAACAATGACTTCTATGCAGTAAGGAACTGGAATCTGAAGTTGTCATTTGCACCTGCCAGCAGAACCATAAAAGACCTAAGCAGCACATGTCAGATTATTTTAAAACACTGTATACACATGATGTGATTTACTCATTTTGTTCAGTAAGGGTTATTGTTACATTTTAAAATATTCAGTAAAGGCATATTTTATATACCCTAAGGTGTGATTTAGAAATTAAGGCACACATCTTAGTTTAGAGGTGCAAGTCCATAAAGACCTTAGTATATGGAAGCTGCACCTAGAGCATGACAAGTGCCCAGTGGATGTGATGACAGATTTGTGCAAAGAATAGCCAAAACTATAGAAGATGGCAAGAACAAAAGTTCAAGGATTGCTTTGAGCTTCTTAACATTTTGGACTTAAAGGAACTGATTCTTCATGGTCTCTGAAGAGACCAGAGCTCTCAGAGCATGGACTGGTGAGATTCTGTTATAACATACCACTGCTCAATTCCCTAGCTGTATATGTACTTAGCAAAGCTCACCTGTTAGTAGATAGCTTATGGTCTTAGTAATCTTCCTTGCTGAATATTTACTTGTCCTATACCCTGATGTAGGACTTTGGCTCTAGCCAGAAGTCTGTTCCACTTTTTATTTAAAGTAAGTATGTTAAAAGAAATCAAATACAGGTATCTGAAATTCAAGGGTGAAATATCTTATATAAAAGACAGGTTGAAAAAGTTTAAAAAGAAGGTTTTGAAAACAGATCCCTGCTCTACTCTGCTCAATCCTGGTAGCATATTTTTTCCCCCTTCATGTCTGAATTCATTGGTGAGGAACTTTCTCTGATGTCCGTGGTTGCAGCAAACTACATAGAGCCCAGTCTCTGATCTTGGGAAAATTTCCTTTTTTCTGTCTTCTTTTGACTCTGGATTGTGTCTCTTTACAAGGAGATTGCCTGGTTTCCCTCAGAGGAAACACAAGTTTTGCCCTCAGCCTTTCTTCTGTCTGCTGACAAGGAAGCTTTTCTCACCTCTAGTGTATTTAGTAGGGCTAGAACCCTCTTAAGGGTCTGCCTGACTTCTGATGAAGTGATCAGAGTAACTCCTTCCTTGCTGTCTTATTGTGGCATTTTTTAACAAAACATAAAGTATTAACCGCAAATAAACTAAGGCACCGGGTTTTGCACCCCTCAGTATTTACTGCCAGACACACAGGTTTGAACTGAGGAGCAACTGGCATCATTCAGTCAAGTTCCAGTCAGGGAGCATGTGTTTCCTTCTTGCAGTGTATTATGTAATTATAAATGCAAATATATTTATAACTTTTGAACAACTGTAACCTTTGAAAAGCCACTATTTTGTCAGTCTGCTCAACAACAGCACCTGGAATTTAATCACTCAGTGATTAAATGCATGGCTTGCCGCTGCTGCACTCTTGTGTGATCCTGCTGAGGGGAGGTATAGGCTCTCCACATGGGTACTGTGGCTGAAAAGGACAGTGTTATTTAGAAAGGTTTAGTTTGGCATGCTTCAAAATACTGTCATGGTTCTTTTTTCACCTGTTATCCCACGTTTCAAAAACTGGCACATTTTTGTAGATATGTGGGACTTTCTGCAGTCCGCCCACGGCCCAGGATCCCATTTCAGTCCCCTGCATCTGACAGTCCTTGCCCCAGTGACGCTACAAGAGGGTCGATCTCCAGTCCCCCCCTGCTCTGGAGTCCTGCTGAACCCCAGTGCCATGGCCATGGGCTTGTCCAAGGCTGGGTCACAGCCTCCAGGCTGCCCAGCTTCCTGGGCTGCAGCAGGATGAGCACTGGGCAGGAACATGCCAGCCTGACTGGCTCACTTTGGATTGCTTTTGGATTGCAGAGTTTGTGCAAGTTACTTAGTTTGTTTAATGACTAGGCTTAACTTTCATAAAAGTGCACAAGAATTATTCACAGCTAATGATATCTTGAGTATATGATTTATTTTGTGTGCTTTTGTATGTGCATGTGTATAAAATACGCAATACTTTTAGGCATTAGTGGCCATTATATTTTTAACCAACTCATTTGTAAGGGACATGTTTAAACAGCAGTAAACCCTACTATAGAATATTAATGGATGTTATTTCCACATGCAGCTCAAATACTGGGACATTCTTCTATACTTTTGTGAGTGAGCACATGGAACAATACTCCTAAGTAGATTTATTGTCTTGTCAAAAGCCACAGTTAAAACAATTAAAACTGAATAGCAATTAAGGCAATTTATTCTGGAAACATTTTGGATTGTATTTACAGCATTTTACAAATGCTTCTTTAATACTTTGTCAGTTCCTGCCATGCAGAAGTTGGATAACTCCACCAGAAATGTACTGGAATTAAAATCCATATGGAAGAAACATTGCCTTGTATGGGAAAAAGAGTTCTGACAGGAAAAAAAAGTAAATTGTTTTTTTTCTAGACAGGAAGTTGGTTTCATACTAGGGAGATTCGCTGTGTGCCAATTACTTTTAAAGAAATGTCTTGTCTCCTGCTGCTTCATTGTCATTCTTGGGTTGAATTAAACTTATGCAAATGAAGGTGTCATGGATTAATATATTAGCAGCAAAACAATACAATCATGTCAAAGATCTTTTGGAATGGATGGAAATCCAAGAGACTATGAAACAGAACATGAACTAGGGGAAAAAGTCATAATAGAGATAGCAGAAAATATATGAGGAATCTGACTGGAAAAAACTTGTCACCAGGAAAAAATGCTCACCATAACAAATTTTGCTATGCCTGTTTATACTTTCAAGGTTATTTCCTTAGTCCATTGTTCAGGTTTCTGTCAGTAAACATTATTTTCTTTCATATCCATTTATCTTTAACATCTGAAGAAAAGTTTATTTAAATAACAGGCCTACTATTGAAATTGTATGGGTATGTACACTTCACATAGAAGACATGGAACAAGATGACCCCTGATCTTTCAAATGTTTTATTTCCATAAGCTTTCAGGCAGAATATGGGGTAAAGGAAAGGGAATATGCTTAGATTGAAAAATTTACTTAAAATTGAAAATATAATTCAGAGTAAAATATAGTACATTTGGCTTTATATTGGACTAAGATAATAAATCTAAAAACTTCAGAGCAGAGTTTTGAAATTCTGAATATCTTCAAGACTGATGTTTTAGTTTCAATTTCTTCCATTATTAAAGTTGAGTTATGACAAAGCCAAGCATTGCTGCAAAATAGATTTGCCATTTTGGATAAACTGTTTCCTTAAAAAAATCTAAATCCTGATTGTCCCCTAAAACTTGTACTATTATTAGTGTGAACACTGACTGTACTTTATCATAATAAGGGTTTAACTCTGCAGTTAGTGAAACAATGGAACATCTGTGGCAGGTTTCTAGAGCACTTCCTCTTTAATCCCCTTCCCTGTGTCCTTCAGGTGAAGTTTTCAGGAGAAAGTGGGGATTTTTTTACATGTTTTTTGAGGAGTCTGTATTTGAGTATATGAGTAGAGTTTATGAACATGAGTAGAACATTCTCTCTATTGTTTGGACTGTGTCTAGGATTGAATCTTCACCTAAAAGGAGATTTGGTCCCTAGTGAAGCAGTTGAGTTCTGTATCAGTATAAAGTACTGCTTTAGTTTTCTCTTTCATTAGGTTTTCAGAATTTTAAGTAGGAAAAAGCATTCTCATTCTGAACTAAGCTTGTCCACAAATAGAAATTATATATTTGCCATTATCTATTTGACTGTGCTGGCATTTTTAGTGGCAATAATGTCCATTGTAAGTAAGAGCTATTCAACATAAACTTGAAGAGTGAGGGTTGCCCAGAAGTATTGGAGTAATGTTTTATTCTCCACCCAGATATATGGATGGTTCTTACAGGATAGGCTTCCAAAGGAAATCAGTAGTTTGGTTTCCAGATTGCCTCCACTGAGATTTTGGAATTTGAAGTGTTTCTCCAGGTCCCACTGTGGCTCATTCTTCCCTTGGCAGCTGCCACGGCTCTGTGTGTGTAGAGCTCAGGAGCTGTCGTGGCTTTCCTCCAGCACCCCAGCCTGAAGTTACTGGCCAGCAAGTACCCTTGTGTCTCATGATGCCATGGAGTTAAAATAGCTCCAAGCTGTTGAGGACCCCTCTTGCTGTCCATGTCCAAGCCATCTGGCTAGGCAAGACTGAAAGATCAGGAGGTCAGCATAGATGTTCAAATTACTCTTACTTAGTCTATGGAGGCTCTCAGGTCCCAGCTGTCTGGGATCTCAGCCAGCGCAAAACCCCTGTGGGAATTTTCTGCCCAATGTGTAAGCCAAAGGTAGAAACATTGTGTCCTGAATGAGCTCCTGATAAATCAAAAGGTAGATGAAAACACCAAATTAATTATATATATATATAAGAGAAAAAAACACTGGTTTCTAGATTAGTCATTGCTCATGGGAGGTCTGAGTCATGAACACTTAAGGCTTGGGGATATAACACTGCAGTATGCATTCTGTTTCATACATAAAACTTGTATTCATGCAAAGTAACCATTGAAAAGTTATCCAGCTTGAAGTCCAAATTCAGAGTCAGAGTTGAAAGCTCAGATTGAGCATTGGCAATTGTGTTATGATTTTAAATTAAGTGTTAGAGATTACAGGGTAACAAACTCTATTTCCCTGCTCAGAAAATGACAATCTGGTTAATCTCTGTAGTTCCCATCTAAAGTTTCTCAAAAGTGGAGGAGAGAGTGCAGTGCTATGAGACTGCAAAATGGAGTGGATGTCTTGTACAGTGAATGGCCCAGAGGGATACAAGCCAGCACTGCAATGCCAGGTGTTAAGTAGTGCTGCACAGACTAGGGTGAGCCTGTTAGTGTAACTTTGAGCTGCCAAAAACTGGCTCTCAGCCTTGCCATACTTGCCCTTCTGTATGGCCTGTGTGACCTTTGCAATGCCCAGCACACCCACACTGTCCTCCATTGTACAATACTGGGGTAGGAAGGCTCTCTCCTCCAAAGCTGCTTGCTGGAGTCTTCCCGTGTGAGGATGTGTGGAAAGAACCAAGAGGTTGGACAGCAGTTTTCCTGGTTTTAAAGCCTTTCAGTCTCCCCCTGAGTTCTCTTGGCATCAGTTTATTTATCTGAGGCTGTCCACAGTTTGCAATATGGTGCCATTTAAACACAAAGTTGTCTCAATAGCTGAGGTCTGGAACTGTGAGTGGCTCACCCTGTTTAGAGGAGTTCTCCAAATGGAAACCTGAGAGAATTTCTCTGATGATGAATTTCACCATTTCCAAGACCCTTTTTCATTTTCACAGCTGGACCTGGGATCTTGCTGTTTGCCACATCTATTGTTGCTCTTCACCCTTATGGCTTTAAGTGATAGAGCCCTAGAGCCTAAGACAACAGGTCTTGTTGTCAGCTTGTTCAAGGAGAATTGCCCCACCTATGCTCTTAAATATACTCAAAGGTATTTGACTACAGTGTTTGTGAATATGCTCAATTAAAAACATGCTTGCACAAAAGTTGGGGGTGTATTTAACAACTTTCTTAGTATGATACAGGGTGTCTTTTAGAAACACCCACCTCTCTTTTTTACCTTCAGAGGTAAGATTATTAGCTGTGAGTAACTGTCTCAACTTTGGTGAAACCAGACCTGAACTGGGAGATGTAAAGTAGTGAAAGCATGTGATATTTCTAAATAAAAAGTCCTCACATTCCACCATAAAACTAAAGAGTGCAAAACTGTGAATGATGCCCACAGCAGATTGTTTTCTGGACATGTAGATCATCCAAGTGATATTGAACTGCTAGAATAGCTAGGCAAATGACAGCTTGAATATCCAGTTAGCCTAGTGGAATGTCTTTTGTCTTGGTTTGGGGGGTTTTTAGGTCCTGTGTTCCTCCTCACTTTGTGAGTAGAGACAGTGACTCTATGACCAATGTGAAAGCAAGAGGAAAACTGCTGGTGCAAGGGAGCATGAACCATTGATCCATACAGGTAATTAGTCTTGACATTTGTTTGATTGCTTTCCTTATGCAAATTCACTGCAACTTGATAAATTACTTATAAGTTATTCAGGAAGGTAGGAGCCTAACTGAAATATATGTGGTATTGCAATATGCCTGGTTACTTAAGCTGTTGTTTCTTAAAAAAAGAATCCCTAGATATTCATAATCATTAGAGTACAACCATTGTTTGCCTAATATCTGGGGGGTTATTTTTCTTTTTTTTCTTTTTTTTTTTCCATTTTATTTTTTCCCAAGTGCCAAATATTTCCATTTATTTAGTGCTGTGAAAAGAATTAAGGACCTGTATTATCTCAGTACTAAAATATCTGAGCTACAGAAAAGACTGATGCTAACCTTAAAATTTAACCATTTTTAATTAATGGCTTTGTTTTCTAATGCTTGTAAAATTTATTCTACTGTTTAAAAAAGAGCAGTGTATTTTGGGTACAACACAATGCAATTTTAAAATAAATCCCAAAGTCTGAATTTCTTCTTTAGTTGATGAGTAGCATTTTAGACTGGGCTGCTCCAAAGCGCAGTCGGTGTAATGAGAAGTAATGAAACAGTAGATGGCGCTCAATTATCTGCAGGATTTTTAATCCCTTTCTAGAAACTGTAAAATCTGTTTTCTTCAAAGAAAAGTAAGAGTAAATTTGTGGCATGAATACTCTAAATACCAAAAGAAAACCTCCAAAAACCCCACCAAGCAAGGTGACATTATACATTTTATTTTAATCCATAGTGATATTTTCCAAACAGTTTTGTTTTATCTGCAGATTAAATGTAGCAAAGGAGTGTATACTAATGCAATTTAGATGCAGGAGAAAAAAATTAGAAGGCACTCAAAAATAACTGTAAGAAACCTCACACTTTATATTATAGAGTATATTGTCATTATTTCTTTATTATTGTCATTAGTTCTTCATAATTACATCATTCTAATATTCAATGAAAAGTCTGCTAAACAAGTAGCAGGCTGATTAGATATTAGAAGCCCACTAAAACTGTGAATTTTTCTTTTTTTTTCCAGTGTGAATACTGTTGGAAAGTACACTTGTCACTTTACTGTAAAACATCTTCACTTATATTCTTGTTTGTTAATTTGTTCAGTTTTGGAATTACTTACTGTTCTTTGGTTTTGTTATCAAAAATAATGATAGTCTCAACTACTAAAGTTTTCTAATAAAGAGATAAAATATTTGACTTGACCACAAAATTTCTTTAATTTTGATTTACTGTGTTTTAATGAGGAAACATTTTTTAAGATGTAAAAAAAAATTTCTTGTTAAAAATAATTTTCTGCTATGAGCAGAAAATTATTATGCTATAATTTTCTGTTCAATCTATAGTATGGGCTGTTTCTATGAAATGAAATTAGGGGAGATGAAATCTATCTCTCCCAGTATTTCCCAGTGACAAAAGAATTCTCACCTATGGTCTAATGTGGTCCTGTAGAGAAATTCCCTTTTGAGTGATGGAGAATTCTGAGCTACTCTGCTTTACAATTCTTAATGTAAAGTTCTGAGCCAAAAGTAATGTCTTAAGAGGGAAGATGGATGAAATTTAAGGATTCTAGCCTGAGCTTCAGAAATTCAAGTTCAGTTCTTTTCTGCCCTTAAAGATGACCTGTGTGGCCTTGGATAGCTTTTAAATACTCAGAGAATGCAGTGCCAATGGCCAGATGTCTCAGCCTGTGCTGAAGATAGGTACCTTAATCCCTCTGTGCCCAAATCCTCCATTTGTAAGATGGGAAAACTAAGACAGCTCTGCTTGCAAGGATGAATGTTACACAGTACAGCTGTGACTGTACTGAGGGGTAGGAGGCAGAACAAAGCACCTAAAATTGATACTTAACTCAATCCATTTGAGGGACTGGTGATGGAGGGAAGCTCTGTCCTGTAGAGCACAATGATTGCAGTTCTATGTGTATTCTAATAAATCTCCCTAAAATAAAAAAAATTGACAAAAATATTGAGTTTTCTCTTCTGTAAGAGTTCT